>NC_091475.1:45661730-46311730 GCF_036971445.1 Narcine bancroftii
TGGGCAATTCAGTATAGGTATCAAATGCACTATAAATCAGTGATGCCCAAATCCAAACAAAACCATGAATAATAAATTAAAATAAATAAAAAATGAGGGGGGGGGCAGAGCGGAGGAGAGGGGGGGGGCAGAGCGAGAGGGGGGCAGAGCGAGAGGGGGCAGAGCGAGAGGGGGGGGCAGAGCGAGAGGGGGGGCCAGAGCGAGAGGGGGGGGCAGAGCGAGAGGGGGGGCAGAGCGAGAGGGGGGGGCACGAGCGAGGGGGGGGCCGAGCGAGGGGGGGGGGCCCGAGCGAGGAGGGTGCAGAGCGAGAGGGGTGCAGAGCGAGAGGGGGGCAGAGCGAGGGGGGGGCAGAGCGAGGGGGGGCAGAGCGAGGGGGGGCAGAGCGAGGGGGGGCAGAGCGGGTGAGGGGGGGCAGAGCGAGAGAGGGGGGGCCAGAGCGAGAGAGGGGGGGCAGAGCGAGAGAGGGGGGGCAGAGCGAGAGAGGGGGGCAGAGCGAGAGAGGGGGGGCAGAGCGAGAGAGGGGGGCAGAGAGAGAGAGGGGGGCAGAGAGAGAGGGGGGCAGAGAGAGAGAGGGGGGGGCAGAGAGAGAGAGGGGGCAGAGAGAGAGATGGGGGCAGAGAGAGAGAGGGGGGGCAGAGCGAGAGAGGGGGCCAGAGCGAGAGGGGAGGCAGAGCGAGAGGGGGGGCAGAGCGAGAGGGGGGGGCAGAGCGAGAGGGGGGGCAGAGCGAGAGGGGGGGCAGAGCGAGAGGGGTGCAGAGCGAGAGGGGTGCAGAGCTAGAGGGGTGCGGAGAGAGGGGGGGGCAGAGCGAGAGGGGGGGCAGAGCGAGAGGGGGCGCAGAGCGAGGGGGGGCAGAGCGAGGGGGGGCAGAGCGAGGGGGGGGCAGAGCGAGGGGGCAGAGCAAGGGGGCAGAGCGAGGGGGCAGAGCGAGGGGGGCAGAGCGAGGGGGGCAGAGCGAGGGGGGCAGAGCGAGGGGGGCAGAGTGAGAGGGGGCAGAGCGGGAGAGGGGGGGGCAGAGCGAGAGAGGGGGGGCAGAGCGAGAGAGGGGGGGCAGAGCGAGAGGGGGGGCAGAGCGAGAGAGGGGGGGCAGAGCGAGAGAGGGGGGCAGAGAGAGAGAGGGGGGGCAGAGAGAGAGAGGGGCAGAGGCAGAGAGAGAGGGGGGCAGAGAGAGAGAGGGGGGCAGAGAGAGAGAGGGGGGGCAGAGAGAGAGAGGGGGCAGAGCGAGAGGGGGAGCAGAGCGTGGGGGGGGCAGAGCGAGAGGGGGGGCAGAGCGAGAGGGGGGGCAGAGCGAGAGGGGGGGGCAGAGCGAGAGGGGGGGCAGAGCGAGAGGGGGGGCAGAGCGAGAGGGGGGGCAGAGCGAGAGGGGGGCAGAGCGAGAGGGGGGCAGAGCGAGAGGGGGGGCAGAGGCGTAGAGGGGGGGCAGAGCGAGAGGGGGGGGCAGTGCGAGAGGGGGGGCAGAGGGTGAGGGGGGGCAGAGGGTGAGGGGGGGCAGAGGAGAGGGGGGGCAGAGGGAGCGGGGGCAGAGAGGGAGCGGGGGCAGAGGGAGCGGGGGGCAGAGGGAGCGGGGCAGAGGGAGCGGGGGCAGAGGGAGCGGGGGCAGAGGGGAGCGGGGGGCAGAGGGGAGCTGGGGGCAGAGGGAGCGGGGGCAGAGGGAGCGGGGGCAGAGGGAGCGGGGGCAGAGGGAGCGGGGGCAGAGGGAGCGGGGCAGAGGGAGCGGGGGCAGAGGGAGCGGGGGCAGAGGGAGCGGGGGCAGAGGGAGGGGGGGCAGAGAGGGGTGAAAGGGGGGGAGGGGGGAGAGGGGGGGGAGAGGGGGGGAGAGGGGGGGAGAGGGGGGGAGAATATATTTAAAATAGTAGGACTTGCAGACAACTTGCCTGCTGTTAGAGCTTTTGGAATATTAGCCAGAGTATATTCTGCCTTTATTATGGAGACAGAATATTGGTATGTGCTTATCCTGTTAAATTTTTGCTCAATGCTAATCACAAGAATATTAATATAAGGCAAATGGGGAAAATAAAATCTTTGATTGTCAAGGCTGAGTTGTTACAATTGATCTTACTGCAGAGAGCCACTGTCTGGGATTTGTTAATTGCTATTTTTTGGCTCATCATTGAACATTGCCCAAATCTTTCTGCATGCAGATATTGACTGAGATGAGTTGGATGTGAGTAGTTCACTTTTAAGAACTGAAATTTGGATTCAGATCATCAACTCATTTCTGCATGTGATAATTAAAATGTCCAATTGAATCAGATTTGGCCAAGAATTACTGAATTCCTTCTAATACAAAATAATGATGTGATAGGCATGTTACATGCTTCCTGAAATTATCCACAATTTTTTAAAGCCACAGAACTCTCAGTGAAACCTTCAGCATTTTGTTTGAAAGATTTAACAACCCAGAGCTACTGAACAAAAAGGCTGTAAATAACTCTATAATCTTCTTGTTTAGCAATCTATAATTCCATTGGATACCTGTCAGCTTCTATGGTATTTACATGAAAACAAATCTTGATTGAGCAAACTAATCTTACACAAATGTCAAAGTGATTAATGGCTTTTCTTGCTCATAATTCAGAAAAAAATACAATAAGATTTCTCTATGGATGAAAACATCAGATTAATTGCAAACTGGTACTGGCTTTATGGACAACTTTCAAAAATGAACAGATGCCAAAGCTTCAAACCATGGAATATTCAACAAGCCAAGGGTAGGAACCTCACTTTGTAAGAATAGATGATTCTCTAAATACTTCTTGACAAACTAATATGAATCTGTATCAGATAGCCATTGTCAAGTAGCTCCCCCTTCTCAGTGCTTCTCTGGGTATTTTAATTTAATTCATTATTACATTTCCTCTGACCTCAGAACAAAAATTGAAAATTATTCCATTATTAATATCTTGGGCTCCAGCAGCTTGATCAAGGCATTTTACTTATAGGTAACCAGCAATTGACAAGAAACAGTCCTTAGCGAACATATAAAAGTTGCATCTGTGAAAATTAAGCTATTCACATTTAATACCCTGGTTTTAAATTGGGATGCAAGCTTTCACTTTTCAATGTTACAGATCTAGTCTGTTTGGATAACATATATCACCACTTTCAGGACAAAGACACTCCTTTTTACCTTTATTGGCCTCAATGCTCCACAATTTGAAATTTGTAAGCAAGCAATTCACAGTAATTAAAATGCACATCCAAATTTAATTCAGGGTTATTTGTATACATTTTGGTTTTGACCATCTAGAAATTTCTGCACTTTTTATACATGGTCCCCTCATTTTAGGGAGATTTGGGAAATAATGTTTGGGATATTTGGCTTCACAGGTATGTTTAATTGCTTCATTGGTGCAGGTATAAGAGAGCTAGGCTTGCTTCTAAACTCTTGATCACCTTTGGCATCTGTAATTGCCATTTTTCTACATGAGGACCATAGCTGTGTCAATCAAGTAAAAGAAGCCATTATGAGGCTGAGAAACAAAAATAAAACAGTAAAAGACATTCCCAAATCTTAGGATTACCAAAATCAACAGTTTGGAACATCATTAAGAAGAAAGAACCAACTGGTGAGCTCAGTAATTGCAAAGGGGCTAGTATTCAAGGAAGATCTCCACTGCTGATGGAAAAAAAAGAGTTTTCATCATAATGAAGAAAAATCCTAAATGTATGCCCGACAGATTAGAATCACTCTTCAGGGGAAGAAGTGTATATAAATAACTACTGAGCTTGTTTTTCAGCCTCACCATTGGTTTCTTTGACTTTCATTGACACAGCTATGGGCTTAATGTTGAAAAATGGCAACTATGGACTCCAAAGGTGATCAAAAGCTTAGAAGCAAGCCTTATACCTCCACCAATGAAGCAATTAAACATACCCAAGTACTCACAAACACCTTGTGAAGCCAAATATCCCAAACATTATGATGCCTGAAATGAGGGGACTTTTGGAAAAAACCAAAATTCATAAAAACAACCTTGAATAAAATCTGGAATGTACATTTATTTACATGTGAATTGTTTGATTATAAATTAAAAACTGTGGATAACAGAGGCAAAGAGGAACAAAATGATTTTGTCCCAAACATTATGGATGGCACTGTTTGAATATCACTGAGTAAATTCTATACAACAAAATCCAAATAGTAAAAACTCCTATGAATTCATTTAATTAATGATTCTTAGTCTTGGTTTTTTAATGCATCTATGTATTTTCATATCAATCTATTTAAAGAAAGAGGCAAGACTGTATAACTTAACTGGTAAAGTGGAGAAAGAGAAATATTGTATACAAAGAAATTATTTCAAAAGTATTTTTTTAAATGCTAGTAGCAGAAGCAAGTATATATAAATAACTGAAACAAAGTTTACTTATAGAAAATAAAGTACAAAGGAATCTAGATAAGTTCATGTGCCAAAAAAATACATTTGAATTACAATATAATGTTGGTTTCCTGCATTAAATGATTAAATTGTTATATTTATGTCTAAGACCTTGTAATAATTTATTCTCTTCAGGAAAGAGGAGCTCCTCCAAAGTGGAATGATATCATAAAAGAGTTTATAAATCCTTCAGTATGTGGTATGTGTCATTACAAGGGGAAATGCACAGCGGCAAAAAAATGTTTTCTTAAGGTCCCACAGCTGCAATATTTTGTTGTACACATGGGAATAGGATTTATAGGTTTAATCAATTCAAAAGTCTTTGCCTCCTCCACTGTAACAGAATCAGTCATGGAAACAGATCATGAGCCAGAATCATGCTGTGGATTGGCAAAAGGCGTAAAAAGTTTTAAATGTGGAGGCAATGTGTCAAGGAGGATTGAGACCAGTCAGGCCAGACTCAAGCCTTGTGATGATGGGTGTTGATTCAGCACAAGTTGTTTGGTCCAGGACAGGTGCAAAGAAGGTACATTTCTAAGTCTTGGTGGAACTTACTTGAGCTGGTTGCCAGGACTGGACCCACAAGCTGAGGGGAGCTTGAGCAATTCTTTTTATAGGTCACATTATACAGGATTCTTCTGCGAGCAGTGCAATAGCTAATATATAACATTTATACAGCTCTGTGAAAAACACAAGTTGCAGAGTATGAAGTTACAATGAAAAGAAGGTCGATTCATACCAAGCAAGGACATCATGATAACTCATAATAAAGCAGGTTTCATGTGCTTTGGACACAGCATTGTTCATCACTGCACATTCCCAAATGGCTCCATGCATTAACATGTCAAATGCCAAGAGAAATGAAAAGCAATTTGTCATCCACATAGTAATTCCCTGATTTCTTTAAAGTTTATTCCACAGAATTTCAGTTGAATAACAGAACAAAAAAATGTGCTATGTTGTAGAATTTCTATGCGGTTATCATTTGGAAAAAATAATAGCCTCGTGCTGAGTATAATCACAAAGTCAGAGACAGTATATGTTGAATGATAGAACCATAGAACATGACAGCACAGAAATGGGCCCTTCGGTCCTTCTAGTCTGTGATGAACAATTTTTTTGCCTCGTCCCACTGACTTGCATGCAATCCATAGCCCTCCATACCTCTCCAATCTATGTACCTGTCCAAATTCTTCTCAATTTTTAAAAAATTCAGCCCGCATTCATCACTTCAGCTGGCAGTTCGTTCTACATTCCCACCACTCTCTGAATGAAGTTCCTCCCACCTAAACTTTTCACCTTTCACTCTTAACCCATATCCTCTGGTTTGTATCTCACCAACCTCAATGGAAAAAGCCCATCTACATTTACTCCATCTAACCCCCTTATAATTATAAATATCTCTATCAAATCTCTACGCTCCAGGGAATAAAACCCTAACCTGTTTAACTTTTCCCTGCAACTCAGTTCCTGAACTTGGGAACATTCTAGTAAATCTTCTCTGCACTCTTTCTATCATATTGGTATCTTTCCTGTAGTTAGGTGACCAAAACTGCACACAATACTCCAACTTTGGCCTCACCAATGTCTTAGACAATTTTACCATAACATCCCAACTCCTCTACCCAATACTTTGACTTATGAAGGCCTCCAATCATAGTGTCACCTGCAAACTTGCTGATCCAATTTACCACTATCATCTAGATCATTTATATATATGATAATCAACCATGGTCCCAGCACCAATCCCTGAGGCACACCACTAGTCACAGGCCTCCAGTCTGAGAAACAATCATCCACCACTTTTCTCTGGCTTCTCCTGTCCAGCCATTGTGAAATCTAGTTCACTACTTCACCATGAGTCCCTAGGATCTGAACCTTCCTGACTAACCTCCCACATCTTTCTTTAGCTTGGCTTCGCGGACGAAGATTTATGGAGGGGTAATGTCCACGTCAGCTCCAGGCTCGTTTTTGGCTGAAAGTCCGATGCGGGACAGGCAGACACTGTTGCAGCGGTTGCAAGGGAAAACTGGTTGGTTCGGGTTGGGTGTTGGGTTTTTCCTCCTTTGTCTTTTGACAGTGAGGTGGGCTCTGCGGTCTTCTTCAAAGGAGGTTGCTGCCAGCCAAACTGTGAGGCGCCAAGATGCACGGTTTGAGGCGATATCAGCCCACTGGCGGTGGTCAATGTGGCAGGCACCAAGAGATTTCTTTAGGCAGTCCTTGTACCTTTTCTTTGGCAATTTTGACGCTAGCCTACCTCAAGGTCTGAGAGACTATCTTATCAGTCCCTGGGGATTTATTCACCCTTATTTGCTTTAAGGCAGCAAGCACTTCCTCCTCTTTAATCTGTATAGGTTCCATAACCTCACTGCTTATTTTCCTTACTACCCATGACTCTGTGCCTGTTTCCTGAATGAATACTGATGGAAAAAAAAATTTGGTGTCCCATTAATATAAACTCTCCTGTTATTTTTTCTCCTACTATGTGTAGTCCAATTTGTGTCCTCAAAGAGTGAAGCAATAAACCTCGACTGGGATGCATAATAGTATTTTTTTTAATCTAGAAATCTCAGACTCCCAATTTATAATCCTGTCAATTTTTCCATAGAGATTCTAACCACCTTACCATTCCACAAGAATATTTGACACATCCACAAAGCACCTTAAAGAAGCTCTGGGGCAATGGAATGTGCAAGGAGTTAAACAGGGTATTGTAGTCTTGGCATCACTTTCATTTTAATACATTTTACCTTGCCCACCATGAATGTGGTCATTCATTTCCCATTCCTCAGCTCCACCCATATAGCCTCAGTAGATGAGCCTTCTGGTCTGTCTTTTTTTAAATATTTTATTTTTGATTTTCAAAGTCATATAAATCCAATTAAACAACACATTAATTTTCAACAATAGTGTATTTTATCCCCCACTCCTACCCCTCTCCCCTCCTTCCCATATAAATGAATTTATATAAATTGCATGGATCCTATCCATTTTTAACCCCAAATATTTAATGCCCTCTTGCAGCCATTTACATTGACTCCCTTGTTGGTAGAGTCTGTTATCCCCTTTGTAAAGGGCATAATTTCACTCTTGTCCAGATTTACCTTATATCCAGAGATCTTGCCATAATCCTCTAGTATGGTCCACAGTTTGACCAATGACCCCCCCCCCCCCCCTCGTTTCAGTCAAATATACTAAGACATCAGTGAATAAATTGATTTTATGCTCCTCCTGGCCCACTTTGAAACCCTTTATATCTGAGTCTTGTTGAATGGCTTCTGCCAGCAGTTCAAAGCTAGTATAAACAACACTGGACATCCCTGTCTACTGGACCTGCCCAGAAGGAACACTGGAGATGTTTGCCCATTCCTAATAATTTTCACTTGGGGTTTATGATAGAGTATCATTACCCAATTAATAAATGGTTGTCCCAATCCAAATCTCTCTAGTACTTTGAATAAAAAGTCCTATTGCAGTCTGTCAAAGGCCTTCTCCACGTCCAAAGCTATGGCCATGCCTGTCTCTTTTGTACAAATCCAGCTTCATCTTGATTTGTTAACTTCAGTAACTCTGGTCTGTCTTGTCTGAGCACAGCTGTGATATTTTTTCTAATGAGCAATGCCACTCATTCATTCCCCCTTTCATTCCTCACCGTTCTATTGCATCTAAAACAATGGAAGCCCAGAACATCGAGCTGCCAGTCCTACCTTTCCTAAAACCAAGTTTCGCTTATAGTCACAATGTGATAATTCCACATGCCTATCTACACTCTAAGCTCATCTGCCCTTCCTACAATACTCCTTGCAATGAAATAGATGCACCCGAGAACATTTCCACCACGTACAATCTATTGACTTCTAACATGAATGTAATTTTCACTTTTTTTTCTCTCCTCCACCTTTGTATCTGCTCTGGCACTCTGGTTCCCATCCACCTGCAAATCTAGATTAAACCCACTGGAGCAGCACTAGCAAGCCTTCCCACGAGGATATTAGTCCCCCTCCAGTTCAGATGCAAACCATCCAAGAACAGGTCCCTCCTTCCCTGGAAGAGAGCCCAATGATCCAGAATCCTGAAGCACTCCTATCTGTACCATATCTTTAGTCACGTATTAAGCTGTATTATGCTCTTTTTCTAACCTCACTAGCACATGACATGGGTAGCAATCCTGAGATCACACCCGTGGAGTCCTTGTCCTTCAATCTAGCACCTAACTCCCTGAACTCTCCTTGCAGGACTTCCTCGCACTTCCTACACATGTCATTGATTCCTGTGTGGATCATGACCTCTGGCTGCTCACCCTCCCTCCTAAAAACTTGATCTGAGATATCTCGGACTCTGGTACCAGCGAGGCAACATACCATTCAAGTTACTCAATCACTTCCACGGAACTTCTTATCTAATCCCCTAACTATGAAATTCCATATTATTGCAGCTTGCTTCTTCTCCTCCCTTCCCTGCTTAGCCACAGGACTAGACTCAGTACCAGAGACCTAATTGCTTTGGCTTGTGCCTAGTAGGTCATCCTCCCCAACAGTATCCAAAATGGTATACTTATTATTGAGGGGAATAGCCACAAGGGTGCCCTGCACTACTGCCTGTTCCCTTTCCTTCTCCTGACAGTCACCCACCTACCCTCCTCCTGCCTCCTAGGTATGATAGTAACTTCTGTTTATCATCTACCCTCTCTCTCCCAAATGATCTGGAGTGCAAAAACTTCAGCTCCAAGATAAAGTCATCAGGGATACTGCTGGCTTCCTTGATGGCCCACATTCTGCAAGAGGAGAATTCTCCTGCTTTGCTATTCCCACTGTTTATGACTAGAGGACAAAATATGCTATCTAAAGCCTGCCTATCTGCTAAATCTTTTTTGTTCCTTGAATAGGGTGGCCCTTTCTTTCTTCAACTCCTATATCCTTCACCTTTTAACTGTTCTTGTCAAAACCTGTTAAACTGAAACCTCACCACTTTGACTCAGCCCACTCTGATGATGACCACTCCCTCAATACACAGAATGCCTTGAGTTGTGAAGCAGTCATGTTCAACACAGGCATTGGTTGCAACTTTGCTAAAACTTCATTTATTTTCTACTGAGTTTTCATCTGTAATTCATAGAACTTGAATGGAGGCAATTTTTCTTTCTTTGCTCTATCATCAAATCTTACATTTACAAAATAGTGGAGAAAAAAAATCAATACAATTTTAACAAAATTGTGTAAGGAACATGAAGAGATATTTTTATTAGAACAACAGAGTTTGAAAATTTACTGGCAAGACCTTTAACAGTAGTGTCACATATCATTCCTGAGCATTTCTATGTAACCTTGTACGTTCAACCTCTGTAGATTGCTTCTCCTTCGGGATTACATCCAGACTCGCCTTTACAAATGCTGTGAACAATTTACTCTAGATGTGATGAACAATGGGCATCCTGCCTCATTTGAGTTCGATCTCTGAAATGAATCATATTTCAAAAAAAAAAGAAAAGCAAACATGTGTGACCTCATGGGCTGAAATAATTTTGTCCTATTGTCCTAAAAGTCATTTGCTAATATTACTTGCTTCCTCTCAACTTGTATTTTGATGAGAGAATCAAACTTGCATATTGCTGAATGGTTATGGTAACCATTTATTTAAAATTGTCCTTCTAAATTGTAGAGGCCAAATAAAAGTTCTTTATACTTGCCTCTGTTTATTTTGATACTTTGTCCTCTTTGGGTTCCCATACAAGTTCAGATTTCAGATTTATTGTCAGAGTACATACATGACAACACATACAACCCTGAGATTCTTTTTCCTGGAGGTGAGGCAGAATTGCCATTTATTGGCAGTGTAATAAAAAATTGTACACAACGTACACATGTGAACAAATAAATAAATGTAAACAAACTGTGCAATAGAGGGGGAGAAAAATTCAATGAAGTGCAAAAGTAAAACTCCTTAAATGAATGCCCGACTGAATTTATTGTTGAGAAGTCTGATGGTGGAGGAGTAGCAGTTGTTCCTGAACCTAATTGTGTGTGTCTTGTGGCACCTATACCTCTTTCCTAATGGCAGAGTGTGGGCTGGGTGGTGTGAATCCTTGATGATTGCTGCTATTCTCTGACAGTCAAGTAACTGCCTTGATTGTAGATTTTGTCATTAATCTTCACCATATCTCCAGAATACTGGAAAAATCAACATATATAACGAACATTTTTTTGGCTACTTGAGAGCACGGATTTTTCTTGTGAGTTCCCTTTTAAGAATGGGATCAAGCCACAATCCCAGGCAAAACCAAAAGATACTGTGTGTGTTATCCCGAAGGATGGATGTTTACTATTGGGAAAGTCTTGCCTACTGTGGCACTAATTTTTCTCATTACTCAAAGTGAAGCATTTTTCAAATATCTTACTTTCGTCTAACATTTTTTCTCCCTGTATTTTAATGTTATCTTTTAAAAGTACACACAACATATCTCCCTTATTTTCAGCTGTATCTCAGTTCCTAACATTTTTGCACATAAAACAAAATGTTATGATATAAATTCAGTTCAATAAAACTGGACACAGAAAAGCTGGAAGACACTCTACTCCAGTCCTATTATGGTATTTCTTATTGTACTTGTGATATGGAGGGTGAGAGATTAAACCACAACTCTCTTCCCTGGTGAACAATTAAAAAAGGCAGGATAATGTAGTTAATGTTTATCTCTCAACTTACATCACAAATCAGATTATAAGGTCATTGGAAAAAAGGGCATTCTGGGGCTTGGATGTTTGTAAAATAGTTGCTCTATTTCCTAAAATACAATTGTGACTCTACTTCAAATGTACATAATTGGCTCTAAAGTGTTTTGGAACAATTTGAGGTTGAGAATGCACTATCTAAATCACATACTTCCACTCACATACCACTTTAAATATTCCCTAGGCCATAGGGGCTCTGTGATTAGATAGGGATTGCTTAAAGTGATATGTGGGTAGAAAGAAAAAGTTTGAAAACCACTGTTTTAATCATTCCTAATTGACTCATTATGTGCACGATTTCAAAACACCAAGGGAAATGGGCCAATGACAATTTTTCACAAGCAAAATATTTCAGTAACAATTGGGTCTAGAGCAGTGGTTCTCATCCTTCCCTTCCCACTCACATACCACTTGAAGCAATCGCTTACTAATCACAGAGCACAGATAGGGATTATTTAAAGTGGTATGTGAGTGGAAAATGTTTGAGAACCACTGATCAAAATGCAAATAATTTTCTTTTAGCTCCAGAAATACTTTTGTTAAAAGTAGTCTCTCCTCAAATAAATTTCAAACATAACAAATAAATATTCATTTGAAACATTACAGCAAAGAAAACCTTTAACGAAGGATTATTCAATGGCAATGATCCTGCTGTTGCACATTCAAATTTAAAAAGTAAATCAAACCATCCTTACATCCCTGAATTATCTGAGAATTATCTTTTGTACTTCCAGAATACTGATGAAGTACCACAGTGGATTGAAAACAGTTTATGTTTGGAGCACTGATAACATGATTAGTGTCCTAAAACATACTGCAGCATTCAACATGCATCGACTTAAACCAAGAGATCAGAAATTTTATCCAAAAATATTAAAGGGAAAGTGATGTGATATGTCTACTTCAATCTTTAGTTAGGATTTTTTTTGTCATGTTTATAACTTTTTGTGTTTATATTTTCATTCACTTGTCTCAAACAAGTCCATCTCTCAGTTCAACAGATGAGGAGAAATATATTGGGGGCAGCAATACTCTTGAGTGGATCAGTAGAAGGTGTAGAGGCAGCATATGGGGGGGGGGGGTAGTTTCCAATGAATAGAGTAGTTAGAAACACCTGAGCTATCTAATATATATTTGTGCATATATGTCTGTTTGTCTGTTCTCCATGCATATCAACATGAAGCACTCTAGAAATGTTCAAAGAGGTTCAGTAGGGGTAACATTTAATACTAAATGTCATGACCTCATTGAATTTAACCTTTAAGGTCATATGAAGTTTTTTTGGCCAGCTTGCACTGACTTGCATTATTGTTTACTATAATTGTGGTAACATTTGATGCTGAATGTCATGACCATATTGAATGTAATCTTTAAGGTCATATGAAGTTTAAAAGTTCCCCCCCCCAAAAAAATTGAACTTGCATCAGGGACACCTCAATTAGTTACAGTGCTATGCATCAATGTACATTCAGAATTTTTTTTAAAGTGGCCAAGGCTCACCTCAGTGCTCAAGCCTCCAAGCAAACAAGGACCAGGCAGCAGGAAACTGAGGAACAACACTTAACACCGCCTCATTGCTGATGTTGCTAGGCATTCCATGAGCAGACAACAATAGTCTGCTGAGGAAGGACAAGCAAGACTCCAAGTAATGCAAACAAAGGTCACCAGCCAAAGGGCAGCACCATTTACTACAGCCAACCTGCTAAATGCTGCATTCAATTCCTTGGTTGACAAAGAGTATTCTTCCATTAACGCAGTTGTAATGGGCTCCTTGTCAGAGGTATGCCAACATTGCAGAGCAAAGAAGAGGGAAGGTGAAATGCCATCGATATGTTGTTCCAATGGAAAACGTAGCATGCATCTACTGAGCGAATCTCCACAGCCATTGAAAATGCTGCTGCTTCCCATCACAGCAGAGTCCAAACATTTCCTAAAAATGATCAGAGACTACAACTCAGCATTTCAGATGACGTTGTTTGGAGCCAACAACAAATGAGTGATTTATTTCCCAGGCAACACCAGGTATTCTGCTAGTACATAATATAGCTAGCAACTGATGCTTAGAATATGTATGTGAGAAGATGTGAGCATGTGATCACTTTTATCACTGAAATAGCAACAATCTTCCAATATTTTACTTGAAAATACTACCTTTGTTAAATAATCAAAAATTGCAAATGTCATTTTGAACTTATTTTGAATACTTTATTTTAAAATTTCCATACATGCAGTATGTGTACAGCTTTGTACATTTTCCATATTTAAACAAATTGTTTCTGACTACAATAATATGATTATATCCCCTCCCCTTAATAATCCCTTGCTCACCTCCCCATCTCCTCAACCCCCTAAAACAATTATAATAAAATAGCTATTCTCAAATTATATAGTTACATAATATAAAAAAAAGATTAAAAAAACTAAGAGCTCATAGATTGTAATACATTAGGCCACAAGGGCACCAAGGATTTTATCAAACTATAATTCCTTTACCCAACTTGTGGAGGGTTATCGTAGTTTCCAGTGACTGGAAAAAATAGAATCAAACAATAATACCTACCTTTTACATATACGGGCCCCAAATTTACAGAGATGTATTTCTTTCCTCAAATTATACATAATTTTTCTAATTGAATACATTTTTGAAGTTCCATATTCAATCTATCTATTCTTAAGTGAGAGTCTGATTTCCAAGTAACTGCAATACACTTTCTTGCCTCCTCCAATACAACTTTAACAAACTTCTTTTGGGTTAATGACAACTTTAATTTTGGTTTTGTTCCTTCTGTATTCCTGAATAAAAGTAAATCAGGATTTTGTGGGTATGTAATACCAGTAATTTGTTCCAATAATTACCCTACATTCACCTAAAAAGATTTCACCTTTAGACACGACCATCTAGAATGCAAAAAGGTACCTTCTTTCTCACCATTTCTAAAATCTATTTGATAAATTTGATTTGATTTTATGCCATTTACATGGTGTAATGTATAGTTCATGCATGAAATTGTATTGGTCATACAATCTCTGCACAAATCTATCCATGTTTGCTTATCTATTGTAATATTTAAATCCTATTCCCATTTTTCTTTAGATTTATGAAGCCCAGTTTTAGAAGTTGCCATTTGCAACAAAAGATACATTGTTGAAGTAAATTTCAGTACAGTCCCTTGTCTAATAAGAATTTCCACATCATTACAAGGGGGCAATAGTCTTTCCAATCTCAGTTCATCTCTTAACTATCTTTTTATTTGAAAATAGCAAAAAGGGATATTTTTGGTTAGTCATATTTATTTCTCAATTACAGAAAAGACATCAACTGCCCTTGTTCATTGCAATCTTCAATAGTTTTCATTTCTTTATCTGACTATAATTTTTAAAAAATGATTATCTTTTGAAAAAGATATCAAAATATTTTTGAACAAAGGGTGATAGCTAATATATCTCATTTTGTTCCAATTTCCCCAACTATCCTACCCTAAACATATACTCAATGTTTTAATAGGGGTGTATCTTTAATTCTATTTATATATAAAGAAAGCAGCTATGTTTTCTCCAATTTTACTTAATTCTATTTTGATCCAAGCTGATATGTTCTCTCCTTCAAACAAAGATGCAATCAATCTCATTTGTGCTGCCCTCTATAATTATCATAGTATGGGAGTTGTAATTCCCCCGATTTCATATTTATATGTTAGCTTTTGCATCAACACTTATGACAGTTTACCTTTCCAGATTTCTTTTCACACATTTATTAACATCCTTAAAAAAATTTTAGGAAATAAAATAGTGTTTCAAATAAGTATTAAATTCTTGGTAAAATATTCAGCTTTATACAATTAACCCTCCCTATTAAAGTAATAGGCAGAGTCATCCACTTTTTCCAAATCAACTTTATGAAACAACTGTAAAACTAGTTCAATTTATATAAATTCTTTAAATTATCATCTGTCCTAATCCTTAAATATTTAATCCCATTCTTTGGACATTTAAATTGGGTATTTCTCTGACATTGTAAATAGCATAACTTCACTCATCGTAATTTATTTTATATCCTGAAACTTGTTCATATTCTTCCAACCTAAAATGTAATTGTCTTAAGGATGGTTCAGGTTCAGACAAATATTTCAATACATTATCTGCAAATAAACTAATTTTATGTACTTCTTGATCAACTTTGAACCCTTTAATTTCCACATTTTGCCTAATTATTTCTACAAGTGGTTCAATTGCCACAACAAATAATGCTGGTGACAAAAGATATCCTTGTCTACAAGATCACTTTAAATGAAATTGAGCAGATATTTCCCCATTTGTTATTACTTTAGCCATTGGACTAGTATACAATGTTTTTATCCAGTTTATAAAGGTTTGTCCAAATTCAAAAATTTTCAATACCTTAAATTAAAATTCCTATTCTAATCTGTCAAATGCTTTTTCTGCATCTAATGCCACCACTGCACTCAAATCTCCTCTTTTTTGTGCTGTGAAAATACTCAACAATCTCACTACATTGTCAGCAACTAGTCTTTCTTTAACAAAATCTGTTTGATCAGCATTTATTAACTTAGGAAGTAATTTATTTATTCTGACATTCAAAATCTTTGCAACAATTTTATAATCCACATTTAATAAAGATATTGGTTGATAAGAAGCAGGTTTCAAAGGGCCTCTGTCTTTTTTTGGCATCACAGTAATTACTGCAGTTGAAAAAGATTCAGGTAATTTATATGTTACATAATCCTGTTGTATCATTTCCATAAATAAGGGAGTTAATAAATCCTTAAATTCCTTATAAAATTCAAATGGAAAACCATCCTCCCCCAGAGATTTATTACTTTGCTTCTTTAATTTCTGACTGATCAATGGGAGAATTCAGTTCCAACTGTTCTGCCAAAGATAGATGAGGAAGATTTATTTGTGATAAGTACCTATCAATTTTATTTTTGTCTTTTAAAGATTTTGAACTACATAACTTTGAGTAAAAGCTTTTAAAAGAATCATTTATATCTTGAGGTTTATATCTGATTGTATTAGATTCTTTCTGAATAGCATTTATTGTTCTTGAAGCTTGTTCTGTCTTTAATTGCCATGCTAAAACCTTATGTGACATTTTATTTAGTTCATAATACCTTTGTTCAGTTCTTGTTACTGCTTTTTCTGTTCTATAAGTTTGTAAAGTGTTATATTGAAACTTCTTATTGATTAACTGACACCTGTCTTCCAAACTTCTTATTTCCAAGTCTTTTTCCATATCTATTATTTATTTTTCCAATTGGTCTATTTTTCCCATATACTCTTTCTTTATATTGGAAGTTAACCTTATTATTTGTCCTCTTAAATAAGCTTTCAGTGCATCCCAAATCACAAATTTATAATTTACTGAATTTAAATTTACATCACAAAATAATTGTATTTGTGCTCTTGTAAAAATCACAAAAATATGACCTTTGCAGAACCAATCTATTTAACCTCAATCTATAAACCAATTTTTCTCTATCAGGCATTTCAATCCGCATTAACAGTGGTGAATAATTGGACAAAAATCTATTCTAGAATACAAATCATGCCTACTTGAATAAAAAGAATAGCCTCTTTCTGTAGATTGTACCCTCCTCCATATATCTATTAAATTCAAATCCTTCATTAATGTCAAAGTTGTCTTAGCTACATTACTTCTTAACATTCCTCTCATAGACTTATCTAACAATGGATCTAAACAGAAGTTAAAATTACCTCATACTAATACATTCTCATGTGCATTTTCCAAGTTAAGGAAAGTTTCCTGAATAAAGTTCATCATCAGCATGAGGATGCATGTACATTTAGAAGAGTCCATAATTCAGAAAATATTTGACTATGCATCATTACAAACATGCTTGTTAGATCTCTTTCAACATGTTGATCATCAATTGGAAGATTTTTATTAATCAGTATTGCTACTCTCATTAACTTTGAATTGAATGAAAATGATACAACATATCCTACAAAATCTCTTTTCTATTTCAAATGTTCTTTTTCTATTAAATGTGTTTCTTTTTTAAAAAAGTTATCTATTCTCATTTTTAATGTGTGCCAGAACTTTCTTTCTCTTTATTTACCCATTAATCACATTTACATTAAAATCTAAAAATTTTATCATTTTACTTATCTTAATATTTTTATCACTCTACTTCCATCACCTTCCCCCACGAAACTCCTCCACTTAACTCCACTACTCATCATCCATTGTGCCTCAATGTGACCCACCCGACAATTCAAAGATAGAAAAAAATACAGAAATATAATAGAATAAGACATATTACAAAATATTGTATATAATAAAAATATATAGCATCCCCCCCCCCCCACCGACTTAAGTTGTCAATAACACCAACATTATTACCCTCCATTGTGTGGGTTGTGACCGAAGTCACATATACACACATGAATTAGCAGTGGCTCCTCCACCTCCCAACCCTCCTGAAATTTATCCCATACTTTATTTAAAGTCAGACATTTCTGAAACAAATTAACTCCATATTCCCGGTTTTTTTTTAATATTCTGAAAGTCAAATGCCATATTCAAACTTCAAAGTCTTCATCCAGTCTGTCACTTTGAAATTAAAACAAAAAAAATGCTGAAAATAGCCAGGCAGTCACAAAGTAGCAGTGAAGAGTGAAACAGAATCTTTATGGCACAGTTTTTAAAAGTTATAAACTCATTAATTCTTATTGCAAGCTGCAATAGAATAGACCTCTTGTTTTGTTACTTTTGACCAAGAAGTCATAAACTAATTACAGGCAACAGTCAATAAAAAAATATATGATGGATCAGCTGTCAATCTTTGTAAAATGCTGCCTATTTCTGAATATATACAACTCATTCAAAGAAATCAAAGATTGCCCAAAGTATAATATGTAAACATTAAAAGTCAAGAAATGTAAGGACTCTTTTAAATAATTTAAAACATCTAATTATTTAATTTAAAACACATTGATATAAATATTTTACCTGATACATACTTTAGTACCTCATAGCCTGTGTATTGAGATGAATGAAAAAGATGACTGTGAGTCAGTATAAGAGGTGGGGAATTGCTGCATTATGTCACTGGAATTATTTTAAAAGTTGCAGTCAGGGAATGCAGAATTAAAGTCTGGTGAAGAAAGCCCTGAAATTTCAGGACTTCCAGGTCCATTTTGAAATTCCAAACATAATGGCACCAGTGTAGCAGGTGCACAGTATTGCAAACCACCACTATCAGTTCACAGACTACTCTGACACATCATGGGTTAGCAGTGCTAGGTGCCAAAGTACACCGAATAGATCAGATGAAGCCCCTGCCTGAAGGCAGGGGGTGCTAATGGCTCATAGCTTTAACCTGCTGGTCACGTGGACCAACAGCTGTTCACTAATGAGCTCATTAACAATGTCTGCAATAAACCAATCTTGAGTTGACTATGTGTGTGTTTGCCTTTATTTAGTAGCATCTACTGTTGTAGCTGCTACAAATTGGTGACCCTGGATTTAAGATTCAATGAATTTGACTCCTTATGGAAAAGGAGGACATTTCAACAACAGCCACCACCATGACAGTTAATGCAGTGGGGGTTCATTTGCCTCCTTTCTGGACAACTCAGCCTCAAATTTGGTTTCTTCAAGCTAAAACCCAGGTTTGTCTTTGGGGTATAATGGCAGAAGACACAAAATTTTGGCAAATCGTGAGTACGTTGGATGTGGCCACTGCATTGTGAGTAAGTGAATTTATTGCTCATCCTCCAGCAGAAGACCAGTACACCAGGTTCCGCCAGTTTCTTCTTGACACATTGGAACTTACTAGGCATGAGCGTGGCATGCGTCTTTTGAACATGGAAGACCTAGGTGACAAGAATCCATCAGACCTGATGAATGAGGTGCTGGCATTGTCAGATGGTCATTCCCATTGTCTGCTTTTTGAAACTTTATTTCTGTCAAAACTTCCTGCTCACGTTGCCATCCCCATTGGTAACATGGATTTCCACCGTCCCCATGACATGGCTCGAGAGGCTGACAGGCTCAATTGTATCCTACACAAGAGTCTGCCTGAATACATCCAGTTTTTGCAGCAGAAGTATCTCCTGCATCCTACCAGCCTCCTGTATCTTCAGTCCAATCCAAGAAAGAGGAACGTGCTGATGTACATCGAGAGTGGTGTTTTTATCATCACCGCTGGGGAAAAAATGCCCATAAGTGTGTCCAGCCATGTTCCTACTACAAAAAGAAGTTGGGAAACGAGAGAGCCAGCTGCTAGTAGTGTTCTCGGCAGCTAGTGTATATATAGGCCTATTGTATCTTCAGGACGATATGGGTAAGCACAAATTCCTTGTAGACACAAGTGCTGAACTTAATTTGCTCTCGCTGACCTATTTTGCAAGGATGCATAAAAAACGCCACTTGACCCTGCAGCGGCAAATGGAACTGCCATTCCAAGTTTCAGCACTAGATGAGTCGCAATCGGAATTCCATTGCAATTGTGTCCTCGCTTCTGTTGCTCAACCCAAGGTAGATGACATCTGTACATTCTCCAGACCTGTCACCGTCAAAGGGCTACAGAATTTTTTGGGAATGATAAATATTTATCACAGATTTATTCCCGGGATTGCTGACATCCTGCGACCCCTGTTTGACGTCATCTCTGCTCCAAACAAAAACACTACCTGGACCGCAGAGGCAGAGGCCGCATTTATGTCCGCCAAAGAGGCATTAGCCAAAGCAGCAATGCTTGCGCATCCAAATCCTGAAGCTGCTTTAACGCTTAGCTCAGATGCCTTGGGAACAGCTGTGGGTGCAGTTCTGGAACAATACGTCAATGGCCATTATCAGCCCTTTGCCTTCTTTAGTTGTCATCTAAGACCAGCGGAAATCTTTGATCGAGAACTATTAGCACTTTATCTGGCTATAAGGCACTTTCGTTATATCTTGGAAGGTTGACATTTCACCATATTCAGACCATAAACTGCTCATTTTTGCCTTTAGAAAAATCACAGATCCTTGGTCGGCAAGACTACAACGACATTTATCTTACATTTCAAAGTTTACTACGGTCATACATCATATTTCGGGAAAGGACAATCTGGTCGCAGATGTAGTCTCTTGATCAAGTGTGTGCCATATTCAAGGTGGAGTCAACATTGCTGAACTGGCTGCAACACAATCTGCGGATCCAGATATACAAGCATACAGTACAACTATTACTGGACTCGACATTCGACAAGTGGCACCACAACAAGGTAGTCCAGAACTCTTTTGTGATGTATCGTTAGGCTATCCTCAACCATTGGTCCCATTCCCTTGGAGATGGTGTCTTTTTGATGACATTCACAATCTATCACACTCATCCATCAGGACTTCAGTCAAAATAATGTCAAACAAGTACATGTGACATAGGCTGAAAAAAGATGTTGCACAATGGGCACGAATGTGCATAGCCTGCCAATCTGTGAAAATTCAACATCACACCAAGGCCCCCCAGCAGCCTTTCCCGACAATACGCAGAAGATTTGAGCATGTGCACATGGATCTGGTTGGACCATTACCAGTATCACAGGACATGAGGTATATTTTCATGGTAGTAGACCACTTCACACGCTGGCCAGAGGCCATTCCATTACCAGTCAGTGATGCTGAGGCATGTGCTAGAGCATTCATCTTAAATTGGATTGCTAGATTTGGAGTGCCTACACACAACTTCGGACTGTGGATCACAGTTCACTTCAGCATTATGGACTTCCTTGGCTCGTTTTTGTGGTACACAGTTGCACCACACTACTGTGTACTATCTGCAGTCCAACGGCCTGGTGGAACGTTTCGATCGACAACTTAAATCTTCACTAAAGGCTCGACTCACCAGCCCCAAATGGGTCAATGAACTAACTAAGGTTCTACTAGGAGTACAAACAGCCCCAAAAGATGTCTGGATCTTCTGCAGAATTGATGTATGCTACAGCCCTTATGGTTCCAGGAGATATTCACTTCACAAGCAATTCAGCCATGGATGTCCTGCAACAACTCCGCAAGGGTATTGCTAACAGCAAACAATCCTCTACCAAATGGCATGGCAAACCTAAGCAATAAGTGCCCCAATCACTATTAAACACTGTATTCATATGAAGACAGGCTCCAGGGGCATGTTACTAAAACCATGAAGGACCATTTTGTGTGATTAAGAGATGGAGTGGTATATACATTAGACATCGGAGGGAATCTGCAGCTATTCACCGTCGACAGACTTAAACCAACCCATACAGACCCTACTTCACCAGTTCAGTGCCCTCAAGCCAGGTGAAATGGACATCTGCCTAAGTCGAGCATATCTGGTATCTTAAGTTACGGTGACGATTCTAGGGGGGGGGGTGTTGATGTAGTGGGCACACAGCGCAGTATTGCGAACTGCCACCGTCAGTTCAGACTTGCCTGACACATCACGGGTTAGCAGTGCTAGGCGCCAAAGTACAGCGAGTGGAACAGATGAAACCCCTGCCTAAAGGCGTGAGGTGCTAATGGTTCGAAGCTTTAACCTGCTGGCCATGTGGACCAGCAGCTGTTCACTAACGAGCTCATTAACAAGCAGAGAATAAAAAGGTCTGTGTATGTCTGCAATAAACCAGTCTTGAATTGACTACCTTTGTGTGTGTTTCCCTTTATTTAGTAACATCTACCGTAGTAGCTTCTACACCAGCACATTAAATTTGGGTAACTCCACATTGTCTTTTAAATACTTCCATTTAAAACCCAATCTGTAACCAATGCTTTAAAACTAATATTGAGCAGATTCTATCCCTTCTGAAATCATAATTTGAGATTATCAGGATTTCCACTGAATGCCTGGATCTGTGTCAATATTTTCAAGGACTGAGTTGGGTGAGGCTTCATCAAAACATGAAAGATACTATTATGGACTAATCCTTTTCCAATTGAACTCAAAAATGTCATTACATGTCCACATTATTTCGGTTAAGATTCATGTCAATGGAGAGAATAACTTTTTGTATTAATTTATTTTGCTGAGAATTCAAATGTTAGGAAGTGGGGTTAATTTAGCTTTGCCACCAGCTGCAGAATACTAATATTTAAATACAGTAAAATTCTTGTTATCTGGAATTCAAGCAACTGGGAGAAAAAATTCATGGAAAAATATGAAAGTTTAAAATTCACCAATCATGCAACACAGTCTCAACCAACCAGAACATTCACTTATCTGGCATCTGCCAATCCTATAGGTGCCCGATACTGGGTTTTTTTTTACTGTATCTCTTAAGTAACTTAAGATCAAGTAAAAAAAATTACATGCTTATATGTATGGTGACAATCTTTGGTAATAAAACAAATACCACCTATTAAAAAATAAGAAGCTGAAAAGGGTAGAAAAAGACTTCTAGGGAGACAAATGATTAAGTTAAGAAATGCAACAGTACATCAATTTATAGTGCATCAAGTAAACTAGCAAACAAAGTTAGTGAAATGTTTCCCAGATCAGGAAGTTCAAAAGAATTGGAGTTACCTTTACACTTCTGGTCTTCATACTATATATAAAAAGTGAGAAAAATATTTATGAGAATCGGACCAGAGCTAAGAGATGACAGCTCTTCAAAAACGTTTCTTTGTTGATCATGACCCAATATCAGAAACTATCCCCATGTGGGAGAATTCAAAACATAACAAACACAGATAATATCGTGGACTGTGGAAATCAGAAAAAAACAAAAGTGGAATAAGATAGAAAATAACTTGTGTATTTCAGGTCAATTACCTTTCAGCAGTACTGGATTATGATGTAAAGACAAAAGGAGGAAAGGAATGATTAGAAAGGAATATCTGACTGTAGAAGGCTGGAGAAATTAAATGACAAAAGGACTGACAGTACAAGAAAAAGGATTGTAAAGAAACAAAATATGGGAGCAAATGGGAGTAGAAGAAGCATTATTTGAAATGTCATAATTTTTAAAGGCTTTTATCTGTTTAGTCAAATCTTCAGTGTTTCTCCTTGAATTTACACTGAGTGCCAATTGAATCGATTTGGAAGCAATGATGGAGAGATTAGGGATGGAGTGGGTGGAGATTTAAAGTGACTGGAAACTCAAATTACTTTTGTAGACTGAGTGCAGTCCTCTAATTTGCATTTGTTCTCCTAAACAGAGTGCATCATGGGAAGTTTACATGATATTAAATTGAAAGTGGTAGAAGTAAATTACTGTTTCAACTCTGATGACCTGGATTATGGGAAAACAGAAGCTGAAAGTACAATGAATGCATGAGTTTGATCCTCTATATCAGCATAATAGGAGAAATGAGTGTAGCTAATGACTAAGAACTAAACTGGGATACAATGGAGGGAATACTTCTTCCAAAGTGACAAAAAAGGAGAGAAGGGGAAAGTGTATTTGGTGGTGTAATTCTGCTATTTCTGGCACTTACTACACTTAAAACAATACACTTGAAACATTAATTTTCCTCACACCTTCCGGTTTTTTTTGGCTCAAGATATTATGTTCAAGTTTCTCAATGCAATCATTCACCGAGAAGGATTTGAGACATAATATAATGTTATGGTTGCATAGCAGTTAGTGCAGTGCTATTCTTCTTTGGTTTGGCTTTGCGGATGAAGATTAATGGAGGGGTAATGTCCACGTCAGCGGCAGGCTCTTTTGTGGCTGACAAGTCCGATGCGGGACAGGCAGACACGGTTGCAGCGGTTGCAAGGGAAAATTGGTTGGTTGGGGTTGGGTGTTAGGTTTTTCCTCCTTTGTCTTTTGTCAGTGAGGTGGGCTCTGCTGTCTTCTTCAAAGGAGGTTGCTGCCCACCGAACTGTGAGGCACCAAGATGCATGGTTTGAGGTGATATCAGCCCACTGGCGGTGGTCAATGTGGCAGGCACCAAGAGATTTCTTTAGGCAGTCCTTGTACCTCTTCTTTGGTGCACCTCTGTCTCGGTGGCCAGTGGAGAGCTCGACATATAACACTATCTTGGGAAGGTGATGGTCCTCCATTCTGGAGACATTACCGACCCAGCGCAGTTGGATCTTCATCAGCATGAATTCGATGCTGTCGGCCTCTGCCATCTCGAGAATTTCAATGTTGGTGATGAAGTCGCTCCAATGAATGTTGAGGATGGAGCGGAGACAACGCTGGTGGAAGCGTAGGTGATGCCGGTAGAGGACCCATGATTCTGAGCCGAACAGGAGTATGGGTATGACAAAGGCTCTGAATACGCTAATCTTTGTGAGGTTTTTCAGTTGGTTGTTTTTCCAGACTCTTTTGTGTAGTCTTCCAAAGGCGCTATTTGCCTTGGCGAGTCTGTTGTCTATCTCGTTGTCTATCCTAGCATCCGATGAAATGGTGCAGTCGAGATAGGTAAACTGGTTGACCGTTTGAGTTTTGTGTGCCCGATGGAGATGTGGGGGGGCTGGTAGTCATGGTGGGGAGCTGGCTGATGGAGGACCTCAGTTTTCTTCAGGCTGACTTCCAGGCCAAACATTTTGGCAGTTTCTGCAAAACAGGACGTCAAGCACTCAAGAGCTGGCTCTGAAGGGGCACCTAAAGCGGCATCGTTTGCAAAGAGTAGTTCAAGGACAAGTTGCTCTTGTGTCTTAGTGTGAGCTTGCAGGTGCCTCAGATTGAGGAGACTGCCATCCGTGCGGTACCAGATGTAAACAGCGTCTTCATTGCTGAGGTCTTTCATGGCTTGTTTCAGCATCATGCTGAAGAAGATTGTAAAGAGGGTTGGTTCGAGAACGCAGCTTGCTTCACGCCATTGTTAATGGAGAAGGGTTCAGAGAGCTTATTGCTGTATCTGACCCTACCTTGTTGCTTTTCGTGCAGTTGAATAACCATGTGGAGGAACTTTGGGGGGCATCCGAGGCGCTCTAGTATTTGCCAAAGCCCTTTCCTACTCATGGTGTCGAAGGCTTTGGGGAGGTCAACAAAGGTTATGTAGAGTCCTTTGTTTTGTTCTCTGCACTTTTCTTGGAGCTGTCTGAGGGCAAAGATCATGTCAGTAGTTCCTCTGTTTGCGCGAAAGCCGCACTGTGATTCTGAGAGAACATTTTTGGCGACACTAGGTATTATTCTATTTAGGAGAATCCTAGCGAAGATTTTGCCTGCAATGGAGAGCAACGTGATTCCCCTGTAGTTTGAGCAGTCTGATTTCTCACCTTTGTTTTTGTACAGGGTGATGATGATGGCATCACGAAGGTCCTGAGGCAGCTTTCCTTGATCCCAGCAGCACTTGAAAAACTTATGCAGTTTGGCATGCAGAGTTTTGCCGCCAGCCTTCAAGACCTCTGGGGGGATTCCATCCATACCTGCTGCTTTGCCACTTTTCAGTTGTTCAATTGCCTTATATGTCTCTTCCCGGGTGAACCGTGTCTGCCTGTCCCGCATCGGACTTGTCAGCCACAAACGAGCCTGCAGCTGACGTGTACATTATCCTTCCATAAATCTTCTTCCCGAAGCCAAGCCAAAGATAAGAAAGAAGACACACTGAATCTGTGACTTAGTATAAGACTACACTCTGAACTCTGTGACTTAGTATAACTTCTTTCCGTTTTTTTTTTGGCTCAAGATATTATGTTCAAGTTTCTCAATGCAATCATTCACCGAGAGGATTTGAGACATAATGTAATGTTATGGTTGCATAGCAGTTAGTGCAGTGCTATTACGGTGCCAGCAACCTGGTTTGAATCCAACCCTGCATGTAAGGAATTTGTACGTTCTCCCCATATCGGCATGGGTTTCCTCTGAGTGCTCCAGTTTCCTCCCACCCTTCAAAAACAAATATACTTTGATTATAGGTTATTCAGTGTATTGGAGGGGGGGCTCAAGCTTGTGGGCCAGAAGGCCCTTTACCATACCATATGTCTAAATTTATAGTGCATGCAACTTTCCTGAAGAAAGGCATTCTTCAACAATTGCTGAACTATGAGCCAAGATTGTTAATGACCTGCATCACAGAAACAATGGAATGAAGAGAGTATTGAGTACCATACAAAGAGAAGAGAATGTTGAGTACCATACAAAGATGTGGACTATAAAGATGTTAGATTAATTCCTTTGTTGGTAAAGGAAAATGGAATAACCATCAAGAGACACAATATACAATTTTTTAAAATGGCAGGAAATAATTAGTATTCACATAACATTTGCAATTTGTATTTGCTGTTGGGTGAATGAACAATTATAGAGTATTTTTTAATAATGGTGATTATAATGAAATAACGGGAGGTTTTTACATTAAATTTACATTAGGTAGTAGACAGTCCATAAAAGCCCGAAAAGAAGCAAAATTATAAACAATTTCAAAAAGTTGATGCTTTGCTCCATAGCATGTCATATAAGAAATGAGTGAGGGCATTGGAATGGACTTAAGAGCTATAGTTGCACAGCATGACTTCAAGAATCATTCTGTCGTTACATTGAGGGATGCATTTCACAAATTCCTTAAACAAAATTGAACTCAGCATTATCAAAACCAAGGGCATGACTGTGGACTTCAGGAGGAAGTCAGGAGAACACGATCCAGTCCTCATTTGAGGGCTCAGTAGTGGAGAGTGTCAAGAACTTCAAATTCTTGGATGTTAACATCTCCAAGGATCTGTTCTGGAGCCTCCATGCCAACACAATCATGAAGGTTTGCCTGCAGCTATACTTTGTGAGGTGTTTGAGGAGATTCGGTATGTCACCAAAGTCTCTCAAAAGCTTCTATAGGTGGAGAGCATTCTGGCTGGTTGCATCACTGTCTAATACGGAGATGCCAACACTCAGGACAAGAAAAAACTCCAGAGAGTGTTAACTCAGCCTGTGACATCACAGGCACCAGACTTCACTCCATCGAGGTGGCATCTTAAGAAAGCCCCCTCTATCCTCAAAGACCCCCACCAACCAGGCCATCCCCTCTTCACTCTGCTACTACCGGGGAAAGAGGTACAGGAGCCTAAAATCAAGCACTCAGTGGCACAAGGAGAGCTTCTTCCCCACTGCCATCAGATTTCTGAGTGATCAATAAACAAAAGACACTGCCAGATTCTGACTTCTCGTGCACTATTTTTATTTATTTTTTGTAAGGTGGTTTATATGAATGTTTTCACTGTGATCCTGCCGCAAAACAATCAATTTCATGACTTGTTCATGACAATAATTTCTAATTCTGAATGATCATTCCAGGTATAGAAGTTTGCAAGACAATATTCAAGGAACACAAATGCAGAAGTGACCAAACTTGATTTCTTTTCAGCATCTCAGATCATGTTCCCATCTTGTATAGGTGAGTCAAATCAAAAAATTGACCCTAAGTGAATGGTTCAGACAAAAAAGCAACAATCCATAGAGTCATGCAGCAAGAAAACAGACCCTTTGGCCCACCAAGTGCATACCAACTATATAGCACCCACTTATAAAAACCCTACACTAATCCCATTTTCTCCATATATTCATTGCTTTACAAGGTGATTTTTAGAAATATTTCACTGCAATGAAAAAGTAATGTCATATGATAATTTTGTGAATTTAAAGCCAGTCTATAGGAAGCAATTGCCACACAGGCCAAAGAGACTTACATGAGAATTGAGTGGGGGGGGGGGTGGAATTTATATCTCAACTCATTTTATCTTTTTTTGCAGTCCCCAACCATTCTATTTTAATATAACTGATAGTTAAAGCAATGAGTAGATCTGGATTCTACATTATATTACATTTTGTGAATAGGATTAGGAAACAGATAAAGTAGGATTGGTCTCAATAAACTGTTCTTCAAGGAAAGAGAGATGAAAATTGAAATTAATATATCAATAAAATAAAGGTGGAAATGTATGAATAGGGTTTTTCTAATGAACAAAATAACATGACCAAATGTCATTCTTACTCCAAAATATCTTTGTGAATAGCTTCTTTCTTATCATTTCTCTCTGCACTTGCAGGTTTTCCACCATCAGCAGATATTTGTTCTTCAATTAAGTAGAATGATTTTCCTGTGGATATTTTATGTTCAGCTGGCGTGCAATCACAGATTGAATTGACATGCCATGAGAGTGTAGTTAGAATGATTCACAAAATGAAAAAGCAGTGACCTTAGCCCATTGCTTTCCATAAATAGAAAATATTCTGTCAGTAGAACATTAATTAACTGAAGCTAGCATTTTAAACAGTGTGAAAGAAGGGAAAGCCTCCAGCATTGCCACTGAAAATGATAATCTTAAAAGTCTGCGACATGAGACATAAAGTAAAAAAGGCTATAAAACAAATGAAATGTCTATTGCTATTCAAAAGTAAATGCTGCACAAAACTGTCATCATTTTGTAGGAAAATAATAAAATCCATTTGCAGCCTATTCATTAAAATATCATGGTCAGACTTTCAATCAAAATAAGTACAACTATTTAAAAAGATTAATAATCACTGGAAATGTTGATTGGTGATCCCTTATTTCTTGATTCCAGAAGATGGAATAAAAATATATTTCTTACTGTACTGTACAAAAATATAGCTAATTTCCACACAATAAATTTGTCAAACAAAGCAATAACTCTTCATCTGTTACAGAAATTTTGTCTAAGGACTAAATAATGTACAGATCAGCAAGGATATCTTCGCAGCTTTCCTGCAGAAGAGTGTCTGGCTTCCATTTACATCCACCTGAGAGGACAGAGAGGATCTATGAAAAAGCTATTCAAAAGAGTTTGCAGGACTCACACTGCAGTATTAACTTAGATTTTCAGAGCTGACAGTTCCACAGAGACTTGAACCCTCAATCTTGTGATTCAAAGATAAGAAAGCTACAAACTGAGCCATGACTGATGGGGTGTTCCCATTGACCACCTCATCATTAAATAAAATCCCCGTTATTATTCCAATACATGGTGACATTTAATCTTGCTCCGTTTCTCATTAACAAAAAAAATCTATTTTAGTGCAGAAGTTTTAACCTGAACCTTTTTCTTGCCTATGAGAACAAATTGGGTAAGATTTAGTGCATTGAGTCAACAAAGCAAACTTCAAAAACAAATTCAAAGAACTGCAAGCTGAACCAACATCTGATAGTAATAAGAAACAATAACTATAAAAGTCTATCAGAAGAAAATGATTTTACCAAATGTGCGACACCTTCAAAATAAAGTGGAAAAATATCTGATATATTTTTGTGTCTCAAATTCTATTTTCTTGTTGATACTCAAAATATTTGTGTGTGTGATTGGAATAAAGATTACTTTTTCTTTCAGGTGAATGACATCGATAAAGAACCATTCTTGCCCACGTCATGTCAATTGGTTAGCATGAAATATTGATAGCTCTATCTCTTTCTTTCAACGATGATTGGATTCTTTTTCTCTTATTTTCTTTCTGTTAAGATGGGTGAAACCTTCTCTTAAAAATGAAACAGCATTTAGCATTTTCAGATTATTTACACAACAATTAACTAATTTAAAATGGGTTAGTACCTCTCTCAGATAAACAAAAACATGAAAAAAAAACATATATATTAAATGAGCAGACATGATGGGAACTTTGACACTTAGATTTCAATTTATTCCAACCTCAAAATTAGGAGTGAGGTTGGAATAATTTGCTGTCCTGAGATATACAGGTTCAATAGAAAAAGAGATGGATTCAGAGCAAATAAAAAAGGTGGGGGGGGGGGGGAAACAAAAACCAACAAAGCCACTGTACTATACAATTGAAATTAGCTTATTCATTTTACCTTTTGAGATTTTGCACATCCAAACTTCACAATGGACATGATCAGGGTTTCCAGCCTTCAACTTCAAAAATAAGCAACTTTCTATTGGAAATTATTTGCCTCAGCAGTCCCACCGATCTCTCATTAGCACTGTTATTGACAACATTTAGCCATTCTCCCTACATCATTCAGTAGTGTTTCTTGATGCCTTTACAGCATTCGGCAAGTTTCAATATTGTAAGGAACTGAAGAAATCTTTGAAGTATAAATGGCTAAGCTCTATGCGAGCAGGAGTTCATAATGAACCTGCAATCTTCAAAAACAGGCATCTACTTACGATGACACCCAAGATTAAATCAATATTTGATTTTAAATCTAAAATTAGCATTTTTTGTTAAGTAAATACATCAGGTATGAAGATCAAGGCCACAAATCAGCCACGATGTAAATGAATAGAAGAACAGATCTGGAAAGGAAACTGTGCAGTCTTGTGCTTATGTATGTAAATTTAGCATTTTAAGCAGTGTTTTGAGATATTGGACAATTTCCACAATAGCTGAGGATAGAAAGCAATGTATGAAATTATTTTGAAATGATTATGGTAATTTTAGAGATGAGGTAGAAAAATTCTACCAATATTTGGAGGTTCCAAAACAAGAGCATGATCTACTACCTCTGACATCACCTTCCCTGCCTGATTATCGTGAATCTTGGAGGTCGTTGTCCAATATCCAATCAAAACTAAGCATTCTTTTAATTCTGTCAATCAATTTTTGATTACCATTCTCAACTCTGAAGCAGCTTTTTGTATTCAACATTCATCTTTGGGCCAACACCTGTCCTTAATTTCCATAGAGTTGCTCTAAAGATGCTGCAACAGGACATAGAACACTAAAGGAAGAGGCCTTTAAGCCCATCTGTCTGTGTTGAACATGATGCCCGGTTTGAACTAAAATGTGATGCTTGCATCTGATATATAAACTTGTGATGTTCAGTGAAGTGGTTATCTCTGAGAATTTGCAACAGACCATTTATTCTATTTTTATAAGGCGAGACCTTCAGGCTCAAATATATAATCCAAGACTAAGTTATTTGAGCCAGAAATACATATCTTTAGATTATATTGTGATATGCCAGCTGAGCATCTTTATTCATAAGTCCCACAAAAGGCATTTCAGTTGTGGGACCGTGAGAACAGCAAGTAAAAGAATGGCATTGGTTAGAGAACATTTGTGGGTGGCATGGTTAGTGTAGTGGTTAGCGCAATGCTATTACAGCACTAACGACCCAGGTTCGAGTCCGGAGCAACTTGTAAGGAGTTTGTACGTTCTCGCTGACTCTGCGTGGGTTTCTCCAGATACTCTGGTTTCTACCTACCCTTGAAAAATGTAAGGGGATTGTGGGTTAATTGGTGTATTGGGGGGAACAGGCTCTTGAGTTGGAATGGCCTGTTACCATGCTTCATATCTAAATGATGGACTTTAAAATGTCAGTACATTTGCTTTCAATAATCACCATTCTCTCACCCTGACACAATCCAATATTACTTCTTACTTTTACAGGTTTATTCATCTTAATATCAAGAGATAGGTAAGCCACAAACGTTCATTACAGGTCTACCAACTCTCACAACTATCTTGACAATTTTCTACCACCCTGCTTCCTGCAAGGACTCCATTCTGTTCTTTCAATTCATCACTCTGTCATATTTGTTTTTATGATGAGATTTTCTGAAGAGATTCCTGTGAAATTACTTTCATCTATTTGATCCATGGTGGACAGAGTCCTTGAATACATCTCACCTCACCTTTGTCTTTACCCCTTATCCTTCTGGACAACTCAAAGATAGAACTTCCCTGGTCCTCAACATTCACCAAATAATGCATCAGCAAAATATCCAAAGTCGCCAGCCATCTGAAGCATTTTAAGTGCGACTTCAGGGCTGGCAGAAAATGGTATGTCACACTTTAAACTAGAGCCACTTCCCAGTGTCTGCTCTCTGTTTTTTCTTCTTTGACCTCTATTCCATTGAGAATCACTAGCTAAAGATTACAAGATACTTAATGAATAACATTAGGCTAAAACACAGCAAAATCACACAAAATATAAAGCACAAAATATGCCATTAGCCATCCTGAACTACTAAGTTTTCAATGACATAGGAGTGTTAAATCTTATGAAGATTTTTTTCTGATCACAGAGAACAAGACAGCAATTCGAAAATGGCCAGTGAAGCAGTTCAGCGGGCTAATGTTCTGGATAACCTCAATGAGTGCTTGTGGTGATAATGTCCATTAAAGAGGCCTAAATAAAAGAATGGATGAGGCAATAGATATTCTGAATGGATAAGAATTGATGTCTAATTCAAAGTCTTTTCCTGTTTGGCTTTGGATGCAGATAAGCTCTTCTTCTTCCTCCTTGTTTTCCATGACTTGATCTCTTTGGATCTCAAATGAATTAACATAAACTGCAAAATGCAGCAGAATTAAATGTGTGGTTTGTCAAGAGTCATAGCCCTGCTCCAAATTTTCGAAAGTAGATCCTCCAATTAATCTGGTATTTTCAGGGGCATGGTTTAATTTTCCCTAAACTGTGGCAAGAATGTCATTAACTACTGAAACAAAACTCCAACATTATTTGACAGCTGCCTTCATCCTGCAATAAAATTGACACAAAAGATGGTCCTGAAAGTCCACAATACCTATATAGGAAGCAACAAATGCCTTGCAGGATGATTGTTCTTTGTCACTGAAGAAAAGGAATTCCACTAAGGCACCCCGCCTCTTTACTTATGAACCTAGTAAGTAATGTAGATGCCATTAACCATCCTGAACTACTAAGTTTTCAATGACATAGGATAGATGTGTAATCCTTCAAAAAAACTGCAACTGTGTTGAACATTAGACCAATGACTGATTTAACAAATCTGTGGACCACAAATTACCTACTCATGAAAATGATTCCTGCATTCTCCTGGATGGGAATGGAGGCGTAAAAGTTGTAATGAAGTGAAATGTCACAAGCCTGCAGCTATTGCTTTTGCTAGGTTAAGGGCACCAAGCCTGCAGGTGCAATTTCTACATAATGACAATATAGAAATTCGGGCTCTCGACCAAACTGATGGTTTTTTTTTAAACTGTCCACTACATCAAGCATCGAAGAATGAGCTCAAGAAAGCCTCCTACCTCCTACCAAAAAAAACCCACCATATATTACATGAAAAGTAATGATATGAAACAGACCCTTTATACTGCCCCAAAGATGCAGTATAAAGAAATATATTCTGTTCAGACGATAATGAAATGATGAACAACAGCTTCTATAAAAGATTAAAATCAAACATTTTCTTCAAAGGGGTTATGTTACTGATGTAAAAAAGATTTATCCAAGCAAGTCAATGAAAAGACTCAGGAGAAACAATAACAACAGATGACTCACTTCAATGAGGTTTTGCAGTGAGATGGGGGCATCTATTGAATCACTTGGGCTGACATAAATACCCAGCCCTGAAGCCAATGCAGGAAGCATATCAGGAGAGATTTGACAGATGGTTTGATAAAATGTCAACAAGATGCATCGAAAACCCTTTTCACAGCCACTATCCTAATGCATTTTTGCTGTTTCTTAAAAATGACCTGGGTTGATCATGGTTATTTTTAGCTCAGTGCCACTTACTTTGATTTAATTAATATTTTCCAGGTTAAAGCTCAGTGAAGGGGAGTAAACTGGTTTATATCAAGGAATTAATGACTGCCTATTTAATAGTCTTGTATTATGCACGAGCTTATAGGAACTAATTTCTAGATTCTTACATTATTAGAATTTTTCATCTTTCCTTGTTCAGTGATTTATGCAATGGCTGTCATGGAAAAAAGATCATAAACCACAGCAACCTTTATCAATCACAGGTTATAAAGTTGAGTCATTCATGGTATAAATACCCCATGCAATGAAATTCAATCAAGTGGTCCAGAAATAAAAATTGCAGTTTCACATAGGTTACACTGAAAGTTAATAATGACAAGAATTTAAACTTTTTCAGAACTGTGTTTGTGGTCAGGACATGTCAAATTGAAAGGATTTAATTTTGAGTTCGTCTAACTAGTGTAACAAGTATATCGCTGAAGAATATTGCAACATTGCATTAAGTTTATAATGATTACTGAATTCACATTGTATTCTAAATGTGAAAATTATTTGCTAATCCCAAAAATAAATTAAATATACTATATTTCATAGCAGGAAGAATGCAAAATATTGTAAGACTTGCTGAGTCTATAAAGTATTGAATGAGGAATTGCCAAAAAGAAAAAAACAACAAGGCTGTGAGGGTAGTTGGTACCCCTGGAAAAGTTCAAAACTTTGTGGAGAGGAACTTCATTCATAATCTTATCAGACATGTCAGAGAGAAGACATTTCAGGAATCCTCAAATGTTGTACGTTGATCTTTTTCAAAAAGGAGACAAATCCCAATTGTGGTGATTACCGAGAGGATTCCCTGCACCACAGGCAAAGTGTGATGTTCAAGCACCATCTCCCTGTCACCACAAATCTGTTTAACCTATGTCATCTCCATTCCAGAACCAACATCATCTCAGCATCAGTCATTCAGTTCCATTTCACAGAGAAAGCTTGCATATGTGCACATTTGGAGACAGAGTTCCAAGATATTGTCAAATCATTCACTTAAGCATATGAAAGGATGAGCCTTGTATCCAACATTAGGAAAACCATGTCCTCTATCAATTTGACCTCTCTGAGCAACAACACCTTCATATTATAAAGGTACAATGTTTAAAAGGTGTTAGGACTGGGACTTGGATTGGAAAGTCGAATAGGGAAACAGGCCTCTGCAGACAAATAGGATAGTGTAAATATGATAATCCCATTTATGTAAGATGAATGAAGAGGGCCAAAAAGCCCTTTTCCTGTGGTATATGATACTACTATTCCATTTTTTTCTGATCCATTAAGAAACCTTGGAAATATGGACTACTTTCCATATTTTGGGGGATAGTTCTCAGTGAAGTCTGATATTGATGACAAAATTCACCATTGTCTCCACTGTACCTACCCAACCTTTGGGCATCAGGAAAAAAAAAGGGTTTGATGATCAAGAACTCAAGCAAATTTAAAAATCCTGGTCTAACCAGTGATCCCTATCCTATACACTTTTTAGTAGACTACACTAGTATGTAAAAAGGCAGATTATCTTTAGAAGAAGGCTGGACATCTGAGGCTTTTATTCACTGTACTAAATGGAGGTGGACTCGAACATTTAAGATCCTGAGAGGTCTTGACAGAATGGGTGTGTACGAGTCTTTAAAACTTTCTTACTCAAATAGTTTTTGAATTTAGGATGCAGGATGATATTGATCAGTTGGTAAGATGGAAAGAGCACCCAAAATTTAATCCTGATCAATGTGAGGTGAATCATTTTGCAAGGACTAATAGAAGTTGGACATACACAATGAATAATAGGGCCTAGGCATCAAGAATAGAGGTTCAGTGAGCAGCCATAAATATAATGGATGCTCAGGGGTGCAAGTACAATTTCCAAAACTTTAATTAGATAATACCTCAAGTTCTTTTTTAAATTCTTTTGGAAAAAAGATGTGCAACATCATTGTCTCAAAATGCAATAATTTGCAGTGCAATAACAGAGTGGAGACTATCAAAACCATTATTTAAGAAAGAAGGAAGGATGAAAAGAGAAAACTACAGGCCAATTTGCTTCATACATGCTGTAAACAAACTGTTAGAATATATTACTGAGAAAGTAATAATGGGGCACTTAGAACATAATAATAGAACTGGACAGGGCCCATGTACATCTATGAAAGGGAAATCATAGATAAATCTATTGGATTTTAGATTATAACTAATAGAATAGATAATGGTAAATCATTTGATGTGATGTATTTGGATTTTCAGACGACCCTTGGTAATGTTCGAAGTAAGAGGTTATGACAGTGTCGGAGAGCATAGTGTTGTAAACAACTGAGATGAGTTCTCTGGTCCACTATGCCCATGTAAGCCTTTTTCCCACTAACATTCTTTACTCACATCCTTCTTTTCTCTGACTACTAAAGTACTGTATCTGTTTAAATGCATGGAAAAATCCAGCAAGCCAGGCAGCATCTATGGAACTAATGGTCTTCATCCCAAAGTCTCAAGGAAATAGCTGCATGCATAGTGGACGCATTGGTTGTAATTAACTAGCCTCTTCCTATTCTGGAAAGTGCCAGAGGATTAGAAAATAGTCACAATTCAAGAAAGAACTAGATGGAAAGCAAACATGCCATGATTCAAGAAATCAGTCAATTAGCCTAACATCTGTAATTGGGAAAATGTTGGAGTCTATTATTAAAGGGATATTTAGAAATTCATCAGATAATTAAGTAAAATCAAAATGGTTTGGGTAAAGGAAAATTGTGTTTGGCATACTTTCCAGAGTCTTTTCAGGATGTAATAAATATGCAAGATAAAGGGCAAGCTTAAGATATAGTGTACTTAGCTTTCCAAAAGCATTCTAGAAGGTCATTACATCTTGGTATCTTTGAATCCTACATCACAGAAACAGGACCTTTGAAACAAATGGTCCACACCATCAAAGCCAGTCCCATTTTCCTGCATTCAGCACACATCCCTCTAAATCTTCCCTGTCCATGTACCCATCAAATTATCTTTTAAATGTTTTAACTTACCCCATCTCCACTACTTTTTCAGCATAAGGATGAAATCACACATAAAGTACTGCATTAAGTTATCTTCATTTTGAAGGAATGATATGCATGCATTGAAAACAACATGGAGAAATTGATTCCTGGGGGCCAATATGGTTCAATTGGCCACACTCCATATATCTAAGTAAATGTGTGTGTGTAATATATACACATAACATATATATTTTATATATATATATATATATATATATATATATATACTCTACATCACTACATCACCTTTGTTGACCTCACCAAAGCCTTCGACACCGTGAGCAGGAAAGGGCTTTGGCAAATACTAGAGCGCATCGGATGTCCCCCAAAGTTCCTCAACATGATTATCCAACTGCACGAAAACCAACAAGGTCGGGTCAGATATAGCAATGAGCTCTCTGAACCCTTCTCCATTAACAATGGCGTGAAGCAAGGCTGTGTTCTCGCACCAACCCTCTTTTCAATCTTCTTCAGCATGATGCTGAACCAAGCCATGAAAGACCCCAACAATGAAGACGCTGTTTACATCCGGGACCGCACGGATGGCAGTCTCTTCAATCTGAGGCGCCTGCAAGCTCACACCAAGACACAAGAGAAACTTGTCCGTGAACTACTCTTTGCAGATGATGCCGCTTTAGTTGCCCATTCAGAGCCAGCTCTTCAGTGCTTGACGTCCTGCTTTGCGGAAACTGCCAAAATGTTTGGCCTGGAAGTCAGCCTGAAGAAAACTGAGGTCCTCCATCAGCCAGCTCCCCACCATGACTACCAGCCCCCCCACATCTCCATCGGGCACACAAAACTCAAAACGGTCAACCAGTTTACCTATCTCGGCTGCACCATTTCATCAGATGCAAGGATCGACAATGAGATAGACAACAGACTCGCCAAGGCAAATAGCGCCTTTGGAAGACTACACAAAAGAGTCTGGAAAAACAACCAACTGAAAAACCTCACAAAGATAAGCGTATACAGAGCCGTTGTCATACCCACACTCCTGTTCGACTCCGAATCATGGGTCCTCTACCGGCACCACCTACGGCTCCTAGAACGCTTCCACCAGCGTTGTCTCCGCTCCATCCTCAACATCCATTGGAGCGCTTACACCCCTAACGTCGAAGTACTCGAGATGGCAGAGGTCGACAGCATCGAGTCCACGCTGCTGAAGATCCAGCTGCGCTGGATGGGTCACGTCTCCAGAATGGAGGACCATCGCCTACTCAAGATCGTGTTATATGGCGAGCTCTCCACTGGCCACCGTGACAGAGGTGCACCAAAGAAAAGGTACAAGGACTGCCTAAAGAAATCTCTTGGTGCCTGCCACATTGACCACCGCCAGTGGGCTGATAACGCCTCAAACCGTGCATCTTGGCGCCTCACAGTTTGGCGGGCAGCAACCTCCTTTGAAGAAGACCGCAGAGCCCACCTCACTGACAAAAGGCAAAGGAGGAAAAACCCAACACCCAACCCCAACCAACCAATTTTCCCTTGCAACCGCTGCAATCGTGTCTGCCTGTCCCGCATCGGACTTGTCAGCCACAAACGAGCCTGCAGCTGACGTGGACTTTTTACCCCCTCCATAAATCTTCGTCCGCGAAGCCAAGCCAAAGAAAAAAAAGACATATATTTATATATATACATATATTTATTTATTTATATATATATATTTATATAATCTAAAGAGACATTCCTTTTGTTCTATCCATTCCTCTTTATCTTCTTAGCTGTAGAAAACTAACTTGATTTCTCTCTTTCCCAGTTCTGATGAAGAGCCTCTGACCTGAAACCCTAACAGTTTATTTTTACCCTAATGCTATCTGGTCTTTAGTGTTTTCTGTTTTATTTTCACATTGTGCTGAAACTTGCCCCAAGCAAGCCATTAAATAGTTGGGCTTGCGAGGTGCCAAAATCTCTTCAGATTGTATTGACAGACAAGATTTACTGACTACACCATGGATAGGTCAGAAAATGGTAGTTCAATGGTTGCTATGCAACTACATGGAACTTTGAGATAAAGGACAACAGAATGAAAGTGCGGACATGATAACTGAGGCTCAGGTGGTGATGCATTGGCACCAATTCAGCTGGAATTTAATTGTGAAAAGTAATAAAAATAATGCCAAGTAACAGAATGCAGGATCTTGCTGGGAAGAGGTGAGCCATCAGAGATTTGTTTGGCCAACACACTGAGAGAATTGAAGATAAACCAGAAGATGCTGGAAAACTGTAGCATCATAGAAAGTGCTGCAGGAAGTCAGTGGGTTATGCAGTATCCATGGAAAGCAAAAGACAGTTGATGTTTCAGGCCAAAAACCTTTCATCTCAAAACATCATTTGTCTATTTCTTTCAATGGATGTTGCTTGACCCACTGAGTTCCTCTATCACTTTGTGTTTGCGTGAGAGAACTGAAGTGAGTCTAATGACAATAAGTTGGAATATGATATCTCTGGAAAAGGGTTTGCAGGTGTGAAAAATCGCTGAAGATGATTAAACTTGCACCATTCTGTAAAAAGGGATGGAATGTAAAAAATGTAGATTAGAGCTTGAAAAACAGGCCCCTTCTTATCAGAAGCCTCAAGGATGCAGGAATCTGGTTTGGACTGGCATGGTGACCCAAGGCACCTATGGCCACTACTGCGCTTGTTTAATAAAGACATGAATATTAACTTAGACACTCCTAAGGAGAGGATGGACTAATTAGCATAACATGCGATATATGATGAGGGAGGAACTGTGTGGTATCTGCAGTGATGGAAGGGAAAAGGGGAACGTTGTAATGTATTGGGATTCTGATTGGAAGAAAGTAAATGAAGGTGGGGTGATGTTGAGTGCGGGACTGTACAAAAGAGTGATGATTCTGAACCTCCGGTGTGTCTCCAGACCAGGGACACCCGGCTCTGCAGACCTGAAATAAAGCTGAACCTGTTCTCCAAGACTTTGTCTCCAGAATAGTGATTGTGTATATTTCACACAGGGAACATGACAAACAATATACCCGTCAGCTACAAGGCATAATTTAGAGTTGTTTGTTCTCAGTGTTAACTATGTGCATGCCTTACAGAATGTGTACTTCAATGCTAATCAAAGAAATAGCTATAAGTAAATGCAAGTTGTGCAGCATCTATAGGAGGCAAAGATATATAACCAATGTTTCGGGCCTGAGCCTTTCACCAAGGTATGAGCAAAATAACACACAGGTCCATGAATAGTAAGGGATGAGAAGGAGGGATGATGGGGAAGGGGGAGGAGAATAAGCCAATAGGCCATAGGTGGACATGGATAGGAGGGCAAGAGGGTAAACTGAGAATTGATTGAGACAGGGAGTAGCTCAGTGAATGCAGAGCTGGAAGAAAGGAGACAGAGGTCTAGGGAATGAAATAAATTGGAGGAGGAGGTTCTAACAAAATCCAGAGAAGAAAATGTTAATGCCATTTGGTTGAAGGATTCCCAGATTGAATATGAGATGTTGTTCCTCCAATTTGTGGGTGGTCTTATTTGGGAAATGCATGAGACTGTGGACAGCCATGTCAATATGGGAATGGAGCAGAAGAATTGAAGTGGGTTGCAACTGGGAGATCCTCACATTTACAGTGGAGAGAGCGAAAGGGCTTAACGAAGTGATCTCCCAGTCTGTGTCCAGTTTCTCTGATGTAGAGGATCCCACAGCTGGAGCACTGGATATAGCAAGTGACCCCTGCAGGTTCACAAGGGAGGAGATGCCAATGGTACATCCCATCAAAAACATCATCTCTTTCTTATAACCTCACTGGAATATCCTAAGTACTCTCATAATATAATCCTGACATCCTGTTTTTGAACCTTTTTTTCTAACTCTCTGTATTTCCTCCTGTAGACCCTATTCTTTTAGTGTGGTCAATTATCTATGGTTGCTCATCCTTCCACTTGAGAATCTTCTGCAAATACTTGGAGACATTTTTGACCCTGACACCCAAGAGGCAACATATCATTCTGGAATTTCATTCATGGCCAAGAATGTCATGTCTGTATTATTGAGACTCCCATCGCAACAGCTCTCCTTGTCTTCACCTGCCACTGGTGTATATCAGAACCGGTTATGGTACCACTGATCTGGCTGCTGCAATCACTTTCTCCTAAGATGCCATCCCTCAACTCTATCCAAAGTGATAGAGGGGAACAGCCACAGGAGAATTCTCTACTTTCCCTTCTGGGGAGGGGGGGGGGGTGGGGGAGAGATGTTAACACATTTATCTGACTGAACCTTTGATGTAACCACCTCTCTGAAACTCCTTGGAGGTAACACTTTCCTTTATACCCCTCAGTGAATCCAACTGCCCATTCCAATTTACTCATGTGGTCTGAGAAGAGCTGTGTTGGGCACATATCCTGCAAATATAGCCATCAAGGACACCACCTGATCTCCCACATTTCATTTGAGGACCATTTTATCACTCCAGACTGACGGTGTGAAAAGACAAAAAAAAACAAATCACGTCAGAGGTGTAAGCCTTGGAGACAATCAAAATGACAGTAAGAAATAGGAATGATCTGGTGTCTTGAAGGGGTCTGGATAGGAGGTTACGCTGACTGAATTCACAGCACAGAGTCAAATATAATGGACTGTATCATTGAAATTAATGTTATTGATGTGATATTGAATATGGTACTAAGTTTTATGTGGACTCTTTAAGACAAACAAATGACATTAAGAAGATAGTGATACTGATTGATTCAAAATCAAAGTTAATGATGTTGAGACAGCAATTACAGAAGGGGATGTAGTGGAGACCTGGGAAAATGACCCAATTGAATTATGTGTGGCAGAGTGATTCAAGTGCAATTCGGGGGTACAGTAGTGTAGTCATTGAAACACTGATAACTGATCGTTAAGCTACTAGACTAACAGCCTAAATCCTAGAGTCTAGACCATCAATCAAGTCATGAGTTTAAAATTCACAACAAAATCAGAGGGATTTAAATTCAATGAAATAATTGAATTTTTTTAAAAAATGTAATATTAAAATGAAGCTACTAGATTACCATAAAAAAGCACCCACTCTGGCCGAGAGTTGATTCCAGATCCACTGATAAGGTTAACTCTTAACTGCCTCATCAATTTAAGGGACAATAAATGCTATCCACTAGCAATATGAATAATATTTTTCAAAGAAAATCTATGAGAACAGGTAAATTCATCTAATATTGTATGCTAATATAACTAGTTATCCAACTGTCATCTTCATTTGTGCAAATTGTTCTACTGATGAAACAACACATTTTGTTGCACTATCCATCTAATCTTTTATATTTATTATCAATTTTCTTTTGTGGCAGATTGTGTTCATTTAAAGCAAGATTTTCATTACATTTGTAGGTTGTATAATGTCTCATTGTAATGATCATAGCTTGTATCGGTTTAATTCCTTCTAAAATGGGGCATAGGGCATCTTTAAGGAACTCTTTTCATCACGTGGTATTACTTCTTAAGCATTGTTGAACATAACAAACACTATTCTTAGTTCAGAATTTTCTTTAGTGCAAGACATTTCAATTTACAGCTTTCACGTTGTTTATTTGATTTTGCAAGCAACTCAAAGAATATGGATACTGTACCACGAAGGGCTTCATGTGTATAGAAGAATCTCCAAAAATGTCAAAACTTGCATGACCAGTATCCATGAACTTGGGCATCATACAACATCAAGAAGGCCTGTTTGAAGGATGTGTAGCAAGGATGAGAATAGCAAGCAAGGTGAGAATTTCAAGCTTTCTACTATGATCACCTTTCATCAAACTTCATCTACCTGACTGAGGGGGAAAAATAATATGATTTATTTTCCCTTCCTTGAAGCATGAGTAATTTTAATGCTGCTCTTATTAAGATGACATGACATGCTAGCCACATATAAGTGAATCTGCAAATACAAAATATGATTTTGAATATCCATTTCTGCATTAAGTTACATTCAAATGAGCTTGTATCTTTTTTTCTACATAATGTACCAGGCTCAGTGTATGCTAATGTCATTCTAAAATATAGTTTTTGCAACTTGTTCTCAATAATGTAAGAGCTCACATTACCTAATGTTTCATGAGATTACTGTCATTCATCTCATTTTCTGACATTGCACATCAATTTAATTGCAATATTATTCAGGCTTTGGACTCAACTATTGAGTACATGAATAAGGCCAGTCATGTAAACAAGCTGCCGACTAACATATTTCAGATGTGAAATAACAGGAAACTTTATAAGTTGCCCAGGAGTGACAAGCGCAGTGGCCCTCCTGAGAGGTACTTGCTTAATACAATACCAATCAAGTGTGTGTCACTGGTGGTACAGAAAGTGAAAACAGACAACTGTGCCTTTGGGTGTTTGGACTCAACTGATTTTTTTCTGCTTTAATCCATAATTAGGAGTAAAAACTTTGATGCAGAAATGGAATCAGTAGGCTGCCTTGTCACTGAAAATATAATATACAACCTCAACTAGCTTAGTCAAAGCAGTTTCTTGTTTATCTACATTTTCACTGAAGGAAGTGTTTTTTTTTGTTTCTTCACATGGTAACTTTAATTCTGATTATCCAGCAACCTAATTCATTTACTTGAAACCCTTTCTGTCTCTGCTGTTGACTTCCACATGTTTCATATCCAGAGGATTCATGTTTGTCAATTTAGAATTAAAATGACACCCCCTCCCCACCTCCATCCCCTCGGGGTGATCAACTTCAATCAATTCAGCAAAACCATTAGAGAATGGAATGATGGTAATTCATCTAGTTGTGTTTCCAATGGAAAATTTAGCTGCATTAGAACAACTTGAATGCAGGTCTGCCCATCCCTTGAAGTGCATCAAGAGCAAAATATCCACTTGTCTCTTGGAAAGTCAATTGAAAAATACTCCCTCTGCAGTCTTGGTCGGGAGGGGGGTGGGGGGCGGGGAGAGAGGTGGGGAACACTGAACAGAGGCTCTCTGTGGCTTTTAAATGATCTGCAAACATCCTCATATTTCTGATCCAGATTAGAATATTGCAAAAATTCGCCTGGAAGAAGTTCCATTTCAATGCTCAGTTCTGGTGATCCATAAAGCTGTTATATTCACCAATTTGATGTGCACAGTGCTTTTCCATAAACTTCCAAGAGTTAGTTGGACGGAATTGAAATTAAGAGAAAGAAATACAAGTAAAAACAGAAATACTGGAGGAACTCAGCAAGTCTCATAGCATCCATAGGAGGCAAAGATATATTCCTGATCATTCGGCTTTATCTCTTTGGACACTATGAAACCTGCTGAGTTCCCCCAGCATTTCTGTGTCTTTACTACAATCACAGCATCTGTAGAGCTTTGTGTTTCACTGCATGAAATAGCAGGATGATTAGAACCATGAATCCTGAGTCATGGAAGTAATCAGCCTGACAGAGGACCATGCGACTCCCCCTTCAAAACAAGCGTTGCATCACCCTCATCAGTGTCTATGCTCCAACCCTCCAGGCGGAACCAGCAGAAAAGGACAAGTTCTACACTGACCTGCGCAACCTCATCCAACGCACCCCTACAGCCGACAAGGTTGTCATCCTTGGCGACTTCAACGCTCGCGTCGGCAAAGACTCAGAAACCTGGCCAGGAATCCTGGGCAAGCATGGCGTCGGCAAGTGCAACGACAATGGGCGCCTCCTGTTGGAGCTCTGCGCAGAACAGCGGCTTGTCATTACAAACACCCTTTTTCAGCAGAGGGACAGCCTTAAGACTACCTGGATGCATCCCCGATCCAAACACTGGCACCTCCTGGACTACATCCTGGTGCGAGAAAGTGACGAAAAACCATCTATAATACATTCATTAGAAATGGCAAAGGCTTGATAGTGTTAAAATGTTTGAATTCAATGGTTATATTAACAATGAATATTCTGCAGCATCTTTTTTTTTGGGGATTTAGACTGACCCAGTGGGGTGGCAAAAACAGCACAAGCCAGTGCCAATCAGCTTGGTTCTCATGTCCAATGGTTAATGCAGCACAGTTTGCTATTCTTTCTTCTTCATGTTTAGTTTTCCCAGAGCAACAATATCAAATACCAGAGAACATCTGTCTAAAATGAGTGGAGCAAAGTTTCGGGGAGATGTCAGAGGTTTTACACAGGGAGTGGTGGGTACCCGGAATGCAATACTGGGGGGTGGTGGTGGAGGCTGGTTGAGCAGGGATATTTAAAAGACTCTTAAAGAGGCATATAGATGTAATAAAAATAGAGGGTTATGGGTGTGAAGTAGGGAAGGATTAGATTGTTGTGGAGTAGGTTTATATAAAATGGCACAATATCATGGGGCAAGGGTTCTGTATTGTGTTCTAATGTTCTATGTTCTTCTCAATATCACTCAAAGGTAATGCAAAGATAATGCAACTAGAGTTTGAAAGTTAAAAATAATTATTGTTCAACTGAGTCCAAAATTCACAGTTTAGTTTACTATGCATGGACATTGAGCAGACAACATTTCAATTGGTACCAGATAAACTCTTATTCAAAAAGGCACAAATCAGAAATGTGATTTAAAAAAAATTAAGTGCTAAAATCATAAAATATAGGAGCAGAAGTGGGCTCATTGGCCCATCGAAACTGCTCTGCCATTCTAATCATGAGCTGATTCATCCTCCCATTCAGCCTTCTCCCTGACTCTTTGATGCCCTGACTAATTAAATGCCTGCCAATCTCTGCCTCAAATTCACTGAATGACTTCAGTTCCACAGACTCGCAGCCCTCTGACTAAAGAAAGTTTTCCACATCTCTGTTTTAAATTGGTGCCCTTTTATCCTGAACTTGTGCCGTCTTGTCCTAGGATCCCCTACCATGGGAAACATCCATGTCACATCTACCCTGTCTAGGCCCTTCAGCATTTGGAATGTTTCTTAGGTACTACTCCCCGCCCCCCCCCCCCCCACCATCCCCACCATTCTTCTGAACTCCAAGGAGTACAGTTCATGAGCTGTCAAAACTTCCTCATATGCTCATCCCTTCATTACAGGAATCATTCTTGGAAATCTTCTCTGAACCCTCTCCAATCCCAGCACACCCTCTCTTAAATAAGGATCCCAAAACTGCACCCTGTACTCCAATTGAGGCCTCACCAGTGCCTTATAAAGCCTCAACATCGCACCTCTACTCTTGTATCCTATTCCTCTTGATACAAGTGCCAAAATTGTATTCACCTTCTTCACCACCATTAACCTTTGGGGTATTCTGGACGAGTCCTTTTGCACCTCTGAGTTTTGAATTTTCTCCTCATCTAAATAAGAGTCTGCCCGTCTATTTCTTCTACCAAAGTACATGACTGTCCCCTTTCTAACAATGTATTTCATCTGTCACCTCTTTGCCCATTCTCCTCATCTATTCAAGTCTCTCTGCAGCCTCTCCATATCCTCAGCACCACCCGCCCTATTACCTATTTTGGTATCATCTGCAAATTTACCCATAAAGCCATGTATTCCACAATCCAAATAATTTATAAACAACTTAAAAATAAGCAGCCCCAACACCGAGCCTTGAAGAACACCACTGGTAACCAGTGGCCTCTGTTTCCTGCCAATCACCCAATGCTCTACCCATGCTAGTATCCTTCCTGTAATTCTTGGGCTCTTGTCTTGTTTAGCAGCCTTGTCTAAGGCCTTTTGAAGGTTCAAATACACAACATCCATTGCATTTCCTCTGTCCATCCTACTTGTGATCTCCTAAAAAAATTAGAATAGGTTTGATAGGCATGATTTTCCTTTAAGGAAACCATGCTGACTTGGGCCTATCTTTTTAACACCTACAGGTATTCTGGAACTTCATGCTGATCTCTGAGTTAGGATTAATTTATACCATTGTGACACAATTAAGAGAGATTTTCAGCCATAAACTAATAAAAGACTGTGACCAACAACAAAGCTCCCTGCAAGTAACCATACTAAGGACTTTGGAGTCCTTAATGCTGAAACCTGAAATTAGAGTTTTAAAAAAACACCAGTTCGTGGTGAGAGCCAGTCATCTTTCAACAGTGATCAACAGGAAGAGTGAATAAAAGGCAAGCAGGATCAAAGAGAGCAGCCTTTTTGGAGAGACCATTTTGGGAGTGTCAGTGCTTGAAGAAGCAGAACATTTCAGATGTCCTGGAATGGAAGACCACATTTTGAGAGCAGATGTGGCAGAGGTGAATAAACTGAGAGAAAAGGATGGTATCCTCACAGAGGCAGAATGGGAGAAGGTGAAGTTGAGGTAACTGTAGAAGTCAGTGGGTTTGTAGTAAATGTCAGCGTAGAGCTTGTTTCCTGAGAGATGCAGAAAGGGGAGATGTGTCAGAAATAGTCTGTGAACTTCAGATAGGGTTGGAGGATGATAGCAACGTTGATAAAATTGGCAAGATCTTCAATGGTGCAGGAAGCAACCTCATTGCAGTCATTCATGCAATGGAGAAAGATTGGGAAGTTGTATCAGGGTAGGTGCTGGGTCATTTAAGGACCATTAAAAAGGAATATCACCCAGGACATGATTGGACATACCCCAGGTTATTTGAAGAGCAAAGGGAGGAGATTGCTGGGACCATGATAAAGATCTTTATATCCTCATAAGCAAAAATTAAAGACTGGAGCATGGCCAAAGTTCTTTCTTTGTTCAGGGTATATAGGAATAATGGAGTAAATTAAACACCTGTGAACCTCACATCATCATAGAGAAGCTATTGGAGAGCTACTTGAGGATAGTATTAATGAACATTTGGAAAGGAATTGGCACATTAGATCATCAGTATGGCTTTATGTGAGGTTGAAGTTTTGAGGAGGTGAAATAGGTGATTGATGAGGGAAAGGTAGTAGATACATGGACTTTAATGAGACATTTGAAAAGTTCCCTCAGTTTAGATTGATCCAACAGTTATAGATGCTTGGGTCTCGGGAGAATCGATAGTTTGGATTCAGATTATAAACGAATTGGATGAAAAAGTATGTGAGTGCGTGTAGAAGAAATTTTAGAAAGAAAAGGACCGACACTGTGGAAGAAAGTTCATGCAGAAAGCTTTGTCACTGACACTAACATGGATGTCAAACAGTAAAATAACAGGAATGCTGGAGAAACTAAGAAGATCATCTACTGCACTCAGTGCTCCCATTGTGGTCTCCTCTACATCTGAGAGACTGGATGCAGACTGGGAGATCACTTCATTGAGTATCTCAGCTCTGTCTGTCACAATAGCAGGGATCTCCCTGTGGCTGCCCTTTTAAATCTCCGCCCATTCTCTTGCTGACAAGTCGGTCCAAGATCTCGTGCACTGCCAGACTGAGACCACCCACAAATTGGAGGAACAACACCATGAGACCATAGAAAGATACTTCACCAAGGGAATGGGGAATTGAAATGGGTGGCCACTGGGAAATCCACACTATAGCAGCAGACAGAGCTGAGATGCTCAATGAAGTAGTCTCCCAGTCTGCATCCACTCTCTCCAAAGTAGAGAAGGCCACAACGGGAGCACTGGATGCAGTAGATGACCCCTGCAGATTCACAAATGAAATGTTGCTTCACTTGGAAGGACTGTTTGGGGCCCAAATGTTAGTGAGAGAGGAGGTATGGGTGTAGGTGGAGCATTTCTGTGGTCACAGAGGTAGGTACCAAGGGAACGATTAGTGGGGAGGGAAGAGCTGACAAGGGAGTCACAGAGGCAGCAGTCCCTGCCGAAGGCAGAGAGGGGAGGAAAGGGAAATATGTGTCCAGTGGTGGGATCATGTAGAAAGTGAAGGAAATGATGGAGGTTGGATGTGGTAGCTGGTGGGGTGGTAGGTGAGGACAAGAGGAATCCTGTCCATGTTGTGTGTGGGGGTGAAGAGGGGAAGTATGGGTAATGGAGGATATTCAGGTGAGTACTGAGTTGATGATGATAAAGGGAAAGCCTCATTGTTTGAAGAAGGAGGACATCTCAGGTGATCTGGCATAGAAGTCCTCGGCCTGGGTGAAGATGCAACAGAGAAGGAGGAATTGAGAGATTGGAATAGAATTCTTACAGTGAAGGGGGTGGGAAGAGGTGTAGTTGAAGTAGCTGTAGGAGTTGGTGGTTTGTAGATGTTTGTCAAGAGTTTGCCTCCCGAGATGGAGACAAAGAGATCAAGGAAAGGGAGAGTGTTGCTAGAGATGGACCAAGTGAATTTAAGGTCAGAGTGGAAGTTGACCACAAAGTGGATGAAGTCAACAAGCTCATCGTAGGGGCATGAGGCAGCACCTAAGTAGTCATCAGTGTAGCAGAGGAAGAGATGAGGGGCCTTGCCTGTGTAGACTTGTGGTGTGGATTGCTCCATGCAGCAAACAAAAAGACAGGTAGACCTGGGTTGTTTTCTTGGAACATCTGATGATGAACAAAGACATTACCAAAGTTTATAAGATTATGAGAGGCAGTCAGAATTTTTTTCCCCAAGGTTAAAATATCACATACAAGAGGACATACATTTAAGGGAAGGTGGCAAAGAGCTAAAGAATATTTTTGGGTCAAATTCTTTTTTTACACAAAGAATGGTGGAATGGGCTGCCAGGATAGTGGTGGACGCAGATACAAAAATAGCATTTAAAAGGGTTCATGATAGATACAGTACAACTCCAATTGTCCAAAATAGTCAGGACTGGCCCCATTTCAGATAAATGTTTTTTTTGGAGAACCAGTAATTTTTTTAAAAACAGCCCAGAAGCAACAGCAAATCACTTGTAACAGTGTTTATACTCCAACAAACAATGCTGGCCACTGCCGATCACTGACACTTCTCCACTGAAGCCCCACTCGTACCGGGAGCCTGAGGGTCCCGCTCCTGCCTGGGAGTTTGAGGTCCCCGCTGCCACCGCCAGGGGCCCCAAGGTCTGCTGCTGCCGGCACCGGGGCCCTGATGTATCCAGCCAGTTCAGCTCCAAAACAATTTTGGATAAATGAGGATTTCAGATAATCGGAGTTGTACTGTACATAAAGATGCAAGGAATAGAGAGGTATGAATCATGTGCAAGCAACAGTTTTAGATAAATTTGGACATCATGTTCAGCCAGTTATCGTGGGTCAAAAGGCTGTGCTCTTCTATGTTCTCCTTATTACACCTCAAACCAGCAACAACAGTAGATGCAATTCAAAAGGGTTAAATTTTAACTCTAAATTTATTAATGACTATTAACAATTTACCACTCTATAAGAATCGATAAGAAATATACAGATATCATATCTTTATAAACAGTGCGTATGTTAAAAAATGCTCAGACCATTACAGTCTGTGCCCAATATTCTGTGGTGCGCTGTTAGCCAGAATCAGACACACACAAGGTAAAGACTGTACCACAGGCTTTAATCCACAGAGAGTCAGGCTAGCTGTAGCTGCAGTAACTCTGAGTGAGGCCTCGGGAGGCCGGCGCAGGCTTATATCCCGGAGAGTGATTGACACCCGACCAGGTGGGGCTTGATCCATTCAGGCCGACTGATTGACAGCCGGCAAGGTGTTGTCCTGTCCCCTTACACTCCTGCAAGTACAGAGGTTGCATCCTGCAGTAGGCCGGTGGTGTACCACTCTACTGACAATAACCACAACAGCAGTGCGAGTATAAGACAGCTTTAATAAACTAATATGTACACTAAGAGGTCTTGTCTCTCTGCAAGACGAACTTGGAAGGCTAGACTGTAGCTCTGGACTGCTTTATATACAAGGTCAAAAATTTTCGTGGCTTCCGTTGCCTTCTGGACCTCCTCGGTAGTGGTATACGAGTGGGGAGTGCGGTCTGCCTTTCGGCCTTTCTTGGTGGAGGTGTGGGAGTGGGATGTACTAGATGGCCATGTGGCCGTGTGGGCTAGGGATCCTCTTGTATGGGATTAGGTCCTGCCATCAAGTCTAGGGTGGTGATATTTTGTGGGGCGAGCATATCCAGGGTCCTGATTTCCGGGGTGGGTGGTATAGTCCTCTGGGGTGACTCGATGGACGACTGTTCTAGTGACTGCTGCTGTGCTCCTTGTTGATCCATAGACATCTGTGTTTCCTCCGCGTTGTTCACACATCCGGCCGGCACGAGATCCCTGGTGGCCACCAAGTCTTCTCTTCCATCTGGGAATATGACAAAGGCGTACTGAGGGTTCGCGTACTTCAACTCCACTTGATCCACCAACGGGTCCGCTTTGTGGGGTCTGCAGTGCTTCCGGAGGAGAACAGGTCCTGGTGTCCTCATCCATTTCGGCAGCACTCTGCCCGTCGTGGCTTTCCTTGTGAAAGAAAAGATAGAGACATGTGGGGTCATGTTAGTGGCAGTACACAATAAAGAACGTATAGAGTATAGGGCTTCTGGCAAAACTTCTTGCCATCCAGTAACAGGCAGGCCTTTTGCTTTTAAGGTCAAGAGGACCGTTTTCCAGATAGTAGCATTTTCCCTTTCAACTTGTCCATTCCCCCTCGGATTGTAACTTGTAGTGTGGCTGGTAGCAATCCCTCTCTCGTGCAGGTACTGCTGTACTTCTGCACTCATGAATGCAACACCGCTGTCTGTGTGTATGTAGTTCAGGTACCCAAATATCCTAAAGATGATTTGGAGGCATTTTATAACAGTGGCTGCTGATACATCAGAACACGGGATTGCGAAGAGAAACAGGAATATTCATCTATTATGTTTAGGAAATAGACATTTCTATTATTGGATGGGAGTGGGCCTTTAAAATCGAGGCTAAAGCACTCAAAAGGTTTGGTAGCTTTTATCAGGGTGGCTTTGTCTGGCCGGTAAAATTGCGGTTTGCTTTCCTCACAGATGGGGCAGCTCTTGTTCACTGACCTCAATTCCTCTACCAAAAATGGGAGGTTTTGGGTTTTAATGAAGTGAAACAGTCTAGTGAATCCCAGATGACCCACCTCACTGTGCAAGCTCTGCAACTGAGACGTGTGGTTAACGACGGCACAAGTGCCTCTGGACAGTGTGTCGGGGGGCTCGTTGAGTCTCCCAGGGCGGTATAGAATGTCGTAGTTAAATGTAGACAATTCTATCCGCCAGCGCAGGATTTTGTCGTTCTTAATTCTCCCCCTGTTCTGGTTATCGAACATAAAAGCCACAGACCGTTGGTCCGTGATGAGGGTGAAGTGTTTGCACGCCAAATAATGTCGCCAGTGCCTTACTGCTTCCACACTGGCTAGGGCCTCCTTCTCTACAGCTGAGTGTCTTTCCTCTGACCCCTGTAGGGTACGCGAGAAAAAGGCCACCGGTCGTCCGTCTTGGTTTAGGGTGGTTGCCAGAGCCACATCAGATGCATCCGTTTCTACTTGAAACAGGATCGACTCATCTATGGACCGCATGGTAGCTTTAGTGATATGGTCCCTAATGTCCCTGAATGCTCTGGTGGCTGCTGAGCACAGTGGGAAAACTGAGGCATTTACAAGTGGGCGGGCCCTGTCGGTGTAGTTGGAGACCCATTGGGCGTAGAAAGCAAACAGTCCCAAACTCCTTTTTAGTGCTTTCAGCATGTGTGGCACTGGGAGGTCTAGGAGAGGGCGCATACGGGCAGGTCTGGGCTGATTTCCCCATTCTGCACTATGTAGCCCAGGATTGGCAACTTACTGGCGCTAAAGACTCATATGTCTCTGTTGTATGTTAGGTTCCTTTCCTCGGCTGCCTGGAAGAACCGTTTTAAATTCATGTCATGATCCTCCTGAGTGTGGCCACAGATTGTCACGTTGTCTAAGTAGGGTAACACCGCTTTCAGTTGGAACTCATCTACTATTCAATCCATTTCTCTCTGAAACAGGGACACTCCATTGGTGATACCAAAGGGGAGTTGCAGAAATTGATACAGCCTGCCGTCTGCCTCAAATGCCATGTAAATGCAATCGCTGTTTCTAATGAGCAGTTGGTGGTATGCTGCCTTTAGATCTATGGTGGAGAACACCTTATACTGCGCAATGTTGTTCACCATGTCTGCTATGCGTGGGAAGGGGTAGGCATCTAGTTGTGTAAATTTGTTGATTGTCTGGCTATAATCCACTACCATGCACAGTTTTTCTCCTGACTTTACTACAACCACCTGGGCTCTCCAGGGGCTGGTGCTCTGCTCTATGATGCCCTCCTGCAGTAGCCTGCGGACCTCTGTCCTAATGAAGACTCTGTCCCTCGGGCTGTACCTCCTGCTCTTTGTGGCTATTGGTGTGCAATCTGGGGTCAGGTGTGTGAACAGCGGAGGGGGTTCTATGTTCAGGACAGACAGGCTGCAGTGTTGTTTCTTCGTAAGGCATAGTCCGGGGTGAGGCCCATTGTGCACTATTGTAATGTTTTCTAACTGGCACTGAAAATCTAACCCCAATAGTACTGGGGCACAGAGGTGAGGGAGTACAAGTAACTTGAATCCTTCGTATTTTGTGCCCTGGATTTCTAGAGTAACTCTGCAAAACTGTTTTACCTCAGCTGCAAGGCTGCTGGCTGCTAACAGGATCCGATGCTCACTCAGGCGTGTGGAAAGGGCAAGGCGGTTGACTAACCCCTGGTTCTGGAGTGGTCAGGAATTCTGCACATACATGGTGATTGGGAGCATGACTTGTGGAGATCCTTCCACCCGCGCTTGTAGTGGCCCCTTTCTGATCAGACTGGGGTTTAGGATTGGAGGCACCTGTACCGGCGAACCTACGGGCAGGCAGAGCTCTTGGCCATTTCTTACCTGCCCTATCATACTTCTGTGGTCTTCCCCGCATTCCACCACAATTCCAGTACAGCGGTCCCTCGCTGTCTCTGTCCTCAGATGCACGTGTCTGCTGGTCGTCCCCAGATTCCATTCCTCAGGAAGAGTCTCCAGGTGGTTAGGAATGCATGTTGGAGCAGAAGCAGCTTCCATCTTAGTAGCTATGATATTAGTTTATTAAATTATACTGAAAATAACCACACCAGCAGTGCAAGTATAAGACAGCTTTAATAAACTAATATGTACACTAAGAGGTCTTGTCTCTCTGCAAGACGAACCTGGAAGGCTAGACTGTAGCTCTGGACTGCTTTATATACAAGTATACAAGGTCACCGAGATGATCCCTGGTGACCTAGTGATGTAATTATATATTCAAAAAGAAAAAAATGCCCAAATAACCCCAGGCCACTCAGTCAAGAAAGTCAGTTCAAAAACACAGTCCACAGAATTCAATCTCAATGTCCAAATTCAGTTCTTCAACTGAATAATAAAAGGACCTTGTATTGAATGTTAGAGAGAGAAATTATTGATGTTGCATTACTGTAAGCTTATGAATCTTTTATTTAAGGCTTCCTTAGATGACTTCTCTCAGTTCTCAAATTGTGGTTTTTAACCCTTCATTAACTGAGGCATGTGCCTTTCACACAGCTCTCCAGTTGGTCTCTGCCACTCCAACTGCAGTGCTGCTGCTCCAATTGGCACTCTAACTACCGTTCCAACTGCATTTCTGAACGTTCCATTCTCTCTTTGTCTGTACAGCTCGACCCAGCTGCACCACAAGTCACACAGTGTTCACAGCAGAATTCCATCCTTTATGATGACAGTCCACAGTCCAAAAGATCAGTCCATGGTCCATAACATATGCATGACTGAAATAAAAGACATTCATCTCTCATTATTACATACATTCAACTGACTGAGAATCTGCACTTTATTTTAAAATAAATATTTATTTTCACCAGAATCGCTTGTTTTGAGACTTTGAAATATAATGATGAACTAAAATAATGAACTGAGTTGAACAATATTAAATTCCTCAAATAGTGATAAAGCTGTATTCATGCAGGACACATAGAGGGCAATGTGGCCTGACTGAACTAATTTAAACAAGAGGATGGATTCTTCACATTATAAACAGGGCTTTGTATTTAGCTGCCAGCACTGATGAATGACTGCAGCCAGTGATTCTAGTGCATCTGCATCTTACCCAGAGGGAAGCTGTGGCAGCATTCACAATTCATTTACTGTGTTCAGACACCAAGACAATGCTTATAGCACACACTGTCATTCATTCAATCTATTTACACATCACATCTTCAAGATTAAATGTGGGATTTTAAATCTAATAACAAAATTGATATGGATTCCATGTGAAACATACTATTTTAAAGCTCTTATAAATCCAAACATTAAAGAGCCTTGACATTTGATCATGCAACCCCAATATTCAGTCATACCAAATGGAAATATGAGTGGGAGTAAATAAGTAATTCTGCAGTCCCTAGAGCTTTAGGTTAATTTCTTTTCAGTTCAATTCTCTGGATTCTGAGATGGCTAAAGTCAACAACATCCAACATAAAAGATCAAAGTTGATCATCACCCTAACAACTTATTCTCTCCACAGTGCATGCAATTTGCAAATTGCACTGCAGTTATTCAACCAGGCTAACCTTTCATTCCCTAACTATTCATATTACATAAAAAAACAATGAAACAAACACATGGGAACATCAACAACTCTTGGTTCGCCTACAAGTGTTACTCTATCTGATGACACTAACTTCTCTTCAATACCGAACTTCCAATTGCATCAAGAGAGATATTTCACAAGAAAGCCTGTGGCAATTTCTCTTATGAGCAATATGGGACAGACATTAAATGAAAACCCTACCAGTGGCAAGCACCATGAAAAGAAATTGAATAAAAATTCTTAACTGCCCTCTGAAATGGCCCAGAAATCAGTACAGGCAATTTGTTATGGGTACCATTGTCCATATCCTGCAAGAAACAACAACAGAAAAATCCCTTCATAGGGTGAACAATGTCCTGATTTTATCCATCTTATTTCCCTGTTCTAATCATGTCCTCTCTACTCCAGTAAACCTCTCATACCTTTAAAATAATCATTTACACTTCTGACACTGTTTTATACTCTTAATTGCCTGAACCCTCCCTCCCTACCCCACAAAACATCTGCATGGACAGAAAATGTAGAGTTGCTTAAATAGGGCTTAAAGTATTATTGAGGATCCCTACTATCCATTACATAGTATCTTTAACCAACTACCATCAGGAAGGAGATACACTGAGGGGAGTCACATGATGGAGTAGTGGCTGGTCGGGAAAACCAGCCCTCTCCAGGAAAATAAGAAAAAAGTTAGGAAAAAGCAAAGCATAAAAAAAATAAAATATAAGAAATAGAAGATAAAGATACAGAGAAGAGAAAGAAGATGGCTTGCAAGAAGGAGAAAGTAAAAACTGGAAAAAAAGTAGAAAAGTCGCCGGAGAAGAAACAAGAAGGCCTTACCTGCATGAAGGAACAGGTCGCTGTGGTGGCGAGGAGCGCCCGACCCTCGAGGTCAGTGCCTGCCCTGCAGAGTCACGACCCACCAGCTGGTGCACTACAAAAATGGCTCTCGGAGCCAAATAAAAGTGCGCAATCAAGGAGAAAGAGGACATCGGCGGGAGGGGGTCTCAGCAGAGGAGCGGGCTGTCACAGAGCAAACAGCTGAGGGACGCCCAACACCAGGGCGCTCACCTGGAGGACGAGGAAGGCAGCAGAAGAGGGAGCGATGAAGCAGACATGGGAGATAGACGGAGGGATGACTGACAAGAAGACCAATGTCAGGAAGCACAATAGATGAGCAGCCCAGGAGGGGAGGACTAGCAACAAAAGGCCCAACAAGAAGAGGCCCAACAAAGAGATACAAGCAGCTCATCAGGAAAAACAGAAGAGACACAGATACAAAGAGAAGAAGACACAAACACAGATACAGACACAAAAGAAGAGGAAGAAGAAGACCAAGATCTTCACAAAGAAATAGAAGGTAAAACTGATGGACAAAGAGAAATAAAAAGTAAAACTGATGAACAGAATATAGATAAAGTCATTTTTGAAGAACAAATGAGGTCAGTAAAAGAATGGTTGTCATTAGAGTTTAATGCAATTAAAAGGAAAATGAAAAGAGCAGAAGATAAAATGCAAAGGTTAGAACTGGTAATGACAGAAATAGGGAAAAGAGTGGAGAATGTGGAAGAGCGGGAAACAGCTCCAGAAATGGAAGTAAATGACTTAAGAGAAAAATTGGAAGGAAGTGACAAAAAATTAAAGAGACTCAAGAGTTGTTATCTCAGAAAATTGATATGTTGGAAAACTCTTTGTCTTCTTTGGCTTGGCTTCGCGGACGAAGATTTATGGAGGGGGTAAAAAGTCCACGTCAGCTGCAGGCTCGTTTGTGGCTGACAAGTCCGATGCGGGACAGGCAGACACGATTGCAGCGGTTGCAAGGGAAAATTGGTTGGTTGGGGTTGGGTGTTAGGTTTTTCCTCCTTTGCCTTTTGTCAGTGAGGTGGGCTCTGCGGTCTTCTTCAAAGGAGGTTGCTGCCCGCCAAACTGTGAGGCGCCAAGATGCACGGTTTGAGGCGTTATCAGCCCACTGGCGGTGGTCAATGTGGCAGGCACCAAGAGATTTCTTTAGGCAGTCCTTGTACCTTTTCTTTGGTGCACCTCTGTCACGGTGGCCAGTGGTGAGCTCGCCATATAACACGATCTTGGGAAGACGATGGTCCTCCATTCTGGAGACGTGACCCACCCAGCGCAGCTGGATCTTCAGCAGCGTGGACTCGATGCTGTCGACCTCTGCCATCTCGAGTACTTCGACGTTAGGGATGAAAACGCTCCAATGGATGTTGAGGATGGAGCGGAGACAACGCTGGTGGAAGCGTTCTAGGAGCCGTAGGTGGTGCCGGTAGAGGACCCATGATTCGGAGCCGAACAGGAGTGTGGGTATGACAACGGCTTTGTATACGCTTATCTTTGTGAGGTTTTTCAGTTGGTTGTTTTTCCAGACTCTTTTGTGTAGTCTTCCAAAGGCGCTATTTGCCTTGGTGAGTCTGTTGTCTATCTCATTGTCGATCCTTGCATCTGATGAAATGGTGCAGCCGTGATAGGTAAACTGGTTGACCGTTTTGAGTTTTGTGTGCCCGATGGAGATGTGGGGGGGCTGGTAGTCATGGTGGGGAGCTGGCTGATGGAGGACCTCAGTTTTCTTCAGGCTGACTTCCAGGCCAAACATTTTGGCAGTTTCCGCAAAGCAGGATGTCAAGCGCTGAAGAGCTGGCTCTGAATGGGCAACTAAAGCGGCATCGTCTGCAAAGAGTAGTTCACGCACAAGTTTCTCTTGTGTCTTGGTGTGAGCTTGCAGGCGCCTCAGATTGAAGAGACTGCCATCCGTGCGGTACCGGATGTAAACAGCGTCTTCATTGTTGGGGTCTTTCATGGCTTGGTTCAGCATCATGCTGAAGAAGATTGAAAAGAGGGTTGGTGCAAGAACACAGCCTTGCTTCACGCCATTGTTAATGGAGAAGGGTTCAGAGAGCTCATTGCTGTATCTGACCCGACCTTGTTGGTTTTCGTGTAGTTGGATAATCATGTTGAGGAACTTTGGGGGACATCCGATGCGCTCTAGTATTTGCCAAAGCCCTTTCCTGCTCACGGTGTCGAAGGCTTTGGTGAGGTCAACAAAGGTGATGTAGAGTCCTTTGTTTTGTTCTCTGCACTTTTCTTGGAGCTGTCTGAGGGCAAAGACCATGTCAATGGTTCCTCTGTTTGCGCGAAAGCCGCACTGTGATTTTGGGAGAATATTCTCGGCGACACTAGGTATTATTCTATTTAGTAGAATCCTAGCGAAGATTTTGCCTGCAATGGAGAGCAACGTGATTCCCCTGTAGTTTGAGCAGTCTGATTTCTCACCTTTGTTTTTGTACAGGGTGATGATGGTGGCATCACGAAGATCCTGAGGCAGTTTACCTTGGTCCCAACAAAGCCTGAAAAACTCATGCAGTTTGGCATGCAGAGTTTTGCCGCCAGCCTTCCAGACTTCTGGGGGGATTCCATCCATACCTGCTGCTTTGCCACTTTTCAGTTGTTCGATTGCCTTATATGTCTCATCCAGGGTGGGAACCTCATCCAGCTCTAGCCTTAGGGGCTGTTGAGGGAGCTGGAGCAGGGCGGAATCTTGGACTGAGCGGTTGGCACTGAAAAGAGATTGGAAGTGTTCTGACCATCGGTTGAGGATGGAGATCTTGTCGCTGAGGAGGACTTTGCCGTCTGAGCTGCGCAGCGGGCTTTGGACTTGGGGTGAGGGGCCGTACACAGCCTTTAGAGCCTCGTAGAAACCCCTGAAGTCGCCAATGTCCGCGCTGAGCTGTGTTCGTTTGGCGAGGCTAGTCCACCACTCATTTTGGATCTCCCGGAGTTTGCGCTGAAGATGGCTGCATGCACGACGGAAGGCTTGTTTCTTCTCTGGACAGGACGGCTTTGTAAGGTGAGCCTGGTGGGCAGCTCGCTTCTTTGCCAGCAGCTCCTGGATTTCCTGGCTGTTTTCGTCAAACCAGTCCTTGTTTTTCCTGGAGGAGAAGCCCAGTACCTCTTCAGTGGATTGCAGTATGGTAGTCTTCAACTGATCCCAGAGGGTTTCAGGGGACGGGTCCGTGAGGCGGGTTGCAACGTCGAGCTTTGCTTTGAGGTTTGCCTGGAAGTTTCCTCTCGCTTCGTCTGACTGCAGGTTTCCAACATTGAACCTCTTTCTGGGGGCTTTATTGTTCCTGGGCTTTGGCTTGAAGTGAAGGTTGAGCTTGCAGCGAACCAGCCGGTGGTCAGTGTGGCATTCCGCGCTAGGCATGACCCTGGTGTGGAGCACATCTTGTTTGTCACTTTCTCGCACCAGGATGTAGTCCAGGAGGTGCCAGTGTTTGGATCAGGGATGCATCCAGGTGGTCTTAAGGCTGTCCCTCTGCTGAAAAAGGGTGTTTGTAATGACAAGTCGCTGTTCTGCGCAGAGCTCCAACAGGAGGCGCCCATTGTCGTTGCACTTGCCGACACCATGCTTGCCCAGGATTCCTGGCCAGATTTCTGAGACTATAGTAGGCGAAACAACATAAAAATAGTGGACCTGAAGGAGGGTGAAGAAGGCACAGACATGAAGGAATTTATAAAAGGATGGATCCCGAAGGTCCTGGGAATGACAGAAATGCAGGAAGAAATGAAAATAGAAAGGGCACACAGAGCATTAACTCCGAAACCACAGGCACATCAAAAACCAAGATAAATCTTAGTAAAATTTTTGAGATACATGACAAGAGAAAATATACTGGAACGGGCAAGAAATAAAGTTAAAGATAATAAACCATTGGAATACAAGAGTAAAAATATTTTTTAACCACACGCAAGTTTTGAACTCTTAAAGAGGAGTAAGGAGTTTAATACAGCAAAATCGATTTTATGGAAAAAAGGTTACAAATTCATATTAAGACATCCAGCCGTACTTAAAATATTTATATCCGGGGAGCAAAACAGATTGTTCTCAGATCCAGAGAAAGCACAAGAATTCGCAGAACGTTTGCAGGACAGGAGAAGAGATGAAGAGATGTAACAAGAATGAAGAATGGTGATAAAAAGATGTAAAAACAATGTATATGTAAAGAACTAAAGAGGGAAAAAAGAAGGGAAGGGAGAAAGGGGGTAAAAAAGAAGAGAGAGAGCTTTGTTATATGTGATAAAAAAGTGTTTTCTGGAGAGGGCTGGGTAACCGTTACTGCAAAATCAGTTGACACTGCGAACAAGATCTCAATCCAAATGAAAAGGGGAGTTGTGGTTGCCCCACATGGGATATGGGGCAACTCAGAAAGGGGGGGAACTTTTGGGGTTAAGGTATTAGTGGATGTGGGAACTGCGAGGCTACTTTATGTCTTAAATGTGTTGCCGTACATTAAGTGTAATAAGAGAAAACTAAGAGATGAAAATGGGGAAAAGGGGGATGGAGGTGGCGAAGAGGCAGGGAGTTGTTTTCTTTGGCCCAAAGATATAAGATGGCCATGTTGAAATATATGACTATAAACTTTAATGGAATACATAACCAAATTAAAAGGAGGAGGCTACTAAATTTATTGAAGAAGGAAAAAATAGATATAGCATTTGTGCAGAAAACGCATGTAACTGAAGTGGAACATAACAAACTAAAGAGAGACTGGGTAGGACACGTAACAGCAGCATCCTATAATTCAAAAGCTAGAGGTGTAGACATACTAGTTAACAAAAATGTACCAATCAAAATAGAGGAGGAAATAATAGGTCCGGCAGGGAGGTATGTAATGATAAAGTGTCAGATATACTCAGAATTTTGGAATTTGCTCAATATTTATGTGCCTAACGAGGAGCATCAAAAGTTTATGCAGGATATTTTTTTGAAGATTGCAGACACACAAGGAAATATATTGATAGAAGGGGATTTTAACTTTAATTTGGACACAATGTTGGATAAAACTGGACAAAAGACAAGTAAAAAGAATAAAGTAGCCTAATTTATGGTTAAATCAATTCAGGAAATGAAACTTATGAATATATGGAGGAGACAACACCCAAGAGAGAAGGAATTTTCATATTATTCGAGTAGGCATAAAACTTACTCAAGGATTGATATGTTTTTGTTGTCAGCCCATATTCAAGGGAGAATTAGGAAAACTGAGTATAAAGCTAGACTACTATCAGATCATTCACCCCTACTATTAGCAATAGAACTGGAGGACATTCCACCAAGAAAATATAGATGGAGGTAAAACTCCATGCGACTTAAAAGACAGGAATTTAGGGAGTTTATTGAATGCCAAATTAAAACATTTTTTGAAATAAACACAGGATGAGTGAAAGACAAATTATGGGATGTAAAGAAAGCCTTCATTAGAGGGCAGATAATAAGTTATGTGACTAAGATGAAAAAGGATTAAAAGTGAGAAATAGAGCAGTTGGAAAGGGAGATAGTAAGTACAGCAAATGAATTAGTAAAAAGAGATGATATAATGAAAAGGACAGAATTGGCAGACAAACAAATTAAATATGAAACATTACAAATGTACAAGGTAGAGAAGAATATAATGAAAACAAAGCAAAAGTATTACAAACTGGGAGAAAAAACACATAAAATATTAGCCTGGCAACTTAAAACAGAACAAGCTAAAAGAACGATACTGGCATCAAGGAAAAAGGACAAACAAATTACATAATCCAACAGAGATTAATGAAAATTTTAAGGAATTTTATGAACAATTGTATCAAATTGAGAATGAGGGGAAAGATGATAAAATAGAGGAATTTTTAGCTAAAATTGAACTGCCAAAATTTCAAGAAGAGGAACAAAACAAACTAATAAAACCATTTGAAATAGAGGAAGTACAGGATATATTAAAAAAGCTGCCGAACAATAAAACACCAGGAGAGGATGGATTTCCAATAGAATTTTATAAAAACATTTAAAGAGTTATTAATTCCTCCTCTCTTGGAAGTAATGAACCAGATAGAAGAAACATAAAACTTGCCAGATTCAGCTAAGACAGCAATAATTACAGTAATACCAAAGACAGGGAAGGATCCATCAACACCAGAATCATATAGACCAATATCTCTACTTAACTCAGACTATAAGATAATAGCAAAATTATTAGCAAACAGATTGGCTGATTGTGTACCTAAAATAGTAAAACAAGATCAAACTGGATTTATTAAGAAAAGACGAACAGTGGATAATGTCTGTAAACTTATTAATCTAATCCACGCAGTTCAAAGAAATAAGAAACCAATGGTGGCTGTTGCTCTAGACACAGGAAAAGCCTTTGACAGAGTAGAGTGGAATTACTTATTTGAAGTATTACAGAAGTTCAATTTACCAGAAAAATATATAAATTGGATTAAAGCATTGTATAATGGACCGTTGGCGAAGGTAACAGTTAATAGATATGTATTGAGTCACTTTAAATTAAGTAGGTCAACTAGACAGCGATGTCCACTATTCCACTCATTGTTCGCCTTAGCAATAGAACCTTTGGCAAAACTGATAAGAATAGAAAATAAAAGGGATAAAAATAAAGGAGAAGGAGTATAAAATCATCTTATTTGCAGATGACATCATAGTATACCTAACAGAACCAGAGTTATCAGTAAAAGAATCAAATAAGAAATTGAAGGAATATGGAGAAATATCGGGGTACAAGGTCAACGCAAATAAAAGTGAAGTGATGCCAATGAGTAACACAGACTATACAGAATTTAAAAAAGAATCACCATTTAAATGGCAAGCGCAAGCAATCTGATACCTAGGGATCAGGTTAGGTAATAACGTAAGCCACGTACAAACTAAAAACACTTTTTTATCACATATAACAAACTGCGCTGGGTAGGTCACGTCTCCAGAATGGAGGACCATCGCCTTCCCAAGATCGTGTTATATGGCGAGCTCTCCACTGGCCACCGTGACAGAGGTGCACCAAAGAAGAGGTACAAGGACTGCCTAAAGAAATCTCTTGGTGCCTGCCACATTGACCACTGCCAGTGGGCTGATATCGCCTCAAACCGTGCATCTTGGCGCCTGACAGTTCGGCGGGCAGCAACCTCCTTTGAAGAAGACCGCAGAGCCCACCTCACTGACAAAAGACAAAGGAGGAAAAACCCAACACCCAACCCCAACCAACCAATTTTCCCCTGCAACCGCTGCAAACGTGTCTGCCTGTCCCGCGTCGGACTTGTCAGTCACAATCGAGCCTGCAGCTGATGTGGACTTTTACCCCCTCCATAAATCTTCGACCGCGAAGCCAAGCCAAGAGACAAGCAATCTGATACCTAGGGATCAGGTTAGGTAATAACTTAACCACTTGTACAAACTAAATTATCAGCCACAAATAAAGAAATTGCAGGAAGACTTAGAACATTGGAAAGAATTACCGCTAATGTTGATAGGGAGGATAAACTGCATTAAAATGAACGTGTTCCCAAGGTCACAATACTTATTTCAAACGTTACCAATTCCTTTAACAGAAAAATTCTTTAAGGAACTAAAGAGAATAATAAGGAAATTCTTGTGGAAAGGCAGGAATCCAAGGGTAGCGTTAGATAAATTAGCAGAAAGGTATAATCACGGTGGTTTGCAGTTACCAAATTTTAGAAATTATTATAGAGCAGCACAATTAAGATATTTATCAGACTTTTACCAGACAAGGGAAAACCAGACTGGACTAAGATAAAACTAGATAAAATAGGGGAAAAGGTACCGGAACATATACTTTATAAGTGGGATGAAAAGCTGGTGCAATATAAAAGCTCACCAGTACTGCATCATTTACTTAATACATGGAAGAAGATCCACTTAGAAAGGAAAAAAAAACAAATTATTCAATACCAAAATTACTATTGATGCAAAATCCGCTAATCCCTTTTACAAGAGACAACCTTTCCTTTAGAGAATGGGAGAGAAAAGGAATCAAAAGAATAGAAAATTGTTTTTTGGGAAATAATTTATTAACATTTGAACAGTTGAAGTACAAATATGGAATAACTCATGGTACAATGTTTGCATATCATCAATTAAAAATTTGTTTAAAATATAAATTGGGAAACAGCTTGAGATTACCTGAAGGAAGCAGCTTTGAATACGTGATTACAGACACAATGATAATTAAAAGATTTATAACGAACATGTGCATTAAGCTGTAAGATAAGGAAAATGAAATAAACTATAAACCTAAGCAGAAATGGGAAAAGGATCTAAACATAAAGATAAAAAATGAATGGGAAAAGTTATGTTCTGGAACTATGAAGAATACAATAAACACAAGGTTACGCATTATACAGTATAATTGGTTACACAGGTTATATATCACGCCTCAAAAATTAAAAGAATGGGTTTCAACATTATTAAATAGATGTTTTCGCTGTAAGAAGGAAATGGGAACAACATTACAAGCAACTTGGGCATGTACGAAAGTAAATACGTTTTGGGAAGAATTAAATCAGATATTAAATGAAATTACAAAAAAATAACGTACCAAAAAAACCAGAGACATTTCTTTTAAGTAACATAAGTAGTGGAGAATTAGGCCTCAAATTGGATAAAGTGCAAAAAAAATTCATTATGATAGCCTTAGCGATAGCAAAAAAACGTACAATGTCAATTTGGAAAATGGAAGAGAGCATGAGTATACAGCAATAGTACATGGAAATGAATAAATGTATTCCTTTGGAAAAAATAACATATAATTTAAAAAATAAACCATACATGGAACATATCACAGAGATCTTGCCTATGACCTCCATCCCCTAAAATGAGAAAAAAAATGATAAGAAGACAAAACGACTAGATTCAGTGTGTAGAGTGATGCATTTTCTTGTTTATTTTCCTTTGTGTAAAGATATTGATTTATGGTTTTATTGTATTGAATATATTGAATATTTATGGGTCTTGGAGGGGGGTGGGTAGAGGGGAGGGAGGGAAAGGGGGAAAAAAAGGGGAGAAAAGTCCACTGTGTAAATTTAATGAGAAACGTTGGTACATATTTTGGTTTATATGGTTCATAGTGTGAAAAATAAAAAAAATTTAAAAAAAGGAGATACACAAGCATCAAAATCAAGATAAATAAAACTGAGGAAATTATTCATAATATTTATACATGTTTATTTTATATTATATTTATATACATGTATGTAATTATTATGTGCTGTGTGAGAAATGTGTGTATGTGTGTGTATAGACTGGAGAATTGCTCTTTCATCTGGTTGTATATGTAGTCAGATGATAATACTGTAAACTTGTAAATGCAACACTTGTCCTTTGACTTCTCCCCTTCCTACTTCCAAACATGACTACCTTCAATTTTCTACACTATATCTCTTGCTCATAATGTGAAAAATGGCTTCGGAAGTAATTGAAAGCCATCTGGGTGAACCTTGTTGGCGTATTGAGGGATACACTGGGTGTAATATGAGAAAAACCCCAGGCATCTCCTCAAAGCCTTTGTAGTCGTAGGTAGGGGAAGCTCTTAGGGGAAGGAAGATAGACGCCCCATTGGTAATACCGAAAGGGACCCTCTGGAATGAATAGAGTTGACCGTTAGCCTCAAATGCCATGCACAGACAGTACTCGGAACGGATTGGCAGCTGGTGATAGGGCGATGTTTGAATAGACCCGATACTGCGTGATATAGTTCACAATATCTGAAATGCGAGGTAGGGAGTATGCATCCAGTAGTGTGTATCGGTTAATAGTTTGGCTATAGTCAATTACTAACCTGGACTTGTTTTCCCCCTTTACAAACCACCATTTTCACTCTCCATGGGCTGGTGCTGGGCTTGATGATCCCCTCCTCCAGCAAGCGCTGAGTTTCCATCTTTATGAACTCCTTGTCTGCTGCACTGTACCTCCTGCTCTTGGTGGTGATGGGCTTACAGTCAGCAGACAGGTTTTTAAATAGAGGGAGAGGATCGACGTTCAGTGTGGAGATGCTGCAAGTGGGTCCTGATTTTGAGGGACCTCTGTTCCAAACCATTACCAGGGGGAGGGGACCAGAAAACTCCAAGGTCTCGCTTTTAAGGTGACACAGGAAGTCCAGACCCAACAGTACTGGAGCGCACAACTCAACCGAAACACCTCCCCACCACCCAAATGATAAATTAACTTGCAATGATTTTGTATACATGCCAAACAGGACTGAGACGTGAGTAAGATTCGATAATTAGAAGGATACATTTTTTAAGTTATACTTTTGTAGAGTCCATGAGTCTATAAAACATTCCATGGAGCCCATGTCGATTAAGCACTTGGTAGAATGTCTGTTTACCTTCACCGTTATCAGAGAGTTACTGAGCTGGTGGGGTCTGTTCTGGTCCAGCAATGCCAGTTTGCTGAGATGCCTTGTTCCTCGCTTGTGAGGCCCCCTCCGTCCTGAGTCGACCTGTGCAGGTAAGATGGCGCCAACCTCGTGGCGTGGGAAGATGGACACCCTCCACCCTCCTCTGACAATGATGGCACCAAATTTGAATTCGGGCCATGGCAAGATGGCCACCAAGCTTTTTCACGTTGTTTCCGAAGGCAGCGGGTTGTGCAGCAGGCGATCTTGGGTGAGTTCGGGGCAGATGGCTTGGAGCTGGAATCAGATCTAGGAGTGATGCAGGCCGTGGACTTCCCTTCGCTTGGCAGACCCTCGCCCAATGTCCTTTTTTTTTCCACAGCTAGAGCATGCCAAGTTTTTATCAGGGCAACAGGCTCTGGGGTGCTGACCTTTCCCGCAGGAAAAGCACTCCCTGGCGCGGGATGCAGCAGCTGTTAGGGCAGGGGCAGCCGTAGCAGGAAAAGCCAGTCCTTGGAGGTCCTCATCTGACAGCGCGAGTTCACTGGCTTCGAGATCATTGTTTCAAGCCTGGCCTGTTCCAGTGATTTGGCCAGTTTGACAAGACTAGCGAGGTCCTTCTTTCCCGACTCAAGTAGTAGCTGCCTCAAGTACCTCGAGCAGACTCCTGTGACCAGAGTGCCCAGATCTGCTTTTCTTCTCGGATGTGGCCTGAAGCCGCTTCATGTCAGTACTTCTTCGCAAGAGTCCACAGATCCAGCAGGTAAACGTTGATTGACTCTCCAGGCCATTGGTGACATAGAGCCAGCCAGTGCCTTGCTAGGACCTTGTTCGGGGCCTTCATGTAGCAAGTCTTCAGCGCCTCGATGGTGGCTTCATACTTCTGGCAGTCTCTGATGACTGCATACCCCTTTGTTCTTACCCTGGAGATGAGCGCCAACCTCCAGAGTTTGTCTATGTGGAAGACATCCCTGGTCGCATTCAGGTAAGCCTGGAAGCCATCTAGCCAATATGTGAACTCCTCAGCTGTGTCGGGGGACTGGGGGTCTATTACCATACTGGGCTTGAGTAACGATCCATCCTTGTTTTGAAAGCTAATAAAATTGCCGAGTAGATAAAATCTCTCACATAACTGGAGGGAGAAAAAAACACTTTTATTAGCTTAGGTGGGAAACTAGGGTTATATATGGGTAAACGTGGGTGGAGCCGAGAGGCAGGGCCAGTCATCAATAGAGCACTCTTCCAGTGAATCCCAGTTCAGTGCAGGAATGTATCCATTCATTCTACAAGTGACAAATGTTACTTTGAACCTCTGCCCCATTTCCACTCTGTTCTCTCTGCCCACAGCTTTCTAATGAAGTTCAGAGGTAGCTCAAGGAACAGCGCTTCAGCTTTTGATTTGGCACTTTACAGCCTTCAAAAGAACATCGAGTTTAACAATTTTAGATCAGGATCACTGCTTTCATTTCATTTTTTTTCAGGCAGCATTAGCTGTTATTGATTCTGCTTTTGTTATTTTCAGCTCCCTTTTAAATTTTATATTTCTTTTTATGACTTACTGTCAATTTCTTCTACCTTGTGTCATCATTTCTTTTAAAGAAAGGCTTACATTTTTAGGATTCCATTCAAATTCCATTCAGTGTATCCCAAAGAGCTCCTGAAGTGTAGTTAGATAGCATTGCAGCCAATTTGTGTTCAGGGAAATCTAAAAATAGTAGCACAGGGTTTCTATTTCAGTTACGGTAGTTGATTGATGGATAAAAGCAAGACACCAACGATCACTCCTCTTTGATATTTCACTGTGAAACCTTTCACAATCATCCAAAAGAGCAGCTGGGGGTGAAGTGCTTTGTTTCAAAGATCGCACTTCAGTAAGTACAGCATTAAAGCATTGAAGCATCAGCCTCGAATCTTACGGTCTCTTCTCTTTGGCTTGGCTTCGCAGACGAAGATTTATGGAGGGGTACGTCCACGTCTGCTGCAGGCTCGTTGGTGACTGACAAGTCCGATGCGGGACAGACAAGCACGGTTGCAGCGGTTGCAAGGGAAAATTGGTGGGTTGGGGTTGGGTGTTGGGTTTTTCCTACTTTGTCTTTTGTCAGTGAGGTGGGCTCTGCGGTCTTCTTCAAAGGAGGTTGCTGCCCGCCAAACTGTGAGGCGCCAAGATGCACGGTTGGAAGCGAGATCAGCCCACTGGCGGTGGTCAATGTGGCAGGCACCAAGAGATTTCCTTAAGCAGTCCTTGTACCTCTTCTTTGGTGCACCTCTGTCTCAGTGGCCAGTGGAGAGATCACCATAGAACACGATCTTGGGAAGGCGATGGTCCTCCATTCTGGAGACGTGACCCACCCAGCGCAGTTGGGTCTTCAGCAGCATGGATTCGATGCTTGCGGACTCTGCCAGCTTGAGTACTTCGATGTTGGTGATGAAGTCGTTCCAATGAATGTTGAGGATGGATCGGAGACAGCACTGATGGAAGCGTTCTAGGAGGTGTAGGTGATGCCGGTAGAGGACCCATGATTCGGAGCCGAACAGGAGCGTGGGTATGAAAATGGCTCTGTACACGCTGATCTCTGTGTGTGTTTCTTCAGGTGGTTGTTTTTCCAGACTCTTTTGTGTAGTCTTCCAAAGGCACTATTTGCTTTAGCGAGTCTGTTGTCTATCTCGTTGTCGATCCTTGCATCAGATGAAATGGTGCAGCCGAAGTAGGTAAACTGGTTGACCGTTTTGAGTTCTGTGTGCCTGATGGAGATGTGGGGGAGCTGGTGGTCATGGTAGGGAGCTGGCTGATGGAGGACCTCAGTTTTCTTCAGGCTGACTTCCAGGCCAAACATTTTGGCAGTTTCTGCAAAACAGGATGTCATGCGCTGGAGAGCTGGCTCTGAACGGATAACCATGTTGAGGAACTTGGGGGGGCATCCGAAGCGCTCTAGTATTTGCCAAAGCCTTTTCCTGCTCACGGTGTCAAAGGCTTTGGTGAGGTCAACAAAGGTGATGTAGAGTCCTTTGTTTTGTTCTCTGCACTTTTCTTGGAGCTGTCTGAGGGCAAAGACCACGTCAGTAGTTCCTCTGTTTGCGTGAAAGCCACACTGTGATTCTGGGAGGACATTTTCGGTGACACTAGGTATTAGTCTATTAAGGAGTCTTACGGTAAACACCATGGAAAAGGACGCATTAGAATCTTCTGATTCAGTGGGTTGACTCGTGTAAATTTTATTATTTAATCGTTCCTGCCTTCCATCTGGAAACAGTCCCTTCCTTCTGTTCTTTCTTCCCTTTCTCCTTTAAATCCATTTTACTTCCAATTTTTTCTAGTTTTGATGAGAGTTCATTAATCCAAACATGATTTTGCCCTTCCTAGATCAAGATTCCTTTATTTTCAAGTAATAAAATTAAAAATGGGCCTGCACTCGCACACATTGCCAAGTCTCCAAGGTCCACAGGCATGCAAAGGCCCCCATCCACCACTTTGAGCCACCAGGCCAACGTTTCAGCCACATCCACGTGGTTATCATTGGCCCACTGCCCATCTCCCCTGAGGCCCAGTATCTTCTCATGGTGATAGACCGAGCCACGAGATGGCAGGCCATCTCCCTCAAGGACATGTCTACGGAATCCTGTGCCAGAGCACTGCTTGCTCATTGGATATCCCACTTCGGTACACCAGCCCAAATCACCATAGACGGGGTGCTCAGCTCACCTCAGCCTTATGGACACAGCTCATGTCGCTCCTCGGCACGAAACTCCACACCACTGCCTACCACCCTCAGTCCAACAGTTTGGTTGAATGCTTCCACCATCACCTAAACTCGGTGCTCACGACCCGCCTGAATGGACCCTACTAGGTGGACATGCTCCTATGTGTTGTCCGGCATCCACACTGCACCCAAGGAGGACCTGTGGAGTTGGTGTACGTGGCCCCTCTAACCCTACCAGGTGAATTCTTTCCCGCCACCAAATACTCGGACACAGAAGGAGGGGCAGCACTACAAAAATTGAGAGACAGATTGGCCTCCCTGGCTCCACCACCCTCTTCACACCATGGGCACCAGCCCACTTCCATGACCCCGGACTTTCTGAAAGCTGACTTTGTGTTTGTCTGACACGGAGCCCAGCCAGCCTTACTCCAAAGGCCCTAGGTGAGCCCCTTCAGAGACCTCAACAGAAAGGGTAAGACTTTCACACTGGACATTGGGGACAGGAAAGAATTGTTCATGGCCGACTGCCTGAAGCCTGCACAACTAGACCTCAGTCAGCTGGTCATTCTGCCATCGCCCAAGCATCAAGGCAGGCCTCCCAAAGGGTGACCAACACTGGACCCAGGGGACACAACATGCTAGCTCCGATTCTGGGGGAATTGTGTGGCGGCGCACATCCACATCAGACGAACCGGCTCCACATATTAAGGCCATGGCAGCAGAGCAGCCACGTCAAAATGGTGCCGCGGGAAGCATCTTTTCTGCTGGTTGGGTCGAGTCCACATGCACATGGAGCTGTGGCACAACGTTACTTCCGATGTGTAGACAGGAATTACAGGAGGCCTTATAAGGCACTGTGCGGGTTTAAAATAAACAACTTGGAATACAGACAAACTTGCTGTATACCAGACTTTCTTTCCACTCCATGTAGCTGCCTCTACATATTGATATTTTATTAAAAAAGGGAAAATCTAAACCCACTACCAAGAAAGAAGCTGTTTGGCCCAAAAAAATGAAAAGAAAGGAAAGACAGAATTCTTATCAGTGACAAATTACTTCATTGGTCAACATTTCTACTTTCATAACAAATCAAAGATTATAAAAATAATTCAAAAAGGGTCCCAAAAGTTTTTGAAATTTTTAATTCTAATCAAAAATTGATCATCTACTCTTTAAATTTGAACATATAACACAATGTAGCCACTGAGCATGATGAGGTGGAATAACACTGCCCACTTATTCATAAGAAAAATAAAAGCTAATACATGTAGCTCAGCTGTCGTTAAATTTATATCACTCTCTCCAGCAATACCAAATAAAGCAATTAAGGGATATGGTTTAATTAACTTTAAAAAATGCAGATAAAATTTGAAATACTTTGTTCCAATATTTCTCAAGACTCTGGGATGTCTAAAACATATGAATTAATGAAGCATCTCCATTTCTGCATTTATCACAATGAGGAGATACACCCACATAAAAACCAGATAGTTTGACTTTGGACATGTGAGCCCTATGGACTATTTTAAATTGTAGGAAAGAGTGGCAGGCACACAAAGAAGAGGTACTAACCAATTTGAAAATTACATTCCAAATTTCTTCAGGAATTGAAAGCTATAGGTCCTGTTCCCAGGCTTTTTAATTTTATCTGAGGAAGCCTCTCTTATTCCCACAACATATTATAAATATTAGATATTGAACCATTATAGAAAGGTTGCAAATTAAAAATTACATAAATTAAATTCTTATCAATCCTCTTAGAAAATGTATGCAATTGAGATCGTAAAAATATCTCTAATCTGTAGATAAAGAAAAAATGAGTGTTTGGTAGACAGTATTTAACTGAAAGTTGCTCAAAGGAACCAAGACACCCCTCAACAAATAAATCTTTAAAACATTTAATGCCCAATCTATACCAATCTTTAAAAGTTACAGCAATCATGGAAGGTTTAAAGAAATAATTAGAAAAAAATAGAACCAGAAAGAAAAAATCTCATTAAACAAAATGTTTTCTAAATTGTATCCATATTCTCAAAATATGTTTAACTTACAGATTATTAGTTAATTTATTTAGAGATATAAGAAGTGAGGATCCAAGAAGAGAAATGAGAGAAAATGTTGTAACAGAATTAGATTCCAGAGAGATCCATATTGGACAGTCTTCATGATTATTATAATATAACCAAAACTTAAGGTTTTGTATATTGTCTCCCCAATAATAAAACCTAAAATTCCATTCTTTTTATATTTTTGTAAATTTACTTTATTTGTGAGGATGTTTATTCTTCCATATATAAGAAAATAGGATTGAGTCAATGGAATCAAAATAACACAGGAATAAAAAAAATCAGCAAAGCCTGAAAAAGATATAAAAATTTAGGTTATATATTCATTTTAATAGAGTTAATTCAACGAACCAATGATAAAGAAAGGGGTGACCAATTTGCTAGTGCCCCTTTCCCGTGTTTGATTAAGGTGAGCAAATTTTGTCTGAATAAGTTTTTATGGCTTTTAATAAATGTTACACCAAAATAGGTAAATTAATTTCTTCCAATTTTAAGAGGAAGGTTAGTATTTTCTGTGCCAAATTATTCAAAGGAAAAACCTCACTCTTATGAAGATGTAACTTATATCCTGAAAATTGACTGAAATGAGAAATGAAAGAAAGCATAGAAGGAAATGAAGATTAGAAATATAAAGCAATAAACCATCAGCATAAAGCTAAACTTTGTGGCCTGTGCCTTTTCTTAAAAGGCCAGTAATACAGGTATCATTAGATTCTTAAAAGCAATAGTTAAGAGTTCAAAAGCCAGGCCAAAAAGCAATGGACTTAAAGGGCATCCTTGTCTTGTTCCACTGTCTAAATAGTTTAGAAATCTGAAAGTTGGTAAGAACATAATGAATCCTTCAGGAGTTCATGTTAACCTACAACCTCATGTAACTTGATTTCTGTCTGGATTAGTTGACTATCTTGGTATTTGTTAGGGTTTCCACCCTTTTCTTTGTTTTTCTCTGGGAATGGATGACATCCTGTTAGATACATCTTCCTGCTCTGCATGTCACAAATTCTACATCATTATGTCTGTGTTCTATTGTCAATGTTCTCACTCTAACTACACTTATTTACTCACTGACCAGATAACCTTGTGTACAGTTTATCCTCATCTTTTTTTTTTTAAACATGATCAGAGAAATTCCCCCACCTGTACCCTCACCTCCCTTTAGTTTTTCAATTTTCTTTTGTCGGCTTCTGAGTACGAATGAAGGGTCTTCAACATGAAATATTAGCTCTCTTTCATCTCCCACAGATGTGGCTTGATCTGCCGAGTATTTCCAACATTTTCTGTTTTTATTTCAGTTCTGGCACTGATGACAAAAATATAGTTTGGACTTAAGATGAAGAAATGTTTCACTGCTCTCAGAAACTGAATAACTAAAAGATAAAAGTGCCTTTTAAACTGTGAAATGTGCTAGATTTGCTGAGACAGTCTGACAGCCCTATCATACGTTACAATAAACTCTATTAAATTGTTTCAATGCTTCTATTCCTTCTTTCTTCCATTTACTATCTTACATTATACACATATAACCTTATTTTGCTCTCCTATCCTCTTCTCTCTCTGTTTCTTTTGCAATTGCAGCATCATTTTTTTAAAAACAATCTTTCTTAAAACATTTAAAGAAATAATTGATCTTCTCCACCTCCCCAATATCTCGCCATACCTTTAATATTCAGTAAATAAAAATGGTGAAATGCATTTGTGGCCTTGTCATGATGTTTTCCAATTACTTTTACAAAGAAATTAGAAGGATATTTGTGAGGCAGAACTACTTGAGGATTATGCAGTGGATCCCATACAGATACAAATTCTTGCACAATTGAAAATAACTTCCAAACAGTAGATCATATAAACTATCATTCAATTAAGGGAGCATTGTGACAGTTAGAATTTTTTTTATTTAATGACAAACTTCTCTTTATTTCAAACAACAATCAGCTGGAGGAACTTAGCAGGTTGAATGGTCACCGTTTTGGGTCAAAACCCTGGTATGTCACTGTTTGCTTTGCCTGATCTGCTGCTGGTCATTTTTAATCATCTTTGGCATTCTGCCAATGCCTGAGAACACCACCAGGGAAATATTAGCTGAAAATATTTGAGATACTTGTCCAGTACAAAACAGTATTGGTGCACAGGAGTTAAAGCTGCTCTTTCGCAGTTCCAGATATTTTGTCTCTTTACAGATAGCCCTTGCAAGTTTTCCTTGGATGCTCAAGTTTCCTCAGGCATGCTTGTAAATAAGCTAAGTGGCTACTGTAAATCACTCCTACCTGGCAGGAGAATTGGTGTAGGTAGAATTTGATATGGAGGTGAGATAAAAATTGGGATTAGTGTCGAACTAATGTCAATGGGTACCTCATAGGAATTCTAGACTTGGTGTATAATTCTCCATGACGATGTTTATTATCATTGATGCCTTTGAGAATTGCTGTCTCCTGCAATATAGATGCCAAAACTCTGCAGTTTCTGATCCTGTTCCCAGTAAATTTGGTTCAAGCTCAAAGCAGTTGTCACTAATTAAGTAGTTCTGCTCAGCAAGTTTCTAAGAATAGATGCTGTGGGAAATAAAACTATCACATGGGTACAATCAGTAGGGAATCCTTTCAAGTCTTTGGCTTGGCTTCGCGGATGAAGATTTATATTGTCAATGGAGGAGTTTGACAATGCTTTTCATCTGTGCTTCATTTGACTAATATTTCAGTAACAAGTGGAGAAATTGTAGAGTCCTTTCTCTTGATGTTATCATGTAATAAAATAATTTAAAATAGTAATAAAATATTTATTGCAAATCCCCCTTTAAATTTGTTATCGCTCTTATCCCTCAAACTTCTTTCTCGTTGCTATCAAAAATAAATGCAATCAAATTCAATCTCAAACTCTGAAAAGACCACATACACAAGTAGTAGACATTATGCAGCTGCTCATAATTATTCAGTTTAAATTATTCCTTTTTATAATCATATTTTAAATTACAGGCAAATATAATAAACCTGTTTTCCACAATTTGTCCTAACAGCCTTAAATCTTTCAGAAAAGATATAATTTGTGGCTGTAATACTAGTAACTTCTTTGCGCATTAATTTGTGGCTGTAATTCTAGTAATTTCTTTGCGCATTAATTTGTGGCTGTAATACTAGTAACTTCTTTGCGCATTAATTTGTGGCTGTAATACTAGTAACTTCTTTGCGCATTAATTTGTGGATGTAATACTAGTAACTTCTTTGCGCATTAATTTGTGGCTGTAATAGTAGTAACTTCTTTGCGCATTAATTTGTGGATGTAATACTAGTAACTTCTTTGCGCATTAATTTGTGGCTGTAATACTAGTAACTTCTTTGCGCATTAATTTGTGGCTGTAATACTAGTAACTTCTTTGCGCATTAATTTGTGGCTGTAATACTAGTAATTTCTTTGCGCATTAATTTGTGGCTGTAATACTAGTAATTTCTTTGCGCATTAATTTGTGGCTGTAATACTAGTAATTTCTTTGCGCTTTAATTTGTGGCTGTAATACTAGTAACTTCTTTGCGCATTAATTTGTGGCTGTAATACTAGTAATTTCTTTGCGCTTTAATTTGTGGCTGTAATACTAGTAACTTCTTTGCGCATTAATTTGTGGCTGTAATACTAGCAACTTCTTTACGCATTCAGGCACATTATAATAGCACAGAACTGTCAGAATCAAAAGATTTGACTCCCGTTTGCTAGCACGAATTAATGCTTAGGCTTGAAAAAAACCCCACCAGGTATCTACTATCTCTGGGCTGATTTAAATATAACACAATCAGGATAATAATTGAGTTATGTTATTGTCTTTAGAAGTAGCACATGATTTAACTAAACTTTACTTCAATGATACAAATATGGTGAGATACTGAATTTTAGACAAAGGCATTCAACGCGGTTTATAATCACCAGCTGCTGTTGTTCAGATTCATACATTTTACTACCAGGTCCAAACACAGTAGAAAAACTCAAATGGATATCTTTAAAGCACATGGCGAATCACAAAAAAAAGAAAAAAAATGGGTTTGGCTTCTTTTCATTCTTGTTAGTATCTACTCACTGGTTTATGCACTTTATTTTACATCAAAGCTTTCAATTTTTCAAGTAAAACCTGTAACACCTAGCCAGTAGTTTGATTCAGAGGGTTTTAGCCAACCACCATGCATCCACATGCCTTCCATTCTCTCCATCCAAACACCAGGGAACCAATGTGAAAATTAACTCCAGAACTACTGAAAATAGAAAATGAATGCAAACTTATTTCCTTTCTGTGTCTTTTCGCAATGACACAAAATAATTTGAATACCCAGTGCTTGTACATAATCCCAGCCAGTAGTCCATATTCAATATTCCAATGGACAGTGATAGAAGCTGGTCTTTTGTTATCTATTTGTTTCTCTAACAAGCAGTTTTCTGGAGAACAATGCACTGAGCACCATTAAAAATCAGCAGCAGGAAAAGAACAGTGCAATCTGTACATGCACTGTACATGCACTGTACATGCACTGTACATGCACTGTACATGCACTGTACATACAGTGCATGTTTCTTGCACTGACACAATGGCAAGAAAAATAGCTTTATTTAGTTACAATAAGGAAAAACATCGGGAGGAGGAAAAAAATGAGAAATGTCGATCTCTTCTCCTTCGTACCCCTCTTAAATGAGTCCAAAGGTTGAGGGTTGAAGCTCCACCCCATGACTTCAGTATGTAATCAAGACTGACATTTTAATGCAATTTTGCACTGTCAACCTTCTGTCTATCAGTTGAGATACTGTCACCATTTTCTTCTTCAAACCATTAAAACTCCTACTATTTGAAAAAGAAGAAATTTACTTCCTTGCTTTTTGTGGGACCCTGCTCCATGCAAATTCATTAGCCAGTTGCTAACAGTACAACAGGAACTTCACTGCATAACTACCTCACTGATCAAGAAACATGTTGGGACATCCAAATGTCATGAAAGGAACTATATAAATACCAGGTATTTTTCATTTCAAATTTTAGCTCCAAGAGTTAATAATTATCCTATTAACAGATTTATTTACCACATTTTCTCTAAAATACTGTTAGTTATTTAACAGCAAGAGATCTCAATGGTATTAACCTTAAATGATAGATCTTACGACAGAATCTGTCATGACGCCAAGTGCCAATTTCAGTCCAATTCCAAGTTGACAATTCCTCCACACTCCTCAAGTCTGAATTAGACAAAATGACAATCACAACAGTGAATGAGCAATTTTACATCAGTCCAACCAATTACATGTCTCCATGTTTTAGAATCAGGGATTACATAGTAATTTCCAGCAAAGAAAAAGTCAACGAATGGAGAGGATGACAAATTGTGCAAAATTTGAACTAATTGCTCATGCAGTTTGTGTACATAATAGATTTACCTTGCTCAAAATAGCCATTAAATATTATCTAATTTTCAATAACCAATTACATCACATTATAATTGCATGTTCACCCCATTGATCATTGGCTACAAGTCTGTGTTCAACTCCATCGTAACAGCAAAATCTATGAGCAAACTAAGGGATCTGGGACTCTGTTTATCCCTCTGCAATAGGTGGAGAAGATCCTAGACTTCTTCATCTGTAGACCCCAATCAATGCATTTAGAAACATCACTTCCTCCTCTTTGACCATCAACACAAGGACAACCCTAGACTGGGTGGTTTGACCCTGCTCTATACTCCCATACACTCATGACTGTTTAGCCATGTTCACCTCTAGCATAATTTATAAATTTGCTGATACTACTGTTGTTTGATGAGTCAGGATACAGGACTGAGATTGGGAATCTGGTTGGATGGTAATCTTGCTCTCAACAAACACAGAGCACCAATTGTTGACCTTAGGAAGGGAAGGCTGAAGAACCGCACAGGTGTGTGCATTGATGGATCAGAGGTGGAGAAGATGAGTACCTCAAAAATTTCCTGGGAGTGTATATTATAGAAAACTTCTCTTGGAGCCAACACATCTCAGCAACCTTGATGAAGGCACAGCAATACCAATGCTTTCTGTGGAGAAATGGCATGTCATCAATACTCAAGTAACACAAATATTATCCAAACTCCTTATAGGAGTGGGTTTGAACCTGGGTTGCTGGTACTGTGATAGCGTTGCACTAACCATCATGATATCCGCGCTGCCTGTAAACACGTCAATAAGTTTATCCCAACATTACTCTTGAAATATTTATTTCTAATTTTCAGGTTATTCCTCTTTGATATCAGTGTAAACAAATTTTTCTAACAAATTATTCAATGTCAATTGGATCACCATTCCATGTAATAAAAAATAAAAAACACAGCCTATCTTTCCAGATATGATGCCCCTTTAATGTAGAAAAGTTTGCAGACAATAACATTATGAATAGGAACAGGAATAGACCATATTTTTATTTTTCATAAAATGACTCTCAGCTGAATTTAGATTCATAGTCATTTCCTGCTGCTCCTCATAATCCTAGTCTTCCACAAAGCCTAAAAATTCATGTCAACCTTGAATACATTCAGTGATTCAGCCTCAACAGCTCTCTGTCAAAGATTACAACCTTCGAAGAGAGATATTCCTCTTCATGTTTGTCTTAAATAGGTAACTCCTGATTCTGCAATTTGCCTCCTTAATCTGGAAACTCCCATATAGCAACTATTTACCTTGAAAATGTGGCATGTGTCAATAAGATAAACTCTTACATTCTTAAACTCCAATGAATGTCGCCCTAACCTGCTCAACAAAGAACATTATACCAGAGCAACAGGCCCTTCAGCCCAAATGACTGTGCTGAACATGATGTTCAAATCAAACTAAAGCTCTGCTGCTACAGAACATATACTTCTGTACCCTGCATTTTGATGAGTCTATCTTTAAGCCTCCTAAATGGTACGATCACATCTGTTTCCCCACTACTGACAGCCTGTTCCAGGTACCCATCACTCTCTGTGTAAAAATTTGCACTGCACATTTTCTTTAAACATAACCCCCACCCCACCCCACCTAAAAGAGTATGTGACATTTTTACCCTGGTAAAAATAAGCTGACTGTCAACCCTATCAATGTCTCTCATGATCCCCTCAACCTTTGCATTGCAAAGAAAGCAACCTATATTTGTCCAACCACTCTCAATAGTTCATACCCTCTAATCCAGGTAAATCCCTTCTCTAGTCAAAAAAGATGCCTTGATTTTATATTCCATTCCTCCTTACAATAACATCTATTATCCTATATTTTTTAATTATTTGGTGTACCAACATGCTACTCTTCTGTATTTCATATTCAAGGACACCTAGATCTTTTTGTATATTCCATGCATTCTTAAGCCCCCTTTCTATTTAGGTTACACAGAAGTCCAAAAATCCAGATGCCAGAAAACTCCAGAGAATCCAGACTTTTCAAAAATGCTCAAACTTTTTAAATTCAGCGGGCTTTTGTGTGTGTGTGCATGCGTAAGCGCCACAGATGCACAGCAGCATTTTTATGTTTCTTTAAAACTGCTCATTTTGATAAATTAAGCATGCTGTATTTGCTAATGAATAAACTATCAAAATTTACCTGTTAATTTCTTCTTTATTCCTCATTAGATATGAATTTTTTTAAAACTGCCTGAAAATCCAGAAGATCCAAAATTCCGGACCGACCCAATCCACAAGCAGTTCAGACTTCCGCTGTATTCTGGAGCAAAAATTTAGGAGAAACTCAATGGGTCAAGCAGCATCAGGGGGAGAAAAAGACCAGTCAACACTTCAGGGCAGAATCCCTTTATCAAGACTCTCACTCTTTCTCCCCCTGATGCTGTTTGACTTGCTGACTTCCTCCTCCAGCAGATTGATTTTTGCTTCTGCACGTTCTCTTATGCCATTAAAATATATTCAGCACTCCTATTCTTTCCAGTAAAGAGGATAATCTCACATTTCCCCAAACTATATTTCATCATCCAATTTTATTCCAACATATAATTTGTTTCCCCATCCAGCTTGAATATATTTGGTTCCTTCAGCTGCCACTAATTTACATAACAAATCAATGAGGCCCTACCACTAATAGCTGATTCCTTTGCAGAATTATTAGCATCTGTCAACTTCCCAAATACAACAAAAAGCAGAGGAGCACTAATTCAGCTGGCATTTATATTGATGTGGGATTTCAATGTAACACGAGCTGCTGAAGGTAAAGCTGATATTGGAGTATTAGCTCCAGGCAAAACAACTTGGTTTAATGTTTTTCCCTCATTCTGACAAGTAATGTGAGATTACCCAGAACCTGGCAATACATTGAGTCTGATTCTGTCTCATTGGAGATGCCTTCTTTGTTTAGAATATTAGAGAGTTAGCTGATGGATGGACATTCAGATAAATAATTATTCAGTCGGGCGTTGATTTGTAAAGCATATCATTCGTGAATGTGCGTTAAGTAATGTGCTTATCTTGTATTAAAACAGCAATATCAACCTTGCATTCATCCCAAGATCAAGCTGTTCACTCCTTTGGCTTGGCTTTGCGGACGAAGATTTATGGAGGGGTAATGTCCACGTCAGCTGCAGGCTCGTTTGTGGCTGACGAGTCCGATGCGGGACAGGCAGACACGGTTGCAGCGGTTGCAAGGGAAAATTACTTGGTTGGGGTTGGGTGTTGGGTTTTTCCTCCTTTGTCTTTTGTCAGTGAGGTGGGCTCTGCAGTCTTCTTCAAAGGAGGTTGCTGCCCGCTGAACTGTGAGGCACCAAGATGCATGGTTTGAGGCGATATCAGCCCACTGGCGGTGGTCAATCTGGCAGGCACCAAGAGATTTCTTTAGGCAGTCCGTGTACCTCTTCTTTGGTGCACCTCTGTCTCGGAGGCCAGTGGAGAGCTCGCCATATAACACGATCTTGGGAAGGCGATGGTCCTCCATTCTGGAGACGTGACCTACCCAGCGCAGCTGGATCTTCAGCAGCGTGGATTCGATGCTGTCAGCTTCTGCCATCTCGAGTACTTCGATGTTGGTTATTAAGTTGCTCCAATGAATGTTGAGGATGGAGCGGAGACGACGCTGGTGGAAGCGTTCTAGGAGCCGTAGGTGATGCCGGTAGAGGACCCATGATTCGGAGCCGAACAGGAGTGTGGGTATGACAACGGCTCTGTATACGCTAATCTTTGTGAGGTTTTTCAATTGGTTGTTTTTCCAGACTCTTTTGTGTAGTCTTCCAAAGGTGCTATTTGCCTTGGCGAGTCTGTTGTCTATCTCATTGTCGATCCTTGCATCCGATGAAATGGTGCAGCCGAGATAGGTAAACTGGTTGACCGTTTTGAGTTTTGTGTGCCCGATGGAGATGTGGGGGGTGGGGGGCTGGTAGTCATGGTGGGGAGCTGGCTGATGGAGGACCTCAGTTTTCTTCAGGCTGACTTCTAGGTCAAACATTTTGGCAGTTTCCGCAAAACAGGACGTCAAGCGCTGAACAGCTGGCTCTGAATAGGCATGGGCAATTAAAGCGGCATCGTCTGCAAAGAGTAGTTCACGGACAAGTTGCTCTTGTGTCTTGGTGTGAGCTTGCAGGCGCCTCAGATTGAAGAGACTGCCATCCGTGCGGTACCGGATGTAAACAGCGCCTTCATTGTTGAGGTCTTTCATGGCTTGTTTCAGCATCATGCTGAAGAAGATTGAAAAGAGGGTTGGTGCGAGAACGCAGCCTTGCTTCATGCCATTGTTAATGGTGAAGGGTTCAGAGAGCTCATTGCTGTATCTGACCCGACCTTGTTGGTTTTCGTGCAGTTGGATAACCATGTTGAGGAACTTTGGGGGGCATCCGAGGCGCTCTAGTATTTGCCAAAGCCCTTTCCTACTCATGGCATCGAAGGCTTTGGTGAGATGTCCATCCTCAACCGATGGTCAGAACACTTCCAATCTCTTTTCAGTGCCAACCACTCAATCCAAGAATCCGCCCTGCTCCAGCTCCCTCAACAGCTCTTAAGGCTAGAGCTGGATGAGGCCCTCACCCGGGAAGAGACATATAAGGCAACTGAACAACTGAAAAGTGGCAAAGCAGCAGGTATGGATGGAATCCCCCCAGAGGTCTGGAAGGCTGGCGGCAAAACTCTGCATGCCAAACTGCATGAATTTTTCATGCTCTGCTGGGACCAAGGAAAGCTGCCTCAGGACCTTCGTGATGCCATCATCATCACCCTGTACAAAAACAAAGGCGAGAAATCAGACTGCTCAAACTACAGGGGGATCACGCTGCTTTCCATTGCAGGCAAAGTCTTCGCTAGGATTCTCCTAAATAGAATAATACCTAGTGTCGCCGAAAATGTTCTCCCAGAATCACAGTGAGGCTTTCGCGCAAACAGAGGAACTACTGATATGGTCTTTGCCCTCAGACAGCTCCAAGAAAAGTGCAGAGAACAAAACAAAGGACTCTACATCACCTTTGTTGACCTCACAGCTGTTCACTCCAGAGCCATGATTAATATTGTCAGAAAAAGTCAAGTAACATTTAGGCTTTTTGTCAAACCCATTAGTGTCTCGTTGAGGTCTATTCTGTTGCTAGTAGTCTAAATCAACCATTCTCAATTTTTATTTTTGGCTAGGCCCCTTTAGGACTCTACTCAAAGTTTATGGGCCCACTTCCCTGTGAAGCAGTTACATTTCTTTCATACTTCTCTCCTACTGACTACATAGAAAAGATTAAAATACTTAAGTTACGTGAGGTGAAAAGAAAACAAGGTTTTTACCCTGAATGTAACAATGTGGCTTGTGATTCCAGAACAGACAAATAGAAAATCATTCTTATTGAACATGTAGGAAAGAAGAAAACATGAGCATACGTATCACAAAAATTTAAAAAGCTTCTTTGTGTGCAATGATTCATTTGGAAACCTTAAGCATAAACTTGAGGATGTGAAAACTTGAAAAGAACATTAAAATTCTTATGAAATATTCCTGCAGGCAACCGATGGAGTAGCAGCTAAGAGCATTTGCTCCTAATTTCTTCAATACCTTCCACTTCTTACATCCTTATTTTGAAAGATTTTTTCTTCAGATATTTTTCTGCTAATTGTTTGCTGACGACCTCAACAAGATGCGCTAAGGCTGGGAGAAAAGAAGAGGAAAATCCTTTGCTTACGGATTCAATGACTACGTTAATGCATTACGTTAAGGAACTCAAGAATGATGTTAAAGATATCAAAACCACTGTTGATCAAAGTTGGATGAAATTTGCAAGATAACTGAAGACCATGAAGAACAGATTTTATCTCTTGAACGGTCTGTGGAACGTACAGAATTATAGTTGGATGATATACAAACAATTAATGTTCAATTAAGCAAATCAAATGACTACCTACAGAAGAAGGTGGCTGACTTAGAATCAAGAAGCAGATGAAACAACTTGAGAATTCTTGGTCTGAAATAGGAAATGGAATCTGGCCAACTCAATTTTTTGCAGAATTACTTCGGGAAGTGTTTGGTGAAACATTGTTACCAACTTAGCCTGAACTAGACAGAGCTCATAGATCGCTTGCTGCTAAAACTGCCCCTGGGGATAAACCTAATTCAGTGATTTCTACATTTACAATATTACAAGTAAAAGACTTACTAATATGTGAATCTTGCCAAGGAGGAATGTTAACATATCATCAACAGAAAATCAGAATCATTGAAGATTACTACATGGAGGTGATGAAAGAACGTGCCAAATATAAAGAAGTTATGTCCAGGCTGTATAAGGGAGGCGACAAACCTTCACTTCATTTCCTGGCACATCCTCCGATCACACTCCTGGACAATTTTAAACATTGGGTGTGTTCACCATCAGATGCTCAGAAATGTCTTGATTCTGCGAATCAGTAATGCCTTCTTTCTCTGTTTAATTTTGAACTCACAAGATGCATGAGACACAGATTGTTTAAGGTTACTATGCTTATTTGTATGAGTAATAAGGATGTGTACGGAGTCCAGAGGACACCAAAAACCAGCAGCAATAGATATGCGCCACAACACAAAGGGGTACTTAAATAAAGGAGTTTTTAAATTATATTTGAACAAGAAAACAGAATTAAACTTTAATTTATTACTTAACCTACTTACTGAACCTACCTAACCTACTTAATCCCCCCTCTAATACTAAGAGCAGGTGTGTGTAATGTGTATATAAGCTTAGTAAAGTTCTTTGGATCACAGTTCAATCTCACTGGTTGTAGGCAATTCTTGTACTGTGCACAGAAGTTAGCATTAACAAAGTTCACCAGTCTTTGGTGCTTAACAGGCAAATGATTACCTCTTCCAGGATATCCGCAACTGATTCCTTCTCAATCAGTCTTGCTGACGAAACTTGCCCCCTTCGGGATTCTCCAGATGATCCTCCTTCTTTCAGGTCACCTTTCAGACAGCCAGCCTTCTCCTTTGACCAGTCTTCCAAAAGTCTGCCAGCTTTGTCCTTCTGGAACTGATTTCTGTCTCCTCTCTCTCTGTTTTCACACCCTCCTTCTCTGAGAGCCAAAACTGTTCTCTCTGCCTGCCTGCAAAAATCACATGCTCTCCCAGACAAGCTGTATGCTGATACTTTGTTGCTCGTTTGCAAAAATCGCTCTGCAAAAAGTCCTGGAAATATTCTGTTTTAAAATATGTGTGCAAGCTGCTCCAGCAATTCCTCCTAAACCACCTCTAAATACTCTGTCACAGATGTTCCAGTTTTTTTCATATTGCTTTTTATTATAAGGTTTTTTAAAATCTCTCTTTAAGATTTGATATTCTTATATGAGGTTGCTTTTTTTTAATTTTTAATTTAGTGATTTGATTTGCTCTTCTGGAATATATGCAGATATTTAAAATTTAATTGGCCTGTTACATCAAAGATGTTTGTTAACTCAGTATATAGTTCAGCAGGTAATTATTTCTTATGGCCATTTTCTTCTGAGCTGTCTAAATCTGACCTTGATATTTAGACATTAGTTACAAGATTTAATGAAGATTTAATGAAATTTACATTTAGATAAGGAGTGTTGCCTTCAAGGAAGAATTTTGGAGGGGGTGGATTGTTTGAAATTTAGCTTGCTATCTCTTGGGATCATTTTAGGGGGAGGGTAGGGAGGATTTGCTTTTGATTCCTTTTTGAAGTTGCTGTGGTGATTTACAGCTGCTTCTTGTGTCGAGCTTTTTCAATCTCATAACCAAATACAGTTCATTGGTTTATGAATTTTTTTTTCAAATATCTTTACTTTTATTTTATTTAAATGAGTAAAGCTATAATGTTGACTTAGAATACCTGTGGTTTAAATCATCCTATCAAGCACAAGAAAATATTTATGCACATTAAAAAGTTTAAAGCCGAAATTACATTTTTTCAAGAAACACCTTGCGGCTTTTTCAAGGTTAGAAAGGGCAGCACTTTCATACATTTTCTAAAGCAAAGACCAGAGGGGTTTCAATTTTAATTGATCAATTTATCCCATTTATTCATCATAATATTGCCTCTGAAACCAATGATCATTTTCTTATTGTTTATGGAAAACTATATAAAAGGAGGATTGTTTTTCCTAACGTTTATGGTCCAAATGTTGATCATCCTGGTTTTTTAAAATGTTTCTTTTCTTCCTTACCGGACTCAAACTTATATTCTCTGGCAATGGGTGGTTGATCCTGTCTTAGACCATCGTCTTCTAAAACAGCTACATTAAATAAGTCTACCTTATTCATTCATCCTTTCTTGCTAATGTGTGACATTTTAGACGTATGGAATTTTCTCCATGATAATGATAAGGAATGCTGCTTTTTTTCTAGTGTCCATCATATGTATTCACGGATTGATTTTTTTTTTACTGATAAACAAACTGATTCTGTTAATTAGTGCATGTAATTATGATTCCATTGTAATTGCAGACTATGCTCCGGTGGTTTTATCATTGGCCTTTCCTGATTTACCTCATTCAGATCTTAGTGACTGGTTAGACACTGGTGCTTTAATTTAATTTTTTCTCTTCAATTCAGATTTTTTGAAATTTATGAAAGAACAAATTGTATTTTTCATTGATACCAATTCTTCTTTGGAGGTTTCAAGCTTAATTGTCTGGGATTCTTTTAAAACTTGTATTAATTGGCAAATTATTTCATATATGGCAAAAATTTTAAAAGAGGTTAATGTTGAAAGGATTACATTTATCAATCAAAAAAAAAGCTTTTAGACCAATAATACACCTTCACTCCAAAACTAGAGATATTTTTAAAAATGTGTTGAGCTTAAAACTAAGTATGATTTGCTTTTGCCTTATCATATCAAAACAAAACTTTTGAAAAGTAAGAGCCAATTTTATATTCACGGTGATAAACTGGATAAACGTTTTTTTTAAATCAGCTAAAATGCTTAGTCATCTTATTATAGAGATTCAGAAGGAAGATGGTAGTGTTACCACTGACCATGTAGAAATTAATGATAGATTTAGACAATAGTATTCTAATCTTTATAAATCTGATTTTCCCATTGATCAAACTCCTATGACAAATTTTCTGGACCATTTGATAATAGCTAGTCTTTCTTTAGAAGCATAACCACAGGCAGAAAAACCTATTTCACATGAAGAGTTCATAATGATTAATAAATCATTACAAGTTGGTAAAACACCAGGAAATGATGGCTTTCCTGCTGAGTTTTATAAAACTTTTACCTATCTGCTGATACCCTATTTGTGTTCTATATTTTCTGACTCTTTTAAATCCAGAAATTTGCCAACTACTTTTATGATACAATGATTTCCATCATCAGAAAAAGGAATAATGATTAATCAGTTTGTCTTTCCTAAAGGCCGATTTCTCTTCTAGATGCCGATGTAATAATTCTATCTGAAATCTTGGCCAGTAGAATGGAAAATATTTTGCTTCTTATTATTTCAGAGGACCAGACAGGCTTTATTAAAAGCCATTATTCACATTCACAATATTCATATACATTTTATTGCATATTATATATTCCCCGTCTGTCTCTTCCTCAGAATGTGTTATCTCATTAGATGTTGAAAAGGCTTTTGATAGAGTTGAATAGAAATATTTATTTGCAATATTATAAAGGTTTAATTTTGGTCCCACATTTATTTTGTGGATTAAGTAATGATACTTATCACCTGTTGCTTCTATTCTTACCATCTCTTTGCAATCTAAACCTTTTAAACTTTATCGAGGGATCAGATAAGGTTTCCCTCTTAGCACCTAGTTGTTTAATTTAGTTTTAGAACCCTTGACTATTTCCTTTAGAGGATCTCAGGATATTTCTGAAATTATAATGCTGATGATCATTTGCTTTATGTATCTGATCCTAATTCTTCCATTCCTGCTATATTAATGTTACTCCATCAATTTGGTCAATTTTCTGGATACAAATTAAATTACAAAAGATCAAACTTTTTTTAACACTTAGAGCCTTTACACGGTGCTTTTCCTTTCAAGACTCCAAAAAGTGAATTAACATACCTTGGTGTAACAATTACTAAGAATCACAAACATTTGTTTAAGGACAATTTTCTTACTCTTTTAAATCAGGTGAAGAAATCTTTATCTCAGTGGTCTCCTCTTTCATTCTCCCTAATTGGAAAAATTAATGTAATTAAGATGAATATTTTGCCCAAATGTCTATATATTTTTCAAGCTATTTCAACTTTTGTTCCTGAATTTATTTTGTCTCACTGGATTCTATTATATCATTATATATCTGAAAAAATAAATGTCTGTTCAAATAAAATTTGTCTCCAAAATCTCAAAAAGAATAGAGGTTTGGCTCTACACACTTTTAGATTCTATTATTGGGCTGTTAATATTTGTTATATTATAATTTGGTTATATTATGATAACAAAACATGTGGCCCAGCCTGCGTTGATTTGGAGTTAAACGCAACTAAGAAATTTCTACTGTTTCTTTACTTGGAGCATTCTTGCCTTTCCCTATGGTAAAAAGATTGAGAATCTAGTGGTCAAACACACGATTAGGATTTGGTTCCAGTTTAGAAAACATATTGGACTCCGTAGGTTTCTTCTTGTTAGTCCTATTCTATCAAACTACTTTTTTCAACCTTCTTTGATGGACTCTGCTTTTCAGAAATGGTTTAGATTAGGTATTAAACATTTTTATGATTTATTTTTTTAGAATAATCTTGCTACATTTGAGGAACTTTCTACTAAATTAAATTTACCTCATTCTTATTTTTGTAGATATTTGCAAATTAGGGATTTTCTCCATTTTCAATTCTCAAACCTTTCCCAGATTCCTGTTATGAATTTGATTAAAACAATTTACAATCTACAACCATCTTAGAAAAGATTCATATCTTTTGTGTATGACGCTTTGTTGAAATCAAGGCAAACCTCATGGGACAAAATTAAAAAGACATGGGAGCAGGACCTACATATTTACATTTCTGAAGAGTCTTGGAATTCTATTTTTAAGTTGATTAACACATCATCTCGATGTGCCGATCACTCATTACTACAATTTAAAGTTGTGCATAGAGCCTATATGTCAAAAGTTAAATTAACTGGTATTCATCCTAGCTCTCTTTATGACCATAAGAATGGTTCACCAAGTCATATGTTCTGGCCCTGTCTAACCCTAATCAAATATTGGGAAGAAGTATTTTATGCTTTATCAATAATTATTAATACAAATTTAGCACCAGATCTGTTCATATCCTTGTTTGGGATGGTTGAACAGAAAGTCGTGAAATTGTCTTCATTCCAATGTTATGTACTGACCTTTGCCTCTCTTATTGCAAGATATGTTATTTTGATCAGATGGGAAGATGCTGTCCCGCCCACTCATAATCAATGGTTACATGTTATGATATCATATTTAACCTTGGGGAAAATAAGATGTTCAATAACTACTTCAAATTTAAAATTTTCTAATCTCTGTGACTTGTTTTTGAATTACTTTCATAACCTTTAATGGGAATGATAATTATGTAAGTTGCAGTTCCAGAAGATTGCATTTCTTTTTATTTTTACTAGTAGTGCACTTTTTTTTAATATTGCCATGAAACTTTGGAATGATTTTGGGTTTGCATTATATAATCATATTTTAAAATGTTTTCTCTCTTTTCATTTTTTCAACATATCTATTTTCTTTTCAAAATATTTTTATTGGTTTCCATTATGCACAATTGAACAGTACAGTTATATATTGTATTGTAAAATTCAAGAGAAGAAAAAGAACCAAAAAAAAAACCATAATTTAGAACCATAATATAACAAGGTTAAAAGCTAACACATAGGAATCAAGTGACAATGACCTGGAGATGGACAGCAGAGCACCAAAGTTTCAGAACCACCCTCTTTCATTAGGTTATGATAAAAGTCCATAAATGAGCCCCACGTCTTTTGGAAGTTAATATTTGACTCTTTAATGGCATATTTAATTTTTTATAAACTTAAAACAAGGCATAATATCACTTAACCATTGTATGTATAGGTGGAGTATTTGTTTTTCCATCTAATCAAAATTGCAAGTCTGGCTATCAATTAAATAAAAGATAAAACTCGGTTTTGAGTTGGAGTCAATAAAACATCATCATCTTGAAATTATTCAAATAAAGCAATTTCAAGGCAAGGTTCTAATTTGAACGAGAATCACCAATGATGTTTGAAAGATATCTTTCCAAAATTTTTCTAAACTCGGGCAAGTCCAGAATATGTGAACCAAAGAGGCTTCATCAATTTTACATTGGTCGCATAGAGGATTTATATCGGAATAAAAATGAGACATCAATATATCCTTGGATCAATAATGTTGCATAAGGAATTTTTTCTGTTAATGAATTTGCTTACATTGTTACAGCTCTATCAGTATCATGCATTAATCTTTTTTCTGTATGTATTTATTATTATATAAAAAAATGAAAATATTAAAAAAGAAAAAAGCCTCATGAAATGAAAATTCTAGTGAGATCCTTGACCTTGATTTTCCCATGCAGGTTTTTTGATGTCAGGATCCAAAATGGACAGTGATAGTTGAAGGTCTCCTCTTGCTGTGATATTAAGTCTGTTCCTGAATTTTATCAAGGAAACTATCTTGCTGAATCCACATTCAACTAAGTATGCTGAAGGAAAGGAAATGAAAAATATTTCCGCCTTTTTCCTTAATTTATGAATTCTATTCAGCAGATCAGTTTTAATCAAAAAAAAAACACTTTTAAATTGATTGAACTTAAGGTATGCAATTATATCACTCTGAAGATCAATTAAACTCTCTTGAATTTCTGTGTCAATACTGGTGGATTGTTCCTCAAATGGAACTAAAACCCAATATGAGATATTGAGGTTTAATAGGTCATTAAATCTTTCCAAGGCAAATAGCGCCTTTGGAAGACTACACAAAAGAGTCTGGAAAAACAACCAACTGAAAAACCTCACAAAGATTAGCGTTTACAGAGCCGTTGTCATACCCACACCCCTGTTCGGCTCCGAATCATGGGTCCTCTACTGGCATCACCTACGGCTCCTAGAACGCTTCCATCAGCGTTGTCTCCACTCCATCCTCAACATTCATTGGAGCGACTTCATCACCAACATCGAAGTACTCGAGATGGCAGAGGCCGACAGCATCGAATCCACGCTGCTGAAGATCCAACTGCGCTGGGTAGGTCACGTCTCCAGAATGGAGGACCATCGCCTTCCCAAGATTGTGTTATATGGCGAGCTCTCCACTGACCACCGAGACAGAGGTGCACCAAAGAAGAGGTACAAGGACTGCCTAAAGAAATCTCTTGGTGCCTGCCACATTGACCACCGCCAGTGGGCTGATGTCGCCTCAAACCGTGCATCTTACCGCCTCACAGTTTGGCGGGCAGCAACCTCCTTTGAAGAAGACTGCAGAGCCCACCTCACTGACAAAAGACAAAGGAGGAAAAACCCAACACCCAACTCCAACCAAGCAATTTTCCCTTGCAACCGCTGCAACCGTGTCTGCCTGTCCCGCATCGGACTTGTCAGCCACAAACGAGCCTGCAGCTGACGTGGACATTACCCCTCCATAAATCTTCGTCCGCGGAGCCAAGCCAAAGAAAAAAGAAGAAATCTTTCCAGCAGTTCTGTGTGTTTTTGTTTTAGGTGTTTCACATAAACAGTCATGTCATCATCCTCCTGTACCTCTGTGCTCGTGTTCAGATTTGAAAATTGTAAAACTCCCAACATCTGATATTGCTCCAATAGGCCGAGCTTTTTAAGAAACAATGACTTCCTTACTATCAATGAGGTTATTGTGTTTACACTGTAAAACTGAATTTCTCAAAGATATCTGCCAGATAAAATATGTCCGCCTTTACATCAACGTGTTTTTCTCCTTATTTTCTATAAGGAAAGGAAATAATCATGTCCCAGAGTGCAACAAAACAATGAAGACAATATCCTTTGCACAGCCACCTCATTTTGAAATGCAGAAACTTGCATCTGGTAACGTTCATTCTTTTCTTCAGACAACTGCCAGAATAGATGTCCTTGAAGGGGAAATGAATTTATTAAGTTTACAGATTTTATGACAACTGAAAGTATACCATCTTTCCGGTGTACGATGAACCCTCTGTCTCATCCAACCTTTAAAGTGGCATCAACAGTCGCATAGACAACTATGCTTTTGAATGAAGTACTGTTATCCTTTATGTAATTCTTAACTTATTTGAAATAGTCAGTCCCCTAGTATCTGTTTTAATCCTTCTGGTAAACATCTCTTCCATCAGCTCATTTCCATTCCAGAATCTGGCATAAGCTATGAGAAGTGTATTGTTCTCTTCCAGAGTGGATTTGTCTAATTGTGAAGATAATTTCTTGGTTTGTAATGAAATGACTAATCGTTTTACAATGTCCTTTGCCATCTCATCAATTCTTCTAGAAACAGTGCATTTATTCAAAGGGGCAGCATGGTTAGCAGTTAGCAGCAACAATCGGAACAAGGGCTCGAATCCCATGCTGTTTGTAACAGTTTGTATGTTCTCCCCGCATCTGCGTGAGTTTTCCCCAGGGGCTCCGGTATCCTCCCACCATTCGAAATGTACAGGGGGTTGTAGGTTAATTGGGTGTAAATGGATGGCACAGGCTCATGGGCCAAAATGGCCTGTTACTGTGCTGTATGTCTAACTTTAAAAATTCATATTTTTAATTTAACATTTGAATTGCTTAAATTGTTTCTTTGGTATTTAAGTTCATGGCAGCTGATTTTTTTTTTTGGACATTGAATGCAAGAGATTCAGTGATGTTATGAGCATTTCCACTTTTAGCGATCAATTCATTTTTCTTGGATAATGAAAGAAGTCCCTTTTCTAATTTCTGTGACTTTTCAGACATCATCTGTTTGTGCATTAGCCTTCTCCCTAAATTATCTCGAAGGGTATTGAAGTAGTCCAAGGGTTATTCTTCTTCTCATTTATTTTCTGTCTCTTAATGTTGCTTCTATCTGACTGGCCCTCATACTTTTGTTAGAAAATGTATTCTAATAAATCAAACAAATGGGCAGAGAAAGGTTTTGCAGGGATGCAATGAAACCATATAAGTATTCCACCAAATGCTGCCGACCTTTCCCTTTTGCCGAGGAATTCATGGGTAAGATCATTTCTGAAAGTAATAAAAAAATAATTAATGCAAAATGAAAGCTCTTTTTAAAAGTTGCTCAAAAGTTGGCTTAAATGTTATGGAAAATAATGAAGAAAGCATACCTTCTTCAATAAAAGCATCCATCACAAAAATGAGGAATATGGAAGGTAATTCATAGCCAAAACTGGTTCCATGTGAGTCAAACACAATCATGTTGAAGCAAAGAACTCTCTGAAAACTTTGTTAATATTCTGCATTTATCTAGATCATTCTAGGCTGTCTCCAAATGCCTCCAACCTTGAAAAAGTATTCAGTATTGCTTAGCAACTATATAGGAAAACCTAGCAGCAAAGTCCTTTCCTTCACTAAGAAATGTTCCATCCTTTCATTTTCCATGCCCTACTATACACCTGGTTCTCCCCTTATTAAAGATTTTGGCCAATGGCCTCCCTCCTTAAATGTACTGCGTTCCCTAGAGGAGCCATATGACCACCATTGATAATAACTGGTCTAAATGGGATTCATGACAATTGCACAGCTGTAGGTTACAAGAGAATATGGTGTTTCAATAATGAACATTACCAGATGCAAGTTGAATGATAAGATTCCCTACCACTTCACATCTTAAGATTAGCGTTCTTGGAAACATTAAACAGTTTACATTTTAAATGAATGAAGTAGATGAAAAGATTGATTGCAAAGTTGTGATTGGGAATGCAAACTGAGGGAAGGCAGTAGAGAATCTGCAAAGGGATATAGACAAGATCATGATTGACCAAGAAGATGGTAGGCACAGCATAACAGGGAAAATGTGAAGAGCAGGGTTTTTCTTAAATAAAGGGAAACTAATAAATATTAGTGTATATCTGTGGTAGAGAACATCAGAATCAGAATTTATTGTCATGAACAAGTCACAAAAATCCGTTGTTTTGGGAAAGCATCACAGTGCAAACATTCATATAAATCATAATCAATCAATAAATAAAAATAATGCACGAAAAGTCAAAGGCAATGTTTTGGGTTCATTGATCACTTAGGAATCTGATGGCAGAGGGGAAGGAGCTGTCCTTGTGCCATTGAGCGCTTGTCTTTAGGCTCTTGTACATTTTTTCCGATGGTAGCAAAGTGAAGAGAGCATGGCCTGGGTGGTGGGGGTCTTGAGTATAGAGGCTGCTTTCTTAAAACAGTACACCTAGTTGATGTTCTCGAAGCCTGGTGCCCGTGATATTGTAGGCTGAGTTACCAACCCTCTGGAGTTTATTGTTATCCTGATCATTGACGCCTCCGTACCAGACAGTAATGCAACCAGGCAGAATGCTCTCCACAGTACACCTGTAGAAGCTTTCGACAGTCTTCAGTGATCATTTGAATCTCCTGAAATACCTCACAAAGTATAGCTGCTGGCGAGCCTTCTTCATGATTGCATCAATAAGGAGGCTCCTGGACAGATCCTCTGAGATGTTGACACCCAGACATTTGAAGTTCTTTACCCTCTCCACTACTGACCCCTTAGTGAGGACTGGATAATGTTTGCCTGACTTCCTCCTGAACTCCACAATCATCTCCTTGGTTTTGCTAATGTTGAGTGCAAGGTTGTTGGTGTGACACCTCCCAATAAACTGATCTATCTCTGTCCTATACACTTTCTCATTGCCATTTGTGATTCCACTGACACCACGTAAAATACAAAGACATTTCAGAACAGCAAGTCATTTAAATGGTACGTTGATCATTAATGAATGTGAGTTAGAGCACAAGATTGCTGCGGACTCAGGCAACCAAACCTGGAGTGCTTGATACAGTCTTGGTCTCTGTACTCAGAAATAATATACTTGCCTCGATATAGCTTCAATTAATTGATTCCTGGGATGAAGTGGTTGTCCAATGTGGAGAAATTTTATGAGATGAATCACTTCTAATCCCTGATCTATGACAAGCCAGTTGAATCCTAACAGTAATCCTAAATCCCATCCTATGATTCAAAAACCAAAAAAATGTGTGATCTTCAGCAAAAATTTGCTCAAGTGACAATCTGGAAGAACAGCAAATGATGATCGCTTGTACCTCTGTTAATTATGAAAATGGTATCAATATTCAAAAGGCACGGGAGTCATGTGATGGAGTAGTGACCGATAGGAGAATACAGGCCCTCTCCAGAAAAGAAGAAATAAAATGAAGAAAATACAAAGTTCAAGAAACACAAAACATAACAAATAAAAGATAAAGTTGTGGAGAAAAGAAAGAAAATGGCACCCAAGAAGGAAAAAGTAAAAACAACGGGATAAGAATAGAAAATAAAATAAAAGGGATAAAAATGAAAGAGAAAGAGTATAAAATCAGTTTATTTGCAGATGACATTATAGTATACTTAACAGAACCAGAAATATCAATAAAAGAATTACATAAGAAATTGAAGGAATATGGAGAAATATCGGGGTACAAGATCAACGCAAATAAAAGTGAAGCAATGCCAATGAGTAACACAGACTATACAGAATTTAAAAAAGAATCACCATTTAAATGGCAAGCGCAAGCAATCTGATACCTAGGGATCAGGTTAGGTAATAACTTAAGCCACGTACAAACTAAATTATCAGCCACAAATAAAGAAATTGTAGGAAGACTTAGAACATTGGAAAGAATTACCGCTAACATTGATAGGGAGGGTAAACTGCATTAAAATGAACGTGTTCCCAAGGTTACAATACTTATTTCAAATGTTACCAAGTCCTTTAACAGAAAAATTCTTTAAGGAACTAAAGAGAATAATAAGGAAATTCTTGTGGAAAGGGAGGAATCCAAGGGTAGCGTTAGATAAATTAGCAGAAAGGTATAATCAAGGTGGTTTCCAGTTACCAAATTTTAGAAATTATTATAGAGCTGCACAATTAAGGTATTTATCAGACTTTTACCAGACAAGGGAAAAACCAGACTGGACTAAGATAGAAGGAGATAAAATAGGGGGAAAGGTACCAGAACATATACTTTATAAGTGGGATGAAAAGCTGGTGCAATATAAAAGCTCGCCAGTACTGCATCATTTACTCAATATATGGAAGAAGATTCACTTAGAAAGGTAAAAAACAAATTACCAACTACCAAAATTATTATTGATGCAAAATCAGCTAATCCCTTTTACAATAGATAACCTTTCCTTTAGAGAATGGGAGAGAAAAGGAATTAAAAGAATAGAAAATTGTTTTTTGGGAAATAATTTATTAACATTTGAACAGTTGAAGTACAAATATGGAATAACTCATGGTACAATGTTTGCATACCATCAACTGAAAGCCTACTTAAAGGATAAATTGAGAAACAGACTGAGATTACCAGAAGGAAGCAGCTTTGAATATGTGATTACGGACACAATGATAATAAAAAGATTTATAACGAACATGTACATTAAGCTGCAAGAGAAGAAAAATGATGAAATAAGCTATAAACCCAAACAAAAGTGGGAAAAAGATTTAAACATAAAGATAAAAAATGAAACATGGGAAAAGTTATGCTCTGGAACTATGAAGAATATAATAAACACAAGGTTACGCATGATGCGGTATAATTGGTTACATGCCCCAAAAGTTAAAAACATGGGATCCAACATTATCAGATAGATGTTTTTGCTGTAAGAAGGAAATGGGAACAACAGTACATGCAATTTGGGCATGTGAGAAAGTGAAAATGTTTTGGGAAGATCTAAATCAGGTATTAAATAAAATCACAAAAAGCAACATAACAAAAAATCCAGAGATCTTTCTTATAAGTAATATAAGAATTAAAGCAACATAACAAAAAATCCAGAGATCTTTCTTATAAGTAATATAAGAATTAAAGAATTAGGCCTCAAACTGGATGAAGCGCAAAAAAGATTTATTATGATAGTCTTAGCTGTAGCAAAAAAATGTATAATGTCAACTTGGAAATCAGAAGAGAGCCTGAGAGTACAGCAATGGTACATGGAAATGAATAAATGTATTCTATTGGAAAAAATAACATATAATTTAAAAAATAAAGTCACATTATTTGAACAAATTTGGGAACCGTACATGGAACATAACAGAGAGGGCTTGCCTCGGACCTCCACCCCCTAAAATGATAAGAAGACAAAATTATTGTCTTTATTCTTATCCTGAGCATTGACACCTCCATACCAGACAGAAATGGCACTGTGATTGTCCAGTGTGTAAAAGTAGATGACACAATTTTCTTGTTTATTTTCATCGTGTGATGACATTGTTTAATGGTTTTATTGTATTGTATATGCTGAACGTTTAATGGGTTTGGGGGGGGTGGGTGGGAAGAGAAGATGGAATGTAGGGGGGATAAAAAGGGAGAAAATGCCACTGTGTATATTTAAGAGGGAAATGTTTGTATGTATTTTGATTGATATGGTTCACAGTGTGAAAAATAAAAATAATTTTTTTTTAAATATTCAAAATGCACATTGACCACAAACCTTGTGCTTTCTTTAAGATCTACATATTTTTTTTTCATTATTATCAGTAGCTTTATTCAAAAAACATCTCCTGGATTATATTTGGCAACATTTTTGTTATGTCAAAAGAGAAAAACAGCAGGAATGTCACTGTGAACAATGAAGTTGCCATTGAGGTCAAAGTTTTGCTCTCAAGATTTGATCAAGTTTATAGGGAATCAATATCAAAAATGCAACACTCCCAATCTGTTACAATCAATTATTTAGCTTGGCTACCGAACAGAGACTTGATTGTAAGATTTTGCCTGAAATAGAGTGATGTTCTCATACCACTGCCAATATCTTGCTTTCATTTATTACAAAGTAACAGTCCTTGCCAAGATCACAACCAATGTAATTACAGATTCAGTATGAGTGCAACAGAGCTGGAAGGTGTCATAAGTTATGCGACAGCCCTGACAAGTGCTTGTGTGTCCAATGCAAGCAAATTAAGCAGGCATCCAACTGATGGTCATATGTCGGGAATAGGTCAGATATAAAGTGATGTACCACAGAGCAAAATTTCTGGCAACTGCTGACTATAAAACAAGTTGCTATTAAAATGACAAAGGATCATTCAGAATTTGTTACATTAAATTAAATGGGTGGGAGATCAGGGTGCTTTCCTTTATACCCACTTTTATAATGTACTGCCCATCACGAGTCGTTCTGAATCAGGAGGACACAAATAGAAAATTTAGCTTTGCTAAATGAGCATATACGTCTATTTCAGCATATGAGACAAGTAGCGAAACCCTAAAGAATTTCTCTAAAAGGGAGGGGGGAACTAACTTATACACCCAATATATTTTTGAGACCTTAAATTCAACAAAAAAAAAAGATTGACGTTGATTTGGTGTATAAGTTGATGCTAGAAGAACCTCCCCCCACCCCGGCGCTGCTGCTCCCCGACACTTCCCCACCCACCCATTCTGCAATTTTCGAGCCCAAGGCTGACGCTCCTACCTGGGAGCCTGAGGTTGCCGTTGTCACTCCTGCTCCATGGACCGTCGTAACTTCTGCCCAGTAGGCTGAGGTGCCTGCTCCTACCGACACTGGGCTGCAGTCAATGCTGAAGACTTGGACCCATCACCATCTTCCCGGCCAGAAGCTAAGATTTTTTTAATTTTCTTTTTACTTACTTGCTCGATTTACAGCTTTGTTACTTGGTGATTACGGTGTTGTAAAAAATTTTGGGTTGTTGCTAGGAGGCCCAGACAGTCTGAAAATTGAGGTCAACTTATATGCTGGATATACCATTAAATTGAGGCTGAAAAAGAGGGAGAGACATCTGCCAGTCGACTTATACGCTGATATATATGGTAATCTCTAGTCACACAGGGGTCCACTAGGAAAATACAACTCCCAACTTAAGCATGAATTTGTTGCATTGATTTCATGCAACACATATAAAATCTAAATCTTCCATTCTATGTCCCGAGTGTTTTGTTCGCCAAATTCTTGAACACTAATCGCAAACTAAGTAATGTTTTATGACAATAACTATCCAGTTGTTGGCTGCCAAATTTAAAATGGATTTACAAGCCTCCTGCGATTACTGGAATAATTTTAACAATCATGGTCATATTATTTACTATCTTAATATAAAATACTCTATTAATAGAATTTAAAAAACAGGCTTTAACATATGCATGATGGAGATTTTTTTTCACAAAAGATGTTAGTCTCCAAGTGAAAAGGAAAGCATGCTGTATAGAGTTGAGCAAACCTATTTTACTGTGACAGAGATAGCACAGTACAGACCTTTTGGCCCTCGATGTTATGCTGACCCACATATTCCTTCTTAAAAAAAAGTACTAAACCCTCCCTACCCCATAAACCTCTATTTTTCTTTCATCCATGTCTGCGTAAGAGTCTCTGAAAAGCCCCCAATGTTTCAGCCTGTACCACCATCCCCGGCAAAGCATTCCAGCACCTACAGCTCTATGTAAAATATTTACCCCTGATGTCTCCCCTAAACTTCCCTTCCTTCACTTTGTACATATGTTCTCTGGTGTTTGCTGATCCTGCCATGGGAAACAGGTGCTGGATGTCCACCCTATCTATGCCTCTCATAATCTTATCTCTATCAAGGCTCCTCTCATCCTTCTAAGCTCAAAAGAGAAAAAGAAAAGTCCCAGGTCTGCTAATCTTACCTCATAAGACTTGTTTTCCAATCCAGGCAACATCCTACTAAATCTCCTCTGCACCTTCTCCATAGCTTCTATATCCTTCCTATAATGAGGTATCCAAAACTGAACACAATACTTTAAGTGTGGTCTTACCAGAGATTTGTAGAGTTACAACTAGATTTCAATCAGCATGTTAGGCAGTATTTGTGGGAGAGAAACAGTGCAGATCTTTCCATTCAATAGATCTTTCATCAGATCTGCAGAAATTTAGATGATGCAAGCAACAAAACAGAACACTGGAAAAACTCCATGCTTGGCTACCGAACAGAGACTTGATTGTAAGATTTATTATATTTATCTTACAATCAAGTAAGATAAGCAGCTTTGTGGAGGCAAAAAGATACAAATTGATGCTTCAAGTCAAATATTTATCAGGACGAGGATGTGTGAGATAGAGGATGGAATATGTTGGGAGCAGATGATGAGGGGATGATAAGTAGATGGAACCATGTGGGGGAAAGATGAACAAGTGAAGAAGAAAACTAGGTGGACAGCAGTGTATGCAGGAGGAGAACAACAGGAAGATGGATAATCTGGGATAGGAATATTCAATGTTCACACAATTGGGTTGTTAGCTATCCAAACTGAATATGAGACTTTCTTCTTCCAATTGTGCTTGGCCTCTCTTTCTGTCTGTTGCAATGAAGAAAGAAGGTCAGAGGTTTGTATGAGAGTGGGAATAAAATTTAAAAACCAGACAAATTAGAAAAACAACACCTTATTTGGGTGGCACAGTTAGTGTAGCAGTTAGTACAAAGCTGCTACGGCACCAGTGATCAAAACCAAGGTTCAAATCCTGCACTGCCTGTAAGGAGTTAGTATGTTTTCCCCGTGTGTGTGTGGGTTTTCCCTGGGGGCTCTGATTTCCTCCCACCCTTTAAAACATACTGGAGGTTGCAGGTCAGTTGGGTATAATTGAGCGACATGGGCTCATGGGCCAAAATGGCTTGTTACCATCTAAATTTAAAAAATTTAAATTTATATTCTGTCTTAGCAGCATCTTTCTGGGAAGACCTGGGGGGGGGGGGGGGGGGGCACTCTTAAAAAAAATTACAAAGGTGGATTTTCCACAGGATCCGTTGAACCTTCTAGGGGACATTGGGGAAGTACAGTTTAGACCACACATGTCAAACTCTGGCCCGCAAGATCATATTAAATATATATTAGAGTTGGCCCGCTAGCCGCCACGCCAGTATAGCGCATGCACACTGAAGGTGAAAATGAAGACGCCGGAGGTGTGGAGGGATCTCAGAGTCCCGAATCCCGGGGATCGGAGCGCCGCACTCAGCCCACCCGGCTCCCGGACACACAGACGCAGCTGGAGTTGGGGACCATCCTCGCTGGGTCTGCGCTTCAGCGGCGATGCCGGACCGAACGTCTCGTTGGCGATGCCTTCCCCCTCGCTCTGTGTGCGGCGGACCCTGCCTCCCGCTCCTTTTGTTGGAGACGAGCCCGGCGCTGTGAGATCGCAGTTTAATCCCTCTCCAACCATGGGAGGGGGGTGGGAGCAACGCGCTCTTCTCAGCCAATTCCTCCACCGCCACGGACGCCGGCGTTTCAACGGGGGGTTCGGGTGCCTTCGTCAGGTGACCGACCTGTTGGTCCAAGACAAGGGGAGAGTGTACAAACTCCACACAGACAGCACCTGAACTCAGGTGAACGTGGAGCTGCGACCCCACATTCCACATCAGGACTGTGTGTAAGATTGGGAGCAGTGAGACGGAAGCTTATTTTGTTCCTGTGATTTAAGCCTTTCTTGGGGTGGGGGGGGGGGTCCTTCTCTGACCACTTGCCTAACAATTAACCTAATCAGATGTGGAGTTACCACAATACAACAGTTCTCAACCTTTTTCTTTCCACTCGCGTCCCTGTGCCATTGGTGCTCTGTGATTAGTAAGGGATTGCTTAAGGTGGTCTGTGGGTGGGAAGAAAAAGTTTGAAGACCACTGCTTTAATCATCCCTCATTGACTCGTCATGTGCACGGTTTCAGAACGCTAAAGGAAATGGGCCAATGACAATTTTTCTCAAGCAAAATATTTCAGTAATAATTGGGTCAAGAGCAGTGATTCTCACCCTTTCCTTCCCACTCACATCCCACCTTAAGCAATCCCTTACTAATTACAGAGTTCCGATGGCATAGGGCACACATGTCAAACTCTGGCCCGCGGGCCAAATTTGGCCCGCGATATAATTATATTTGGCCCGCAAGATCATTTCAAAAATGTATTAGAGGTGGCCCGCTGGCCGCCGCGCCAGTATAGCGCATGCACAGTAATACAACAAATCCCAGAATGCATTGGCGTCAGCCTGCTAATCGCCCCCACCTCCTCTGTTTACGTTGCAGGGTCTCACCGTAGACTCTGGTTTTGGGGCCTGGCCGGTGTCAGGGGAAGCCAAGGCCGCTTCCCAGCGCCCGGAACCGGAGGCCTCGGGCCTGACCTCGCCAGGACCGTTGCCCACTCCCCCTCCCTGCCGCAGGCCGATCCGCGACTCACGGTGACGGGGCCACTGATCCGCCGAGATGCCGTCCTGCAGCGAGAGCCGATGCCCCCGCACTGTCGTTGTCCAACCCAATCGCCCGCAAACCCTGCCCACCCGCACACAGGCCTGAGTAAGTATTATGAACTTTCATCTCAGGATAAAACGATCTTCCAATAGTTTCATGTCACAGTGATAAATATATTCCTGGTTAAAAATGGTCCTGCACCTGGATACAAGCTCATTAGGCATAAAACTTGAAAAGTGTGTAAATCAAAGGATATCTGTACCAATGGAAAAAGGGCATGGCAAATAACCCTGCTAGAGTTCATGCCCACAATCAGTCACCCATTTGATTGTTTCAGGAATCATGTTATTCTCCCACATTCTCAATAGTCCTCAGATTTTACTATTCGACAGCACACTAGCAACATTTGACAAATCCTCTATAGAGAAATATTATTTATTGAATATTTTATTTCTCATTTGTTAATGCTTCTGGAAAGAGTTTATCCAAAACTATTATTAAACATTTATTTTAATAAGAAAAAGTTTAACATTACATATGTTGAAAGAAGAGAAAACGTGCAGATGTTGAAAATTTTCAATAAATATTTAGTTCGGCCCTCGACTTAGTCCTAGTTTTTAATTTTGGCCCTCTGTGAATTTGAGTTTGACACCCCTGGTTTAGACAGTCCAAACACCAAATTCAGTTTGTGAAGGTCGGCTTGTCAGTAGCCAGAAAGTGTATAGCAGTTATGTGGAAGTCTGACTCCCAGCTAAATATCTCATGATGGAATATGGAAATACAGTGTTGCATTCCCCTAGAGAAAATCACCTACAATTTACGGAAGAGATATGACATATTCGTTGAAGTGGAGCAACCGTGGTGCACAGATACAATTCTTGTCTTCCCCTTCCTCCCTGAATAAGAGAAAAGAAACTATCCGTCCCAGCAGGTAAAGGATTAGTATGAAATAGGGAATGTGATGCAGACAACATGTGTTTTTTCCCCAACCTATTTTTATTTAACATCCGAGGTCCTCTTGCCTCTAGGAGGATCATTGTCTTTCTCGGTATTTAGGTGGTTTTTGTATCTTTGTATCTTTAAATTTTGGTATTTGTATAATTTAAGGGATAGGAGGGGAGGCTGTAAGGAGGGGGAAATAAGGACTCTGTAAATCGTATTATGTGGAAAGAGAATGTAATATTGTTTATTGGATTTACAAGTCTTTGGAAAATCAAAAATGAAATATTCAAAATAAAGTAAACAGACAATAAGATATTAATACATTCAAAACTACACAGTCAAAGAAAACTGTCTTGACCAGCTCTATATTCTTGATCCTAACAGCACAAAACTAAAATTGTTTCTTTAAGATGGTTGAAAATACAACTTTTTAACCTTGACTGTAAGGCTATAACTTTAGAAACACGCAAAGGAATGTCACCAAACTTCCGCCGACTGGTAAAAACTGGCAGTTTAAGTTTTCAAGTGATTTTCAATATTTTAATCCTACACATACCTTCCCTCCTCAAGCTCCCCACCCCCTTCATTCCACGATCTAGTCCTCCAATTAGAGTGCATCTTCCTTAGTCCTCTGCCTCTTCCTCCTAGCTTCTTACTTCTTTCCCTATTTCTTCCCCCTCACACCTATATTTACCTATCACGAGCCAGCTCATGCTCCTCCCCCTCCGCTCTTTTATTCGGCTTCTCTTTCTTGCTATTTCCTGATGAAAGGCTATGGTCCAAAATATTGACTGCCTATTGCCTTCCATGGATGCTGTCTGACCCACTGAGTTCTTCCAGCGTCCGGTTTTATGTTCCATATTCCAGTTTCTTTTAACATTGCAAAATTTAAGGTTCAAAAAGGAAGTAAAATAGGAAAAATAAGTTATAAGTTCAACTATTTCAGGTAATGGAATTGTTTCAAATTTGCAGCAATCAGCAGAACTTTCTTTTTGCAGTTTAAGATAGATGTGTTTTTTCCTATTTACAATCCTCTAGACTGCATTTTGTTCCATTATTTATTCTATTTTCACAAACCTTTGCCTTGCACTTTCATCTTTTTTTTAAATCTCTGGCAATTTATTCTCATCCCTTTTGTTCTTTCTGTCCCTGGTAACAGTACTTTTCCCTGCTGACTTATTTATTACTAACTTTCCCAGTTTTAATGAAATATCATTTTCTTTCTGCACAGTTGCTGCCTGACTTATTAAGAATTTCCCAGTTTCAATTCAGATTTCTAACATACATGGTATTTTCCTCTTGAATCAGCATAGCCAAGTCATGATAAAAACCGTTTCAAAAATGCCATAATCTAGTCAGCTTTCCTATCTTAGCAAGCTACTAAGTAACAAATTTTGTGACATGTTCATGACTGTAAATTCTGACTCTGAGATAAAACAAATAAATGTTTCCAAGATATACAAAAATGTTGACTGAAATAAAAGCAGAAAGTGCTGGGAATACTCACCAGGCCAGGCAGCACACTGGAAGACAAAAACAGATAAAGGTTTCAGGTTAACAACTAGTGTAGTTAATCATCGTTCATCAGAATGGAGCATGTAAAATAACTCACTAATACATTAGCCTGGAGTTCAAAAATAACGCCAGACTTCTTTTCTTCACTACAAACATTCTTTTTGAATCTCCTTCCATTGCCTTCTCCATCCTTACCATAAATGTAGATTGGAACAAATAAATATCCTCTAGAAGTTATCAGAATTGCACTTTCAATTGAATCCTACAAACTATTTAATGGTTAGATAGAGTTAAAAAAAAAGTAGGGAAATAAACTAGGAGACAATGCATTTGAGGAGGGCAAACTACTTACTGGTGTCCTGAACCTAATCTCATCTTTAAACATTGTTTTATAAATGACAAGGAAACGAGCATTTCTACACTCTCCAGATGCCCCTTAAAATGGAAAACCATCCAATTTGAAAATAATTGACATTTGAATCTGCAAATGAACCTCACTCCAAAGCATCAGCCATCTGCCAACAGGGAACACCAATAATAGTATAAAGTTAAAGGATACCAATTGTATATAGATAGGAAGTAAAAAAGCAAAAATCTGTATGAAAAATGTATGTTTTGCTTATTTCCATTTCTGAGAGGATAAATAGAATATTTGGGCAGTACGAAACAATATCTGTAGAAAAGAGTAGCTTGTGGCAGTACACAATCGATGGGCAGGCGAACTGGTTACATATGTCATGCATATGTCAGCGGAGCAGCCGCATCAAGCACGATGCCGCATGTTTGTCTCCTGCGGTGGAGGCTCTGGGCCCACATACGCATGGACTGCGCAGTGGTATCACACGGATGCAGCTTCTGGTGTAGGGATGGGACTTCCAGTGAAATTAAAACACAGCGCGCAAAAGAAAAGTAAACTTTCGAGTGAAGATGAGCCCACCAACTGTTGGTCTCTTTTGTTCACTACATTAGTGACCCCGACATGTTCAGATGTCCCTGAACCCCTCAACATGGACGCTGCAACAGTTAGCGCAGTAGCACTAAAACCACCTACTTTCTAGACATTTCGCTCCCACACCTGGTTCAGACAAATGGAGGCATAGCTCAAGATAAAGCAAATCACCTCTGACTCCATCAAATACTACCATATCATCAGCTCTTTGGACCAGGAAACTACAGCCAGAGTAAACTACCTCATACAAAACTGACGAAAGTAAATACAACGCACTTAAGTCAATGGTCATCAGCACGTATAGGCTCTCCAGGTGCGAGAGGGCAGCCAGACTCATGTACCTGGATTGCCTGGAAGACAGAACGCCATCCGCCCTCATGGATGAAATGCTCAAGCTGACAGAGGGCCACAGACCATGCCTTATGTTTGAGCAGGCATTTTTAGAGCAGCTGTTGGATGACATCCAATTGCGGCTGCTCAATACGGACTTCAGCGACCCCAGAAAGGTCATGGCCAAAGTGGACATACTTTGGTGAATCAAGAGTGAAACCGAGTTCACCATCAGCCAGTTGACCTGTTCACAACTGAAGCTGCAAACGAAATCCCCACCACCCTGGGATTAACAACATCCCCTCAGGCCACACAAGGTAGCAGACACTAAATGGTGTTTCTACCACCAGAGGTGGGGGGCTGATGCCCGAAAATGTCGGTAGCCATGCATGTTTCTGGGAAACACCAAAGTCTGCCGTCGCTGATGACTTCGGCAACTGGCCACATAGTCTCCTCCACATCATGGGCAATTCCATGGGGCGCAGGTCCCTGGTCGACACAGGTGCAGAAATTACCGTTATCCCACCGACAGCACTCAAGACCCTCACAAGACACCAAGGCCCCACCCTATGGCCAACAACACCTCTATCAAGACTTTGGCAAACAGTAGGTGGCAGTCTGACCAGGAGATGATACCTTCCACTGGGACTTCATGCTTGCATCAGTACAAACACCACACCTGGGCACAGACTTCCTGAGAGCACACAGCCTGCTAGTCAACTTAAAAGCCAAATGACTGGTGCATGCTCAAAGTTTCCAGACCTTCCCACTCAAGGAGGCAGTTACGTAATCCCCATATCTTTCCTTGGTATCGAACCACACCGATAAATACAACCACATTTTGGGTGCATTTCCAGCATTCCTCAAGCCTCAATTCACATTCGCCATGCCAAAGCACCACCCAGGGATCCCTCCCCTCCATGCATGCGCCCAACGCCTACCTCCAGACAAACTGCAACTGGCAAAAGAAGAATTCAAATGCATGGAGGAATTTGGCATCGTCCATAGGTCCAACAGCTCATGGGCCTCACCATTACATATGGTCCCTAAGGCCACCGGCGGCTGCCGACCATGCGGGGACTACAGGTGCTTCATTGATGCCATCATTCCTGACCACTACCCAGTCCCCACATTCAGGAATTCACAGGCAATTTGCATGGCACACAAATTTTCTCAATGGTCGACCTATCATCAGATCCCTGTGCATCCCAACAACATCAAGAAGACAGCCATCATCATGCCTTTTGGCCTCTTCGAGTTCCTGCGCATGCCCTTTGGCCTCAAGAATGTGGCACAGACATTCCAGTGCCTGCTGGATGAAGTTGGCAGGGATTTGGATTTTGTATTAATTTACCTAGACGACATCCTCAACGCCAGCAAAGACCATCAGCAGCATGAATCCCACCTGCGCCAGCTGTACTCACGCCTCAGCGCTTTTGGCCTCACCATCAATCTGGCCAAATACCAGTTTGGACTAGAGTCATCGATTTCCTGGGCCACAGGATCACCAGGGACGGTGCAATACACTTACCAGCTAAAGTGGAAGCCATACACCATTTCCCCAGGCCAACCATGGTGAAAGACCTGTAGATATTCATGGGCATGGTCAATTTTTACCACCACTTCATTCCAGCCACCGCTAATATCATGCAACCATTTTTTGCCATGATGGCCGCGACAAAGAAAGATCTAGTGTGGGACGACAAAGCCTCAGGGGTGTTCCAACAAACCAAACATGCCCTGGCCAATGCCACGTTACTCGTACACCTGAGGAAAGGTGTTCCCACCGCCCTCACTGTTGACGCATCCACCACTTAGTAGACGGGCATTCGAAATATCTGGATTTCTTTGGCCGCCACCTGAGGCCACCAGAACTTTTTCGACAGAGAGCTGCTGGCACTTCACCTCATGGTGCACCATTTCAGATACTTCCTCGAGGGGAGGCCATTTACAGGTATTCACTGACCACAAACCCTTAACATTCACCTTTTCAAAAGTTTTGGAGCCATGGTCAGCCTAGCAGCAGCGCCACGTGACTTACTTTTCTGAATTCACCACAGATATCTGACATCTGTCCAGCAGAGAAAACATCATGGCAGATGTCCTATCCATCAAATGTGAGTGCCAGGCCTAGACTACACAGAACTCGCACAAGCACAGGATCTGGATGCCGAAACCCTCACTCTGCACACTGCCATCACTGACTTGCAGCTACGGATGTCCAACTGGCACAAAACAGAAAAACACTACTCTGCAACATGTCCATGGGCAATCCCCACCCAGTCAACCCTGCTCCATGGAGGCGCAGGGCTTTTGACTCAATTCATGGCCTTTCACACCCCTCCATCAAGACAACAGTGTGCATGGCCACCACTCGCTTCATCTGGCATGGCTTGCGCAAGCAGGTCAGTGAGTGGGCATGAATATGTGCGCACTGCCAGATCGCCAAGATCCACAGGCACACTAAGACGCCCGTTCAGCAGTTCAAGACACTGAGTCACAGGTTCAAACATATACATGTCGACATCATGGGGTCCCTTCCAGTCTTCAACAGTTACCACTACCTCCTCACCATAATCGACCACTTCACAAGATGGCCAGAGGCAGCCCCCATCAGGAACACTGCAGCAAACACCTGCCCCAGAGCACTGCTGTCCACATGGATATCCCATTTCGGAATCCCTGCACATTTGACTACGGACCGAGGTGTGCAGTTCACATCAGCCCTATGGACAGAGTTGGCCCACCTGCTCAGCACTAAACTACACCACACAACAGCCTAACACCTCAAATCCAATGGCCTGGTCGAATGTTTACACAGGCACCTCAAATCAGCCATGTGACCCGGTTGACCAGCCCCATCTGGGTGGATGAGCTACCTTGGGTCCTCCTCAGCACTCTCACAACCCCAAAGGAGGACCTCCAGGTGTCATCAGCTGAGATGGTGTACATTTCTCCCCTCACAATCCCAGGCAAATTCCTGCCAGCGTCAGGCGACCAGGAGCCAGAAGCTGCTGCTGTCCTCGAACAGCTCTTCAGCAGGTTAGGCAAGCTTGCATGACTCCACCACGGTCAGAGCCCCTCCGTACCCAAAGACTTAAAACACTGAATTTGTGTTCATCCACAGGGGTGCCCACCTCTCATCCCTACAACGTCCTTATGAGAGCCTTTACAAGGTCATCTGAAACAACAGCTCTACATTCACTTTGGACATCGAAGATAGGGAAGAACTTTTCACCATTGTCTGTTTGGAACCAGCCACATAGACTTAACCCAACCGGTTTTACCCTCACCGGCCAAACACAGGGGCAGACCCCCCAAATTAAAGGCCTCTCAAAGTATGGACGCTGACGCTGGTTCTGGGGGTGGGAGGTTGTATGGTGGTGCACACGATTGATGGACAAGTGAACCGGCTCCGTGTGTCATGCACGCAGTAGCGGAGAAGCCGCATCAAGCATGGCACCGCACGTTTGTCTCCTCCAGTGGAGGCTCTGGGCCTGTATACGCATGGACTGCGCGGTGGTGTCACACAGAAGCAGTTTCCAGCATAGGGGTGGGAACTCTGGTGACCTTAATGATTTAAAAGGTGATGCTTATTTTTGTGTTTTCCTATTTTTTTGCAAGTTTTCATTTGTGTGGAATAAAATGATTTTTATTTCGAGTCCACATTGATAACATTTTTACTCATCCAACTTTGCCAACCTCATTTATTACCTCTTCAAAACATATGAACTAATTCTTAACAAAATGATGCTAGCTTTCTCAGATCAGTGATTATGTCCTTGATGAAAGGTTATAATTATTGTTACCACACTTTTAAGCTTTCATATTTCCCACCAAACACCCCAAACCCAAACACCCATTAGATAACATTGATAGTATTACAGTACTTACATGTAGGTAACAATTTCAAATGTCAAAAGTAACAAAACTACTATTTAGAAGTTACATTTTCTAGATTTAGCATGACAAATTATTGATGATTCTGGAAATGGAAATATCTATTTCAAAAAGAAGTTCATGTTCAATGATTATTAGAGTGAAATTGTTCAATCTGTTTTGACCCACAGTGCTCATTAGTTCATTTTTAATCCTGTTCAATTTTGAAAATGAGTGTTCTCCACTGCATTTGGTGACCATGAGTGACAAATAGATGCGCAAGGCAATTTCTACATTTGGAAAACAAGACTCTAAAGATAAAGAATTGTCAGTTATCAAACAGTAAAACTGTAACTCTACAACAGTGGTTTTCAAACTTCCCCCCTAAACTCACATTCCACCTTAAACAATCCCTATGCTATAGATGTTCTGTTATTATTAAGGGATTGCTTAAGGTGGTATATGGGTTGAAAGAAAAAGTTTGAAAACCATTGTTTTAATCGTACCTAATTGACTCATTATGTGCACGGTTTCATAACTCCAAAGGAAATGAGCCAATGACAATTTTTCTCAAGCAAAATATTTCAGTAACAATTGGGTCTAGAGCAGTGGATTTTAATCTTCCCTTCCCACTCACATACCACCTTAAGCAATCCCTTACTAATCACAGAGCACTGATGGTATAGGGATTACTTAAGGTGGAATGTGAGTTGGGGGGGCAGTTTGAAAACCACTGTTCGACAAGATCTTGTTTGGTGTCAATATGCGAAGTAAGATCAGTTTTAAGCAGTACAGCAAACTGCACAAATTCTTCACCAAGACTTTCTTCTAGATCTTCCGGATATGATTTGTTAAGATTTGATGGCCTCTTTACAATCTCTTCAGGTTAAAGGGTTTGACATGGAGGACTGATTTTGCAGTTGGCATAGATTAGTTTTTAGTTGACAATGTATTTGATCAGTGGTCTCTACAGATTCCTGGTTGTAGGCTACATGTTCCTGAATAAAGAGTTTAGTAGTTTGTTTATTTTGTGGCCTTTGGAAATCTTCATTACCCACATTTGAAAATCATGTGGTAAAAAGCAATGAACAAAGCCATCTTGGTTAGAATACACTACAAGATTTTCCCACTCTGTTATGTCAGTTAAAGCATGTCTTTAGAACCTGCAATTCTAATGCAGTTACTACTATTAAATGCCAATATTTCACTTTCAATGTGAATAATTAACAGAAAGATCTATTTTTTAAAATAATTTTTACAAACAAGGATTGCAAAAATAAAATGCAAGACACCAGCTGTAATGCTGTACTTTTAGAGGAAATGACAATGAAGCGAAAATTCAAACTGAATCAATTCAGCTTTAGCCTGTTAAAAGTCTTGTATAAGTTTTTTGCACAATCCTTTTCCTATCATACACATACATTTCTCTAATACAGGTACTGATTTTTTAGGGGCATGCCTCAGGTCTCAAGTTTTAGTATATGAAAATAGAGTGGTAATGAAGGGATATTGAATACATAGGTAAGATAGGACTTTGAAAGATGCATGCTGTTCCTAGCAGAAGTAACTTCTTTCATCTCCCCGCCTCGGTGTCTTCTTTTGTCTCAATGTTTCCACAACTAGGATAATATTGAGATCACTGAGCTCATCAAGCAGCTCTGCAAAGTGAGGAAGGCAGGACTACTTATTATCTTGATATTTTGTGAACACTGTGGAGCTCTTCCATGATAAATCTTGCTTAATATTGGAAACTAAAATCAAGAAATAAAAGGGGACATCTTCAGTTGCCAATGCCAAGCAGATGCAAGAAATTTGACTTCAATGGAACCAAATGAAAATATTATTTGCGAGCAACCACAAATAAATTCCTTTGAATGTTATAGAACAAAGGAAAATACAACAATCTGGATATGATCTGATAACATTATTGACAAAATTTAAAGCAGAGGTAATAACGGCGGCATTGCTTAACCAAGAGTTAATACATTTCAGCAAGCAGAGAGGTGATGGGTTAGGAATAGATTCTAAGCAGCAACCTCTAGTTTATAGAATGTAGAATACAGGAGACTGCCAAGAGTGTGCCAGAAGAGTCAAGTCTGAAGGTAATAAAGTATATGTAAGGGTTTCTTCAGCGTGATGACCAGCAGGCTACAAGCTGGGAAAATGTGATCTTATTAATAATGGTATAAAGGTTGAAAACAATCTGTTTCAGAGAGGTTCCAGAAAGAGAAGTGAGGTCAGTGGTGAAGGAATGAAGACCGTGACAGGAAATGACTTGATTAAAGCAACATTTTGGTCAATGCAACACAAGAAATGAGACAGAAAATCTGGCAAACTGTCAAAATATTATAAGCTCAGAATTAAAATAGTCTGCAGAATTGATTCCTGAATTTTAAACTTCTTTGCTCTCAGTCAATGCCACAGCCAGGGCTGAGAATCCAGGAGGGGTAAAGACCATCCCTTACCCTATAATCATGGAGCGCAATCAGGTTGCTTGGGCAAGTAAAATCTAAACATCATGCATCTGTTTAATGTGCCATGTTACAAATGGGCAATTTTAATTTCTGAGCTTGTCTCTGTTTTCCATCAATTAACTTACTTTAGAAGTGCGATTACTTCTACATCCAAAAAAAAGGCCATATTGAAACATACTAAGATTCCTAAGACTACTCTTTTATATGTAATTACATCACCTTCAGCATTAAAAATGTATTTTTCCAAGTAGAAAGTCTAAAGTACAAAAGATTTTCAATTTATTGTCATGTAATAAAGTGCAATATTACACAAAATTTGCCAGTGGCAGAAATTGCCTGAAGAGCCTTACAGACAGAGAAAGAGAAGCAAAAGAGATCCCTCAAGAGTCACTGTGCTTCCATGGATTTGCCTCCAATGCTCCCGCAGCCCCTGCAGTCCAAACCATCAGCAGCCCAAACTCCAGATCAGACCCTGACTCGATCAGGAACATTTCAGCTCCTTGGTACTCTCTCGCATCCCAATTCCAATACCTAGTATCCCTTCATCCGGTCTTGAGCCAGTCTTCAGGAGTCCTCTGCCCAGTGTAAATCCTTCATCCACAGTCGCCAGCAGCCCACAGCCTGTATGGGTTCCTTGCCTCAAGTGGTCAACAGCCTGCCACCTGTCTGTTCTTCAGAGTAAAAGCAGCATAAGAATTAAAGGCGGGAGGAGGTCATCTGGTCCTTTGTCCCTGCCAAACCTCCCCACAATTCAATCCAATGTTGTGTTTTAGCAAATATTACAATTGGTCATCTCAGTTCAATCACTCATGGATATGTGAGATACAAGCACCAACCTGTGTGATGTGCCAGTAGTCATAGCCTGTTAAATGGAGAAAGACCATTTTATTCCCACTCTTTGCTTTCTTTCTCTTAACTATTTCTCAATCATGCACATATATATTATTCTCAATTCTATAAACAGTAACTGTTTTTGATATGAATATTAATCAACTATGAACATGTTTATTGTTATGACTTCTGACTCCTGCATTTTGATGACTTAACGAGACTGGTTTTCCTGATAAACAAGACACTGACACTTTCGCTATTTTGTCCAATATTGCCACCTACTGAAATCACCACACAATTTCACTTGATTGTTTTTCAATTCCCCCTCAGATTCTGTCAGACAGAGGTTACATACTCTGAGATCGGAAGTAAACCATATTTCAGTTAAATGTATTTATCATCGTATCCAATCTGACCCTCATGTAAAAGCACTGGGAAAAACTAACATCATACTTTGTCTGATATTTCATTAAGACTGGAACCATCAGACATCATAGTTTCGGAATGAGTGCTGAAACATGAAGAAGTATCTTAATTCAAAGAATTCTGAATCTTTCGAATTCTCTGCCCCTTATTGTTGAGGATATTCACTATTGAGGTTAAAAAAAAACCCTAAATAGTATGGGGGATTCAGGGAAATAACACAAGATTGGGGCAGCATGCTCAAAGGACTGAATGGTCTATCCCTATCCCAATTTCTTTAGATTAAAAAAAAGATACTGAACAAACTCACACCTACAAAATACACTCTTCTGGATATTTAAATTGCCTATTTGAAATGAGAACATTACAAAAAAATCTGAGTGCACAAGCAAATTGTGCTGCTACTTCATTGTAGATCAATACCATTAAAAGAAACAAGAAAATTACTGAAATAAAATAATTCATGAAATTTAAGTCATCTTCAACCTTGAATAACTCTCAAGAAGAAGAAAGGAAACATCATTGTGACAATTCCAATTGTCAACCTGATTTCCAAAGGTTTCAAGATAATTTTCTTCTTAAAAACTGCAAATACTAGAAATTTGGTTAAAAAAAAACACTCAGCATGACAGGCAGCATATGTAGAAAGAGAAACAGAATTAATATTTCAGGTCAAAGATATTTCATCATCACCAAAAATGTATGTCTCATAGCAGTTGATAATTATACTTCTTAACTGAAAATACAGTATTTGATAATGAAGAAAGATAACTGCAAAAACCCTACAGCATAATATAAACCATTTGCTCCAATATTCTGGTTATCAATTAAGATGATTAAATAACCAGTAAGAATGACTTAAACTCCAAGTGCCTTTTTAAAAGAAAACAAATAATAATTTGCAAATGATTAAAAATTAACCAATTATATATTTGTTTCCTATATTGACAACATAATTGAAACCCTCAGATATTCACTAATGGCCTCAGCAGGCCACAATGTCTCCTCAGAAACATCAAGAGTTAGAAGCAGTTATGGAAAAGGACTCACCTGGTATTTTCCAGGAATAATTCTGCATACATGCTCCTTTACAGGTAACTTATTTTATTGTATGTCTACAGACCGTCCCTGGGTAAAGAATGGGTTTTGTTTTTACAGATGTCTACAAGTTGATTTTGTCTGTAAGTCAGAAAGTGCACAAAAATCAGTCAATATGGTAAACATACCTCCTCAAAACTGATAAAGAAAGAATCTTTACTAAAAGTTGAAAGAGAGAAGAAACTGTCTGTTGTTCATAGGAGATAAATTTTATTTTCAAAAAAATTTTTTATTGAGTTTAATATATAAGCCTACGTACAGAATTTAAAATTGTATAATTCATTTGTATATGAGTAAACACACAAGAAAAGCCAAAAAAGTAGATAAAATTACATCAATAATTCCTTTTAATACCTCAAAAACATTTAATTGAAATGATCTATCCGACCATGTTAAATTCGTTTGTTGAAATAACTTGTAAAATAAAAAGAAAAACTAAAACTTAAAACTAAATCTAATCTGCCCACTCACTCCAATCAAGGTTACCTTATATAATTAATTTTTAAAATTCAATGTGGAACCTCTGGCAAACCCCAGAGAACAGGCAATGAACCACCGGAACATACATTAATTTCTTACATTTATAAAAAAATTCTAAGAATGGGCCCAACAATTTCATAAATTGGAACTAACTTCAATATTATATCCAGTTTTCTCTAAACTTAAATAGGACATTACATCATATAACCACTGTGGTTATATCATCAGTGGATAAATCCTCTTTCCATTTCAATAAGATTGCTCATCTGGCTATCAATATGGTAAAACCTAAAACTTTTTCCTGAGATGCCGATATAAGTTTATCTGAATCACGAGAAAAACCAAACAGAGCAATAAATTTATTTTTTTTATTTTAAATTTTTACATTTTAAATGTTAAAGTTAGACATAAAGCACATTAATAGGCCCTTCCAGCCCACGAACCCATGCTGCCCAAATACCCCAATTAACCTACAACCCCATAATATTTGAAGGGTTTGAGGAAACTGGAGTGCCCCGAGGAAACCCACGAAGACACAGGGAGAATGTACAAACTCCTTACAGACAGCGCTGGATTAGAACCCAGGTCGCTGGCACTGTAATAATGTTGCACCAACCACTATGCTAACCATGCGCCCCATATATGTCCAACTTCTGAATTTAACATTACGGCAGCTCATTCATATGTAGGGGTATCCATCACAAAAGGGAGGGCCTGTATTGGAATATTTTCCTTTGTTTTCCATGTATCTCACTATCCCAGTGTGTTTGTGTTCAACAACAGCAATCACTTCTATTCCCTCTTCTGACTACCTTGCATATACACATACATACACACACACATATCTTGTATACTGTCCTAGTTAAGGCAGTCAGCTTGAGTATTGCATTAACTCCAAGACAGGACTTGACAGGGAAATGAGTAAAAAGGTTTTTGAGGATGTTGCCAGGACTGAGAGAGAGAGAGAGAGAGAGAGAGAGAGAGAGAGAGAGAGAGAGAGAGAGAGAGAGAGAGAGAGAGAGAGAGAGACACACACTGTATATATTTATATATATATATATATATACACACACACAATACACACAAATTCACACTGTACATACACACCATTCACACACGCATACAAACATACTGTATATACGTACACACACATATTATACATACATACACACAAATGCATACACATATATACATACACACAATTTTACACACACCCATACCTCCTCCCAACTTTTCTATTTGAATGTCCCTCACAAGAAATGACTCGATATGACCCATTTTCTTCTTTTTGGAATATTTTATTTAATACTCCATACATGCAGTAAATACAATTATTATAATATTCAGATATCAACAAAAATTGATAACATACATGATGGTTTTCAACCCATCCCAAAACCCCTCCCTCCCACCCAACCTCCAACCCCAAAAAGGAGGAAAAAAAATACAAATTAAACAATAAAAATAATTTCAAAAAAGAAAAAAGTAACAAAGATTCTTGGATTGCACCGAGAGAGATGTTGTGCAGTACAACTCATCCATCCTAACACAAACATATAGAGGAGGATTCTGCAGGACCAGAGGGATAAAAAGGCTATCATGATAAATTTAATTCCATTACCTGAGTATATGGGTGCCAAATTTATAAAATCATAGAATATTTATTTCTTAGATTATATGTAATTTTTTTCCAAAGGAATACAACTTTGAATTTCAGCAATGTTAAAGATATATCCAATTTCCAAGTAAATGCAATAAGTTTTCTCGCAACTGCTAATTTAACAAATTTCAATTGATAAATTGATCATTTTAATTTAGGAATTGTACATTCAATATTTCCTAATAAAATCAGATCATGATTTAATGGAAAAACAGCTCTGTAACTTGTAGAAAATTGCCCATGGATACCCAAAAAGGTCACACATTTGAACAAGACCAGGTTGAATGTATGAAAGATCTTACATCTTCACCCCATCTAAAAACATTGATCTGATAAATCTAATGTCAATTTATTCAACTTCTGTGGTGCAAGCTATAAGTGATGTAAAACTTTGTATTGAACTAATCTGTAGCTTACATTAATAGTATTAGTCATGGTCTCTACATAAATTTTCCCAAATTTGTTGATTTATCATAATATTCAAATCTGTTTCCCATCTCTGCCTCGATCTACACAATCCAAATTTAGATTTAGCCTGACCAGACAACAGATCAAACAGAGGCTTCCTAATGTGAGCTGCTGCTGGAAGGAATCGACGATAAAAATTAACCATGCCCAAGAACTCTTGCAGGCCTTTGACAGTGGTTGGTCTGGAATATTCAGTGATGGCGTTATCTTGGAAGGCAGCAGAACCACACCCTTGTCGGTGATTGTATGCCACAAGAATTCTATGGACTGTTATCCAAAAACATATTTATCTGGACTGATGGTCAGTCCAAATTCTTGCAACATCTAAAGAGTGTACGCAGATGTTCCAAGTACTCTTCTTTAGTTTTGCTGGTGACTAATATGTCATTTGGCCATGCCACGCCCTACTGCGTCCATAACTCGCTAAAAGGTCTGAGCTGCATTTTTTAAACCAAAAGGCATACATAAAAATTTGAACAATCCGAAAGGTGTAATTATAGCCATTTTTGGGATGTCACCTGTTTCCACTGGCACCTGGTGATATCTATGCACCAAGTCCACTTTTGAAAAGATTTTCGCCCCATGCAGATACACTGAAAAATCTTGAATATGGGAATTGGGTAGCGGTCAGGTATAGTGGCATCATTGAACTGTTTATAATCTCCACAAGGTCTCCACCTTCCATTGCATTTTTGGACTAAATGTAATGGAGATGCCCATGGGCTGTCGGACCTGCGAATTATCCCCAGCTCTTCCATTTTGTGGAATTCTTGTTTAGCTAATTGCAGTTTCTCTGGAGGCAAGCGACGTGCCTTAGCATGAAGGGGAGGTCCCTTGGTAGAAATATTGTAAGTTACTTTATGTTTCACGGTGGGGGTAGAAAACTGCAGAGTTGTAATTTCAGGAAACTTTTCTACAAGTCTGGAGAACTTATCAACAGTTTTACGCAGGGCTTGAAGGCATAGTGCAGAGTCATGCAATTCTGCCAGGTGAATACTTTGAAAGGTGGTTCTATCCACCAGCAGATGCCCTACCATGAATGAATGAACTTGAAGGAAATCGGCCTCAAACAGCAGTCATGACACTGCCAGTATAATAAAAGGCCACGTGTAAATGTTCCCCTCGAACTGAACATTCATTTTTTTGGTGCCATCCGTGGGTATGTTGGAACTATTGACTGCCATGAGTTGGAGGTTAGGGGAAGGAAAATGTGTATCGAAACTGGTTGGTGGAAAAAACACAAACCTCTGAACCTGTGTCTGCCAAAAATTTATGTTGGGATAGCTGATCCCAAACATATAGAAAGCTCATAGATTTTCAGCCAACCGTCAGAGCCATTGATGACGGTCGACCAGGGGATTTCCCGAGAATGCACAGTGTGGTGGGCACCTACATGCATTGACTACCCATCACCGGTGGTAAAATCACCAGGTGGAAGTGTCGGCAGGCTGTCTGCCTGACTTTTATTGTAATTTTTTTATTTAGTACTTCACCGTGAACCACATCAGTAACAATATATACAAATATTCAGTATTAATATATACACAATGACATTTTCATTTTCCTCCCTTGCCCCCACCCTCCCCACCCCTTTAACTTAAAGCAGGAAATAAAAGAAAAGGAAAATAAATTGTGTTGTCCAATATTTCATATTTAATTATTTTCATAATTAGAACTTAGCATGTCAAGAGATGGAGGTCTGAAATTGGCGGTTTCTAATAAACTCTCTGTATGGTTCCTAAATTTGTTCAAATAGAGCTTATTTGTCTTTTATATTGAAGATATTTTTTTCTAATGGAATACACTTGTTCATTTCTATGCACGATTGTTGTATTTTTAAGTTTGCTTCCATTTTCCAAGTTTTCATTGTGTACTTTTTTTGCTGCTGCAAATGCCATCATAATAAATCTTTTTTGAACTCTGTCTAATTTTAGACCTAATTCTTTGTCTTTTATGTTGTTTAACAGGAAGATTTTTGGATCTTTTGGTATCCTATTTTTTGTAATTCTATTTAATATTACATTCAAATCCTCCCAAAAAGTTTTCACTTTTGTACATGTCCAAATTGCGTGTATTGTTCCAATTTCTTGTTTACAATGGAAACATTTGTCCGATATTTTTGGATTCCATTCTTTTAACTTTTGAGGTGTAACATATAGTCTATGCAGCCAATTGTATTGTATCATACGAAACTGAATATTTATTGCATGGTTCATGGTACCCTTTATTCGTACATTTCAATCTTTTTCCCAACCTTGTTTGGATTTATACATTGCATTATCATAAACTTGTATTGCTATACATGTTTATGATAAGTTTTTTTACTATATCAGTGTCAATTAAAGTATTCATAGCAGCTAATCTCAGACTAGTTCCCAACTTTTCTTTTAAATAAATTTTCAACTGATAATATGAAAATATTGTACCATGTGATATTCCATATTTATTTTTTAACTGTTCAAATTCCAATAAATTATTTCCCAAAAAGCAACGTTTTATTATTTTAATTCATTTTCTTGCCCTTTGCTTAAAAAATAGATTGTCTATTGTAAAAGGAATTAATGGGTCTTGCATTAATAACATTTTTGGTATTTGATAATTTATCATCTTTCATTCCACATGTATTCTCTTCCAGATTTTTAGTATATGATGTAGTATTGGTAGATTATGTTACACCAGTTTCTCATCCCATTTATAGAGTAAATATTCAGGGACCTTTTCTCCTAATTTATATAATTTATCGAGCCAAGCCAGTTTTTCTCCCGTCTGATAAATATCTTAACTGTGCTGCTCTGTAACAGTTTTTGAAATTTGGTAGCTGCAATCCTCCTTGTTTATATGCTCATGTTAATTTTTCCAAAGCCACTCTTGATTTTTTTCCCTTCCATAGAAACTTTCTTATTAATTTGTTTAATTTCATTAAAAAATTCCCCTGTCAAGGGAATTGGTAGTGTTTGGAATAGGTATTGTAGCCATGGAAATACATTAATCTTGATGCAATTTACTCTTCCTATTAGAGTTGGTGGTAAATCTTTCTATTTCTATTAAGTCTTCCTGTATTTTCTTTATTAACGGTTGGTAATTTAATTTATACAAATGATTAAATTATTACCTATCCTGATACCTATGTCCTTTTAAAAGGGGAATTCCCTTTTACATTTTGTATAATCGACTTTGTTCAATGGCATCACTTCACAATTATCAATATTAACCTTGCATCCTGATATTGCCCCATATTCTTTTAATTTTGTATATAACCTTTTTATTGTTTTATCCGGGTCCATTAAATATACTATAATATCATCCTCAAATAAGCTAATTTTAAATTCTTCCTCCTTTACTTTTATTCCCTTTATCATAGGTTCTTTTCTTATCAGCTCTGCCAATGGTTCTATAGCCAAAGCAAACAGGGAAGGTGATAATAGGCATCCCTGTCTTATTGACCTACTCAATTTAAAGTGGTCTGAAACATTTCCATTTGTTACCACTTTTGTCAGTGGACCATTATACAGTGCTGTAATCTCAGTAATAAATTTTTCCAGTAATTTAAATTTCTGTAGTACTTTAAAAAGATAACTCCATTCCACCCTATCAAAAGCTTTCTCTGCATCAAGAGCTACTGCACAGTTGGTGTTTTGTTTATTTGTGCTGTATGGATCAAATTAATAAATTTACAAACATTATCTGCCACTCTTCTATTTTTAACAAATCCTGTCTGATCTAACAACACTAATTTCAATACACAATCTGTTAATTTATTCGCTAGTAATTTTACAATTAATTTATAGTCTGTATTTAGTAGAGATATTGGTCTATATGTGTGATAGTACAGATCTATCACCAATGTATATAGTGTATATAGTTACAGTATCTAGACTGTGCTTACAGCGATTGGCTGAGAGCTAAGCCACGCCTACTGTCTGGGCCTTAAAGGGTTGTGTCCCAAGCCAGGTCGGATCATTCCAGACTGGTCGGCCACCTGTGAAGAGCTCCTGTCTTTTGCTAATAAAAGCCTTGGTTTGGATCAACAAGTCTTTGATTCTTTCGACGAGCTCTACAATATGAAGCCGTTGACAACGGGTCTTTTCCTGTTTTTGGAATTAATGTAATTATTGCCATTTTACATGAGTCAGACAAATTCTGGGTCTCTTCCACCTGTTTCATTACCTCTAAGCGGGGTGGAATTAATAGATTATTGAATACCTTATAAAATTCTGTGGGAAATTCATCTTTGCCTGGCGCTTTATTATTTGGTAATGTCATTGGTATATCATGTATTTCTGTAATTGTCAGGGGCTTTAGTAATTTATTTTGATCTTCCAATTGTAAATGAGGTAATTCAATGTGACAAAAATTCATCTATTTTGTCATTCTTCCCTGGGTTTTTGGTTTGATACAATTGCTAATAATTTTTTTTTAATTTCCATGAATTTCTAATGGGTTATATGGGATTTGTTTATCCTCCTTCCTTGTTGCTAGTTCTATTTTTAGTTGCCATGCCAAAATTTTGTGGGTTTTCTCTCCTAATTCATAATATCTTTGCTTTGTTTTCATAATATTTTTATCCACTTTGTATGTTTGCAACGTATTATATTTTATTTTTTTTCTGTCAATTCTGTGCATCTTCCCTTCTCATTAAATCTTTCTCTGTCGTTACTATATCTTTTTTCAACTGCTCTATTTCCTGATCATATTCTCTTTTAATCTTGGTTGTATAATTAATTATTTGTACCCTATTAAAGGCCTTCATTGCATCCCATACTATAAATTTGACTGTTACAGAATTTGCATTTGTCTTGAAATATATTTTAATTTGTTGTTCTATGTATTCCCAAAAGTCTTGCCTTTTTAACAATATGGGGTTTAGCCTCCATCTATATGTTTTAGATCCTTGCATCTGATGAAATGGTGCAGCCGAGATAGGTAAACTGGTTGACCGTTTTGAGTTTTGTGTGCCCGATGGAGATGTGGGGGGGCTGGTAGTCATGGTGGGGAGCTGGCTGATGGAGGACCTCAGTTTTCTTCAGGCTGACTTCCAGGCCAAACATTTTGGCAGTTTCCGCAAAGCAGGACGTCAAGCGCTGAAGAGCTGGCTCTGAATGGGCAACTAAAGCGGCATCATCTGCAAAGAGTAGTTCACGGACAAGTTTCTCTTGTGTCTTGGTGTGAGCTTGCAGGCGCCTCAGATTGAAGAGACTGCCATCCGTGCGGTACCGGATGTAAACAGCGTCTTCATTGTTGGGGTCTTTCATGGCTTGGTTCAGCATCATGCTGAAGAAGATTGAAAAGAGGGTTGGTGCGAGAACACAGCCTTGCTTCACGCCATTGTTAATGGAGAAGGGTTCAGAGAGCTCATTGCTGTATCTGACCCGACCTTGTTGGTTTTCGTGCAGTTGGATAATCATGTTGAGGAACTTTGGGGGACATCCGATGCGCTCTAGTATTTGCCAAAGCCCTTTCCTGCTCACGGTGTCGAAGGCTTTGGTGAGGTCAACAAAGGTGATGTAGAGTCCTTTGTTTTGTTCTCTGCACTTTTCTTGGAGCTGTCTGAGGGCAAAGACCATGTCAGTAGTTCCTCTGTTTGCGCGAAAGCCGCACTGTGATTCTGGGAGAATATTCTCGGCGACACTAGGTATTATTCTATTTAGTAATGAGATAGACAACAGACTCGCCAAGGCAAATAGCGCCTTTGGAAGACTACACAAAAGAGTCTGGAAAAACAACCAACTGAAAATCCTCACAAAGATAAGCGTATACTGAGCCGTTGTCATACCCACACTCCTGTTCGGCTCCGAATCATGGGTCCTCTACCGGCACCACCTACGGCTCCTAGAACGCTTCCACCAGCGTTGTCTCCGCTCCATCCTCAACATCCATTGGAGCGCTTTCATCCCTAACGTCGAAGTACTCGAGATGGCAGAGGTCGACAGCATCGAGTCCACGCTGCTGAAGATCCAGCTGCGCTGGATGGGTCACCTCTCCAGAATGGAGGACCATCGCCTTCCCAAGATCGTGTTATATGGCGAGCTCTCCACTGGCCACCGTGACAGAGGTGCACCAAAGAAAAGGTACAAAGACTGCCTAAAGAAATCTCTTGGTGCCTGCCACATTGACCACCGCCAGTGGGCTGATAACGCCTCAAACCGTGCATCTTGGCGCCTCACAGTTTGGCGGGCAGCAACCTCCTTTGAAGAAGACCGCAGAGCCCACCTCACTGACAAAAGGCAAAGGAGGAAAAACCCAACACCCAACCCCAACCAACCAATTTTCCCCTGCAACCGCTGCAACCGTGTCTGCCTGTCCCGCATCGGACTTGTCAGCCACAAACGAGCCTGCAGCTGACGTGGACTTTTTACCCCCTCCATAAATCTTCGTCCGCGAAGCCAAGCCAAAGAAGAAAGAATATGTTTTAGGCAGAATATCCTCTAAAGCAATTGTCAATAACAAGGGTGAGGGGACTACATCTGTGCCAATAAGAACAAAACAATCCAATGTCTTATGTCTGTTTGAATAATATGAATAATCTCTTTCTTTTGGACGTTGTTATCTTCATATCAAGCAATGAAGTTAATGTAAATTTGGCCGCTTTATTTTTTGTAGTAGTCTTCCCGGTTTTATCTATTGATAGGTCAAGGTTAAAATTAAAGTCTCCCCCCTAGTAAGATATGTCCCTGTGTGTCTGCTATCTTTAAAAAAATGTCCTGTATAAATTCCTGGTCACCTTCATTATGTGCATAAATATTCAACAAGTTCCAAGATTCTGGATAAATCTGGCACATCATCATTACAGATCTACCCACTGGGTCTGTTATTACTTTCTTTATCTTAATTAGCAAATTCTTATTAACTAATACAGCTACTCTCATGGCTTTTGAATTGTATGATGATACAACTACATGGCCTACCCAGTCTCTCTTCAGTTTGAGATGTTCTAACTCAGTTAAGTGTGTTTCTTGTATAAATGCGATGTCCATTTTCTCCTTTTTAAGTAGTGTCAGTAACTTTTTTCTCTTAATTTGATTATGAATTCTATTAATATTAATAGTCATATATTTCAATGTATTCATCTTATCCATCCATTTTCATCTCTATTCCACCTCTTCAACAATCACCCTTCTAAAATCAATCTTTAGATTGTTACTCTTCACTATAAACAATGCCACAATTAGAAGGAAAATAACAAAAACTATAAAAAAAAATTAAAGGATGATATTAAATCCCCCTTTCATGAGTTGACAAGACAACCACAACTCCTTTTCTTCATGGGTTGCGGTGTATACCGCAATTGTCACAGATTTCGCAGTGGACAGATTCTCGCCCCTCCCCAGAGAAATCGCTATACATTATTCTTAAAAATATAATAAAGTCTTTTTTCCTTAAATGTCTATAATTCTAACTTATTTGCATACATTATTTTAATAGTACTTTGACTATTTTCTTTACCCCTCTTTCTGTTGTTTATTTGGCAATTGATCTGCAAAGCAACGGGCTTCTTCTGGATCTGAAAACAGTCTATTTTGCCCACCAGGGATGACTATCATCAACGCTGCTAGATGCTGTAACACAAAGTTGTAACCTTTTTTCCATAGCACAATTTTTGTTAAACTCCTCACGCTTCTTTAAAAGTTCGAAGCTTATATCTGGGTTAAAAAAAATTCCCATTGTACTCCAATGGTTCCTTGTTTTCTTTCATTCTTTTAATAGCCAGTTCCAATATATATCATAGTAGTTTTATTAGTATGGAACACGGTTTCTGCTGTGGCGGCAGAATGCTCTGTGGGCTCTTTTAATTTCTATTTCTTCTTGGAGTTCAATTTTCTGGGCCAATAAGACATGTGTCTTCTTAATCTCCTTATCTCTATCTTCCAATTGTTCTCTTAATTCATTCACCTCCATTTCCACACCTATCACTGTCTTCCTCTTCATCACTTCACTTTCTCATTTCTGCCATAGCAGAAATGCCTTAAGTACCGTTCATCTTTACTGACAGGCCTCTGAATTTCTTGGCTATTTATTCCTAACTCTTGTTCCTCTTGGTTGATGGCCATGATTGTAATCACCTACAATACAAATGAAGGCCCTAACTACTGATGCTAATCTTTTACTCCCCCATTGAAGGCGTTTTTTTTCTGTCGGTGATTACTCCTCTCTTGACACTGTAAGCCCATTGATTAAAATTTCCTTCCCTGAAAATGAAAGGTATGATTCAATCGCAACTTCCTTACACGCCATTTGTAACCAAGTGTTAATTAAAACGCCAACCACCCTGAATATGTGCAAATCACAAACGTGCTGAAGAAACTCAGCAGGTTGCGCAGTCTTCAGAGACAGTGAAGGGCCACTCGTCATTCAGGTCGATCTAGGACAGGTGAACCGACAGAATACCTTCGCCGATGATTCAACGTTCACTCCTGTGGGAGGTCCCTTAATAAGCGGGCCACGATGTGGCGCAGGCGCCCGCCGGTCACGTGATCCGGCCACTGCGCACACCCGCAGGACCGAATCTGCGTTCTGCGCAGGCGCCCTTTGGTCACGTGATTCGGCCACTGCGCACACCCGCAGGACCGAATCTGTGTTCTGCGCAGTCGCGGGATCAACGATGGCGGCCGTCACTGGCTCTCAGGTAAAATGTGTGGAAAGGTTGGGCATGGACGGCGTCTGTTTAAAATGAGCACGTTCCCTTCGTTTCTCCCTCGGTGTCGCACCTTCAGCGAGTTGCGGAGTATGTCTCGCAGGTGGTGCATCACCTGAACTCGAGCTCAAATTATGGTCAGAGAAGTCAAAGTTCAGTATTATCAGCGTACGTAACATATCACATACAATCTTGATACTCTTTTATCCTATGGGCCAGGCAGGATTTATATTTATTGATCAGGCAATAAACTGTTCTCAAGACATAAAGAAATGTAAACAAACTGCAGTTTAGAAATAATTGTAATAATGTGCAAAGTGAGAGACCTTAAATGAGACCCTGATTGAGTTTGTTCATTAGGTGGAAGGTCAGCAACTGTTCCTGAACCTGGTGGTGCGAGTCTTGTGGCACTTCTATCTGTTTCCTCATGGCAGCAGCGAGAACAACATGTCCTAGGTGATGTGGATCCTTTGTGATTGTTGCTGTTCTCTTGACAGCAGTGTTCCATGTAGATTTGTTTGATGGTGGGGGGAGTTTTGCTTGTTATGTACTGGACTACATCCACCACATTTTGCAGCACCTTCTGCTCAGAGGTGTTGGTGCTCCCATACCAGGCCATGATGCAGCCAGTCCGCACTTTCTGGTGTATAAGTCAACCCCAATTTTCTGGCTGCCTGAGATTCCCTGTTGACCAGTGTGTAAGTTGATGCCCCACCCCCCCCAAACCTCATAGTTCTTGAGATGGGCTGTTGACTGGCATAAATGTTGACGCCCCCACCCCCTCCCATAGGTCGCACAGATTGATCCGCTGGGCATTGGCTGGAGGTGATTGCTATTTTGGACAGACATACAACAAAAATATGAGGTGAGCTTTAAGCTGAAAGCGATAGAAATGGCCAAGAAAACTAGTAACAGCGCAGCTCCAAGAAAATTTGCAATGTTCTTTGAGAAAAGAAACTCATTGACCAGAGTTGGAAAGTCACGTTGCTGAATAGGTACGTGAACAGAGGCAAGATTGCTACATGGTCATCTGAAATAAAATAAGAACATTTGCACTGCAGTGGGCCAAGTCGTACCCAGACATCCTTGATGATTTTGAGGCTACAAAAGGCTGGTACAACCATTTCATGAACAGGAAAAATCTGGAATTATGCCAAAAAAAACAAATATTACACAAACTAAAAAAGATCTTGATCATAAAGTTGTAAGTTTTCACCAGTATTAAACCATGTGTGCGAGGAATGAAATACATGGATGTCGAGTGCAGAAAAGTCATTTACAAAAGGCAGGGAAATGCATGCTGCGTCACTTGCTATGCTGTGTAACCATGCTCAAGCCATGGGACAAAATTAAAGTAGAGACTAATAAAATGTTTAAAAAGTGCAGTGTCTCTTGTGCAATTGATGGCACAGAAGATTTATTGTGGGACACCAAAGATGAAGCTGAAACCACCTCATCAAATACAAACTGGGACCCATATGAAGACTGTTTAAACAGTGAGAATATGTATGTACTTGCCTTCATCTTTGCTTCAGACGATGATAGCGAGAGTGATTTTGAAAGGTTCTAAATGTGTTGTTTTCGAACAATGATAGCGATTTTTGAAGGGTGCTAATTTTGTTGTTGTTTCAATAAAAATCTCTCACAGTTGGGTGTGCTTTTTGGTCTCTCAAGGGTCGGCTTGTACTCCAAATCGTTTTTTTTTTCCAGGATTGACTTGTATGGCGGATCAGCGCAGATTGGATTTCGATCTGAATTTGAGTCTCAAAAGTATATCTGGCAAACAAGTCGACTCCCTTTTTTTTTTTGAGTTTTTTTGGGGTTTCATGACTCAACTTGTACGCTGAAATATAGTATTTTTTTCAATTTGTCATTGTCTAGTGACTTTTCCATTGCTGTTCCTATGTTAGAGCCAGTTAAGGGCTTGCTAGTTTGTAACATCCTTGCATACTGTTGGCTGTATATGACAAGTAATAACGATTGGACAGTAAGTACTGACTTTGGAAATGGTTTCCATATCCTGCAAACAATAAATAAAATCTGACCAGATATAAAGGGCGTATATTTTTAAAAATATATATAAAGTGTATCTTTGAGAGAATCCAAAGGATTTGGAAGTGAAAACTGCAATCACATTTTAAACAAGGATTGCTGTAAATGAGAGAGATTATTTGACCCTCCAAGAAAAAGGTATGAATGATTTAGTTAAAGATATCAATGAATTTGCAGCATCTTCATTGAGCAGATTAAAAAGCAAAATATTGTTAATCTAAATTATTTTGACTGTTGGAAATAATCAATAAAAGAATATAACAAATATGCTCTATATTTAGTAGATCATGTTTGATCTGATTTTGGCCTGAGAACCTAGAGTATATACTTGTCAAAAAAGGTTTAGTATATTGGTATCTTCTCTGGAATTTGGGAGGGGGAAGAAAAAGGCCAAGGTTGGCCTGATAATAACATTAAAATCATGCAATGCTTATTAGGGTGGCAAACCTTGGAAAAATACATCTTGTCCCTAAGACTATTTAGAACTAGAATGACATTGTAGCACATTTAGTACTCCTAACACACAGTTTTGTTGATCCAATTACAATCCTGGCTTGGAGTGCATCTGTACAAAGTTGGCACAATGTTAATTTCTTCCAAAGACTTGCTGATTTTTAGGTCTTGATGTTGACCATTTTGTGGCTAATCAAGGGAATTGATAGGCATGTGAGAAGGAATTAAGTGGGAATATAGGACTGATGGAAATGCTGCAAGAATCATCATAACCACTTGAGTTTTAAGAAAACATTGTAAGAGCAGATGTGCAAAAGAGCCAATGCTCTTTAGGGAATGTTGGATGGGCATATGAAAAAAAAGGAAGTCAAGGTGAAATAAATTAGGATTAATATATTAACAAATGCCAACTAAATCATTTCAAGAATAACCATAAATACAGTTCCTTGTAACTCTAAAGACCTGCTGGATATCTTGTATCCAATAAAGCCAGATTAGCTTCTGTGATGAATTCTGAGGTTAATTACTTCACAAAGAAAATGGCACTTTGTATTAAAATATTTCTTGTGATCATCGGGGATAATGAAACACAAGAATTGAGCATCTAGCAATGACATAATACCAATGGGAATGGGAAAACTTTAAAATTAAGCAACTAAGTTCAGATGTTTTATCTTCCTTTTGAGAATAAATTTCCTTAAGGAGTAATGACTGGGAATTAAGAGATAGTGAATACCACATTAGAGAATTGACTAAAATGTATTCATTATGCCTAAAAGGCAGCTGTGTCAAATGAGCTTCGGGCAATTTTATCCAAATGATTAAGTGATCAACGGTGGCCATCAGTATAGTTTAAATTTATTTCCTTAATGGACTGTTGCATCTTATTTAACAAATTCTAATTTGCCCAAGAGAAAGGATCGATTTTTTTGAGGTTGGCCTTAAAAAAGCTGTTTGAGGATACAAATTTTACACTCTTATCTTCCCCCAGTGTTCCTGAAAAATGCTTTGTCTAATGATGTCAAAACTATTCACTGGAACTTTGACCAATACAATGTGTGTATGCACATTAAATTAAGAGTTCATTATACAATAGCAGTGGTTTAGGTAAGCTACCAGACACATTAAAAAATTGTAATATTTCTTCTTCCAAGCTAAAATACAATACTTTTATTCACTTTTACTTGAGATCCAGGACACTACATAAGGAGTAGAGTCAACCTAATGGAGATTCTGGGTGAGATTAGAAACAACAAAGGATACCCAACAGCTTGTTGATAATGGCATCGTGAAGAAAGCACGTCAGTGCCTCTACTTCTTCAGGAGTTTGTGGAGGTTTGGTATGACACCGGAAACCCTGGAAAATTTCTGCAGAGGTGTGGTGGAAAGTGTGCTGACTGGCTGCGTCACTGTCTGGTATGGGGACACCAATACCCCTGTGCACAAGGACGCAGCCCAGAACATCAGGCAAAAAACCCTTCCCGTGAATGAGTACATCTACAGGGATTGTTGCTGTTGGAGAGCAGTAGCAATCATCACAGACCCACACTACCCAGCACATGCTCTGTTCTTGCTGCTGCCATCAGGAAAGAGGTATAGGTACCACATGACTCGCACCACCAGGTTTAGGTACAGCTGCTACCCCTCCACCATCAGACTCCTCAACGACAAACTCAGACTCATTTAAGGACACTTGTGCACTTTATTGATTTTTTTTTTGTTGTACAGTTGGCTTGTTCACATTTGTTATCTTTACAGATATTTGTTTACATATTTATGCTGTGAACAGTTATTTTTGCACTAGCAATTAGTAATTCTGCTGCGCTCACAGGAAAAAGGAATCTCAGGGTTCTTTGTGATGTCATGTATGTATATACTCTCACAATAAACCTGAGAATCTGTTTTTCATGGTTCCAAATGGTCACAATTTATTTTGTCTTAATCCATCCTAATAAATATATTCACATGACTGTGGGGCTGAAAATAATTTTTCCATTAATGTGAAAAATACCATTTATTACATTTTGCTAAATCAAGAAATTGAAAACTACTTTCCATACGAATAAATCTAGCTGAGGCCAGATTTGAATCCTAGTTTATGGCAGCAATGAGGTAGGTTGCAGGCACTTGCCAAAGCAAAACTAAAATTTTCAGATCATTAAAAAAAAATGACCACTGAGTTTAACCTGCATTTTCTTTATTACACATGCTCAGTGTCTGGTCATGTATTTGAACACTAATTGCTTGAGGATAGCACCTCTTTGGAGCATAAATTCAGCAGAGACGGGAATATTGAAGGTAAAATTATGGAAAAAATATTTTTGTTTTTTTTTAAAACAGGGTGTCAGAATGGAACAAACATCAGACCTTTGGTACAACCACAGAATGTACTCTAGATTTTGGCAGCATTACCAACAAGCTATGGGTTGGCTACAGAAACACAGAAGGGCTTATCGCAAAGCTATCAGATCATTTGAGCATTTGACCCAATATAACACGGAATTTGCAACAAGTCACTTGGCTGACTTGCATTATGGTTCATCATACTATTCTTTAAGGCATCATCACCAAGATCACCCCAATCAAAGCAGATGGCAACAGTATCCATACAGCTCAGATAATGAAGAGGATATTTTGAAGGATGAAACTGATTTAAATTCTGACACAGAAAGTGACACAGAAAATGAATTAGAATGTGATGTCACCAACGTGGAAATAACTGAAGAATTGCGTCAGTATTTTGAACAAACAGAAAGGCACCGAGAAGAGTTAAGTAAGTTTCATCGTTCTTGTGTTTTTTTTTGCAATGTAACTCCAAGACATGAAATTCTATGTTTACTTACCCTTTTTCTGTTATAGTTTTTGATTTTGACACTTGTTTCCAGTGGAATTTTATTGTTTAGCAAATGATCAGTGTGTAATAAGGCAATGTGTAGTAGTTGTACTATGCTTTGTTAATTTAAGGGCACTGTGCTGATAATTTATAATCTGTTATTTGTTTCTGTAAAAGAAACTGCCAATAGAGCAGACTCTTCAATCATTCAAAAATATGTAAGAACAATATTAACAAAGCTGAGGCCATAACAATGTTGACATAATCTAAACTAGACAATTTCTTGGAGGCAACCATGCCCCAAATCAGCCATTCTCAACCTGTTTTCGACTCTGCCTTGCACACAGGCCACCCCCCCCCCCACCCCACCCAGGTCTATACTCAAACTTTATGGACCCCCTTCACTGTGAAGCAGTCAAGTTATAGATTATTCCATACTTCTCTTACCAGCTACTTTTTAAACAAAATATTAAAATATGTATGTTACATGAGGTGAAAAGAAAACCAGGCTTCTACCCAGGGAGGCTCGAGGGCCTCCGTTGAGAATTTTCAGATTCTACATATGCTGTAAAAAAAAAATGTCAGTCACCAGCTATTTTTATAAGCTCCATTAAACCTCATCAAAAAGTACTCTTAGCATTCTCAATGATACCATTTGAAATAATGTAATGCATTGTTCAAAAGGGAAAGATTGCAAAATCGAATGCCAGTTGTTTGAGAGTATCTTGCACCTTTCTTATTAATTTCTAACTGTCATGTGAATAAAGTACTTGGAAGCAGAACAGGGAATTTGAAAGGAATAGTTACATAAATTTCCAAAAAAATGTCTTTTGACTGTTTCATTCATCCAGATGTTAGCCAACAAAGATCTTGTTAGCCTTGTAATATTCCTCTAAATATGATAGACCTTTATTCCCATACCTGTAGAATTAAATAGGTGCACTCTACCCTGGTTGGCTGAGTAATTAGCACAGGTAGAGGTAAAATAGGAGGGATGATGTAACTTTGAACGTAAATTAAGCCATACTATGTGGGAGAAATGAAGCTACTGATTAGAATATGAACTTACTAATACTTGGGTTAGTTGCTGAGAAAAGCATAAATACCTGGAACATGAAGATTGCTAATTATGGGGGGAAAATGTCAAAGGATGTGATATTGGAGTGAAATGAAATAGGATCAGAAAAAGTTGTGTGAAATGTTTAAAAAAAAACTGGTGCAGATCATTTTGGCTAAATGCCTTATTCCTTTGTGGTAAAACTAACTTTCTTGGGGATAGGAATATTTAAAAAAAAAATAACACAAAAAATGCTGGAAAAGTTCAGGTCAGGAAGTATTTGTGGAAAGAAACACTGTTTTCCTTTGGCACTACCAAATGCAGCATCTGTAGCATGAGAAATTGTTTTTCTTTCCACAGATGTTTACTCTTTTTTTCTTTCAGATTACCAGCATTTGCAGTTTTTATTTAATCTTAGGTAAGAAATAATTAATGAATATTTGTTTGTGAAATATAAAAATGATTTACAGATCAAGTTTGCAGAAGTCATAAAGATTGATAGAGTTGAGAGTGCAGAAGGCTATCAAAGAATACAACATGATATACGGTAGATCACTTGCAGATGGAGTTTAATATGTATAAGTGTGAAGTGTTGCACTTTGAAGGGTCAATGTGAGGGGAAAATATACAGTTAATGATGACCCCAAGGATGGTGATCCTGGTGGCAGACCAGCAAGGGGCTCTGTAGTTGAAGGGCACACACAAGCAGGGAGCTGTTGGCGATTTACGAGCAAGCAACCCACTCAGGCTGCTGAGACTGGATCATGAGAACCAGGTATTAGAACTGAGAATTGAGAGGGTGCTGAGGGTAAGAAGAGCTCCTGAAGGCCCCTGGCTGCTGAAGGCTTCCTCGTCATGTCAGAGATTTGGATCTGGGCTCAGGTTGCCGATGGTTTGAACTGAACTAGTCTTGTGTGACTGTAGAAACTGCAGGAGCTCTGGAGGTGAATCCACAGACACTGGGGGTCTCTTGTTTCTCTTTCTATGACTGTAAGGGATGCCAGTCTCTTTGCCTTATGGCAGTCAAATGGCAATTTTATGTAATATTACATTTCTATTTTGTAACATGACATAGTATCTGATCTTAAAAGCACTAAAAGGGATCTAAGGGTTTAGGTTCCCAACTCCTTGTCAATGGCCACACAAGTAGATAAGATTGTAAAGGCAGCAAATGGCCTGCTTGTCTTCAGTGAGTCCAAGAGTGAGGAAGTCATCTTGATGATGTATAAAACTTTGCTTTGGCCACACAAGTAGATAAGATTGTAAAGGCAGCAAATGGCCTGCTTGTCTTCAGTGAGTCCAAGAGTGAGGAAGTTCTGAAATGCGAACTTGTCTGTACAATTAGAGCAAGGCTCTTACTCTTGTACTCTTGTACTCTTGTACTCTTGTCTCTCTGCAATAAATGTCATCTTGGGATTAATAAAATCATTTGTTTATAAGTTTTATAAACTTTGCTTTGGCCACACTTGGGGTATTGTGTGCAGTACTGATTGTCCCATTGCAGGAAGGATGTGGAGGCTTTAGAAAATAGATTTATCAAGATGCTGCCTAGATGAGAGGGTATGAATTATAGGAAGAGGTTGAACAAACATGGGGTTTTTTTCCGGGATGTCAGAGGCTGAGGGGTGACCTGATTGAAGTTTTTCAAATTAAGAGAGCTGTTGATTGGCTAAAAGTGCAGAATCTTTCTCCCAGGGTAAAAATATTACATATTCGAGGACATGCATTTAAAATGGAGGTAGGGGTTAGTTCAAGGAGATGTGTGGAGCCAGTTTTATTTAGAGAGTAGTAGGAGTTTGGAACAGAGTGCCAGAATAGTGGTGTAAGTAGATACAATTGAAACCTTTAAGAGACTTTCAGATAAACATACGAATAGAAGGATAGTACCTTGCACCAATAACAGTTCCAATTTAAATTTAGACATACAGCATGGTAACAAGCCCTTTTGACCCAGGAGTCCGTGCCACTCAATTGACCTACAACCCCCATATGTTTTGAAGGGTGGGAGGAAACCGGAGCACAGGGAGCATGTATAAACCCTTACAGCCAGTGCCAGATTTGAACCTAGTCGCTGGTGCTGCAACAACATTGCGCTAACTGTGCCATTCAAAAGACAAGGAGAAGGTACAAACTCCTGAAAGATAGTACCGGATTCAAACCTGGGTCGCTGGTGCTGTAATAGTGTTGCACTCACCTCTACACTAATAGTGCTGCCTGCTACACTAACCGTGCAATTAATATGGCATCCTGTTCGGCACAGATATCATGGGCTGAAAGGCTTATTGTTGGATTGGTCTATTTCTGAGGCCATTTGTCCTTTCAAACATGCTCCAACATAAGACCTGGGCCTCAAATTTACTTTTCAACTTGGTCTTCAGATCCTTCAAATTACCTGAATATCAAAAATGTATTGATCTCTGAATATTCTCAATGTCTGAGCATCATCAGCCCTCTGGCATAGAGCATTTCAAGGATCAATAACCTCATTGAAGGACCATCCTGCACACAATGCTAAAATTTAAACACCTTATCTTCATTCCATGCCTTAAATCTAGAATCAGTATGTGTAATCTTACCTGATGGGACTCTCAGGAACCAGTTATATAGTTTTATTGCTCTGCCTCCAAGGCAGGTTTGGCTGTCCTGAAATGAGGAAAGAAAAATCTCAAATGCGAACTTGTCTGTACAATTAGAGCAAGGCTCTTACTCTTGTACTCTTGTCTCTCTGCAATAAATGTCATCTTGGGATTTACCTTTCTAATTGCTTGCTGTTCCTTTATGTTTGCTGTCTGCATCTCAAGATCCAATTATGCACCAATATCGTACAAGGTTCTCGTAATTTAATAAAATCATTTGTTTCATTTCTATGTATCAAACCTTGCATTTTTTCTTTTTATGCTTTGGGCCATATTTTGACTTGAATTTTTTTTCTGTTTGCATTCTCCATTTTCTTCTCTGCTCACTGCCCTTTTTGGGCTTTGTATTTTTGTAGAATGTTTTACTGCTGATAATTCTGAAGGATGGTTTGATGGGGAGGTAAATGAGACCGAGGCCAAGGAATTACGTGGCAAGAGTGAAAAGGGATCGAGAGAGAATTTGAATTGCAAAAAAAAATTGGATTCAAGATTACCTTAAACATTAAAATGGGATAATTTACAGATTTTAATGGTATTATTTTTAATTACTGAGTAAATTAGTGAGGATGTGGCTCTTTTGGATATAATTTATTTTGATGAACTACTGTCCAAAACAGCTTTACTAAAATGTAAAGCTCTCCTGTATTGAATTTTCCACACAAGAGGGCAGCATTTTTCAACAATCAGAGTGTAGTGGTGACTAATTCTACAGTGTGGTTGCTTTTCTATAGATGTCACTGGGGATTATGGGGAAGGGGGGAGGTGGGGGGGAAACAGCTGCATGAACAGGATTGAACTTCTATGCCGTCGTCGTCTCAGAAAGAATGAGAAAGAATCTTCCTCAATTCTTGGTCACCAATTAGTCACAGAGCAGGAAAAGGGGGTTCATGAAAAGAACAAAATATTATAAATTTTATTATGATCTGACTTTATATGTACAACCAGACTAAAGAGTATTTCTCAGGACCATGATGCACAATACACAGCACATCATCACCTATGTACATAAAGACATTTAAAATGTAAATAAATATTTTGAAATGATTGACTCATTTACAAGATATTGTTCATTAATCTCGCAATCTGCGGGCAGCCTGGCATCCCTGCTTTTGATGCTCCTGTACCACTTCCTTGAAGGTAGTTGGTTGAAAGATGCTGTGTGTAAATGGAAAGGTTCTTCAATAATTCTTTAAGCCCTATTTAGGCAATGCTCCTGGTAGATGTTCTTAATAGAGGAAAGGGAGACCCCAGTATATTCTCTGCTGTTTTGATGATCCGCTGTTTTGACTTTGTAGCTACCATACCACACAATGATGCAGCCAGAGATGTGCCATCATTTTACTCCTACTTAGGAAATGCAGGTGCTGCTTGTGCCTTCCTGACTAATGAGGTGATGTGGGCCAGGATAGGTCATCCTTTTTATGTGCACCAAAGAACTTTGTGCTCTCCACTCTCTCCATTATGTGGTGGACATTGAACTTTCTGAACTTCACAGTTATCTCCTTTGTTTTGTCCATGTTGAGACTCAAATTATTCTTGCACCATTTGATGAGCCTCCCAACCTCCCCTCTGTAAGATGACTCATTGTTGCCAATAAGGCCAACTACTGTTGTGTCATCCACAAACTTGACTAAGCAGTGTAAACATTAGTGGACTGTGTACACAGCCATGAGCTGCACCAGTGCTCAGCACAAAAAGACAATTTTGCGACCAACCTGGACGGCCTGTGATCTTTTCATCAAGAAGTTCATAATCCAGATGCAGAGAGAGGTGTTGAGTCCCAGTGAGGACAGTTTATTCACCAGCCTCTGAGGTATGTTTGTGTTGAACAGTGAGATGAACTCAATGAACAGCAGCGTGGCATCTTTCTCTAGGTGTGAACAGAGTGGAGGGTCAAGGATATAGCATTATCTGTGGACTTGTTTGGAATAGTAGGCAAAGTAGAATGGGTCCAATGTTGCTGAAAGATGCGATCTGATACGTTCCATTACCTGTTGCTCAAGGTATTCATGATGGTCATGACTGGATTGTTGACATAATTTAAACCTTGATGGTATTCATTTTCAAAGGAAGATTTAACACTGTAGTCTTCAGTTACAGAAAGAATGGGAGCTCTAGTCCTCTGCAAATTCTTAACAGTTCCCAAAAAACTATCCCATTCAAACTAACTGGCAAAGTTTGGGACAAGAATAAAATTTCAATATTATCTAGCCTACTATAAAATAGGTCTTTTCTGACATCTGTTAATATTTTTCCTTAACTGGCCATCTGGTTTACATCATATTGAGGAAAGTGATTGTATTTTTAGAGTGCTTCAGTCTAAAAATATACATATATATGGCAATGAGCAATATTATGGTGAATAAAATTTAACTTTGGCCAAGCCTGTTGTCATCTAATTTTAAATTAATCTTCCAAATTACTGGTTCCTAAATTACAAGGTTTAACATTGCTGTAAGAAAGTATGAAATGTGCTGTCTCTGTAGGTTAGTTGGATTGAAATCAGTCAAGATTCAAAGTGAATTGCAAAATGTGGAAATCTCCATTCCCAAAAGACTTTGGGGAGTCGAAGGGAGGAAGTGGAATATGAACTAAGTTTTGAAGAAATTACTGATCTAAATCTATTCATTTCTGTGTTGATTAAAGCTATAGTAACAATAAATTGTTATATTATGTAGAATCTCTGAAATTGTTGAAAATAATTGATGTTGACAGGAATTCTCTGCCAGACATTTGTATGAAGTTAGGAAAGAGAGAGTAATTGTTATTTTAACTTTCAAAATTGTCAATTTTCATAGTATTACATATGGTACCTGCAGAAAAATAATTTCTTCTGTTGATACAAAGCTATTTCTGATTTTTTTTTCCCCCTAATCATTGGATTATGTTTACTTATCTGAACAAACAACATGCCCTATTTGCATGCGCTGAGTATAGAACTTACACATGGTTTGTAGTAAAAAGTAAAAGTTGTGATTGCTTCTCTCTTTGGGGTGATTAAATTTCTGCTCAGCATAATTATGCAGTGTAGTTCTTATTTAACCAATTCTGTGTTAATGATACCCGAATTTGCATTGTCATTTTCCATCTCTACAGCATCTGATTTGCTCTCTCACTTTCCTAATTGCTGCTCTCCCAACCGGTATAAACCGGCACATTTATTTTGGTTGTATAACCTACAAATTTCTGAGTTCTAGAGGCCATTATAGACCATATGACTTCATCTACACTGGAGTTGCTGTTTTAAAATGAAAAATTTGTCATTAGTATTTTTCCACTTGCTACCCAAATCTGCAACTTATTTTTGAATATTTTAAAACTTTTTCTATACATGTAATTAATTAAGAATTAGTATATGACAATAGAAATTTAAGAAAGTTACAATCATTACATGATGGTTACAATTCCTCCCCTTTTTCCCACCCCTCATCCTCCTCCAAAACACCCCCAAAGAAGTTTATATATAAGAAAAATATGTATAGTAATATTTTAGATGAGTAATTTCATGTTCCAATTCATCCACCTCCATAATTTTTTTTAACTGTTTTGGAATGTCTAATTATTTGACCTCAAATATGCTTCAAGGGGTGTCCCATAGGAGGAATTTATCTAGAGTAGAAGTACAGTTGGCCTCGTAGAACATGTCTATCTGCATTCTTATGAAACTACAAAACTCCGGCTTCTTTAGCAGCAACATGTTAAGATGCTATCTGTATACCGTATCTTGCTTATCCAGCATTTCTATTGTTAATGTGAGGGGTGAATTATCTGAGAGAAGTCTCGCCATATACTAGTATCCATGATCCTACCCATTACATGCGCTGAAGTCAAGAAAAAGTCTATTCTAGAGTAGTGGTCGTGTTGCTTTGAGTAGAAAGAATAATCCCTCTCCCTCAGATGTTTCCACCTCTACACGTCTATCAAAGTTAGCTCCTTCATACAGTCAATGGTAGCCCTTGCTGCCTTTGTTTTAGTTATTTTCTTTGTTGACTTATCTAAGACCGGATCCAGACAAAATTTAAAATCTTCCCCCAATCAGGATGTTCTCTTTTCCCTCTGCCAATCTTGGGAAAATGTCCTCTATGAACTTTTCATCATCAAAGTTGGGGGCTTACACATTTACTAAGTTCCAGGATTCTGAATATATCTGACAGTGCACCATTACAAATCTTCCTGTTCTGTCTGTGGTCACATTCTGCACTCTCACTTGAACAGTCTTCCCTTTCAGAATTGCCACCCACCTTGCATTGAGCTGAATTAGGAGGATATTACTTGTCCCACTCATCTCCTTTTAAGTTTTTGGTGTTCCCGCTCCATTAAATGACTTTCTTGGAGAAAGGCCAGATCCATTCCCATTTTTTTGTATGCCAAAACTCTTTTCCCTCTTCAGTGCTGATCAAACCGTTAACATTGAAACTAATGTACTTTATAGTCTCAGAGACTCCCAGCCCAATGTTTCCCCCATATCTCCACTGCCATGTATCCATCGTTCGTCCAACCTTTTCCCTTCCGCTGTCCATTCCAGCCCACCATGTCCGTGACAAACAATGCGAAAACAAAACAGAAATGAGGACCACGAACCCCTAAAGGACAAGTAGAAGGAAAAAAATCAATAAAAAAGGAGAAAGAAAAATGAACAAAAAGTACTACATCAAACTCTGACCCCTTGCCTATATGTATTCTCCATCTATATCTCCTTCCTTTTAATCCTCCCTCGTTCCTTCCCCCCCCCCCCCCAACAAAACCCTCTGGTGACTATACCCTCTGCGTTGTCACCACCCCCCTCCTTACCACAGGCTGTGCCTTTTGCACCCATTCACCTCCCACACCTCTCTGTCCTCACCCCCACCCCAAACTCCTCCAGACTATTTTCCTTTGTACAAATTCTCCCAGTAATGTGTTTATACAACAAATAGTTAAACCCACTATGGCTATTCTCATATATACCTGTTACTTACAATATATTCTTACATTGACACACTCCTGTTCGGCTCCGAATCATGGGTCCTCTACCGGCATCACCTACGGCTCCTAGAACGCATCCACCAGCGTTGTCTCCGCACCATCCTCAATATTCATTGGAGCGCCTTCATCCCTAACGTCGAAGTACTCGAGATGGCAGAGGCCGACAGCATCGAGTCCACGCTGCTGAAGATCCAGCTGCGCTGGGTGGGTCACGTCACCAGAATGGAGGACCATCGCCTTCCCAAGATCGTGTTATATGGCGAGCTCTCCACTGGCCACCGTGACAGAGGTGCACCAAAGAAGAGGTACGAGGACTGCCTAAAGAAATCTCTTGGTGCCTGCCACATTGACCACCGCCAGTGGGCTGATATCGCCTCAAACCGTGTATATTGGCGCCTCACAGTTCGACGGGCAGCAACCTCCTTTGAAGAAGACCGCAGAGCCCACCTCACTGACAAAAGACAAAGGAGGAAAAACCCAACCCCAACCAACCAATTTTCCCCTGCAACCATTGCAACCATGTCTGCCTGTCCCGCATCGGACTTGTCAGCCACAAACGAGCCTGCAGCTGACGTGGACATTTATCCCCTCCATAAATCTTCATCCGCGAAGCCAAGCCAAAGAAAGAAAAGAATTCTTACATTCAACAAAACATGTGCATCGGGCCAAATAGTGATGCCAATGTATATTATCTCTTACAAACTGGCAGCTGGTTTACAAACTCCTAGGCCTCTTTGACCTCCGACAAGAACTTTCTTTCGCCCCCTAATAATACAATTTTTAGAGTTGCCAGATATCTAGGGACACTTTCATATGCTTTCTTCTTGGCTCGAATTCTTTTCTTTGTTTTAGGAGGGCCATGCTTGTGTCCAGGTAAACTGAAATCTTATTTCCCTCCAGCTCCATCGCTCCCCCCCTCCCCCCACCTCGCTTTTGCCCCGACAGCCGCTGTCCTTTCTCATAGTTCTGGTCACGCAGGAGCTACACCAGCACTGAGTGTGGCGCTGGAAGGGGGACCAATGGACCCTCTCCACTTCCATTGATATCCCCCCCAGTTTCTCCCTTCCCAAGACCTCTGGCAGACAGTGTTGGAAAATACACTATGGATACCTCTCTTTACCTTCCGGCACCCCCACAATTTTTATGGTATTTCTCCAGCCATGGTTCTCCAGAGTGTCAATTCTCTGCCAGAGGTGTCTCCTTTCTGCCTCCTATGCAGTGACCTCCCTTTCTAATTTACTTATTCTATCTTCTTTGCTTCCAGTCCTTTCTTCCACTTCAGACCACTTTCCTCTCAGTCCAATTAGGACATTTTCCCACCTATCCATTTTTATTGTACAATTCCCTTGCTTTTTCCTTTAAATCTCTGGTCAGTCTCCCCTCCATTCTTTCCATGGCCTTTAAAATGTCTTGTAGTGAGGTCTCTGTGCCCCCTCCTCTTGTTGATGCCGTCCTGCTCCCCTCATGGGTCCGGGGTCTTCCTTATAGTTTTCTCCTGAAGCTGCCTCCAGCCTCCTCATTGCTTCCAGTCTTGTTGAGATTGTCTTTGAAGCCATCTGTCAATGTTGGGCTGGCATCTCCCACGCCTTCCCATAAGTCGCTCCTGTTGCCCATCACATTCTGTTCCTGGGCACTCCTCTCGCTGTCCTCGGGTGGGAAGAGGAACGTGGCACACTTCCCTCCCTGAGGCTCGGACCTCTCCACAGGCCCCTCACGCTGCCCCTCCCCCAACAATTCATTGGGGACCATGTCGCCTCTCTTCCCTGGGTTGGTTTCACCTCCCAGGCGAGTTTTGACCACAGTCGGTGAGTTGCACTTCTGTTGACGGGACCTCCTGGGCTTTGGGCCTGGACTTGGTGTCACCATCTTGGGCTCTACAAGGTGGGCTGGATCGGGTGCCAAACGTTCCTCCTACCTTGCTGGCTGCCTTTGCCTGGCTGGTGCTTTTCTTACCCACTAGTTCCAGGTAGATATCTTTATTTGTTCAATTTTATTATTTTTGATATTTATTCTTTCTTTTTAAACTGTTTTGAAATCTCCTGGCCCAGGAGCTCTAGGGGTTGACGTCTTGCTACTCGCGCATCACCACCTGACCTCACTTTTATCCATATTAATTATATTCTGATATCCTGATATTCTTCCATATTTTTCTAATATTGTAATCTTTTCAAGGATTCACTTGGGTCAGACATGCATAATGGCACATCATCAGCAAATAAACTAATTTTATGCTCCTCTTGTCCCACTGTGAAGCCCTTAATATCCTGATCCTTTCTTATAATCTCCACCAATGGTTCAAAAGCTAGGATGTTAAAGCTGGTGATAAGGGTCACCCCTGTCTACTCAATCTACTCAAGGGGAAAATAGATGACATTTATTAGTTATAATTTTGGTTTGTGGCTTATGATAGAGTTTTTATCTAATTTATAAATGTCCTGCCTATGCAAAATTTTTCCATCATAATTGATCGAATGCCTTTTCTGCATCTAGATAAATATTTATGTTTGGATTCAGCCTTGATTTTTCCTAATATATTATATTGAATAATCTACCTAGGCTATTTTAAAAATCTCTTCCTTTAACAAATCCCACCTGATCTGGATATATTAATTTTGGTAAATACTCACCCAGTTTGTTAGCTAATGCCTTTGCTAGAATTTTGTAGTCTGCATTCAGAAGTGATATTGGTCAGTAAAATGAAATTTTTAATGGATATCTACCTTTATTTGGTAGCACTGTAATTATTAGCAGTTGAGAAAGTTTCCAGTAGGGTTTGGGTCTCGACCGCTTGGTCTAACACATCCATCAAAAGAGGCATCAACAAATCTTTAAATTGTATATAGAACTCAGGAGGGGACCCATCTTCTTTAGGGACTTATTGGCTTGCAAAGTACTCAGGGCTTCCTCTGTTTCTTCCCTTGTAAAAGGAGCATGTAAGTTATCTCTTTCTCTCTCTTCTAGTTTAGGAAGTACAACATTTATTTTAAAATTCTTTCATGTCGTTTTCATATCCTGCTAATTTCTATTGCATTCATCATACTGGATGACCCCTCTTCTTTTACCTGCCAAGATGACACTTTATGTGCCCATTCTCCTAGTTCAGAATATTTTTATTTAGTTTTTAATATTATTTTTTCATTCTATATTTTTGCAGTGTATTATATTGCAATTTTTTATTCTCTAATATTCTATATTTTTTCTTGTTCCTGATATCTGATATTGTTTTTACAATTTTGTTATATCCTTCTCTAAGCCTTCTAATTCTTTTGCATATTCTCTCAAGATTTTTTGTGTAAGAAATTATTTGTCCCCTCAAATTTGTCCCCTTAAGTATATCCCCTTAAGTATATCCCATATTAAAAAAAACTGTTGGCAGTGGAAGAAAGATTATTTTCACAAAATATTTCCATCTCTTAATAAATACAAAAAAATCTTTCCATTTAAATAATGTAGCATTAAGGTGCCAGCTATACATACGATAATGGAAAAGCAAGAAAAGCAAGAAAGTGACAGTTAATGTTAATGGTGAGTGGTCTGATAAAAATCTTGCCAAATACTCTGTTTTTACCACTCTACTTTGTAACTGGACAGACATTAAAAATAAATCAATTCTTGTATTTGAATAATATACCCTTGAGTAGAATGAGTAGTCTCTTTCTAAGGGATTGACCCACCTCCATATATCAATGAGATTTAAATCCTTTATAAATGATAATGTCATTTTTGCAGCTCTCGCTCTTGTTACTGTTCTCGCTTATTTGTCTAATATTGGATCTAAGTAGAAACTGAAATCTCCAATCAACATATTTTGTCTTACCCCTGCATTTTTTAAGGATATATTTTATAAAGAATTAATTGTCATAATTTGGGGCGCAAATATTCATAAACATCCATGATTCTGCATAGATTTTACAATGTGCCATTACAAATCTTCCTGCTTGTTCGGTTAATATTTCTTCTATTATTGGTATATTTTTATTAAAATCGCTATCCCTTTTGCTTTTGATCCAAATGAAGATTATATTACTTGCCTCACTAAACCTCTTTTTAATTTTCCATGTTCCAGTTTGGTACAAAGTGTTGTAAAAAGACTATATCTGCCTTTAATTTTTTTTTAGGTGTGCCATGACCCATTTTCTTATCACTATCCTGTTAATTCCATTACGACTAATAAATGTTAACATTCTATCCATATATTTCTTTAAAACAATATTTTTTAACAGTAAAATCTCTTTGACTCTTTAAATAGTGATCCTTTCCCTTTAAGAAAAACACAGTATCCCTGCTCTGACGGTGATGTCTACATAGAACCCTAAAAGCCCACAGAATCTCTTGAGGAAGAAGAACCCCTCCCTTTAGCGCCTCCTTCTTTTTAACTCTCCAGGTTCCATTCTCCCCCTTGAATTGGAGTCTCCACCCTGCTACCATCTTTCCTAGATTTGTTTTTCTTTTCCTCACTGAGCTCTCTGTGAACATTTCTTTGCACCTACCTTTAAACAATAAATACAAGACTGTTTAACAATTTTTTAAAAATACAACTTTTACTTCATTTCATTATAAATATTTTCATAACATTCTCCCTCGGCAACCTTAATTTTTTTTTTAACAATCTTCACAGAAAAACTTCCACCTCGTTCTTAGTCTTGAAAAATCGCTGGTTCCCTTCCGCTACTTTGACCCTCGGTCACAGGATATATCAATAAATATTTAAAGTTTTTAGCACTTAGTTGTCTTTTCACATCATCAAATTCTTTTCTTTGTTCAAGGGCAGGTTAAAGTCTTGAAAAAGATACATTTTCATGACCTCCCCCATTCTCCCCCAACATTATTCTGCTTAGAGTAATCATATGCTACTCCCAGAATTGTCTCCTGTTCCACTTGTGGGTCCAAGTGTTCAGTGAGCTCTCTTGATGTGTAATTTTTCTCCAAATTTGTCTTTTCCCAACACTTGTGGGATCCACTTTTGAAAAAAATTCACCAGGTCTCTTCCCTCAATTCCTTCCTTCAGTCCAATGATTCGGACATTATTCCGTCAACTAAAGTTCTTTGCATGGTCAATTTTGTCCAGCTGTCCTTGTTTATCTGGCTCCCATTTTTTAGCTTCTTTTTCCAAAGCCTCAGGTTTTTCTTTCATTGTTGTCAGTTCCCTCTCTGCTTGACCCATTCTCTTCATCAGGTCTTCAACAATCTTTTATTTCAGTCATTTTCTCTGTCATGTCTCTCATCTCTGTCTCAACACCTGAGAATTGGTTGCTTAAATTCTCCATTTTTTCCAGAATAATGCTCAATTCTTGACCCTTTTAAAAAAAATTTATTTCCACCCCCTTTCCCCGCCCCCCCCCCCCCCCCCCCCAGTTTTATCTGCTTCTGCTGGCCCCATCGCCATATTTGCACTGCTCCCTTTTGGACTTTCAGCTGATATTCCCAGTTGAATAGGAGCTTCTTTAGTCTTTGTTCTCAGTTGCCTTGGCTTCTGAGTACTAGCTTTATCCATTTTTGATGAAGAAAATCTTGATTTTACTGTCGCTTTAGTACTCTTCACAGAGAACTCAACCAAAACACGTCCATCTAGGTTCTTTGCATGGCCATGCCCCCCAAAGTTCCTTATTCTTAACTGGGTAACACTGACAGATATTGTTGAATTAAAGGAAGCTACTGAACTGCAGGCATTCCATGACCATGGGGCTAATGAATACGACGTAGCAATGATGCTCAATGAAGCACTGCCGCTATCTATCTAAACTCACAGCCAGAAATAGAAATTTGCTGTTTTGGGTCATTCCTGTGTGAACAACCACTGCCAGGATGTCGGGAGACTCTTCCTCATGGTAAAAATCCTGTGAAGTCTATGGGTTTTTTTTTTTAAATGGCTCTTGCTGAATTATTAGACAGATGCAAGAACCATGATTTGTTGAAATCACTTCTCAAATGTGGACTTGCTTGTGAAGACTTTGCCCTACTTTGTCACCTATTTGGGTTGGTCTTCTCTGTGCAAGCATGAGTGTAAAGAGTAGTTACTTGCAAAAAAAAATACTGGACTTTGGTGAGTACTTTGCCACTATAGTACTGTATGAGACAAGACTTTGGCTTTGGGAGAGGAGGGGGAATCAACAAAATATTTTTTTAGTGGGGATTGGTTTAAAAATGTTTATAGAATCAATAAAATGTATATATGTTTAAAAAATACTTCAAAGGGTTAAAATGGTATTTGCAACAGCTGGACCCTTGATTTGCTTCATCCCTGTGCATTTGCCTTTGAGGCTTAGATATGCCATCTGTTCATATCTAGCTTTTGCTCCTGACTTCATGTTTCATGATTGTGAACCAAAATTAGGAATATGAGATTCTGTTCATGATGCCACTAAAATTGCAAACTTTGGAATCTACGTTCTCCCTCAAATTTTGCACCAAAGATCGAATCAAGATTGTGTTCAAATCATCATCAGTGTGATTTTTGACTTAAAGATTATTGCATCTCCATTTGAGCCAGTTAACTTTATATGGATGTTGATAGATCAGATGGAGATCATGCATCCAACTAATAAGCTATTTCAGCTTCTCATCCCTCTGCTGCCTAACATTGGATTTGAGTGCATTGTGTGTTCCTGCTCAATGAAATGTTATGAATCAAACATCTAAATCAGTGTTTTTTTCCACTCACATAACACATACCACATAAGATGCCATAGGTGCTTTGTGGTTAGTAAGAAATTACTTGAAGTGGTATGTGAGTGGGGGGAAAAAGGTTGAGAACACTGATATAAATGATAAGATGGCTAGAGCACTTCTCACTACCAAGAAACATGAGGCATTTGCAAAGTCATCATCCAACAAAGATAAACAAGGAGATAAAAGGTGTTGGGTGGTGAATAATGAATTTTTAGACATTCTTCAAGGAAATGAAGAGTTGGCATATTTGAGGTAGAACAAAAGTTAATGCATAGACCACAATAGTAGAATGAGGAATTTGCACATCAGGGGGGCGTGGCAAGATGGCGTAGAGTCTAGACGTGCAATCTCGACCTCTCTGGCCAGACTTTTAAATACCCGTTTTTTAACCCTTTGTTTTCAAGTTTTAACTTTTTAAATTTTAGTTTAAAATATTAAGGAATTACTATGGCCACTAATGGTAAAAAGACTAAACCTCAAGTTCAGAAGAAGTTACATTTTCGAAGTGCTAAAGATTTGGGACCTAGATGACTTGATGCAGCCCCTGGCTCAATCTCTTCACTGTCTAAACCCCAAAGATCGCCTGTTGGGGCTGAAAAAAAATCTATTGCTCACCAAATGAAGGATGGCGCTGGAATTACCCGTTCTCCATAAGAAGGCGCGTGTTCCCAAGAAGTGGACCCCGATTTGGAAGGCCTTTCGATTTCAATGGAGGGAGCACGCAGGAAGACGACTCCATTGTTGGAAATGCATCAGGTAGCATTTCAATCTGAAGAAATTGCTTTTCTTCATGAATTGATGAAAAAACAACCAGATACGGGGAGACCAGCGGCGACCCCCTGAGGAAGTTGGGCTGCCGTCGCTGGGAGTCCAGACCTTCAGTAAAACTTTTAAAATGCCTTCTGTTGAGTTGCAGCAGGAGCTGCAGTTACCTTGTTGTACCACTATGTCAGAGAGAGCAGAGCGGAGCTTTACTGAATCACAATTGAAGGCAGCTATTCAAGCTGTTATAAAACCTGGAATGGATTTGTTGACATCTCAAATGAATGAAATGGTTCAAATGAATGCTGGTATGAGTTCAGAATTAAATATGGTTAAGGACGTCTGGATGCATCTTATGAAGAATTTTTTAAAATTCAGACTGCTTTTTTGGATTGTAAACAACAAGTGACTTCTAATACAGAAAAAGTATTGAAGGTGGAAAAATCAGTCATAGAATTAGGAGAACGTGAGAAGGAGCTAGAAAGAAAAAAATAGATTATTTGGAAAATCAAAGCAGAAGGAATAATGTGAAAATTGTTGGTTTGCCAGAAGGTATAGAAGGACAAGATCCTCTTCGTTTTTTTAAAGACTGGATTCTGCAACTATTAGGGCAAGAAATTTTCTCTGGGGGATTAGCACTGGAAAGAGCCCATAGAGCTTTAAGAAGAACACCCTCAGCTGGTCAACCACCGAAACCGGTAATAATTCGATGTTTGAGTTATTTGGACAGAGAAGCAATACTTCGATTTGCAGTACAAAATGCGAGACAACGACAAACCCCATTATTGATTCAGAATAGCAGAGTCTTTTTTTATCCTGATCTGAGTCAAGAGGTCATTCAACGTCGACGTCGATTCAATCCAGTTAAAGAAGTTTTTTGGCGTAAAGGTTATAAGTCTACTTTTTGTTACCCTGCAGTGTTGAAGGTGTTTTATGGAGACCATCAATTTCGGTTTTTTAAACTGATCGTGAAGCAATGATTTTTGCTGATTCATTGCCAGATATAAGAGGATAAAGATGTAGTCCACCATTATCTCCTAAAGAAAAATCTGGTTGCTCTGGAAACGGAAGAAATGGCAGAAATGGGAAAAATGGGAATGGAAAGAGTCCACCTCCTGAAATGGGATCTTCGAGATTGGAATCTTCTGGATGAAAAGAAGAATTTTCTATTTTTTCTTTTGTTATTGTGATATTTTGATGTTATTAACTGTTTGTCTGGGGAGGGGGAGATGTGCACTAAGGTCTTTACTAGTCATCAGTCACTGGTGGGTAACCCACACTTAATTTTTGTTTAGGGGATTACTACCTTTTGGTAGTTTTTATGGGGAGGGGTTTCTTTTTTTTTCTTTATTATTTTTTTAGTTTTTAATTTGTGATTTTTTTTATTGGAGGGCCTATATACGTAGATTTGAGTTTCTATATAAATATATTATTGGTATTTAGTAATAATAGTAGATATGTCAAAGTTGAGGTTTGCTACTTTTAATGTTCGAGGATTAAATAATCCGATTAAACATAAGTGAGTCTTGCCGTATATTAAGAAAATGAAAATTGATATTGCCTTTTTACAAGAAATACATTTGAATGTGAAGGAAAGTGTGAAATTAAAAAGGGATTGGGTTGGGCATGTATATTCTTCTTCATTTAATTCTGGAGCTAATGGTGTAGCAATTTTGATACATAAAAATTTATCTTTTGAATTGTAAGATTTTTAGTGAATTTTGGACTTAATATTTATGCTCCAAATCCAGATGATGAAGTATTTATTTCTGATGCATTGTTATATTTTAGTTGGTGGTGATTTTAATTGTGTTTTGGAACCTTTATTATATAAATCTCCGAAGAAAGTTAAAAAATCCAAGATGGCAATTCAGGTTCAAGCCTTGATGAAAGATCTTAATTTAGTAGATATTTGGAGACATCTTAATCCAACAGAGAAAGATTTTTTCTTTTATTCATCTAGACATGAATAATTTTCAAGGATTGACTTCTTTTTAGTATCAGCACATTTACAAGGGAAAATACAACAAGTGGAATATAAAAGTAGGGTGATTTCAGATCATTCTCTGTTATATTTTACATATGAAATTTCTGAGAAAATTCAAATAGCTTATCATTGGAGATTTAATACAATGTTGTTAAAAAATATGGAACTTATTGATTTTTTTTGAAAGAAAATTCTAATTCTGTTCAAAGTAAGTTTGTATTATGGGATGCTATGAAAGCCTATTTGAGAGAACAAATAATTAGTTATACTTCTAAAATAAAAAAGAATCGATTAAATCAGAGTCTTGAATTAGAGAAACAGATCGATGAGTTAGAAAAGGAATTTCAAAAAGATGCTACAGAAGATAAGAAAATAGAATTATCTAGGCTGAAATTGAAATATAATACTTTGCAATCTTATCAATTTGAATGTGTGATTAATAGGACTAAACAACAGTATTACGAATGGGGAGAGAAAGCACATAAAGGAGAGAAAGCACATAAAATATTGGTGTGGCAATTAAAGAAAGAACAGATATCGAGGACTATTAATGCTGTTAGACAGAATTCTCTTATTACTTATAAATCTCGTGAGATGAATGATGAATTTTATAAAAAGTTATATCCTTTGGCTTGGCTTCGCGGACGAAGATTTATGGAGGGGTAATGTCCACGTCAGCTGCAGGCTCGTTTGTGGCTGACAAGTCCGATGCGGGACAGGCAGACATGGTTGCAGCGGTTACAAGGGAAAATTGGTTGGTTGGGGTTGGGTGTTGGGTTTTTCCTCCTTTGTCTTTTGTTAGTGAGGTGGGCTCTGCGGTCTTCTTCAAAGGAGGTTGCTGCCTGCCGAACTGTGAGGCGCCAAGATGCACAATTTGAGGCGATATCAGCCCACTGGCGGTGGTCAATGTGGCAGGCACCAAGAGATTTCTTTAGGCAGTCCTTGTACCTCTTCTTTGGTGCACCTCTGTCTCGGTGGCCAGTGGAGAACTCGCCATATAACACGATCTTGGGAAGGCGATGGTCCTCCATTCTGGAGACGTGACCTACCCAGCGCAGTTGGATCTTCAGCAGAGTGGATTCGATGCTGTCGGCCTCTGCCATCTCGAGTACTTCGATGTTGGTGATGAAGTCGCTCCAATGAATGTTGAGGATGGAACGGAGACAACGCTGGTGGAAGCGTTCTAGGAGCCGTAGGTGATGCCGGTAGAGGGTCCATGATTCAGAGCCGAACAGGAGTGTGGGAATGACAACGGCTCTGTATACGCTAATCTTTGTGAGGTTTTTCAGTTGGTTGTTTTTCCAGACACTTTTGTGTAGTCTTCTAAAGGCGCTATTTGCCTTGGCGAGTCTGTTGTCTATCTCGTTGTCGATCCTTGCATCCGATGAAATGGTGCAGCCTAGATAGGAAAACTGGTTGACCGTTTTGAGTTTTGTGTGCCCGATGGAGATGTGGAGGGGCTGGTAGTCATGGTGGGGAGCTGGCTGATGGAGGACCTCAGTTTTCTTCAGGCTGACTTCCAGGCCAAATATTTTGGCAGTTTCCGCAAAACAGGACGTCAAGCGCTGAAGAGCTGGCTCTGAATGGGCAACTAAAGCGGCATCGTCTGCAAAGAGTAGTTCACGGACAAGTTGCTCTTGTGTCTTGGTGTGAGCTTGCAGGCGCCTCAGATTGAAGAGACTGCCATCCGTGTGGTACCAGATGTAAACAGCGTCTTCATTGTTGAGGTCTTTCATGGCTTGTTTCAGCATCATGCTGAAGAAGATTGAAAAGAAGGTTGGTGCGAGAACGCAGCCTTGCTTCACGCCATTGTTAGTGGAGAAGGGTTCAGAGAGCTAATTGCTGTATCTGACCCGACCTTGTTGGTTTTCGTGCAGTTGGATAACCAAGTTGAGGAACTTTGGGGGGTATCTGAGGCGCTCTAGTATTTGCCAAAGCCCTTTCCTACTCACGGTGTCGAAGGCTTTGGTGAGGTCAACAAAGGTGATGTAGAGTCCTTTGTTTTGTTCTCTGCACTTTTCTTGGAGCTGTCTGAGGGCAAAGACCATGTCAGTAGTTCCTCTGTTTGCACAAAAGCCGCACTGTGATTCTGTACATATACATCTGAAAGAAAACAGGAAACTGGATCGATTGATCTTTTTTTTATCACAGCTGAATTTACCGATATTAGAGGATGGAGATATCCATAAATCTTCGTCCGCGAAGCCAAGCCAAAGAAAAAAAAGAAGAACCATTTACTGATTCGGAAATTAAAATGGCTATGCTGGAAATTCCGATGATGGATTCTCGGTTGAATTTTATAAAAAATTTTATGATGATTTATCTACAGTGTTTGGGGATGTATTACATCAAGTTGGAGGACATTATGAATTACCTGAGTCTTGTTCTAGTGCTTTAATTACAGTAATTTCTAAAAAAGATGGAGATCCTTTGAAAGTATCTTCATAAAGACCAATTTCGTTGTTAAATGTAGATTATAAAATAATAGTTAAAATATTAGCGAATAGATTGGCTAAATTTTTACCAAAGTTAATTCATATTGATCAAACAGGTTTTATAAAGAATAGATAAGCTTCAGATAACATTTTGCGCATGATTAGTTTGATTAATAGATTTCGACAATCTTTAGATCATCCGATGGTGATATCCTTAGATGCAGAAAAAGCATTTGATAGAGTTGAATGGAATTTTTTGTTTAAAGTTTTGGAGAAATTTAAGTTTGGTCCTTCTTTTATTGGTTGGATTAGGGCTCTCTATAGTAAATCGGTAGCTAGAGTATTGACGAATGGTTTGATTTCGGAATCTTTTAAGTTAACTCGATCAACTCATCAAGGTTCTCCTTTATCACCAGCTTTGTTTGTGTTAGTGATTGAACTTTTAGCACAGTTGATAAGACGAAATACATAGATTCAAGGTATGAAAGTTTTAGATGAGGAGTATAAAATTAATTAATTTGCTGATGACGTATTGGTGTATTTAACAAATCCAGCTCAGTCACTTTTGCATTTGAAGGAATGTTTAATACAATATGGATGTCTTTCTGGATATAAAGTTAACTGGGAAAAAAGTGAAATGTTACCGGTAAGTGAAGGAGATTATTCAGTTTATAAGAATATTATTAATTTGAAGTGGACTGACCGAATTAAATATCTGGGTGTAATTTTGAATGTTAATTATCAATCCTTATATAATTTAAATTATGCTCCGTTAATGAAAAAAATCAAAACTGATTTGATTAAATGGAAAGATTTACCTATTAATTTAATGGGAAGGATAAATACAATTAAGATAAATATCTTTCCGCGTATACAATATCTGTTTCAATCTAATCCGTATTTACTTGATAAAAAATTTTTTTGAGATTTAAATAAAATGGTTAGGGAGTTTTTATGGAGGGGTAAATTTTCGAGAGTAGCTTTGAATAAATTAACGGAAATATGAGTTAGGGGGATTACGTTTACCACATTTTCAAAATTATTATGAGGCAGCCCAACTTAAATTTATTAGCTCATTGATGGATTTGGTATGGCCTCCTAGTTGGGCTAAAATTGAGATGGCAAGTATTTCTGAATTTGAAATACATCAGTTTTTGTTTAGGTGGAATATGAATTTGTTACAACAATATAATGTGCCTATACTAAAACATTTAATAAAGTTATGGATAAAGAAAAATAAAATTATAGGTTCTAGGGGTAAATTATTGGCTTTGACTCCGTTGTATAATAACCAACTTATTTCTTTTTCAATACATAATCAAAGTTTATTGTATTGGAGATTTAAAGGTGTGAAAAATTTGGGAGATTGTTTTAAAGAGGGTAAGTTTTTATCTTTTAATCAGATGAGGGAAGATTTTGGTATTGATAAGAATTCTTTATTTCTTTATTATCAAATTCGATCTTTGGTAAAATGTATGTTTGGTAGAGATATGATTTTACCTAAAATGACCAAATTTGAGACTTTTCTTATGAAGGTACCAGAGAAGGAGTATATTTCATTTATGTATCAAATATTACAGGTTAGTATGGATAAAAAGGGCTGGGATAGATCTAAAATTAAATGGGAAGCGGATATTGGTTTTATTTTTTCTGAAGATGATTGGTTAGATATCTGTTATGATAGTGTAAATGGATTGATAAATGCACATTATGCAATGATTAATTTTAACTTTTTACATCAATTATATTTGACTCCTGAAAAATTCAAAAATATGGTTTTAATGAATCAGATTTGTGTTTTAGATGGGGTGATACGGTTGGAACTTTTTTTCATGCTGTTTGGACATGTATACATATACAATCTTTTTGGAAGAAAATTCAATCGTTTTTAGAATATCTGTATAAGATTAAAATAGTTTTAGATCCAACAGTATTTTTATTGGGTAGTTTGCAACCTCTGAAAGGCTTGGGATTAGTTAAGTTCCAGCTTGCTTTTGTATATTTAGCTTTATCTGTAGCGAAAAAATGTATTGCTAGTACGTGGAAAGATACAAATATGATTGATATTAATAGATGGCATAATGAGATGAAATATTGTTTAATAATGGGAAAAAATTACATATGTTTCACATGATAATTAATTTTTTTATTAATAAGTGGCTGTTATACTCGAAATATTTACATTTCAATTTATATTGATTAGATTTTAATATTTTAATTTAATTTTTTTAAATATTCTTTTTTTTATGGCTCTCCTTAAGAGAGTTGACTGAAGGGGGGGGTTCTTTTCTTTTTTCTTTTTTTCTATATATTAAAAAAATTGTTCATGTTTAATTGCTGTATATGTCATATTATTTGTTTTTTGAACAAATAAATAAAGTTTTTAAAAAAAAAAGGAATTTTCACATCAAGAATAGGACTTCCAGAGACATTAGGGTTTGAGACGATGTTAATTTAAGAAAGAACAAATACCAAGGAAGGAACTTGAGCATTAGAATAGGAATTTAAAATTGGAAGTTCTGGATTAGGGGTGAAGGCCAGCATGATTGGAAAGGAGTGCTTCGTGTGGAATAAGAAATAAAATGGGCAGGCAGAATTTGGAGGAGATTGGAAGGTTGGTAGAAGAGCTTTGGGTCTGAAGGCAATGATATGTAAGAGAATGTTAGCAGCATGCATGATTATGTAGCTTGAGGTGCAAATTTTACAAACAAAACGGTAGTCTGTGTTTGGAAATGATAAAGTGTAGGTCATTTGAATTATCAAGGTTTTGAAGAGTCTGGTTCAGCCTGAGGCAATAAAGTGGCATGGAATCAATGTGAAATTACGATGGGAAATAAAGATGGTTTCAGTCCTCCCATTATTTAATTGGGAGGGAATTATTGGTCATGCAAAATTTATCTACTTTCAAATAAGTGTTAAACGTTATGATTTTTAGCCATGTAAAATTTGGATTGATAGTATAATTATCAATTAGCAGTTCTAAATCTGTTAGAATTCATATAGTAACAACATAGAGGAATGAGGGGAGATTTGATAGAGGTATTTAAAATTGAGGGGGATAGACAGAGTAAATGTAGATAGGCTTTTTCAACTGAGGGGTAGGCGAGATACAAAGCAAAGGACATGGGTTCAGAGCAAAAGAGGAAATGTTTAGGGGGAACTTCTTCATACAGAGTGGTAGGAGAATGGAATGAGCTGCCAGCTCAAGTTTAATTTTAACATTAAGAATAATTTGGACATGTATGTGGATAGGAGAGGTCCGGAGGGCTATGGACTGGGTGCAGATCAGTGGGACTAGGCAAAAAAAATGTTCAGCACAGAAGGGCCAAAGGGGCCTGTTCTAAGGTTCTATATTGAAAATAATGACAGATTGGAGTTAACAACTGACATTGGAATGTCAGCTGCTTTAAATCCAATCTCACAACTTGCATTCTGCCTTCTGATGCTGACAGCTGTGTCAATGGCAAAATAAATGTAACTGAACAATGATTTGAAGGAAATGCTCAATATTTATACGTTGGATTGCAGCTTGTTTTTTCCCCCATGAGTTAATTGATATTAGTCAATTTCTTGATTGTATTGCCATTAATAATCCCAATTTAAACTTTGTAAAATCTCTACAGTCTTGAAGATATTACTTTGTGGAAAACATTAAAGATTATAGTTCTTTTTCAAGAAAGCTAGTTTAATGAAATGGTCAGTCATTTTATTTCTGGCATGCCAGCACATTTTCGTTCCGACACTGCTTCTAGGGTAACTTTAACAAAGAGGGAAAGATAATTTGTTTAAACAATCAGAACGGAGCAGTGAAATTAATGATTGCAAACTATCCACTTGTCAAATGTACTTAATTGGCTAGAAAGACCATTGGAACATCCTGAGGTGAAAGAACGTGTGTAAATGCTATTTTTTTAAAATCTGTTCAAACTTGTTTAGTAACCGGCTGGCATATGGTATGGGTGATTATGCTGGCAATTATGTTTTTCATTTATTTTCATCCTTTTGGGTTTTATAACCATCGTAAATTAAATAAGATCTAACAAATATATCATTATTCATGAACAATATAATTATGGATATAAAATTCAGTATAACTAATTACCAATCAAAACATGCACACTGCAATAATATGTATACTAAAGTTACATTTAATATAGTACTCTAAGTAATATGTACCCATGAACATTTGAAATCTAGTTAATTTTGATGCTAGTTAATGCTTCAGAATAAACTAATTCCTTTCTTTTAAATCTGATATAAAAATGTATGGATTGTTTTTATTTGCAATTCTAGAGCAAACAATATATATGGATGATCAAATGAAAAGCATTGAGTTTTGAGATTAAAGTCAACAACTCTCAGTACAGGGTTGGTGCCAAAGGGGGCATCTGCAGGCATTGACCCCCAAGGCGAAGTGCTGTGCCCTCATATGGTCGCGGCAAGACCTGCTCCACCCCCTCCAGAGTAACCAGCATGCGTCAAGCATCACTCCCCCATCCCCCAAACCGTGAGAATATGAGCATATCACAGTGCGCCCCCCCCCCCCCCAAACATGCTAATGCTCCCTTCTAACATTCGTTCTGGTGCCAACACTGTCTTAGTAATTATGTTTGTGTCTTGCTAATGCATATAGCAAAGTTAAGATGAACAGGAAATTGAAAAGGAAGATCATATGAGATAACTGGTAACTGAGGGATGAAGATAATTTCTTCAGTCATTATTATGTGACAGAGATTTATGAACTGATAATTTTGTGCCATTGAATAATATTGGTGGATCCAAATTCTTGAGCAGCAACACTGAAGCTCATTTTAGTTCAAGGTTTTGTGATGGCATAATGGATGGTGACGGAGAGTTTAAAAATTCAATAGAAAAAAGTCCAGCCTCATCAATGTCTGTCACACTGTCAATAAATTTGTATTGAACAACTTGTCTACTAAGCTTTGAAAAAAGATCTTTATTCTATGCTTCATTTTTTTATGTGAAAATTTCTCTTTCATACATCCATTGGTAATTCAAATAGAGTTGATTGATATTTGGGAAAACTGCTTCATTAAACCATGAAATGATGTAGCAATTCAATCCAGTTATTCATAGAAATCATTCCTGTTTAGTATTTGTTTAAATTCCCCTTTTCCTAATCTGAGTAAATTTGAAGCAAGCTCACTAGCCTCCTCCAAAGACCTCCTCCTTTGTCATAATTTTGTGATATTTTGTATACTAATAAATTCAAATGTTACTGTGTGAAATCTATTAAGCAAATACCACCTAAAAGAGATAGTGGTTGAGAAGGGAATTGTTTGTTTTGGCTGTTCTATAATTTACCAGATAATTAGTTCTTTCTGATGGACTACCATTTTGTATTGATTTATTTCTATATATTTCATTACTGTAGTATAATATCCATTTCTTTAAACAGTATTCAATACTATTTTTTATTTATTATAATGCAAATTATATCAATTAAGAAACACCACCCTCCACAATTTAGACCCAGCAATTCATGATTTAGTTTTTTGTACCATAGAAGTTATCAGCAAATACAAAATAAATTGAAGTGCTTTTCCCAATTTGGTACATTTCATAAGGCATATAACATGTACTGTACCAACATAATGAATAAAATCTCAATATGGTATTTCTAGTTTTTAACCTGATAATGGACTGAATTTTAATTTTTTAAATTAATTTAAAATGCCACATCAAGGTATACATGGTAAGTGTTAAAAATCATCTCGCTTCCAAGATCCAAGATGTGGCTTAAGAAAATAAAATCAGAAATGAAATTAGGCATATGGACGTCTTTATGTTAAGAGTCTCCTGCAATTTCTTCTTTCTCATTATATTTGGATGAAATTACATTGAATGAAAAGCACAGAAAATTTTGACCTAACTGATGCAGAAAAGAACTCTAGCTGTAACAGATAGCTTGCCTACTGTTTCCATTGCTTCCATCTTCAGATGAGAATTTTGACTCTGGTCCATCTTGACAAATATCCTCATGGTTGCTCTCTTTGTCTCAAAAGATGAAAATCAGCAATTATATTTATGCTTTATAATGCTCACCAGAGCTCTTCTGTACATCCACAGAGCGACAACAACAGTTTGATGCTGAGCAGCAGACTGCCTATGTGTTGGCTGACCGGGATTTTCACAATCCTTCAGGAAGAACAATCCAGCCACCTACAGAAAGACCCGGTGAAAGGAGAATGGTGGAGATGAAGAAATTATACGGAGAAGGTGCTGCTAAAATCCAAGGAATGGAAACTGCAATGCAACTTTCATTTGATAGACAATGTGATAAAAAACAGCCCAAGTACTGGCCTGTCATCCCTCTTCGGTTTTGATTGCGTATTCTTGTAAAACTTTGATTTTTGTGGCTGTGACAGTTTTTCTACTTTGAATTTTAGCCCAGTTTTTATTCTGTGCTGTTTTTGTCTTAATAGATATTGCATCTTTTGTCACCACCCACAGAGCGAAGCTTTTCTGTGAAAGCCACTAGTTCTCTCACTTTAGTCCAGCAATGTGGTCAAAGTCAACAGGTTCATGCTTGCTTTATCAGGCTTGCAGAATTTGGGCTGTTCTGATCTTGGGTCATCTCCCTCCAATGTCACTTGGAATAGAAAGGATGCAGGGTTTTAAAAATCATGCCATTGAACATTTGTGTGCAGTCATAAGAGAAGTTAAATATGCATAAGATACAGACCAAAGTGAGGTTGGGAAGTACAGGAACACAATCAATAAAGATTTCCTCATGAAAAATGGATTAAAAAGAATAAGGAATAAGGAAGCAAGAAGAGACATGAGGAAATGATTTATCTCCAGGATAGGCTGAGCAAGACTACACTGATAAATTTTTAAAAATTAAATTGGTTTATGAGTATATGAGGAGCATCTGGAGCCTGACAATAATTAAGTAGTGAAAGAGCCATCTTTGCATAGGTGCACCAATATCATGCTGGATGAATGATAGTTGTAGAATATGGATGAGGATGTTTAAAACATTTTGAATCAAGCATTGGAGTATTAATTGGAAGAATCTAGTAATGAGAAAAACAGAGATTTAAAAACCTGCAGTGATGAAAGCTGTTGTCTGCTGGCGATGGATTTTGGAAATCAGCAACTAGAAAGTTGAATTACAAATAATAATTAAAATCTTTACCTGTGGATTGAGGCAAATAATCAGTTTTACACAAGTGTTACAAATTCCTGCATTTGCCAAGGTATGTTTAAAAAGTATGCTTATCTACAGGCAAGCTGAGAGAAAGTGGATGGAATGTTAACTGGACCGATTTGCACATTTTCAAATGAAAACTGCTGGTCGTAGTCTCCAAACAGTCTTTCTTGTAACTTTTTGTAGAGCAAATCCAGTTGAAGGAAAGCAGCTTTTAAAAAAACATCAGGAAAGAGTGTTGACCTCTTCTGCTCCATTGTGATGTAAGTGATCTAAGGATTTAAATGTATGACCAGCACCATTCTGAAAAGTTTGAAGAGAGCCTGACAGATGAATGGGCATGCACTCCTAAGCAGATAGCAGCATTGCCATGGAAATGAGTTGAGCAGAATTTATTCTTCATTGGATTACAACACAATGAAATCTTTTCACTTAGATTGCTTAAAGAATAAAATTGACTATAACTTTTTGTGCTGGGACAGGGAGTGTGTTACCTCGATGTCAATAATGCTTCTCCATTCCTAGTGTGTAAAGGGAATTCTTCATTTACTCTCCCTCAGTTTTGTACAGCTGAAATTATCCAGAAAGAACTTCAATCTTGAAGTTCAATAATTTGAAGAAAGGGTGAAAACTGAGTCTGTTGATCATATTTTAATTGCAAATTTGCAATTAGAAGACATAATGAGGGAGACATTTTATTCAATGCACTTTCTACAAATAGAAAATCTTCAGCTGCAATATTTTAATACACAAGATTGTTTGCAAGAAGAAACCTTATTTAATTGTTAGCGCAAAAATCTATTACCAAATTCCTGCAGAGATACTTAAGCAGTAATCATATATATTGTGATAATATGGCTTCAGTTAAAACTATCAGCAATCAGAATTAATTAGCTGAAGTGATGGAAATGATAGATATTTTAAACTGATATTTTAATAATGCAACATTACCTGCTGAGTTCCTCCAGTATTTTTGTGTTTTTTCTTCTTAATAAAAGGGTTTGTGCCAGTAGTTTAAGGATTGAGTTCTTAACCTTAACCACTATTAAAGAGAGCCTCTCGAATAAAGTCAATGAGTGTGAAAGCTCAAAATAAATCATTCTTGTTTGCAGGGTAAATTTCTCGGGTCAGCCTGGCTCCTTGGCTTATCAAGTTTTCCTTTCTCACACGTTCCCAAGATTAATCTCCATCATAATCAGGAAAAGGATAGTCCCATAAATAACTTCTAGCAGTACTTTTATTTTAAATTTAAAACTAGCATTGTGGGAATTTAAGGACAAATATTCATTTGTCCACACTTGGAAAAAGTAAGGCTATAGTTAAACAGTTTTGCTTCAGTTAAGCTTGTATTTTTTAAATTGGTTTCTCCAATGACAGAACAGGGACAAAATAAATCCATTATAGTGACCCTAAGTAAACTAAATTTGAATTAATGAACTGAACGTCCCATCTTTCAGAATCAAGTGAACTATTAATCAAAAGTGAATAATTGCCTTTTCTGTTACAAAATTGAACTGAAGTGATTTGAATTTTAAAAATAAATGGAACAGTTTTGCATTGGTTAATTTAAACACAAAATAAATCCAAACTTAATAAAGGATAAGGTTTTTTTTGATGTTGGAGACAGATAAATTGAAAAAGCTATAAACAAAACTGTAAAAATGGACAATACAAAACAGATTGGAAAAGTACAGAAGGCAAGTTTTAATTCTTCAAATGTATACCTACTTGTATTGCTGATTAATCTAACATATTTTCTGTCTTGGTAATAGTAGTTCAATGCAGAATAAAATTGAATCTAGGCCCAAATCCCATATTGTACAATGAAAACTCTAACAACATGATACTGTTGCACTTCCTAAAATAACTAGTAGGTCGAATGCATCTGACCAGAATTAAAAGTAGAATAAATTTCAAAAATAACAAATCTATTAATGTGACAAGGATCCCAATCAAAATCAAGAATGAACACAGAAAATGATAGGCAGATGAGGTAGAATCTGGGATGAGAAACAGTAAATATTGTCAGGGCCATCACCTTTCTTCTGAACTCGAAACAAACATAATTTGCAGAGAGGGGGGAAGAGTGGGGAGAACAGAATGTCTATGATAGGATGGAAGCCAGCAGAGAATGAAGATGCAGATAGGATTGATACCAGGGTGTTAAACAGCACTGAAATGCAGCTGTCCAAAGTGGGTGTAAACGGGGAGATGAATAAGAACCGAGAAGAGACAAAAAAACTATGATGCACAGAGCATAGCTATTACTGAAAATCTGAACAATCAGCATCTAGAGAGGGGGGAAATAAACACAGTTAATGTTATAGGTTGGTTACCTTACGACAGGATTGGCTAGTTCAGACACAAACTGGAAAAGATGGTTCTCCAAAATCATATGAGTTCAGAAACAAAAACTACAAATGCTGGAATCTTGAGCAAACAATAATCTAGAGGAACTTAGTGGGTCAGCCAGCATCCGTGGATAGAAATGGTCAGTTAATCGTCAGGGCCCTTTATCAAGTCTAAAGTAGGAAAGGGTGATGGCAAGTATATCAAAGGGAAAAGAAAAAAAATGTTGACAAGGAGGGAACAAGCTGGGGAGGAGCTAAGGGGCAATAGGGTGTAGAACAATTCCATTTCTCTGACCCCCACCACCTCACCTTGACTGTGAATATGCAATTCCTATGCACATTCATTCCCATCAGGAAGGCCTCAGGGCCTGCAACATACATTTTTCTAACTTTAGATAACCCCACCCCAACCTTGATCTAATTCCAATGTTTCTGCTTTTTTTAAAACCTCTTCTCAGTCTTACTTTTCTCTTTAATCTTACACCACCCCTCCCCCTGTGATTTCTCCTTTCACCTGAATTTTCACCTTTCCCAACTTCTTCCCCACCCCCCAGTCTTTCCCCCTTTTTTCTTTCATCCTTGTATACTTGATATCACAGCTTCCTACTTTCGTCTTGATAAGGGATCTGAGCCGAAACAACATCGATTGTCCATTTCTACCCTTGGATGAATTGATGTTTCCATTCCCACTCACAGTTTCACATAAATGCAATATAATCAATTAGAATGCATTGATCAGTGTTTGCAGTTCATTTTCCATTGAGTAATTTAATTTTCCAGCCACATCACTGGTTTGTACTGGTTTGTTCTATTAGGATGCAAAACATTTTTTTTAAAATCTACCCATCTTGGAAGCTGCACATTTTAGAGTGTGAGAGAGAGCTTTTGTAAATCACTTGGTGTTGGAACATAGGAGCTTGCAGACCATAAGCTTGTCGAATCTGATTTTTTTCCATATTAAAACTGTTCATAACTATGGAGTTCTTGAAGAGTCAGAAACTTTGTCTTTTTTGTTCTATTTTCTTTCAATTTTAGTTTTATACTTTTAGTACTATCTTATGTTTTTAGTGCTTGTTGGCATTGTAATAAATTCAAAATCTTTTTCTAAGATGTTCTGATGATTTATTTTTCATCTGGTGGCTTTGCTGAATCGAAGCCAGGCAATTGGTGTCTGCTAAGTTACAAGAAAGTCAAAGCCTGTAATTGATTTCAGCTGAATATCAAAGGTGGCATGAAAAGGAAGTTTTCAGGATTAGAATTTGTCATGAACATATTTCACAAAATTTGTTTTTGCAAGAGCATTGCAGGTGCAAAAATTGCTATAAATTACATTTTTTTAAAATAAATAATCCAAAAGAAGAGAAAAAATGAGGTTGTGCCTGTGATTTTTTTTTTGTCCATTCAGAAATCTGATGGTGAAGGGGAAGAAACTGTTTTTGTACCACTGGATGTTCATATTTGGCTCCTGTACCTCCTTCCTGATAGTATCAGTGAGAAGAGGGTATGACCTGGGTGGTGAGGGACCTTGATAGAGGCTGCTTTCTTGACATACTGCCTCTTGTAGATGTCCTCAATGGAGTGAAGACTAATGCCCATGATGACACTGGCCAGATTCAGAACTCTCTGAAGCCTTTTCCTGTCCTGTTCATTGGCACCTACAAACCAAACTGTGATCCAATCTGTCAGAATGCTCTCCACGGTGCATCTATAGAAATTTGCAAGAGTCTTTTGTGACATACCAAATTTCAAACTCATAGAAACATAGAAGATCGGAGCAGGAGTAGGTGATTTGACCCTTCGAGCCTGCTCCGCCATTCAACGAGATCATCTGCTTGGGAGCCTTCTTCATTATTTCATCAACATGAAGGCCCTGGGATAGATCTCCATTAATTTAAAGTTCTTTACCCTTTCCACTGCTGACTCCTCAATGAGGATGGTTTGTGTTTTCCTGGTTTCCCCTTCCTGAAGTCCACAATCAGTTCCTTAGTTTTGCTAATGTTGAGTGCAGGGTTTCATGAAGAAAATATGAAAGAATTGCACAGCATCCAGTTAGTGTAGCGGTTAGCACAATGCAATCACAACATCAGTGACCCAGGTTCTCATCTGGTGCTGACTGTAAGGAGTTTATACATTCTTTCTGTGCCTCTGTGGGTTTTCTTTGGGTGCTCCATTTTTATCCCACCTTTCAAAAAATACAGCATTGTGGGTAAGATGGGATATTTGCGCAGCACGGACTTGTGGGTTGGAAGAACTTGTTACTGTGCTGTTGTAATGGCAACTACACTGCTACTGAAAGAACACACAACCAGATGGGTTGAGCTCAGTGAGCAGAACTGATTTATTGCAGGCTGCTGGGCTGGACTTATATTCTCAGCCTGGAATTGGCTGAGAACTGCGCTGGAGGGCGCTTATGTCACCTAGGCGTCACGTGGTCCCCCAGCGCGGGCTTCTGAGCCCTGTGCTGAGAAGAAGGGGGAAACCCCTGATGGCGCCATTTTGGCTGGCTGCCCCGCCATGTGGATTACAAGTGGGCCCGGTTCGCCTGCCTAGTGGTGTGCTGGCACACAGCCCCGCCCAATGTTCTTTTTAGCTAGGCGGCCTCGCTTCTTGGGTTGGGCCACATCACTGGTTCGGTGGGGTTGAGGTACGCTGGCTTCAGCCTGTCCACGGTAAACAGTTCCTGCCTGCCGCTGATGTCCAGTATGAACGTAGACCCTGAACGCTGGACAACCTTGTACAGCCCTTATAAGGTCTCCGCAGAGGTGTCGTGGGCAGGCCCCGCCGAATAAAATCGTACTCTGCAGAAAGCAGCTCACTGGGAACGTGAGATGGTCATGTGCCATGTCTGGGTGGCGGTGGGGATGCGAAGGAGTCCAAGCTGGCCCGGAGGTGGGGAAGCAGCTTGTGTGGCGACCGCTGGGGGGCGTGTTGATGAACTCACCAGGAAGTGCCAGCGGTGCGCCGTAGACCAGCTCAGCTGATGACACCTGCATATACTCCTTGGACGTAGAGTAGATACCCATGAGCACCCAAGGCAGTTCGTCCACCCAGTCGAGACTGGTGAGGCGGGCCATAAGTGCCAACTTAAGGTGGCAGTGCAGATGCTCGACCAGCCCATTGGCCTGTGGGTGATAGGCCGTGGTGCGGTGTAGCTCGATCCCCAACCTGTTGGCGAGCTGTGCTCAGAATGCAGAGGTGAACTGGGCGCCCTGATCGCTGGTGAGGTGATTTGGAATGCTGAACCAGGTGACCCAACCATGCAACAGCGCTCGGGAGCAGGAGTCCATGGAGGCGTCCGGCATCGGGATCGCCTTGGGCCAATAGATGGTGCGGTCCACCACCTTGAACAGGTAACAGTTGCCCTGGGAAACGGGTACAGGAGCCAAAGACTATGTCCACGTGAATGTGGCTGAACTGTTCTTGGACATGTTCGAACTCTTGCACGGGCGCCCTGGGTGTCTGTACCTTGGACATTTGGCAATGGGTGCACGTTCTGGCCCAGCCCATGATCTGCTTCCGCAGCCTGTGACAGACGAACTGCTCTGCCACCATCCGGACCATGGACCTGATGGATGGGTGCGAAAGGTCATGGATGTGATGGAAGACTTGCCTGCGCCACTGCTGGGGAACCACTGGCTGCGAGGTGCCCATGAAGACATTGCACAGGATGGTGCTTCCGCCGCTCGGAATCGGGAGGTCTCGGAACCACAGGCCCATGATGGCAGTCCTGAAGGCTCGCGTCTCCTCGTCGGACTTCTGGACCTGGGCGAGCTGGTCGAAGTCAAAGCCGGGCATCAGTGTGCAGATGGCCGGTCAGAAGAGTGCATCGGCGACCATGTTGTCCTTCCCCGCCTTGAGCCGAAAGTCGGTGGTAAACTCCAACACGAAGGAGAGGTGACGCTGCTGGCGGGCCGATCAGGGGTCCTTCGCCATTGCAAGTGCCTGGGTGAGGGATTTGTGGTCAGTGAAGAAGGTAAAAGTCCTCCGCTCCAAGAAATAGCAGAAATGCCGCACCACCAGATACATGCCCAGTAACTCGCTATACTTGCACTCTGGTGGGCGGAGAAGCCAGCTGAAGAATGCCAGTGGCTTCCATTGTCTATTCACCTGCAGTTCCAGGATGGCACCAACGACTGTGGCAGAGGCATCGACGGAGAGCGCTATATGCAGGTCGGTGTGTGGGTGGGCAAGCACGGTAGCCTTCACGAGGGCATCCTTGGTGGCCTCGAATGCACTGCAGGCCTCTGGGGTCCAGGTGAACATTTTGTGCTTGGCTGTGATGAGGGTGAATAGCGGCTGCATGATGCGCGCAGCTCCCGGGATGAATTGGTTGTAGAATTTTACCATACCCGCGAACTCCTGCAGCCCCTTGAGATTGTCCAGACATGGGGACTCTTTGATAGCGGCGACCTTCGTAGCAGTAGGCATGGCTCCCTCATCTGTGATGGTATGGCCCAGGAACTGCATGGCCTCTTTCCCAAACTGTCATTTGGCTGGGTTGATGGTGAGGCCTAAGTTTGCCAGCCGGGAGAAGGTGGGCCTTGTGTTGCGCCTGATCCCTGCTGGCAATGAGGATGTCGTCTTAGTAAATGAACACGAAATCCAGGTCCCTGCCCACTGAGTCCATGAGGTGTTGGAAGGTCTGAGCAGTGTTCTTGAGTCCAAATGGCATGCGAAGGAATTTGAACAAGCCGAAGGGGGTGATGATGGCCGTCTTGGATATGTCCTCAGGGTGCACTGGGACTTGGTGATACCCGCGCACCAGGTCAACCTTGGAGAAAACCCTCGCACCATGCAGGTTGGCCGTAAAGTCCTGGATGTGAGGGATTGGGTAACGGTCAGGAACTGTCGCCTCATTGAGCCGTCGATAGTCTCCACAGGGATGCTTGCCGCCAGAGGCTTTCGCGACCAGGGGGAGTGGCAAGGCCCACAGGCAGTCGGACCGCCGAATGATCCCCAGCACCAACAGATGCGAAAACTCCTCCTTCGCCACCTGGAGCTTGTCAGGCGGGAGCCGGCTTGCCTTGGCGTGAACCGGTGAGCCCTGGGTGAGGATGTGGTGGAACACACCATGGCGCAGTGAGGCAGGGAGAACTGTGGCTTGAGGAGGATCGGAAACTCGTCCAGGATTCGCTAGAACTTGTCTCTGGGCGTGCTGAACAGCCTGGAAACAAGGAACTGCCGGCCGCTGACTGAGTCCTGCTGGTAGAGGAGGCTGTGTCCTCGGCCAGCCGCCACAGCCATTAACAGTGGTCGGCCTGCTCGTTTCCCTGGAACGAGCAGGGCTGACGACACTTCTGAGCCTTGGCTCCCCAGCACTGGAGGTAGAAGCAGAGGCCTGGAGCGGATGTCGTGCCCCTGGTTATGCTCTTGGTGGACCCTGTAGGGGCCGGATGCTCTACCACAGAACTAGGGGCGAGCTTGGCATGGTCATGCCCGTGCTTCATGACCTGCTGGACCGCCAAGCCCTCCGGGAATCGCTCAAGCCACAGCTCTTGGGCCTTCTGAGCAACCTTCCTCGGGTCGGTAGAGCTCTCTTGAGCCAGTAACGGCCGGATGTCCTCGGGCAGTTGGTTGAGGAAAATGCGCTCGAAGAGTGGGCAGTTGGTGTGATCACCCATGAACACAAGCATCTCGTCCATCAGCTGCATGGGGGACCTGTCCCCCAGGGCGTCGAGGTGTAGCATCCGAGCAGCACGCTGCCGCCTGGATAGTCCGAGGGATCTGGTGAGCACTCGCTTGATGGTCTCGTATTTGTCTTCGGCGGGTGGGTGCTGAATGAAGTGCAGCACTCGTTTGGCGATGGCCTGATCGATGGCGGCGACCACAGGGTAGAATTTGGTCGTGTCGGATGAAATCTGGCGGAGGTGAAACTGAGTCTCCGCTTGGCCGAACCAGGTCTCCGGCTCCTGAACCCAGAATTCAGGCAGCTTGACAGCTATAGCACTGATGCCGGGTTCGTTCATGATGTCAGGGTCACCAACTGAAGCGGCAGCTACACTGCTACTGAAATAACCAGACGAGTTGAGCTCAGTGAGCAGAACTGATTTATTGCAGGCTGCTGGGCTGGACTTATACTCCCAGCCTGGACCTGGCTGAGAACCGCGCTGGTGGGCGCTGACATCACCCAGGCGTCACGTGGTTCCCCAGGCTAGTGGTGTGCCGCCACACTGTATGTCTTAGTTTAAAATTTAAATTTAGCATCCAAGTGTATGCCACCAACTCAAATTAAGACTGAGTTAGTTTTGAAGCAGTAGAAATGTGATCATGGATAAAGTGATTCAAAATGAAAGGAAGAATGCCAGCATAATCATTCAAATTATGCACACTGCATTAATTCATCATTAATTGATATCCCACCTACTAATTACCATTTGATTCCCACATCATCAATTCATATATGTTGTCAGACCATTCTTTCATGCATATGGTTTTAGCACCAATAAATCACATCAAACACTATTGATTACAATATCTAGTACATCACACTCACATAAAAATGTTGTCATCAACTCAGTTTATATTACTAATATAAGACAGTACCCATTGTTCTGCCTCTGACTGATAGCTCACTGTTTTGTCTACGCCACAATTATGCTATGAATCACATTCACACGTCCTGCCATATCTGCTTGTCAAAAATCTTGGAGCGGTGATGTTAACATCTTACTGGAGTTCACCTTGGAATGAAAGAAAGGAGGCTGATATATGTGTCAGTCATAAGAAAAGTCAGGCTTGAATATTTTAGATGGCTGAATGTCCTTCATTATAAGAAATACAGTTTGGGACAGACACTTTTTTTCCTTTATTTGCCCCTAGGCTCCACAGTTTTAAATTTGTAATCAAACAATTCACATGTAATTAAAGTGCACATTCCAGATTTTATTCAAGGTTATTTGTATTCATTTTGGTTTGACCATATAGAAATTACTGCGCTTTTTCTACATGGTTCCCTCATTTCAGGGCACCATAATGTTTAGGACATTTGGCTTCACAGGTGTTTGTGAGTACTCAGTTGTATTTAATTGTTTCATTGGTGCAGGTATAAGAGAGCTAGGCTTGCTTCTAAGCTTTTGATCAACTTTGGAGTCTGTAGTTGCCATTTGTCAACATGAAGACCAGGAATTGTGCCAATGTAAGTCCAAGGAGCCATTATGAGGCTGAAAAAAGAATAAAACAGTAAGAGACATCGACCAAACCTTAGATATACCAAATTCAACAGGTTGGAAAATCATTGAAAAGAAAGAGTACTAGTGAGCTCAGTAATCGCTGATGATGGCAGAAAAATCCCCAAACGTCCAACTGATCAGGAGGCAGTTGTGGATGTTTCGATTACCACTGTCTGCTGAAGACTTCATGAACAGAAGTGCAAAAGCTACACTGCAAGATGCAAACCATTCGCCACAGAAAGAATGGCTGTACTACAGTTTGGCAAGAATTCTGGAAAAAGCCCTTGTGGACAGATGAGACCAAGATTAACTTATCAGAGTGATGGCAAGAACAAAGGGTGGAGGCATAAAGGAACTGTCCAAAATCCAAAGTATACCACCTTTGTCATGGTTGTATCTTGCAGTGTGCCCTCTGTATTTAAGTTTTATGAAAGTCTGTAAAAGTCAAAGAAGCCATTATGAGGCTGAAAAACAAAAAAAAAACAATAAGAGACATCACCCAATCTTAGATTACCAAAATCAAATGAAAATAATTCCTACATGTATGTCTGACAGAAACATTCTTCACAAGGCAGGTGTTGAAATGTCAATGACCGCACATGACTAAACTTAAATACAGAGAGTATTGGCACAACTCTGGTCCTGATGTTGAAAAATGGGAACGACAGATTCAAAAGATAATCAAAAGCTTAGAAGCAATTATACCTGCACCAATGAAGCAATTAAACATACCTGAGTACTCACAAAAACCTGTGAAGCCAAATCTCCCACACATTATGGTGCCCTGAAATGGGGGAAATATGTATAAAAATGCTGTAATTTCTACATCATCAAACCAAAGTATGAACAAATAACCTTGAATAAATCTGGAATGTGTAATTACCTACATTTGAATTGTATGATGGCAATTTCAAAACTGTGGAGCACTAGGGAAAAAAAGTATCTTTGTCCAAATATTATGGAGGGCGCTGTACTTTAAAAATCTCCAAACCAAAATGAACGAACTCGTGAGGACTTGGAACCTGCTCTGACTGCTTTATTTTTATACCTGATAATTCATTGTACTGAAATTGTACTGAAAGGATCATTTCATTAACATTTGATTTACTTTTCATATAAAGGTTATATTTTACTGAATGGGACATGGTTACTTTTATTTTTCTACTTCATTTGAACTTAAAATATGCAGCTCATCCTTTATCCAGCTTGTTCTTGAGCTTCAGAAGGCTGTCCTGACTCAGAATTACCAATAATTATAGCTATCCCACACTCTGTGTTGCCATGGAGACCAAAGCTGGGTAGGAACTAATGCTGACATCGATGTCCCCAGCCTAGCCGAACCAATTGTAGTTTTTTTAGTGAAGAATAAAATGAATGTTTTTCTGTGGCTTTTAATTTTCCTGCCACATACCTCATCCAGTTTTTTTTTAATAGCATGGTCAAATTCTTAGCATGCAAATTATAATGTGTATAACTATGAAGCTGTACACAGATTACTTTGTTGCTACAAAAATGGTATTTTCTTCTGACTTTATATACTGTATGTACATTTGTTCTGCAGCCAACCAGGTGAGCTACACATAAAAATTCTAGTCCTCAGCTTTATGCCTGTGGTAGGAAAGATATTGGAATCTAGACTTTAAAATAAAACAATGGAAAATTATCTGAAAATGGAAGACATATCTATAAATACTGAACATATATTACAAAAGCCTGCATAATGTTCAGCTAACCTGACAGAATACTTTGAAGACATTACAGTCATAGTTGACAAAAATAATATGGTAGACTTGAGAAGATATGAAAGGATGTTTTGTGGAAACAAAAAAATCTGCACACATGGCAAATAGGCTAAAAAAAATAGAATTAAAGAGTTGTTTTAAAAGGGCAGTGATTTAGATGGTAAAAAAGCAGAAAGCATTCTTCCAGTGTAGGAAATGGTATTTTTGATACATGATGTGACCCAGTCCTAACAGACATTTTTATCAACTCACTACCAGCAGTCCAGTGCCCCCGCAGGATTCAAGGCAGCTACCATCATCCTGGTGCCCAAGAGACCAATAATAACTGGACTAAATGATAACTACCCAGTAGCAACTGACCTCAACCATCATAAGTGCTTTGAACAACTGGTAATGGAAAACATCATATCCCACCTTCCAGCAATTTTGTACCCACCCCAGTTTGTCTACCATCCAAATTGGTCCAGAGATGATGCTATAGCATTGACTGTCTACTCCATCCTGACCTGCCATGGCTGTTGTTCATTGACTTCATTTTGATGTTCAACATGATCATACCTCAGAGTCCAGTAGATAAAAACCCCTCTATGCAACTGGATTCTGGACTTCCTGACTGAAAGATCACGGTCAGTCCAGTTCAGAAGCAAAATCTCATCTCATCATTGCTGAACACCGGGGCACCTCGATTTCAGATTATTGTCAGAGTACATACATGACATCACATACCCTTTTCCTGCAGGTGTAGCAGAATTACCACTAATTGGTAGTACAAAAAGTAAACTGTACACAGCATAAACATGTAAACAATCAAAAGAACCGTAAATGGGAAACAAATGTAAACAACTGACTGTGCAATTCAGAGAGAGCAAAGAAAAATCAATAAATTGCTCAAGTAAGAGATCTTAAATGAATCTCTGATTGACGTTGTCATTGAGGAGTCCGATGGTGGAGGGGTAGCTGTTCCTAATCCTGGTGGTGCGAGTCTTGTGGCACCTATACATCTTTCCTGATGGCAGCAGTGAGAACAGAACATGTACTGGGTGGTGTAGGTCTTTGATGATTGCTGCTGCCCTCCGATGGCAGCGTTCCCTATAGATGTACTCAATAGTGGAGAGAGTTTTGCCTGTGATGTCCTGGCATGTGTCCACTATCTTTTAGAAGGCTTTATGCTCAGCAGTATTGGTGCCTCCATACCAGACCGTGATGCAGCCAGTTGGCACTTTCCACCATACATCTGTAGAAATTTGCCAGGGTTTCTGGTGTCATACCAAACCTCTGCAAACTTCTGAGGAAGTAGAGGCAGTGATGTGCTTTCTTCCGAGATAGTGACTCCCAAGAAACTAAACTTGCTCACCTTCTCCACCTCTGATTCCCCAAAGATCACTGGATTGTATACCTCAGGCTTCCCTTTTCTGAAGTCAATTATCAGCTTCTTAATTTTGGCAACATTGAGTGCAAGGTTGTCATTGGTGCACCATTCAGTCAAATTTTCACTCTCCATTCTGTATGCTGACTTATCCCCTTCATTTATGCCACCCACTACCGTGGTGTCATTGGCAAATTTGTAGGGGATGTTATTGTCATACCGAGCTACACAGTCGTAGGCGTAAAGTGATTAGAGCAGCGGGTGATGGAGATTGTGGAGGAGAAGGTCTTCACTGATTGTAAACTGGTGGTGAGGAAATCCATGGTCCAATTACACAGTGGTGTGTTAACTCCCAGGTCTTGGAGTTTGCTGATTAGTTTTGAGGGGATGGTAGTAATTAAATGCCGAACTTTAGTCGGTAAAGATTATCGTTATTAGGGTTTTGTGCTTAGCCCACCATTGTTTACACTGATAAATCTCATGACTGCACTGTCAGAACCAGAACCAGTTCAAACAGAATCATCACCAAATACTGCAACAGTAGTTGGCTTCAACAATGAGTCACCCTATAGACAGGAGGTTGCGAGGCTCATCGAATGGTGTGAGATAATTGAAGACTTCAGCAGGATGAAGGTCAACCATTGACCAACACACTTTCTCATTATGTGCAGCAGGCCTACACTTCCTAAGGAGCTTGAGGATGACAAGGCTACCAGCCTCCATCTTGACAAAGTCTTACTGGAGCTCAATAGAGAGTGTCTGGTTGCAACATTGTCAGATACGGTAGCTGCATTCACCAAGAGCCTAGCTTAAATTGGGGTCAAAGAATAATTGATAATCTCTGCCATCCATCACACTGTATCTTTGACTTACTACCAGGTGCATCCTGAAGGCTGTGAGATTGATGCATGGTATCCTGTAACCTTGAGTCTTCTATAAATGGAATGGAGTAAATTATTGCAGAATATTTTTCCTTTTTATTTTATATGATTTTTTATGAATGTTTGTGATTATTACATGACTTGTAAGAAATGTATTATTTGTGTATATGTATGCACTGTGGACAAAAGAAATGCTGTTTTGTCAGGATGCACATGGATATAATAATTGGATAAAAAATTGAACGAATTTGAATTGAATAGATATAAGAGCAAAAGGATTTAGAGATTCAAATGCTAACATTTGAAAGCAGCATTGTCGATAATCTTGGGATTTAAAATGTCAACAAAGTGCAAGAATTTATTTCTAGCATATTGAATTCAGAAGTGACAATGTTATGATTAGTACACAAAACTTTGGACAGGCTGATTTGCTTTACCATGTGTCTGTTGAAATTAATCATAAACAGAATGAATGTTCTTACAAATAATATCCTCAACAGCTCAACAGAATGCTGTATTGTGGGCCTCACTGTTCAGAAATTGTCACATTTCCCACATGACTGAGGTCAGAAGAAGCACAATGCAATTTAAAGGCTTTTGTTCATCTATATTATTACATTTAAACAAGAGAAACCATAGAAGAAGATTAATCCATTTGGTGCACTATTGTGACATTTACAAGGCTAGACACTATATTTTCTAGTAAAAACACAATGCTGGGAAAACTCGGCAGATCACATAACAAAGTTTATATAGCAAAAATGAAGGTATAAAACCAATGTTTTAGGCCTAAGCCGTTCAAGGTAACTTGATGAAGGGCTTAGGTCTGAAACATTGGTTATGTATCTTCATCCTTGCTATATAAAGATTGCTATGTGATCTGTTGAGTTTGCTACCCCTTCACCATCAGGCTCCCCAACAACAAACTCAATTAGGGGCTCATTACATTTCCATTTTATTGTTTTCTTTTATTCTCTTTGTATTGGACAATCAGTTTGCTTACATTTGATATCTATGTACAGTTCTTTATTTGTTTACATGTGTATATTGTGTACAGTTTTTTTTTGCATTACCAATAAGTGGTAATGCTGCCTTGCCTTCAGGAAAAAACAATCTCAGGGTTTATGTGATGTCATGTATGTACTCTGACAATAAATCTGAAATCTAAAGCATGTTTTGTGACCAGTTAAGTTTCTCCAGCATTGTGTTTTTACTTCAGTCATAATGTCTGCAGACTTTGTGTTTTATACTATATTTTCTAGTTCTAAGGGGTTAATCTTAAGAATAAGATGAGTAGAAATTTATTGGAGTTATGACTTTTTAGAATTGTCTCCTTCAGAATGGGGGTGGGCAAATGGGCAGCAACTGAAGGAGTTGAGGGGATAGCAGATGCTTTGGCAAGGAAGTTTGAAAGGAATGGTCACAGTGAGACTGATAGTCTGAAATGTGTTTATGACTCAGATGCAAGCGGTTGGGTTAACAACTTTGCAGATGACATAAAGATTCCTGGAGTTGTGGACAGTGTAGAGGGCTATGAAAAAATACAACAGGACATAGATCACTTGCAGATGTGGGCAGAGAAATGGCAGATGGAGTTTAATCTGAACAAGTATGAGATGTTGCACTTTAGGAGGTCAAATATAAGGGGAATGTATACACTTAATGACAGGACTCATAAAAGTATTGATGTTCAATGGGTCCAGTCCTATAGCTCATTGAAAGTGGCCACTCAAGTAAACAAGGCATTTGGTATGCTTGCCTTCATTGAGTGTGACAATGAGTTCAAAAGAAGTCATGTTGCAGCTGTATAAAATCTTAGTTAGACTACACATGGCATACCGTGTGCAATTCTGGTGGTCTCATTACAGGACTGGTATGGAGGTTTTAGAAAGGGTATGGAAGAGATTTTCCAGGATGTTACCAATTTTAGAGGATATGAGTAATGGAAGAGGTTGGACATACTTGGAGTTTTTTCTTTGAAGTGTTGGAAGTTGAGGACAGACCAGACTAAAATTTAAAATATTATTTGAGGCTCTCATAGGGTGGATAGTTAGAATATTTTTCCAAAGGTAAAAGCATTGCATACTAGAGGTCATGTGATTAAGGCAGTAGGGGGTGAGTGTCAGGACAAAATTTTAGGCAGATGCTTAAAACAGATAGAAGCAGATGGTAGTAGAGCCATAGAACATTCCAGCAAGAAAACTGGCCCTTCTAGTCTGTGCTGAACTATTTTTATGCTGAGTCCCACTCTCCTGCACCTAGTCTATATCCCTCCATACCTCTCTCATCCATGTACCTGTCAGATTTCTCTTAAATATTAAAATTCAACCGAGAGGAGTCACATGATGGAGTAGTGGCCAGTCGGGAAGAACCAGCCCTCTCCAGAGAAAAGGATAAAAGTTGGGAAGAAACAAAGTTCAACAAATAAAAAGTAGAAGAAAAAAATAGGATAAAATAGCCAAGAAGATGGCGCCAAAAAAAGAAAAAGCCAGAGCAACAGATAAAGAAGAAGAGAGAAAAATACCAGAAAAGAAAGAAGTTGGCCTTACCTGTACACGGGAGCAGGGAGCTCACGGGAAGAAGATCACCTGCCCTCCTGAGGCTGGTAAGTCTCCCTAGCGGCAGACTGCAAAAATGGCTCACCGAGCCCAATAAAGAGACGCAACTGCACATGCATGACTCCTCGCGCATGCGCAGCGTGCACATAAGAGAAGATGCCGACGGGAGTGGGGCCCAGTGTCGGGGCGCTCAGCAATGGGACGCCTAGCGACGGGATGCCCAGTGACGGGCCGCCCAGCAGCGGGACGACCAGAAATGGGATGCCCAGCAGCGGGACATGACTGACTTAATTGAAAGAGCTGAAGAAGAAACAATGAGGAAAGAAGAGACACAGAGAAGAGGGGGAGAAGACACAGAAAAGGAAGAAGATCAAGACCTACACAGGAAGGAAGAAGGTAAATAAGATAAACAGACTAGACAAAGACATTTTTGAAGACCATTTTAGGGCATTAAAAGAGATGCTAACAATTGAATTTAATGCAATTAAAAAGAAAATGGAAAAAGCAGAAGATAAAATTCAGAGTACAGCTGGCCATTGCAGAGATAGGAAAAGAGTAGAAGATGTGGAAGAATGAGAGACAGCTGTAGAAATGGAAATAAATAATAGTGAGTGTGAAGGAAGGTGAAGAAGGGACAAACATGAAGGAATTTATAAAAAGATGGATTCCGAAGGTTTTGGGAGCGACAGAATTACAAGAGGGAATAGAAATAGAAAGAACTGGTACCAAAGCCACAACTACACCAAAAGCTGCAATCCATATTAATAAAACTATTAAGATTCACAACAAGAGAGGGCACATTAGAGCAGGCAAAAAACAAATTAAAAGAAAATAAACAGCCATTGGAATATAAGGGTCAAAATATATTTTTTTACCCGGACATTAGTTTTGAACTTTTAAAGAAGGGGAAGGAGTTTAATACAGCAAAAACGACATTGTGGAAGAAAGGCTACAACTTTGTGCTGCAACACCCAGCAGTAATTAAGGTATTCATCCCTGGGGAATAGAATAAACTAATCTTGGATCCAAAGGAAGCCCAAGGATTCGCAGGAAGATTACCAGACAGGAAACGAGATGAGGAGGGGTATTAAAAAGGACTGACAAGAAAATGTTTAAAAATAAGTAGTTAAAAAAAAGACAATGTAAATACAGAGGTTTAAAGTTGAAAAAGAGAAGGGAAAGGGAGGTAAAAAAGAGCTTTGTTATATGTATAGAAATTGAATAGTGTTTCTCTGGGGGTGCTGGGGAGGGGGGGAAAACCGTCAATACAAAATCGGTTGACGCTTGCGATTATTATCACAAACCAAGTGGAAGGGGGAGTTGTGGTTGTCCAGCAAGGACAACCCAAAATAGGGGGGGGGGGGGAGGGATTAATGTCATTTTGGTTAAAAATGTATTGGTTAAAAGTATAAAAGTCCGCAAGCATCGAATCCACGCTGCTGAAGACCCAACTGCGCTTGGTGTGTCACGTCTCCAGAATGGAGGACCATCGCCTTCCCAAGATCGTGTTATATGGCGAGCTCTCCACTGGCCACCGAGACAGATGTGCACCAAAGAAGAGGTACAAGGACTGCTTAAAGAAATCTCTTGGTGCCTGCCACATTGACCACTGCCAGTGGGCTGATATCGCCTCCAACTGTGCATCTTGGCGCCTCACAGTTCAGCGGGCTGCAACCTCCTTTGAAGAAGACCACAGAGCCCACCTCACTGACAAAAGACAAAGGAGAAAAACCCAACACCCAACCCCAACCAACCAATTTTACCTTGCAACCGCTGCAACCATGTCTGCCTGTCCCGCATCGGACTTGTCAGTCACCAACGAGCCTGCAGCAGACGTGGACATACCCCTCCATAAATCTTCATCTGCGAAGCCAAGCCAAAGAAGAAGAAGATATTTTGTGTCATTTGTAGTGGAGGTTTTAGGGGTATTTTGTGTTCTAATCGTGTTGTCGTGCACTGAGAAAAGCAAGGAAATTTTAAAGAATAATAATGGAAGAAAGGAGATGGGGTGCCAAGGAGGTGAGAGAGAAGTGAAAACAAAGGTATAAGATGGCTACGCTGAATTATATGACCATAAACATTAATGGAATACAGAACCAAATTAAAAGGAAAAGGCTACTAACACTACTCAAAAAGGACAGAATAGATATAGCATTTGTGCAGGAAACGCATGTAACTGAGGCAGAGCATAGCAAATTGAAGAGAGACTGGGTTGGTCATGTAGTGGCATCATCATATAGTTCAAAAGCTAGGGGAGTAGCTATACAAGTCAATAAGTGCCAGATATACTCAGAATTTTGGAATATGCTTAATATTTATGCACCTAATGAAGAAGATCAAGAGTTTATAAGAACATCTTTCTAAAGATAGCAAACACGCAGGGAAACATTCTGATGGGGGGGATTTTAACTTCAACTTGTATCCAGTGTTGGATAAAACCAGAAAGACAATAAACAAAAAGAATAAAGTAGCCAAATTCACACTTAAATTAATGCAAGAAATGAAACTAATTGATATATGGAGGAAGCAACATCCAAAAGAAAGAGAATATTCATATTACTTGAGTAGGCACAAGACATACTCAAGGATAGATATGTTCTTGTTGTCAGCCCAGACCCAAGGAAGAGTCAGAAAAATTGAATACAAAGCTAGACTACTTTCCGATCATTCGCCCCTGCTATTAACGATAGAGCTAGAAGATATCCCACCAAAAACGAATAGATGGAAGTTAAACCCCATACTGCTAAAAATACAGGACTTTAGGGAATATATTGAATGCAAAATTAAAATATCTTTTGAGATAAACAAAGAGTCTGTAAAAGATAAGTTCATACTATGGGATGCAATGAAGGCCTTCATTAGAGGACAGACAATCTATGTAACCAAGATTTAAAAAGAATATAACCGGGAAGTAGAGTAGTTGAAAAGAGAGATAGCAATTACAGAAAAAAAATTAGTAAAAAGGGAAGATATGGAGAAAAAGAGAGAATTGGCAGATAAAATAATAAAGTACGAAATATTACAAACATATAAAGTGGAGAAGAACATAATGAAAACAAAACAAAGATATTACGAATTGGGAGAAAAACTCATAAAATATTGGCGTGGCAACTTAAAACAGAACAAGCTAAAAGAAATATATTGGCAACAAGCAAAACTGATAAACAGATCACATACAACCCAATAGAGATCAATGAAACTTTTCAGGAATTTTACAAACTGTGCCAAACCAAAAATGCAGAAAAGAACGATAAAATAGACAAATTTTTAGCTAAAATCGAATTACCACAACTGCAAGTAGAGGACCAAAACAAACTGACAAAGCCTTTTGAAATGGATAAAGTACAGGATATATTAAGGGAACTACCAAACAATAAAACACCAGGTGAGGATGGATTTCCAATGGAATTTTATAAAGCATTTAAAGATTTATTAATCCTGCCCCTCCTTGAAGTAATGAAGCAGGTGGAAGAGACTCAAAATTTACCAGAATCATGTAAGACAGCAATGTAATTACAGTAATACCAAAACAGGGAAGGACTCATTAACACCAGCGTCATACAGACCAATATCCTTACTAAATGCAGATTATAAGATAATAGCAAAACTATTAGCAAACAGGTTGACTGACTGTGTACCAAAATTGGTAAAGCAGGACCAAACTGGATTTGTCAAGAAAAGATGAGCAGCAGACAATATTTGTAAACTTGTTAATTTAATTCATGCAGCACAAATGAATAAAAGGCCAATAGAGGCACTTACACTAGACCAGGGATCAGCAACCTTCACCATTAAAAGAGTCATTTGGGCCTGTTTCCCACCAAATAAAACCCATCTGGAGCCGCAGTTTGATCCCTAAAATGAAGAAAACACTGCATATATAGTTTCATTACACTCACGCTATGCATATAAGAATTATAATTTGTTACATTTATGAAATAAAGGAACTGCAAACAGAAAACAACTGACATTTTATTTCCGTTTGTAACAAAGCAAATCAACAAATTCTTTTGAACTCTTAAAAAAAAAAGACCCTGGCATCTATAAGTTTTAAATAAAATACACAATGCGGGCCTGTTTGTGTCCATCACTTATTTGTGGAATTTTTTTAAAAAGAAATATTTGCTTTAATTAAAAAGAGCAAACAAAAAAATGCTAGATTGTATTTTATTCTGAAGGTTGCCGTCATCTGTTGATTTCCTCAGTTGTGTAACAACAGCCAACCTAAATATAAAACACAACTACATCAGTTCACGGTCCAATATAAAAATATATATTTGCAAAATAATAACTCATTAAATGATTAGTCTTTCACCTGGTTAATGTGACTTCTGCTCCTGAACCTCACTACACAGCTGATCAATATCAGGGCTGTAAGACGTCACTTTGATCTTCACGCAGGATTGCATGCTGCCATCCGTGAGGCGCAAGTGATGTTTGCTTTCTATGTAGTTCATGCTGGAGAAAACCTGCTCACTTAAGTATGTAGATCCAAAGATCGACAAGACTCCGAATGCATATTTTTTCATGTTCATATAAGTGTTGGGAATTGAATTCTGTTTCGAACATGTTTGTCCAGTTTGGGGAGGTTTACAATTTCACTCCATTTGTGCTTCTGAACAAGAATGACCTTCTGATGAGCAACATCTTCAAGATCAGCTGTCAAGCTTCTGAACGTAGACACTCATAAGTGTTTATATCGGCCAGTTCGATCTCAAGATCAGGTTGACTTACATCTGTAAATGCAGTCATATTCAACTGGGATACATCGATGTTTAGGGGAGAGACAGGGAAGGACATTCTCAAAGAGGGGAAGTGAGACAGCGTACCTCTCTGTACATCTCTAGCAAACACTGTCATCTTGTGCTCAAAAACCAAAACCTCCTCCAGCATCTGCAGGGCTGTGCCTCCTTTCCCCTGAAGATTTTTGTTCAGTATGTTAAGGTGCACTGTCATATCCACCATGAAGTGTAGCTTTTCCAGCCAATCTGGCTGTTTTAGCTCCAGGAAGATGAGACCTTTACGTTCCAGGAAGTTTTTTACAAGCTCCAGACACGCAGCAAACCGTTTCACCACCTCCCCTTTGGACAGTCACTGGACTTTGTTGTACAGCAGATCAGAATATGTGCTTTCAACTTCTTCCATTAATGAACTGAACTGGCAGTGGTTTAATCCTTTTGCCATTATTTTGTTCCCTATCTGTATGACAAGATTCATCACTTTTGTGCATTCCAGAGGAAACGTTTGAGCGCACAATGCCTCTTGATGCAGAATGCAGTGAAACGTCAGTAGTTTTCTATCTAGCGACTTCTGAAGTTGTCACAAACCCTTGTCATACTCGGTGCCCCATTGGTAGCCACTGGCACCAAGTGGGTGGTGTTTATTTCTTTGGTCTTTAAACAATCTAACACAGCCTCACAGATGTCCTCCCCCTGTGTTTGGCCTTTAAGTGGTATCAACTCAACGATTTCTTCCTGTGGCCCAACAGAGTTCACATATCTGCATAATAGCGCTATTTGCTGAATATCACTTACATCTTTTGATTCGTCACAGTGATTGAGTACACTGGAGCCAAATTAATGTCCCTAATTAGTTGACTGGTGATATTTGATATGATCCTGTCCTTGACAGTCTTTGCAGAGAGTGGCATATCTCTGATTTTCTGAACAATTTCACTCTTGTTTTTGAAATCCAAGAATAGATGTTCAGATATCTTGATAAACGATTCTTCGATATATTCCCCATCTGTGAACGGCTTCCTGTGCCTGGCTATCTCTCGAGCTGCCACAAAACTACCAGAAGTACTTGAATTTGTAGATTTCATCCTTTTCTTCAAAGTATTTTTACTCAGATCAGCTTTTTGCAGCAGTTCTGAAACTGCACTTTTTATTACATCTTCAGATGGGTATTTTTCAGCAAAAGCTGTGTGTTTATTCTGGAAATGTCTTTCAATATTTGATTTTTTGTTGTTTGCTAATTTCTTGCCACATATTAAGCATACAGGTAAACCAACTTTGTCAGCAGTGCAAGCAAATGAATCTGTCCATGAAGCATTAAATGTTCTATTTTCATCAGAAACTTTTCTTTTTTTGGATTTATCCATGGCTAGCTTACCAGGGGTCAGAAGTTCAAAATAAGTCACTTGCTGGGCGGAAACAGGTAACACATACAGTAGTATCAACCACTACAGTGCTGTGACACAAATCTTGATCGACTCAACATTACAAGTAATGTTACAAGATCACCTTAATCTCCAAAATAATAATTGATAAAACTAAGTAAATAAAAAAATAATTTAAATAAAATAGCCATTTACTGTATTCACATTATTTTTTCAAAGCCACAGGGAGCCACAGCTGAGGGAAGAAAGAGCTACAAGTTGCAGACTCCTGCACTTGATGCAGAAAAAGCCTCTTTCAGGGTAGAGTGGAATTATTTGTTCAAAGTGCTACAGAAATTTAAACTCACGGGAAAATATATTAATTGGATTAAGGTATCATATAATGGGCCAGTAGCAAAAGTAATAGTAAATGGATATGTATCGAATCATTTTAAATTGAGCAGATCAACTAGGCAGTGATGCCCATTGTCCACCTCATTGTTCGCCTCGGCAATAGAACCATTGGCAGAGCTGATAAGAAAGGAAAATAAAATGAAAGGAATAAAAATAATGGAGAAAAAATACAAAATCAGCCTATTTGTGAACGACATCATAATATATTTAACAGAACCAGAAACTGAAGGAGAATGGAGAAATATCTGGGTACAAGGTTATTAACACAAATAAAAGCGAAGCGATACCAATGAGTAATATGGATTACACAGAACTCAAAAAGGAATCTCTGTTTAAATGGCAATCACAAGCGATATGATACCTCGGTATCAGGAAAGACAATAACCTAAATAATTTGTACAAATTAAATTATCAACCATTAAAAGGGAAAATACATGAAGATTTAGAGAATTGGGAAGAGTTGCTGTTAATGTTGATAGGGAAGGTGAACTGCATTAAAATAAAGTATTTCCACAGGTACAATACTTATTTCAAACATTACCAATTCCCTTGACAGAGAAATTCTTTGTCGGACTAAGGAGAATAACAAGGAAGTTCTTATGGAAGGGGAAAAAATCGAGAGTAGTGCTGGATAAACTAACAGAGATACAAGCAAGGAGGGTAACAGTTACCAAACTTTAAAAACTATTACAGAGCAGCACAGCTAGATATTTATCAGATTTTTATCAGATGGAAGAAAAACCGGATTGGACTAGGATAGAACTAGATAAATTAGGAGAAAAGGTACTGGAGCATAAACTTTATAAATGGGTTGACAAGCTGGTGCAATAATTCACCAGTACTGTATCACATACTTAAAATATGGAAGAGAATACATGTGGAATAAAAAAAGATAAATTATCAAATACCAAAAATGCTATTGACACAAAACCCACTAATCCCTTTTGCAATGGATAACTTATTTTTTAGAGAATGGGAATAAAGGAATAAAGAGAATAAAAAATTGCTTTTTGGGAAATAATTTATTAACATTTGAACAATTGAAAGACAAATACGGAATAACACATGGTAAAATATTTGCATATTACCAGTTGAAAGCTTATTTAAAGGACAAGTTGGGAAACAGTTTGAGATGACCAGAAGTAAGCAGCCATGAATATCTAGTTACAGATACAATGATAATAAAAACATTTATAACAAACATTAGGGTTTGTTATAACATAATGCAAAGAAGTGGACGAAACAAGGTATAAACCTAAGCAAAGCTTGGAAAAAGATTTAAACAGAGATGAAAAATGAAACATGGGAAGAACTATGTATAGGAACTATGAGGAATACAATAAATACAAGATTATGCATGTAATAATATAACTGGTTACACAGACTATATATCACCCCTCAGAAATTAAAAGAGTGGGACCTAACAATATTGGATAGATGCTTTCACTGTAAACAAGAAATTGGAACAAGACACGCAATTTGGGCATATACAAAAGTGAAAACTTTCTGGGAAGAACTAAGTCAGATATTAAGCAAAATTACAAAGAACAACATACCAAAACAAACCAGAAATGTTTCTGTTGAATAATATAAAAGGCAAAGAACTATGTCTCAAATTAGATAGAGCCCAAAAAAGATTTATTATGATAGCCCTAGCAGTAGCCAAAAAAATGCATAATGACAACCTGGAAAATGGAAGAGAGCCTGAGAATACAACAATGGTATATAGAAATGAATAAGTGTATTTGATTAGAAAAAAAATTACGTATAACCTAAAAGACAAATATACATTGTTCAAACCAATTTGGGAACCATATATGAAATATGACAGAAAATGCTGACTTTGGACCTCCATCTGCTGAAGTGACAAGAAGATAAACATGATTAGACTTAAATATGTAAAAGTGGACGACACGACTTTTCTTTGTTTTTTCTGAGTGGATTTTGTTTTTTTGTATTGTGTATGTTTAATATTTATTGGTTTTTGAGGAGAGTGGGAAGGGAGGGGAGGGAGGAGAAAAAAGGAAAAAATGTCACTGTGTATATTTAATGAAGAACATTTGTATATATTATTGATATGGTTCATAGTGCAATAAATAAAAAGTTACCAAAAAAATGTTAAAATTCAACCCCATTCACCGCTTCAGCTGGCAGCTCGTTCCATACTCCCACCAGTCTCTGTGGGAAGAAACTCCCCCTAATGTTCCCCCTAAGCCTCCCTTTTCACTCTTAACCCACATCCTCAGGTTCACCTAATCCTCACTTGCAATTACTCTATGTATACCTAACATAATTTTGTGTACCTCTCAAATCTTCCTTCATTCTCCTAAGCTCCAGGAAAATAAAGTTAAACCTGTTTAATTTTTCCCTGTGATTCAGTTCCTCAAGTCCTAGGCAATATCCTAGTAAAATCTTCTCTGTGCCCTTTCAATTTTATTGATGTATATATATCCTGTAGTTAGATAACCGAAAGTGCAAACAATTCTCCAAATTTGTCCTCACTAATGTCTTATAAACATTACCATAACATCTCAACCCCAATACTCTGTACTTTGATTTATGAAGGCTAATGTGCCAAAATCTTTATTTTTGACCCTATCTACCTGAGAAACCACTTTCAGGGAATTCCTAGATCCTTTTGTTCATCAGTGTCCCACTGTTTACGATGCATGATCTAGCTTGGTTTCTCCTTCCAAAATGCAACACCTCACACTTTTTGCATTCCATTTTCCCAGCTGGTCCATATCCTTCTGCAAGCTTTGAAAGCCTTCTTCGCTGTCCACTCTTCCTCCAATCCTTGTGTCATCTGCAAACTTGCTGATCCATTTTACCACATTATCATCTAGATCGTTGATATAGATGACAAATACCAATGGACCCAGCACATATCCTTTTTTTTAATTTTTTTATTTTTCACACTATTAACCATATTGACCAAAATACACATAAACATTTCCCTCTTGAATATACACAGTGTCATTTTCTCCCCTTTTCCCCCCTCCTTTACCTCCCTCCTTCACTCCCCCCTCCTCACCCACTCAACATTCAACATATATGATACATTAAACTCATTAAACAATGTCCTCAAACAATGAAAATAAACAAGAAAATTGTGTCATCTACTTTTACATACTGGGTCAGTTCATTTCGTCTTCTCATTCTGTCATTTTAGGTGGTGGAGGTCCGCGGTAGGACTTCTCTGTTGTGTTCCATGTACGGTTCTCAAATTTGTTTGAATACTGTGATGTTATTTCTTAAATTATATTTTATTTTTTCCAATGGAATACATTTATTCATTTCTATGTACCATTGCAGTATTATCAGGCTATCTTCTAATTTCCAGGTTGACATAATACATTTTTTTGCTACAGCTAAGGCTATCATAATAAATCTTTTTTGTGCTCCATCCAAATCAAGTCCAAGTTCTTTACTTCTTATATTACTTAGAAGAAAGATCTCTGGATTTTTTGGTATGTTGCTTTTTGTGATTTTATTTAATACCTGATTTAGATCTTCCCATAACTTTTCCACTTTCTTACATGCCCAAATTGCATGTACTGTTGTTCCCGTTTCCTTCTTACAGCGAAAACATCTATCTGATACTGTTGGGTCCCATTTATTTAACTTTTGGGGCATGGTGTATAGCCTGTGTAACCAATTATATTGTATCATACGTAACCTCATGTTTATTGTATTTCTCATAGTTCTGGAGCATAGCTTTTCCCATGTTTCATTCTTTATCTTTATGTTTAGATCTTGTTCCCACTTTTGTTTGGGTTTACAGCTTATTTCCTCGCTCTCTTTCTCTTGCAGTTTGATGTACATGTTTGTTATAAATCTTTTAATTATCATTGTGTCTGTAATCACATATTCAAAATTGCTTCCTTCTGGTAACCTCAGCCTGCTTCCCAATTTGTCCAAGTAGGTTTTCAGTTGGTGGTATGCAAACATGGGAATTCACCAGTACTGCACCACCTGCTCAACATTTGGAAGAAGATTCACGTAGAAAGGAAAAAACAAATTATCAACTACCAAAATTAATTTAATCCCCTTCACAATAGATAACCTTTCCTTTAGAGAATGGAAGAGAAAAGGGATCAAAAGAATAGAAAATTGTTTTTTGGGAAATAAATTATTATCTTTTGAACAAATTAAGTGCAAATATGGTATGACCCAGCACCCATCCTTGAGGCACACCAGTCAGAAAAGTAATCATTCATTACCATTCTTTGGCTTTTCTCAAAGTCAATGTTTACCACCTCTCCATGATACCGAGAGACTGAACCTTCCTGACTAACCTCCCACGGGGGACTTTGTCAAAGGCCTTACTAAAGTCCATGTAGACAACATCCACAGCCTTTCCTTCATCAACTTCTTTGCAAATCTCCTCAAAAAACTAAGTTACAGTAAACACGACCTACCCTGCTCAAAGCCATTTTGACTATCTCTAATCTGTCCCTGACTATCCAAATATTAATCTATTTCCTCTCTTCAAAAGGAAAGCATTGAACAGCATTGAAAAGGTTTCTAAATAGACTCAAGAATATGAAGAGGATGGAGGGATATTTATCATATAGAAGCAAGAGAGCTTTAGTTTGATTTGGACTTCATGTTTGGTACAAATATGTGGGTCAAAAGGTCTGTTACTGTTCTATGTTCTATAGACTCACTAACTTGCACAGTTCAAATGTAAAGTTCGCATACATTGTCTTTGTTACATTCATCTTTAATTCCCTGATTTATACCCTAATCTATATTACAATAGCTATTTGAGGGCTAGTAGTTTTCTTGCTGTTTCTTAGCTCCACCCAAGCTCATTATACTGTATTTTCTTGTCAGAGGTATGATTTTGTCTCTTTCCTGCCTTTTATCCATTTTTTAAAAATCGGACAACTTGGTGTTCCTTTTTGGAAAATTCTGTTCAAAAGTCGATTGTCTATTCTACAAGATAAATATCCTTAAGAACTCTATTTAGTCCCAATTTTGATAACTTTGCAATCACACTCCTGCAAATGGCTCATTGCTTTATACCTCTGTATGTCAACATGTGCCTTTAATTAACTTAACATTACAAATGCTGTTTGTATTCATATAAAGAACCACCAGTTCCCCTGCTTTGACTCTCATTGAGTATACCGTTATGTTTGTTTGCTCAGTCTCTTCCTCACAGATTCTGGTTATTGTTCCCCAATTTGTTTCCTTGAAATTAGACATTGTTCCTAAACTTTATCTTTAAAAATTCTCTTCAGCAGATCACCATCATCATTCCCCCCTTCTCTTCACCACCCCCCCCCCCCACCTCCTTCTCCCAAGAATTAGTTTAGTGTTAATTACAGTCCTAGTACCAGGACCAACATGATTCGAGTGATGTCTAAACTCAAGGAACAGTTTCATTTTCCCGAGATGCAGTGAAACTCATTTCTCCTGTACCAGCCTTTGAACCACACTTTCAATAGAAGTAAAAGAGATAGTTTAATGATTTCAAAGAGCACAGAAGTATATTTTAAAAATGTTTATGCTAGAATTATGAAATAAAAACAAAATTCTGAAAATACTCATTAGGTCAGTCAGCAACTATGGAGAGATGCAATGTCATTGATCTGAGGCATTGCATTTGTTTTTCTCTTTCACAGACCTTTGGAATATTTCTAGTATTCCCCATTTTTAATTCTAATTTCCCTAGAGAAGAAGACAGAGCCCAAACTGTTGAGTTGCTCTGGTAAACAGCCAGTGCAAACACATTGGGCCTGTAACTATGTACTGTAGCCATTGTAATGCTGTGAGTATTGAATGTTCAGCAACTTCCAGGCTGGGATAATTTTTTGGACTGCAGGGGGATCAAGGGTAATGGAAAATAGGCAGGAAACGAGCTGAGGCCAACAACCAGATCTGTCACATTTTTATTGTAAAGCAAAGCATGCTCATGGGATGTGTAACCTATTTAATGTTCTATTTCTTATTTTCTTAAATGATCTTTGAAACCGGAAAACAATTATAACATGGTGTCATGTGGGGAAGAGTTTCAGGTTCGGTGGGTACGCAGAGAGGCAAGTCTGGACACAGGGGTGTTGCAATCACACGTAACTTCAATTAACCCATGGGAGACAAACTGGGGAGAATGTTAGACGGTATTCAATTACTATTTCACATAATCAACGATATAGACATTCACCTCAGACCTAGCTTGGACTCCAACAATAATGATACTCAATAAACTCACACACTAGAGTGCACACACATTACAAACACGGACTCTTACACACACCCGGTTCTCTGTACCTGCTTCTTGAAGGTATTGATCTATCACAATACTTTGTGCACACCTTACCTGCTACATTTTCAGCGATGTCCACAGTAGCGACCTGACATGGAGCAATGTCCGGGACTTGAACCACGAGGCAGAGAGAAAGAAACGTGCTATGCATCAATGTTTTATATAGTTCTGATATGGGTATTTAACCAATAATGATCCTAGGTAATTTAAATGAGCCAACACCAAGGTGTGCATTAATGGGTGGCCGGTGTCCAACCTTGATTGACAGGCGATGTGACTTCTGAATAAGTTTCAGACAGGAAGGACAGGTGGCCACCTGCAATACACACATTCCAGTCAGGCGGGGAGGACATGTTTCCTCCACACAACATTCCACCCCTCAGAAGTCACATTACTCTGCAATCACTATGAAGACAATCAATAACTATGTACATATTATAACTATATAAAAAAAAAGAAAAAAGAACAAAAAGATGTGTCTGGCAGTGAGTTCTAGAACCCTATTGTGGTGGAAGATGGTACTGCAGCCATGTCTGGGCATGTCCTCACTGGGCTGGGTAGGCTGATCTGCTTTCTGTACCTGTAGCTCCTCCCCATAAGATCCCCTAATAAAGGCTGAGAGCCCTAGTCTCCTCCCTCATACCCGCCTTGGATGTGCCAGCAGCATGTAGAGGCATGCCTGTGTTTTCTGATTAATAAAGCCTTTGACTGCTTGCTTCGTGTCTGTGGGCAGTCATTGATCGAACTACACCTGTCATCAGAAAAAAAAAGTTTCTCTTCATCTCAATCCTTCTCCCTTGTTTTGAACCACCCAATAAAAAATATATACTTCTGTCCGGGCCTCTCATAGTACTATCTTCTTTGGCTTGGCTTCGCGGACGAAGATTTATGGAGGGGGTAAACGTCCACGTCAGCTGCAGGCTCGTTTGTGGCTGACAAGTCCGATGCGGGACAGGCAGACACGGTTGCAACGGTTGCAGGGGAAAATTGCTTGGTTGGGATTGGGTGTTGGGTTTTTCCTCCTTTGTCTTTTGTCAGTGAGGTGGGCTCTGCGGTCTTCTTCAAAGGAGGTTGCTGCCCGCCGAACTGTGCGGCGTCAAGATGCACGGTTTGAGGCGATATCAGCCCACTGGTGGTGGTCAATGTGGCAGGCTCCAAGAGATTTCTTTAGGCAGTCCTTGTACCTCTTCTTTGGTGCACCTCTGTCACGGTGGCCAGTGGAGAGCTCGCCACATTACACGATCTTGGGAAGGCGATGGTCCTCCATTCTGGAGACGTGACCCACCCAGCGCAGCTGGATCTTCAGCAGCGTGGACTCGATGCTGTCGGCCTCTGCCATCTCGAGTACTTCGACGTTAGGGATGAAGGCGCTCCAATGAATGTTGAGGATGGAGCGGAGACAACGCTGGTGGAAGCATTCTAGGCTCCCTTGTTTTGAACCACCCAATAAAAAATATATACTTCTGTCCGGGCCTCTCATAGTACTATACACTTCAATTAAATCTCTCCCAGGCCTCCTCTGTTGCAAAGAAAATAACCATAGTTTATTAAATATTTCTTGATAGCTAAAAATTTCCATTCTTGTCAGCATCCTTGTAAGTCTTCTTGTTCCTTTCTCCAGTGGCATAATATCTTTCCTGTAATGTGAGCAAAATATTATGCAAATCTAAAGATGTGGTTCAATTGTTGTTATTACAGTTTGATCATAATCTCCCTGATCCCCACAGATAACAAAACAAAATCATTGGACATGTTAACCTGCTGCAATTTGAATGGCCCTCTTTTCAGAGTTCCTCTTCTAAACTGATGATTGCAGAGGACATAAATGTCCAACATTCTTGCTTGCATTTAAAATGTCCTTTGGAACATAGTAAAATGTTGTTGTATATTTTTGCTAATGGTTTGGTTTGGCAGTGGAGGAAGGAACATCTGGGTGAGACAGTTAGCATTTGAGGAGGACTCTGTCTGATCATCTATCTTGCTTCTTTGCTATAATGACACGGACAAGGAAAAATCAACTGAAGGCAGAAAATAAAATAACATAAAATAAAGAAAAAAACACTAGATAGGTTCAAATAACGGAGGCCAATTAGAACAAAAGTAAGTGGCTTGGCAGACGAGTGAGGAAGTCTTTAAGTGGTTACAAAGACATGTGGACAGGGTAAAGGAATGTGCAAGACTGGATGAAGATACATTAAATGTGCATGGGTGAGGTAATATATTCTGGGAGAAGAAAAGCACATTGAGAATATGAACTCTAGGAAAATATACAATAGTAATATTTAAGAAGATTTTGGGTAAGTAGACTCATGAAAACACTGAGAACGGAGGGAATGGATAATGTGTAGGCAAAATAGATTTTGTTTACTTTGGCATCATGTTCAGTGGAGATATCATGGGCTGAAAGGCCTGCCTATGCTGTAATGCGCTATGTTCTATAGATAAACTATATCTCTGTTGAATCAAATCTAAATTTCCCAAAAGTATCAGTGCAAGTGGAAGAATCCATATAGAGAAAGGGCCAAGAGTATTTTGTGTTTTCAAGAAGCAATGATAGATTTGTGCCAGATGCAAGTTAAACATAACAACATTAATAAAAGAATCAGGAATAGGCCTCTTGGCCCTCAAGCTAGCTCCACTATTCAATATGATTGTGACTGATCTTCCCCAGCACTCGTCTGCTATACTAGTTCGCCACAGCACCAAGACATGCTTACAGCAAATGTCACTTTAACCAACTCGTGATCACTTGACCAGATGTCTTTTTGCAGCTGAGTATAAACTTTTAACGAATACACAACAGTGAAATGCCTTGTGATAGCAGCAGGTGGGGAGGTAGGGGTGAGGGACATATGCAACAGGGGCTTAGGAACTCCTCCTCCTTCCTCCCTTCCTCTACTGCCTACACATTCACCATATTCAGTGACCATTTCGGGACATCTGTGATTTTTGTCTGTTTAAAATGTTAAACTAAAAATGGTTATATTTAAATTCATCCAGGTGCCCATTCTTGATTTTTCTAATGATGTTATAGAGACTCTTTGAATGGCAGTTTTTATTTGTTTAATTGATTAGTCAGAATTATATCAGCCATAAAAATCAACTTTGATTAGAGATTAGATTGTTCCACTGGACAGTGAAAGCTGCAGAAATCAAGGGTTTATTTTTAAAAATTAGATAAAACAATTACATACCCATTTGAATGATGGTAGGGTGCAAATGGGATTGTGGGAATAACATGAGATTGGTCAAGTAGTAGGTTGACATAGCTGTAATGTACTAAATAGATTTCTCCCGTGTTGGAAACTTTTATAGTTTAACGACTACAAGGTTTGGCTCAAAGTATTTTTGGGTAGCAGGGTAGTTTTTTTGCACCAAATGAATATGGCATAATTCCATAAACCTTCTATCCAGAGACCTGGACAAATGATCTAATAATCTAGAAATAGAAGTACAATTCCCATGGTGACCATTTAATTTTAATTCAGGAAATAAATCTGAAATTTAAAAAAGCTAGCATTTATAAAGGCAGGCAAGAAAACTTCCATCCGGTTGACTAATAATCTTCATGCAGAGGAAGGATAGTTTGCATTATTACCTTGCCTGGTGTCAACATAATCACCGACAAACTATTCTGGTGGAATCCCTCTCAAATAACCTCATAAGATGGGATAATTCAAATGGGGCAATAACCAAAGACGTGTAAAAACTATGAGCTGTAAATGTATCAAATTAATTGTCTTATTTTAGAAAAGTTAGACATAGAAATTTATAATGTAAACTTTGACAACAAAATTATCCAGATTGGTCGAGTAAGATGTTGCATCAATGACAGATTTTCAATGGATTACCAGCACGTATGCAATATCAAAACCACATATGCTTTATAATTGTGTTGGGCAAGTTTCAATTAGCAACACAAAATATTCAATTTTGTCAACTTTTTGGGAACAGTGTGGCCTGGCGGAATGGGTAGAGACTACGGAGTCTGAACGACCTTGGTGGCATCTCTGTAAAACTGATGATCACCAGAATGGCTACCTTAAAGAGCTGAAATTGGCCTTAAGATACAGTAAAGGACATATTTATTCCAAAATAAGGGTTTCCCCCCCATTTTTATCACGAATATAATAGTGGTTGTGTGAGTTTGTCCTGGGTGTTGCTGGGTATCACTGTTATTTGTTGGGGGGGGGTGGTGGGAAAGTATTATGCGGTTACTCTGGTAATGTTCCTCACTCATTTCAAAACTTGGCTGGGCTCTTGCTGATTTTATTTAATCCTTCTTCCCTTCAGTAGGGCGCCTGACGTCAGACAGACTTTCTTTCTCAGCAGTGAGCCTTGAGCTCAAGCAAAGGCACGTCGACCCGGGAGGAGAGCAGCTCAACCCTCAGCACCAGTGAAGAAACACGCAAAAGGAGCGGGACGCTGTCGGAGACCAATTTCGCCTTTCGAAGGTCACAAAATCATGGGTGAGTGTCCAAGACGGGGGCTCTCACACGGACGGACCCCTGCCCCCAGTCCTCTCTCGTTCCACTGCCCTGACGCGCAGAACAGCGCTGAATTTTCGAATCGGGAAACTTGCTCCCCACGCGGAACTGTCAAATTCTGGAACTGGGAATGGAAAGCTCTCCTTTGTTGCAACATGATAGATTATGAATGGCCTTTACCCAGGAATTTGGCTTTAAAATGCGGCCGCAATTGCAATAGGAATGTAATGTAACGTTCTGCGGCGAGCTCCGCTCTGGCTGTTCTTGTGCAGCCAAGCTTCCAAATTGCAATGTGCTCATTCGAAAAGTTTTGCATCTCCAATGCCGATACAATGCGCAGAGAGGGAGCTGGGGGTAGGTGTTCTGCGAAGAAAAGACCACTTGTAGGGTTTGCTCTATCGATTTTAATGATCTCCCGACTGGGGTTTTTATTTAGAAGGGGTGGAAGTATTTCTAGCTGACTGTGATAAATGAATCAAGCAGACTGGAATAAACTTGTCTGATTTGCCTGCGTAAACTCAATTAATTCTTTTACTTCTTAAAGGATCTTTTTTTTAAAAATCGAACTCTGTCAAATTCATTGGACCTTCTCCAGATTGGGGAGTTAACAAAAAAAAAGTTTTCAGGGACCTAAAAGCAACCGTAATTAAAACAAAGTGATGTTTTTAATCATCGTGTGAACCCAAGTGCTGATTTGTAGCAGCTGTTTCAGAGCAGGATATGGTTTGAAAGCTTGTGCCTGCTTCGCAAGATGATTGGGAACTTTATATTGTTGGAGTGCAGATATTTTTTTCTGCTAAGTATGTATTAACAACATCTGGGATACACAACTAACATTGGAAATCTTTGTAGACTGCCTCTGGATTTTTGGGGGGTGGGGTTGGTGAGCATGAATGAAATTTCCACTTATTTGACAGAAACTGATTCTTTTGCCTGCTGCTCCATGTTGAGTCCCCCTCCTCCCCTCTTCAGCAGCAAATGTTAAGGGGCCTCTTGGTGGTCACAGGCTCCATAAACTTGTCCCAGTGCAGCAACTTAGCAGTAAGTCAGGTTACTACTGACTGGTGGATACTGCTGATCATTCATTCGATATTAAGGTGCAAGAATTCCTGAAGATATCAGATGAGCCGCTTGTTTGGAGGGTCGCTACAGAGGAATAGTTAATTGCTTGAAGCAGAGTTCCTTGGTCTTGGAAGTAAAATTGAACTTCTGAGACGTGTTCGGTGGTATATAATTTTAGTGGCCCCTTTTTCCAAAATGTGGAATTGGGGAAGAAAGGGTTACAAAGGATTGCTGGAGACTATCACAAGACAAATTGTGTCATTAAAAAAAAGAGGCCTTTTGGCCTCTCATGCATTTGGCAGCTCTTTGAAAGAGTTGCCTCAGTTGGCACTGCCTCTCCTCCATAAGGACTGTATATTTTTCCCCTTTGGTATGCATCTAATTTCTTTCTGAAAGTTGCCATTAAACTAGCTTTCAGATCATAATAACCTATTGTATTTAAAATCTTTTGTGTCCTTTTGGCCATCAATTTGAATCAATTTTCCTGCCAAGTAAAAATAGGTTCCTCTTCATTTAATCTCAAAAAGGGCTTTTTTTTTCTTTTTTAATCTTTTTATTGGTTTTAATATATGCAAAATACATGGGTACATATGGTAATAATAAAGTAAATTAATATCATTACAAATATCAAATAACAATGAACAAGGTACATATGGACCCACATTATTAAATAGAAAAAAGTAAAAGAAAACCCCCCCCCATCTATTCCTAAACTAAGAATCAAACCCCACCCTATGAGGGCTACTGGCCAAGAGTCCATCACTAATAATAACTATGGGGTCATTTTTTTTAAAAAAAAAGCAGAGATAATTAATCTACAAATTTTGAAAGTAAGAAAAGGACACCAAAGAGAAAGGAAGTTAAGTTCCATTGCAGTAGTAGAACACCTAATTTTTTTCAGATCAGACATGTCATCCCATCCGACAACCATTGAGTACGAGTTGGAGTGACAGCGTCTTTCCATCTCAGCAAAATGGCCCTTCTAGCAATGAGGGAAGCAAAAGCCACTCCATTGGGATTGTGAAAAACTCAATATTAAATCCATTGGCCCACTGACTCCAAAAATAGCAATGAAAGGGCTCGAAGTCAAGTTAATATTAAGAACAAAAGATAAGGCATGAATACCCCTTGCCAAAAATTAAAGAGAGAAAGACCTAGCCAAAACGTATGATTCATTGTGCCTTCCTCAGTTATGTATATATCACATTTAGAGGAAATATTAGGATAAAATTTAGCTAACTGAACCTTTGAAAAGGGTGCTTGATGAACTTCCTTAAATTGTATTAATGAATGCCTAGCACAAAGAGAAGATGAGTGAACACATTTCAACATAGAATCCAATGTAGTGTCAACAAATGGTTGTTGAAAGTCTCGTTCCTATTATTTCTTAATACCGCCCAGGGAACTATCCCCAGATCTTGAGAGCAGTTCATAAAGAGCAGAAAGCAATCCTTTATGATTAGGTTTAAAGTTGTATACTTCGCAGATAAGGTTAAAATCTAAATCCTGGCAAAGCTTCAAGAATTTAAGAAGCTTCTAATCTGTAAATAACAAAAAAGAGTGATGTTTAGCTATTTTAAATTTAATAGAATTTTTTAAAAATAGCAACTGTTGAGAAACTGATGCAGGATTGGATTTGAGTCGCAGAATTTAAAGGAAGTAAGACTAGGTTTTTTGTTTTGAATCACATCCGATTTATTTGTCTGCTTGTGTCTGTCTTTTACAGCATATCCTAGCTGAAGCAGGTTAATTGGTTACTGTAAGTTACCCTGAAGTAGCTTGGTAGCAAGAGAATGTGAGGAGAGGAGGGAACAATGAGGGAATATTTGCTGCAACAGTGAGGGAATGGGACTGTGGGATTGCTTTCAGAGCCAGCATATGGGCCAAATGGCTTCCACATATGTTGTAAGAAAGTGTGAAGCATGTGATACAGTTCCTTGGTGCTGGAACCTTTTAGAGCATAGAACACTACAGCCCTCCAGTCCACGAAATTGTGCCAGCCCATATAAACCTACACCATGATCAATCTATCCCTTTTCTCCCTCACAGTCCATAACACCCCCCCTCCTCCCAACACCTATTTGTCTTGCATCAGGTGACTATCTAAGACTCTTTTAAATGTTGCTATTGCCTGAGGCACAACCACTACACCTGGCAGTACATTCCAGGGACCCACCACTCTCATGTATAAAACAAAACTACCTCTGACATCTCCCCCAGATTTTCCTCCACTCACTTCAAACCGATGTCCTCCCATATTGGCCATTGTTGTCCTGGCAAAAGCGTGGTGGCTGTCCACTCTATCTATGCTCCTCATTATCCTGTACACTAAAGATGAATGAATAAGCAAGAAATCATTGTCTTATACAGGTTGTCCCCGACTTATGACCTGTGCCACATACTGCCATCCATATGTAGGACTTTAAAAAAAAAACTATATAAATTTAAAAACCTAAAGAAAAAAAAATGTAAATATAAAAAAATTTTGCTCTTGGGGTGAAAGTAGGGGCCTATCTTTGGAAAATAGTGCCTATGGCAGGGGTGGCCAAGATTTCGAAAGAGCTGGCCTTGATGGCTGCCATGTTGTATTTGACCAACAATAAAGCAGATACAGTGAATTTCCAACTTGTGTCCATTTCAAGATGCGACCCATCAGTCAGAACAGAGCACTGTCATAAGTTGAGGACAACCTGTACTGATTTATCAAGAAATCTGAGAGATTTTTGGGATTGAGGAATGGAGAAGATCTAGTTTTTGAAATGGAGATTATCTGTTTGCATTGGTCATTGTATCAATAAAATAGTGAAAATACAAATTCATGATTACCACCAAGAGAAAAAGGTGACACATCACCTTTTGGTATGCTCACAGCTTGTGGATAACACATGCATGGCTGAATATTTTGGAGACTGGTTCGTGGGTTTTACATATTGTACTATCAGCAGGAAGTTAATTGACTTTGGATAGACAAACTAGATAAAGTTAAAAAGGCCATGAAGGGAAAGGTATGATGGAAAAAAAATATCTCTCTTGGTTCAACTACAAACAGCATTTGAAGTAGGAATCGCAATACATATTAAAAAGTAAGTACATGCTTGTGTAAGTGGATGATTAAAAAGAACATTGGGGAAAATCTAAGACGACGGAATTAAGTGGAGAGAACTCTTTCAGGGAGTAGTAGGGCAATATTAAATCACATGGACCATCTTCCCTCTAGTGAATCATCCGTATCAAAAATGTCCAAATATACACGTGGAGAAGAGGTCATAAGATAGTGATTGTAGAACACAGAACTGAATCTCTACCTCGTGGTCAAGTTGAGAAAGATCGGTCATCACACACTGATTTCATTCTGCTTGATTCAACAATCATGGGGAATTATGAACGTGTTTTTTTTTCTCCAATTTGTTTTGCTCAGCTACACATTGTGTAAGTCTCCTGAGTAAGTTGCCAGTGGGATTATAAATTGGTTATTAAAGCAGAGCATCATGAGTTTAGAGATGAGATATTCTGTCCATTGAGGCAGTAATGGGGAGAATTTAATGAACCAAGGAAGGATTTATTGATGTGCTCTTAGTTGCCTAGAGGAAAGTTCTGTCATGATCCTGTTTTGTAAACAGCTGCTGGGAAGCCTGCCTTTGATCTATCTCTACAGTGAAATGCTTTCCTCTGAATAGGCCAGTCCAGATCAAGAACTCAAAGTGTGGGAAATGGAACAGTTTTGCTCCCAATACAGTATTTCCTTCTTTGAGCTGCACTGCCACTCTCTCTGACAATCAATTGTATTGATCATTTGCAAAATTGGGTCACATTTGAGCCTGAGGGGCAGTCAATACAAGTTAATTCTGGCTGGCAGTGCAATTGGGATCATTAGATGAGGGTGTGTGTTTGAAGCAAAAATTGTGAATAAATAAGAGACATGATTGAGGCTGTGGGATGCAATACCTGTGTATAGTGAATTCATTGGTTAATTCACAGGTTAGAGATTAGTTGTAAATACTAATCAATCATATACATATTCAGTTTGTATTGTTTTGGTTAACTGACTGAGTGCACATCCATCCTGAGGCAGTCGTGGTGATGCACTATAAACTAGATGTGGGATCCTGCAGAGGAAGTTCATGGTTCCTTGCTTCAGCAACTGAATTATGTCTCCTGATTTTTTGTGAGTTTAAAGTGTTGCTAACCTGGAAATATGAACATTCTGTTAAACGTTGTTAGCATAGAGGGTTTCTGGTTGATTTGAAAGTGCTGGAGATCATGAGGCATCCAAAGAAAAAAAAATGAATGTACTGAAATTGTTTCGTTCAGCAAAAAGGTCAAGAGCCATTGGTTACAGATTTCAAGGGCCTAGCAAAAGAGCTAAAGGTAACATGAACAAAGACTTTTTACCCAACAAGCAATGATGACCTGGAATTCTCTGCCTGAAAGAATGGTGGTAGCAGGAATCAGGATCAATCATGGATAAATCATTTAAGGAAAAAAAACTATCAGTTTTATATCTAACAAGTCAGAAAAAAGTAAGTGAATTGGTGTTACTAAAGCTATATCATGCTTAAAGATCAGATGTATTTCAAAACATGCAATAGGCAACTTACCATCAACCCCTTTGTTTCCCATTAATCCCCTCTCTAAATTATGATGGAATCACTATGCAATCTCAGAGCACTAACATTATTATCTCTGTTGCAAATGCTGTATTTGAAGCTGTCTTTTGGACGTAAATCTACATCTTGTGCTGTAGCCCATCATGGGTTTGTGCCTGGCTGTCTCAACCATCAGTGCAATGCTGGAGTTGGCTGTTAGGCTATGTGGTTTCCTGGTAAACTGTCTTCATTGAGAGGGTTGTGTCCACCTTCAAGATCTTACTTGAATATATAATTCTTATGCAGCATTGGTTAAAAAAAATGTGCATTATCAAAGTTATTTTTTAGTTTTTAAAAAGACATTTAAAGACTGAAGAAACAGTTTATTTCTTGCATTGAAATGTAGGTAAATGCTTGCAAATTAGTTGTCTGTACTTCCCAAGTGCAATTATTGGTTGGAAGACCATTTGTGAGATCTGTCTTATCAAACCATCATTGTGGCGTTAAGGTTCAAATGTTAGATGTATTATGCACATTTGTATAGTGTCAAACTTGCTGATAATAACCTATGTTAATTGGTGTTTAACCAATTTAAATCTAATTAAGCTCTTGCAGAAAATACAACCGAAACTTAAAGCCAAGGAGCTATCATCAATATGAAGGTCCTGTGGTCTGCCATTGTTCTGATTATAACATCGGCATTATTCTATCTTTCATTTACCCATTCCAAGTGCTGCATGGATATTGGAGTGTTTATTTGCAGTTTGACACTTTTTGTTTGTTGAATTATTTTTTAAAGCGCTTATGGTAACTAATCCTCTCGCCAGCAGGTGCTTTTAAAATTGTTTTACTCGTCAGAAATTCACTGCAATGAAGGACAGGATCCAGTTGAACAAAGCACAATGTCTAGTTTGCAACCTCTGTCAAAAAATGTATGTGGCAGCTCAAAGACTGAAGTAACATTTTGCACCATCTCAATGAAATTAGTTTGAGCTTCATTGTTAGTTAATTGAACTTGTCCTTCAGCAAAAGAAATGTTAAGTAGATTTTGTTCGGCTCTTGGTTGTTTTACATTAACATATTGAGCAGATTTATAAACCACAAGAAGTAGACAAAAATACTTTTGTTCCTCTAGTATATGAGATGTCAATCTATTGTATCCTTAATAAAAACCTTTAAAGCTACAATAAAAATATTGAGATCTGGTCTGAATGTGTAATTAGCCGTTAAAGAATTTGTTTTAGATGTGATTTTTTTTTAAACTTGCTGCTGACACCCCTCTGCTTTATATGATCAGTTCTCTAAATTTCTTGACTTGAGAAAATCTTGTGCAGCAGGGCTCATGTAAGGAAATGTGTAGTTTATTAAAAGCAAGGGATGAAATGTCTAGTTATTCCAAAAGATGATGGAAATGCACTATGCCAATGCAAAATCTCAATGTTGCTTAATTGGTATTGTTTCTGTGTTTTGGAAATTGAACCTATTTAATGGGTAAAATGTTTGTTTCTTCCTTGGTTTTTCTCCAGTTATTCCAGTTTCTTTGCAGCTGTTTGTTAATAGTTATGAGCATGGAAACTATTGTCACAGGCAACAGAAAATGAGATTGAAATATCTGTCTTCCTTGTTTGAAATTTGTTTTTGAGTTGAAGAACTTCATGGAACCAATGTGGACTTGTGAGAGATAACAAGTAGTTAAGTAGGCACATCAGCCTAGATTGTTACCATCAGCAGTGAAATAAATGCGTTGCAACTGATCTTAAAGAAAGCTGGGTCCTCATTTTCTCAATGGCTTTGGTATAGAGGGACAGTTAAACCATCAAGCAAATTGATCAGCCATTCAATTTGAAGAATTTGTGTAGAGAAGAAATCAGGAAGTACAAAGCATTTTAAAATTTTTGAAACATTTTACATAACATGAAATTTTGGTGAATAATTAGGGTTTAATATGCCATTAAATGCTCTCACACATACAACAAAGTGGTCCTGACCCATATATTAACTGACTCTTTCTACTATGGATGCTACCTGACCAGTTGAGTCCCTCTAGCTCCTCATAAGGCACTTTCAAGCAGGAAAAACATCCATCTGTAAAAGCAAAGGTTCTTCACCCTTGCACCTAAAGACTTACTTCTCTGAATGCGCCATGGCTGGCTCCGAGGCGCCAGTTCCAACCCTTCCCAGGGAAGGATAATCGGCGGAGTGCTGAGTTCCGCCGCCTGACCTGAATGTACACCCGCTGCAAGCGACTGGTTAGGGGTTGGCTGATGATGCCATCAGCCCGCGACCCATCTCCTTCCATGACCCCCTCAAGGCAAGGGCGGTTGGCGGGAGATATCGGGAGCCATCAGGGAGCGGCTGATGTGGGCTGTGACAGCCTCACCGGGCCGCTTCAGCCTTCAAAACATGGCAAAGCAATGGCCGTATTCCCTACCCACAATCCCCATGCAGCTGGAACTGCTCAATGGTTCCCAGAACAGTTCTAGCTACATGGAGGATTACGGGTAGAGAAGACGGCCATTTCTCTTCCACTTATTTATGACGAGTGGCACTATTGCCCCAGTCTCCCCGCTTCCATTGGCTCCAGAGGGCGCCACAAATTGCCTCTCAATATGAATGGGACGCTGGAGCAGCCTTTTAGGACCTGCTGCCTGAAAGGTAAGTTTTAGATCTGCTTTTGTAGCCAGCCTCCAGTGAAGGCCTGACATGAAATGGCCTGTTGTTTGCTTGAGGTTCTACAGTTTTTTGAGCTTTGCTATGTGACATTTTCAGCGTTACGTCCAGGCAAGGTTAATTATTAAATGATCAAAGTCCTCATCAAATTACAGATTTTTAAATTTCCCTGTGACTTCCGAATTTTGGTGATTAAGTGCATGTGCTTGTTTAACAGCATGTATTCTCTCCCCAGCAGTTGCTGACATTCCCTTGATTCCAGTGAGCATTAAGCATCATGTGACTAGCCCCTACAAAATACTTCCCGGTGCAATACAGCATGTCACCTGTCTTCTTTCTGAATTATAACAGGTAGTGAAATGTTAGGTGGGATAGTCACACATTTAACTAATAGTTAACCAAAAGGTTATTAGCATTACAAATAGGGATCTTTCCATTTAGCAACTGAGCATGCCTTTAGATGGAATCAGTGAGTAGAACTACTTTTGTTAACAGTGTTGACCAACTTGTTTCTTTTTTTTTGATACTCTCTGTGCGTCTTTGTTTCTTGAGAAGAGTCCAGCTTTCCAGGGAGGTGGATGAAAGTTGTTGAGTGGAGGCTGCCCATTTGTTTGTATGGGATTGTAGCTGAGTTCAGATTGTTGGTGAATGGAGAATTCAAACCCACTGATGCTCCAACACCATTCTGCATCATTCCCTTCATAGATGTAATAGTATAACTTATTTGACTTGTAAGACTTTTTCAAGTAACACAATATATTAAAAAAACCAACCTGAGAGAATAGTGTTTATGAATTTAAGTCGAGAACTTGGCAAGTGAGTTTTGTAGATTTTAAGAGACTGTTGATCAATTCCTGATGCTGTAGCACTTTCACGATGACAGCTTCTCCATTTCCAAATAGTTATTTAATGAAATACAGATTGCCATAAATGTATAATGATGTATTGTTAATTAGCAAGCCATTAATATGTGTAATGGAATTTGAATCAGTTTTGTTGTCCTTTGCAAGTCAGAGAGCATCGGGCAGTGGGATTAGCTTTTAGAGCCTGCTGCACATACAGTGGAGTGATAAATCTCTAACTATCCAGTAAACTTAACACTTTTTTGTCCTTTTTGTTTAGCTCTGAAATTTGTTGCTTCAAGGAAAGTATGATTTTGTCAAAAACAAAGTTTGTGATATTGAAGTATGCCTTTCTGACATTAATAACTCCACCCCCCCCCCCCCCTCCCCGACACTGTACATTGAAAGTTGAAGCAGATGACTTGATGTCAGGAAGAAGTGCAATTGTTTGAGTTAAAAGTGGCTATGGTAAATGTCCTTGCCCAATATGAGTTGAAGGTGAATTTTGAATAATTGTCCAGCTGCATTTTTCTATGCAACTGAACTGTATAATTTAATCCACAGATATTGAGACTAATTTCAAGATGCATGTTATTATGACAAATCAAAAAATGTATTGATTCTTGAGCTAATATGTTTGGCATTACTTTGTTTTTCGCCAAAGTTTATGTAATATATTGGAACTCAATGTTCATTTCTATTTTGCATCAATTCTTACCAAAAAGGTACAGTTAAATCCAGGCAATTTCAAGCTTCCCAGTCTGGTACCAAGGGATTATTTCCCATTTTGTGTGAGAAGCTTCATTCTTGAAATTTCTTTGGCACCAGTGGGAAGGGCCAGATGGCACCATTGGAGAACGGTTTGAGCAGGCAAATTGCAATGCACTTGGAGCATGAGAAGACTGGGGACCAAGTGAGGGGAGGGGGGGAAATAAGCAAAAATCATACTTAAGGCTTTCCTCCTCTCATAGCATGCGAGGAGAGGGCTTTTTGAAAATCAGGTTCACACCCTAGTGTGGGTACAAGTCAGCTAAAGAATTTGCAGACCAAAAAGACCACAGAACACTGATCTTTAACTGACAAAAGCATGTACAGTTCAATGCCCCATTGAATATTTTTGACACATTTCCACTGTTTAGATATTTGACCTACTTAATTCTTGCAAAAATTTTAAATGATGACACTATTTGTTCAAATCTCTAGTCTTCTGGAATTTCTACTGCCCTCAACGATGAAAATAAAATTTTTGTCAAGGTCCCAACAATTTCCTTCCTGCCTTCCCACAATATTCTGGGCTGCACCTGGAGATCAATACAGTATAAGATTGCTAACACATTTTCACTACTGATGTAGACATGTCCTAGAACAGGGCTAACCAAACCTTTTAGCTCATGGAACCCTTTTGGGGAGCACTTGGAAATTGCGGAACCCCAATCGTCCATTGGCCAACGTCACAATGGGGCTGTGGACTGGTGATTGGCTGCACGGGCAGGGAAAAGACAGGTCACAATCCCCACCACCCTCCCTCACCCCACCCCCACCCCCACCTCACCATCATTCTTCCTGTTAATTGGTCTGAAACCTCACTGCTGGAACCTTTGACAGACAGGCTGAGCCCAGGTGCGGTGGAGGGGTGGGGGGTGCGGGTATTATATTAATGAGTGGCCAAGGTGAGCATCAGGGGAGGGTTGTGCATGTCTCCCCCTCTCAATCATTTCTTCTTTGGAGCCCCTACACCTTTCAATGAAATCCCTGGGTTCCACAGAACCTAGTTTGGGAAACGCTGCCATAGGCTATCTTTAGTTACCTTCCTCACCTCCCACTCCTGCTTAGCCTGCTCCACAGTAAACACATTCACAAACTATTCATTTAAGATCTTCAAATTTCTACTGGATCCACACACACAATTTATTTTATAGACTTCAAGGGATTTTACTCTTTGGATGAGTCACCTGACATCTCGGCAGTGGTCATTCACACAGGAACAACCAAAACAGCAAATTTCCATTTCTGTCTGTGAGTTTAGACAGATACCAGCAGTTGTGTATCATTGGTACATCGTTTTCATTAGCCCCATGGTCATGGAATGTCCGCAGTTCAGTTTAAACTGCAGGTGTTCCAGGAAAATGACTAGAGATCTAGGAGTTAAAATGTCGGAATGGGAATGGCATCTTCATTCCCATTCTGAGCTTTTTATACAGGCTGTGTTCTGGGAAAATGGGAATAATTTCCTGGGATGCAGCAGCTCTGTTTTTAAAAAAAAAACACATTGATGCCCATTCTGATCCTTAATGGGACCTGTTGTTTCCCTCTTGACCCTCTTGTTCTTAATATACATAAATTATTTTTTTAATTCTCCCTTTCACTGTCTGCCAGAATTGCTCCTACATTCCTTGTGTTCCTCATGGGAATTTTTCAAACCTTCCTGCACAATTCTGATATATGTAACACACAAAAGGGCTGGAGAAACTCAGTAGGTCACAGAGTATCTATAAAAAGTAAAGGTAAATGCTAAGCAAAATTACTCTTGTAAGATACCTGTGCTTCCCATGAACACTGTGTGACTTGCTGAGTTTCTCTAGCACCTTCGAGTCTTGCACTACAGTCACAGTTTTACTTTATCTGTTATATAGCTCCTTTTTAATTTCTGATCTATACTAGAGGTCATGGTTTAAGATTGAAGGGGGAAAATTATAAAGGGAACATGAGGGGAAATTTCTTTACGCAAAGGGTGGTAGGGATGTGGAATGAGCTTCCGGCAGACGTGGTCGAGGCGGGATCATTGGTTACATTTAAGGATAGACTGGATAGTTACATGGAGAGGAGAGGACTGGAGGGGTATGGACCGGGTGCTGGTCAGTGGGACTAGGAGGGTGGGGATTTGTTACAGCATGGACTAGTAGGGCCGAACTGGCCTGTTCTGTGCTGTAAGTGGTTATATGGTTATATCTTTACTTTGTCATTTCTTCCCTTTACCATGCTGGGAACATGTTCATCCTGGACATTCATTATCACACTCTTCTTCCTATCACTGTGTGTATTTCCCAGGGTACACTGATTTCATGGCCCTACAACCCAATGAGTGCACCCTGATCATCAATTACACAGTTGAAGGGTTTTTTTTATATTCGGTCCCACATTTCCAATAAATTTTGTCTCTTTCCCCCCCCCCCCCCCCCCCACATTTGTAGCACTCATCTACATATATGGGCAATTTACAATGAACATTTAATTTACCAATCCATACATCTTTGAGATGTGAGACAAAACCTGAGCACCCATGCATTCACATTCATGACATCCATCTAGTGAATTAATTGATCACCACAAATTATCCTTGGTGGACAGATGAGTAGTGGAACCTACAAGGTATTTTATGGAAATATAAGGAGAATTAATGTGTAAACCTGTGCTGGCTGTTGAGGTAGACTAGATGAGCTGAAAGGCCTGTTTCTGTGCTCTGCAACTCTGATTTTATGGCATGGAATTTAACCTATGGTCATTAAGGGCTGGTTGATGAAGTGGTTGCTTTCATCAAGGAGATTTTGCACCAGCCCTTAATGAGGGTCCAGTACTGAAGGGGCATTTGCTTATCTTGTGATGTTCTCACAGCATTATAATCTGACCTTGCTTTGCAGGTCATTAATGGTCACTTTGAAAAGGCAACAGAGGACCCAGGAAGGATTGGCATTAAAAGGACAATTATTTGGAAAAGCATCTTTCTGAATATTTGATTGTTAGGAATATGTCTGCACTTCTGCATGGTAATATTTCTTCAGAATCTATTTTAGGTACAAATCTTATTTTTCTCGGTACAACTAAAACTTAACAACATGAGAAATATTTTTGATAATTGTTGCATGGTGGAGCCATCTTTCCAGAGTAGGTTAATCCAGAATTAAACAAATTCCTCTGACTCAGAAGCAGGATTTATTGTCATGAACAAGTCATGAAATTTGGTGTTTTGTGATACCATTATAGTGCAAACGTACAGATTATGACCATCCTTATGAAGTCACTATAAAAAATAAAATAATAATAGCAATAAAAGTGCATGAAAAGTAAGGCAGGGTCTTTGGTTCATTGACTATTCAGGAATCTGATGGCAGCGGGGAAGAAGCTGTCCTTGTGCCACTCATTTCTCGTCTTTAGGCTCCTATACCTTTTCCCTGATGGTAGCAGAGTGAAGAAGGCATGGCCTGGGTGGTGGGGGTCTTTGAGGATAGAGGCTGCTTTTTTAAGACATCTCCTCCTGTGGATGTTCTCGATGGAGTGAAGTCTGGTGCCTGTGATGTCACAGGCCGTCTGGAGTTTATTCTTGTCTTGAGAGTTGGTGCCTCCATACCAGGCAGTGATGCAATGAACCAGAATGCTCTCCACGGTACACCTGTAGAAGTTTTTGAGAGTTTTCAGTGACATACTGAATCTCTTAAGGCACCTCACCAAGTATAGCCACTGGCAAGCCGCCTTTGGAATTAGAACTTGACAGCATTGGAATTGTGCCTGGCCACACAGTAATGGGTATATAAACAAGTAGAGGAGTGGGCTAAGCACACATCCTTGGGGTGCACCTGTGTTGATGATCAGTGAGGAGGAGATGTTATTTCCAATTCGTACTGACTGTTGTCTTCCAATGCGAAAGTCAAGGATCCAGTTGCAGAGTAGGGTACAGAGGCCTAGAGTTTGTAGCTTCTTGACAGGGTCAGTGCCAAAGGGGGGCATCCGCAGGCATCGCCCCCCCCATGATGTGTTGTGCCCCCCATGTGATCATGGCTATCCCTGGCTGTCAGATACACCCTACTCCCTCCTGCATCATTAACATCTAGGTTTAACCACACTAACGACTCTCCATCTTCCACAGGCCACCACGTCACTAGCGTGTGTCAAGCGTCAGTAGCATCTAGTGATGCTTGATGCTGTACAAGTATTGCCTTCGTGTACCATGTCAGAGGGGGCGGATGGTGTTAAAGATAGGGATGTCCCAGCTAGCAACTCCCGCTCCCCCCCATTGACAGGTTGTTCCCTGCTAGCACCAACAACCACCCCCCCCCCCGGTTGAACGAGCCCCCCTCTAACACTCTAATACCCCCCCAATATACATTTTGGCACTGATCCTGTTTCTTGACCAGCACTGAGGGAATAATGCTATTGAAAGCTGACCTGTAGCCTATGAAGAGCAGCTGTATGGATGAATTGCTGTTTGAGGTGATCCAGACCTGAGTGGAGAGCCAGCAATATTGCATCTGCTGTTGAGCGACTCTACACCTAAAGACCAGGTGAATATTACAAGATGTTGCTGGGAGTTCCCTTGGAGTATTGTATGATGTTCTGGTCATCCAACTATTATTAAGCTGGAAAGGATTCAGAGAAGATTCACAATAATTTTACCAGGACTAGAGGGGTTGAACTATAAGAAGAGTCCAGAGAGGCTGGAACCTTTCTCCTTGGAGCATGGAGGTTGAGGGGAAACCTCATCAAGGTATGTAAAATCATGAAGGGCACAAATAAGCTAAATAGTCATGGTCTTTTTCCCTGTTAGGAGGGGGAAAAGATTAAATAGCGAGCTCAGTGGCACCTTTTCACATACATATATGGAAAGACCTATCAGAATAAATATTAGAGACTGGTGCAACTGCAATGTTCAAAATACATTTAGACAGGTGCGTGGATAAGAAAAGTTGAGAGTGATATGGATGAAATACAGGCAAATGGGACTAACTCCAGTAGACTACATAGTTGGCATGGACAAGTTGATCCTACTGTAAAATTCTATGAGGACAGGATAAATATTTGCTATCAATTGATATGCATTGGAGTTGCACCTAATATGTTTGACATTGGAGTCTCTTTTGGTGATGAAACTAAATACAGTTTAAATTCACAACCATTCAGCTGTCAATTGTCCTGTCCCATCAGAAGATACTGTATGTATTTGCAGGAAAGGGGATGGCAAAAGTTTAGGATGAAGAAATTGAAACACCAGTTTCAATCTGCATTAAAACCACAACACAGATACCCTAAACCTCTCATGTCTCATTGTAGTTATCTGTGGTGTGAAGAATGATCATCATGTATTTGCCATTGCCTAGTGGATGCTGATGGCAGAAAAGAACAAATGAATACTCCTGCTGTTTCATCATTTACAATACAGGAGCGATTTCTTCGCTGGGTCTGGAATTAAGGGAGCTGGATTCCCCACTTTAAGAGGTTCTATTTGGAGAATGGTTCATGCTAGAAAAGCTTAATTAAGCAAATATTTACATTTGAACTATCAGATCCTATATATAGTACAAGGAATGACTGGGATAGTTGTCCATTATGTTAATAATATATCCCTAAGAAAATGTGGTTTGTTATCTTCTCCATATTACACTAAACATGCATAACAACATGAGAAAAACGTGATGGGCTGCCGACGCTGTGATTATAATAAAAACACTGAAATACTGGAGGAGCTCAGCTAGTCTATTCAGCATCTATAGGAGACAAAGATAGATTGCAGATGTTTTGGGCCCGAGCCCTTCGTGTTGCATAGCAGCGTGACAGGTTGCAGCTAGGTGTATGTTCTACTATATTATAACTTCACGTGTTCAGCATCATTAGGGAAAAGCTATCATTTAATGTCTTAATATTTTTTTTTGTTCAAATGTAGTCTTTATTGGTTACCATAACCTCTCATGTTTGTTCTAACCACTAAGAAGCTCACAAGGCCCAGTTACTATTGATAGCCGAGTAGATTACATCCCAAAGGCTTTGGATGTAAACAGAAGAAGCTTATCTGGTAAGTGTTTTGTGACAACATTGCAACATCTTTCTCTTACTTTGGGATTTCAGGTGATAGAAATAATGCCTATTTAACAATGATGTTTTCATTTAGTTCCATTCGCTGTTGTGTGAACAATGTGCCTTTTCTCTTGCTCAGTGAGTGCTCTTGATGACAAACCATCATGCCAATAGATGTGTTGTTTCATTCTTTCTAACACTGGCATAGCCAGAGATATTAATTAATGAGATGGAAGTGAAGGGAATTGCATGAAAACGTGAGACCTGGGTGTAAAATAAAGATCTTTTACATCTCCGAAATAATCTCCAATAGTGTACCTCCTATATTTTATCTTCAACCCATTGTTCATTGACCATCTGTTTTTGATTGAGAGTTCACATAAGGCAGGAGACTGGGTTATCAAAATGGATTAACCATCAATGTTCTTGTCATTGTTAGCTTTTAGGCATTTTGTCTATTGTTCTAGTGTATTGTGCACTTTTGAACATTGAAAGTTGGGTTACAGTTTCAAGGTAGTGTGTAGAGATTTTATCCAAAGCCAGGAATTTGAGTGTTGGAGGAATTTTATCAGAAATTAAGACTGAGGGAGCAGGAGATGATCAAGGCAGTATATACCAGTAATTAGTATGCACCTCAAAGTGGCTTTTTGTTTATTATGAATGGCATCATGACAAAAAAATGTTACATGTTTACCGATTATTACTACTACTTGTATTTCTCCATGCCAAGCCACCCCGATCGTGAAATATAACCGTGCCTGGCTCTGTATTCACTGCAATGATTCCCACCAACAGACTACAATGGGTGAAAATTCATTTAAATTTCCAGCTCTTGGATTAACTTGAAATCTAGACTAATTTTCTTGATTTTTATGGCACTATTTCGAATAAGATCAGAAATCTTTCTGTGGTACTGGTTCTGTTTAATGTTTATTCCTTTGAACCAGATTATCTGGTCATTGCCAGATTTCTGTGAGTGTGACCCTGGTCTGACAAAATCAGCTGCTGTATTCCATATTGTGCAGTAGTGTCCAATCTCTGGAAGTACTTCTTGGCTTAAAGATCTTTTGGATATTCTGAGGTGCCATCAATCCAAGTTTCTTCTTTGCTCACTTCATCCATTATGAAGTTTTGAAGGTTACTGAATCTTTGCTATACTCATTGCTGCCAGCCACTGCCATTAAGGCAATTCTAAGAATCCTACAAAAGTGTTAATTATATAAATGTTTTGACACGATTTTTTCTATCATGTGAGGGCGAGCAATGATTTATTCCATCAGGAATGTTATGGAGAAGCATGTGATAATTCAAAATGAAACTATAATACACAGAAAGTCTTGTCACACCACCTACAAGCTTGCTCTGATGTCTAATGCAATAATTGAATAAAATCATTGTTGAAAAATTAATGCATTGTTGACCCACACTTGTTACCCAGCATGTTCTCAGAAAATAGAAAAGTCAGCATGAAATTCAATCTCAAATTGTTTTAAATTGCATCCATCTTATTTTTCATTATACATTCTAAAATCTTTTAAGAACTAATCTTTAGAAACTAATAATGTTGATAATCTTCAATAAATGAAATCACCATTAACACAACACAGCATTAGTTTCCTTGCTTGTATGGTTTTTGAATTGTTTGGTGCTATATTGTTGCTTCCCAACTTCTCTCCATTTTATAACCATTGGGAATTGTGGAACAAGTTAGTTGGTGGGATTCAAAGTCTTGGGAAAAATAAGCAGCCCATTTTTTTGTGGAGGAGAGAAAAAGCAAGCAAGCTCCTTGGTCTTGCCACAGGAGGCAAATTTATTTTTCATTAAGGTATATTGCTTCCAAAATGCATTTCACGATTGCCTGTAGCAAGGGAGTTGTGCTGGTCCCTTTATAAATCCACAGTTGCGAATCAGTGTTGAGCTATGCATTAATTTTTGGGTACCACATTTTTTTCTTATGGAGGTTGTGGAGGTGATTTTCTTAATGATCAGTGAAAACTAAGGGAGATGTGAGGAAGGTTCCATTCATAAATTCAGAACATGGTGGGATGGGTCTCTGACTCCTAGCTTAAGATTTGGGGGAGGTGTTTACTGTTAGGGCAGGTTGAATCAGGACAAAACTCCATCCATTGACTTGAGGCTTGGTGGCTGGAGAATAATTCAGGAAATTGATGAAATAAATATTTTGTGCTGTGTGCCATCTATTGTAATTTAAATGTTAAATTTAGACATAGAGCACGATGACAGGCCATTTGGGCCCACAAGTCCTTGCCGCCCAATTTACACCCAATTAACCTCCACCCAGGTATGTTTTAAATGGTGGGAGGAAACTGGAACTCCAGGGAAAACCCGTGCAGATACAGGGGCAAACATACAAGCTCCTTACAGACAGTGTGTGATTCGAACCCTGTCCTGATCACTGGCACTGTAAAGGTTTTGCACTAACTGCTATGCCATATGGTAGAAGAAGAATGGTTCTGCCCATCAGGGATTGTTTCCTGAAGAAGTATGTAATGGAATCTACTCAGGATCAGACTATTTTAATGTGCAAAAATTGATCAGTTATCTTGTAGATGAAGATCCACTTGGAGTTGGTGACCACAATATATTTGATTTCCAGATGGTGTTTGATAGTGAACACCACACAACCAAAACCAATCTTTTCAATTTAAATAGGGGCAATTATAATGATATGAAGGTCCAGTTTTCAAAGGTGGTCTGGGAAAATAAACTACGCACTAGTCAGTACATGAACAGATGGTCAAGCTGCTGGTCCATCACACTCAACAGGAATTTATTCCAATTGGAAAGAAGAATTCTGGGGAAATTGGCATAATCTGTGGATTTTTTTAAAAAAAGATAAGGGGAAATGTTATATTGAAAAGTAGGGAATACAAAGTAGAAAGTGCTGTTTGGAGGCAAGAGGACTGGAAGGTTTTGAGACCCTGCAGCAAAAGACATAAAAACTAACAATGGAAAATTGATTTTGAGAGAAAATATGCATGCAATATCAAAACAAACAGTTTCCATGGCTAAATAAATAGGAAAAAAGGAGTTAGAATAAGTGTGGGACCTCTAGAGAATAGCACTGGTGAAATGATAACAAGAAAAGAAGAAATAGAAGGCATGCTGTGGAGGACACTGCAGATAACCCTAAGTTAAATAGATGGCTTAACTTCAACTAACACAGAGGAACTGGTTAAAATCCAAATCATATGAGAGTAACTCACCCCCCACTTTCTGATATCCTTGTGTTTTCCCTTCTCCCTCATCTTGTTCTCCCATTTCTATGATTTTCCACATCCCACCAACTCCCAACTCAACTTGGACCCCTCTTCCTCTTTTCTCCTCCTCCACTTCCCCAAACTTCTTCTCAGTTCTTCAGCTACAGCTTGGTTCGGAAAGCTTACCTGTCCAACTAGTTGATTGGTTTGAGAAATGGAAACAAGGAAATGTTAATCAACTCTTGGCATTAAATTAGACAGCAGAAGCCACCTCATTCATATTTGCATAAGGTAAGCCAGCTGCATTTCTGTTTCTCTCTCTCTGTCTCTGTGTATATGTCCCTTTCTCTATGTGTGCCTGTGCGTCTCTCTCTCTCTCGCTCTCTCTCTCTCTCTCTTTGTGATTGTGTGTGTCTCTATTTGTCTCTCTCACTTTCTCCTTCTTCTCCCCCCAATTCCCCCCCTCCCCACACCTCCTAAACATGTGGATTTCTGATCTCCTTACTTGAGAAAAGATGTACTGGCTTTGAAGGTGATGCAGAGGAGGTTCACCAGGTTGATTCATGAAGTGAGAGGGGGTAGTTTATGATGAGAGATTGAGAGGCCTGGAATATACCCACTGGAGTTTAGCAGGATGGGGGTGGGGGTGAGGGGGCAGGGAATCTTATAGGAAAATATAAAATTATGAAGGAAATAGATGAGATTGAAGCATAAAGGTTGTTTCCACTACCAGGTGATACTAGAATGAGGGGACATGGTCTCAATGTTCAGGGGAGTAGATTTAAGTCTGAGATGAGGAATAACTGCTTCTCCCAGAGAAGAGTCAATCTATGGAATTCTCTGGCCAGAGAAGCTGCTTCATTAAATGTACTTAAGACACTGATCAGAAGATTTTAGAAAAATAGGAGAATTCATGGCTCTGAGGAATGGGCAAGTAAGTGGAGCGAGACTACGGCCAGATGGCCTACTCCTATTTCTTACGTCAACATTGGGCCATAATTTCCCCTTTCTAGAGCAAAACTGAATGCTATGACCACATCTATCTTATTCCAGCACAGATTGAGCACAAATGCTGATGTTGGACAACATGAATCCATCATCTGTAGTGTACCATGTGAGTTGTATTCCAAATATCACATCTGAGGTAGTGTCTTCTAAAGAAGATCCCGCTCAAATGTGCTGAAGATTAGCTGAAGGTAGCACAAACCTTTTAGTAAATCTCTCTGAAAAGTTGAAGGGTGGGACTATAGTCATACAACTATCCTTATAACTCAAGCGACCAAGGTTTAATCCAGACCTCAGAGCTGTCTGTTGGAAGTTTACACTTCTCCCTTTGATCATTTGCATTTTCTTTGAGTGCTCCGGTGTTTTCACATTGTGGCGGTACGCCATTAGGCAAGTGAACCGGCCCCACTTGTCACGCACGCGGCGGGGCAGCTGGCCAAAATGGCGCTGTCAGGGGTTTCCTCCCGACTTCAGCACCGGGCTCAGAAGCCCACACTTGGCGACCTACGTGATGCCCCGATGACGTCGGGGCACCCCAGCGCAGTTCTCAGCCAGGTCCGGGCTGGGAGTAAAGATCAGCCAGGCAGCCTGCAATAAATCAGTTTTTGCTCTCTGAACTCAACCCATCTGGTTGTGTGATCTTTCAGTTAGCAGTGTAGCCGCCACTACAATTGGTGACCCCAACAAGTTCAAACGTCTTTGAACCTGACATGAATGACCCTTCGATCAACGCTATAGCCATTAAGCTTCCTGACTTCTGGGTTCAGGAGCCGGAGACCTGGTTCAGCCATGCAGAGGCTCATTTTCACCTCAGCCAGATTTCACTGGATTCCACCAAGTTTTACCATGTGGTTGCTGCCCTGGACCAGGCCACTGCCAAACGAGTGCTGCACCTCGTTCAGCACCCATCCACGGAAGATAAGTACGGGACCATCAAGCGGATGCTCACCGGCTCCCTCGGCCTCTCCAGGTGCCAGCGTGCCACTCGGATGCTGCGCCTCGATGCCTTGGGAGACAGAACTCCAATCGAATTGAGAGATGCTCGTGCTCATGGGTGATCACACCAACTGCTGACTCTTCGAGCGCATCTTCCTCGACCATCTGCCTGAAGACATCGGCTGTTACTGTTACAGGAGAGCTTTGTCGACCCTGGGAAAATGGCTCGAAAGGCTCAGGAGTTATGGCTTGAATGATTCTCGGAGGGCTCAGCAGTCCAGCAGGTTACAAGTTACGGGCATGACCATGCCAAGCCTTCCTCTAGTGCTGCGGTGGAACACCCAGCCCCTGCAGGGGCCTCAAAGAGCATAGCCAGAAGCAAGCCATCCATTTCAGGTCTCTGCTTCTTCCACCAGCGCTGGGGAGCCAAGGCTCAGAAGTGTCGTCAGCCCTGCTCATTCCAGGGAAATGAGCAGGCCGGTCACTGTTAATGGCTGCAGCAGATGACCAACGACACAGCCTTCTCTACCTCTGAGATTCAGTCAGCGGCTGACGCTTCATCGTTGACACCGGGGTCCAGATCAGTATCATCCCGGCCACAGCCATCGAGTCCCAGAACCGGCTTCAAGAACTTCCCCTCCGTGCAGCCAATTCGACGGAGATCCGAATGTTTGGAGACAAGACCATCCACTTCCAAATCGGCCAGCGGAAGTTCTCATGGAAGTTCACCATTTCGTTCCTCCCAACTGCCATCCTGGGTGTTGACTTTCTCCTCGCCCATGGACTCCTGGTCGACATTCGAGGTAGGTGACTGATAGATGCCTGTACCTTCCAATCCGTTCACCTCAATGCCTCCCAAACAGAGCAGCCGCAGATGGTCACAGTTAGCATGCCCAAGGACGAGTTTCAGCGTATTCTGGATGAGTCCCCATCCCTCCTCAAGCCGCAGTTCTCCGCTGCCTCACCATGCCACAGGGTGCTTCATTACATCCCCACCTAAGGCCCGCCGGTCCATGCCAAGGCACGCCAGCTCCCACCGGATAAGCTCCAGATAGTGAAGGAAGATTTCTTGCATCTGCAGGAGCTGGGGATCATTCAATGTTCCGACAGTCCTTGAGCATCACCACTCCACCTGGTCCCAAAAGCCTCCAGTGGCTGGCACCCCTGCGGAGATTATCGACGGCCTAACGACGCGACAGTTCCTGACTGTTACCCGATCCCTCACATCCAGGACTTTACGGCCAACCTGCATGGCGCAAGGGTATTCTCCAAGGTAGATCTGGTGTGTGGGTATCACCATATCCTGGTGCACCCCGAGGACATACCCAAAATGGCCATCATCACCCCCTTCGGCTTGTTCGAGTTCCTAAGCATGCCATTTGGGGTCAAGAATGCCGCCCAGACCTTCCAGCACCTCATGGACACAGTGGGCAGAGATTTGAATTTCGTATTCATTTTCTTGGACGACATCCTTGTCACCAGCAGAGACCAGGCACAACACAAGTCTCACCTGCGGACCCTCTTCTCCTAACTGGCCGACTTCGGCCTAACGATCAATCCGGCCTAGAGCCAGTTCGGGAAAGAGTCCATGCAGTTCCTGGGCCATAACATCACGGCCGAAGGAGCCACACCTGCCGCTATGAAGATCGCTGCTATCAGGGAGTTTCCACGCCCAGACAACCTCAAGGGGCTCCAGGAGTTCGCGGGTATGGTCAATTTCTATAACCACTTCATTCCAGGTGCTGCGCACATCATGCAGCTGCTCTTCGCCCTCATCGCAGCCAAAGACAACACACTCATCTGGACTCCAGAGGCCAGCAGGGCATTCAAAGCCATGAAAGATGCCCTCGCGAAGGTTACCCTGCTCGTCCACCCACGCACCGACCTGCATATGGCGCTCTCCATTGATGCCTCTGCCACAACCATCAGCGCCATCCTGGAGCAGCAGATGAATGGACAGTGAAAACCACTGGCATTCTTTAGCCGACTTCTTTGCCCACCAGAGCGCAAGTATAGCGCTTTCGATCGTGAGTTGCTGGGCATGTACCTGGCGGTGCGTCATTTCCACTATTTCTTGGAAGGGAGACCTTTCACCATTTTTACCAACCACAAACCCCTCATTCAGGCGATCGCTATGGCAAGTGATCCCTGGTTGGCCCGCCAACAGCGTCACCTCTCCTTCGTGTCGGAGTTCACCACCGACATTCGGCACAAGGCGGGGAAAGACCATGTGGTTACCGACACACTCTCATGAACGGCCATTTGCGCGCTGACACTGGACCTTGACTTCGACCAGCTCGTCTGAGACCAGAAGTCCAACGAGGAGACATGGGCCTTCAGGACTGCCATCATGGAACTGCGGTTTCAGGACCTCCTGTCTCCTCATGGTGAGGGCACTGTCCTGTGCGATGTCACCATGGGCTCCCCGCGACCAGTAGTTCCCCAGCAGTCTTCCACCGTATCCATGACTTTTCCCACCCTTCTTTCAGGCCCACGGTCCATATGGTGTCAGAACATTTCGTCTGACACAGGCTTCAGAAGCAGATTGCGGTCTGGGCCAGAACCTGCAACCATTGCCAGCTTTCCAAGGTACACAGGCACACTAGTGCGCCCATACAAGGTTTCGAACACGTCCGGGAACGGTTCAGCCACATACATGTGGACATCGTCGGACCCTTACCAATTTCCCGAGGTAACCATTACCTTTTCACAGTGGTAGACCGCACCACTCGTTGGCCCGAGACGATCCAGATGCCTCCACAAACTCCTGCTCCCAAGCATTTTTGAACGGTTGGGTTGCTAAGTTCACCTCTGCACTCTGGGCACAGCTCGCCAACAGGCTACATCACACCACAGCCTATCACCCACAGGCCAATGGGCTAGTCGAGCGATTGCACCGCCTCCTTAAGTCGTCACTGATGGCCTGCCTCACCGGCCCTAACTGGGTGGATGAGCTGCCTTGGGTGCTCCTGGGCATCCACACGACACCCAAAGAAGACCTATAGGTGTCATCAGCCAAGCTGGTCTATGATGCACCGCTAGCCTACCCAGTGAGTTCTTCAACGCACCTCACAGCCCCCAGCAGTCACTGCACTGTCTACTTCCCCGCCTCCAGGCCTAGTTGGACTCCTTCACACCCCCACCGCCGCCCTGACATGGCACACAGGCCTCTTACGTCCCCAGCGAGCTGTACTCCGCAGAGTACATTTTTATCAGGTGGGGTCCATCCACAGCACCTCTACAAAGACTATACGAAGGGCCATACAAAGTCGTTCAACGTTCAGGATCCACTTTCACACTGGACATCGGTGGTAAGAGGGAACTGTTTACAGTGGACAGGTTAAAGCCAGCCTACCTCGACCCCACCAAGCCAGTAGTTGTGGCCCAACCAAAGAAGCGAGGCCGCCCAGAAAAAAAGGACATTGGCGCCGGTTCTGGGGGGAGCTGTGTGGTGGTACACCATTAGGCAGGTGAACCGGCCCCTCTTGTCACGCATGCGGCGGGGCAGCCGGCAAAATGGCGCCATTGGGGGTTTCCTCCTGACCTCGGCACTGGGCTCAGAAGCCCGCGCTTGGGGACCCACATGACGCCCCGGTGATGTCGGGGCTCCCCAGTGCGGTTCTCAGCCAGGTCCAGGCTGGGGGTATAAGACCAGCCAGGCAGCCTGCAATAAATCAGTTTTTGCTCATTAAACTCAACCCGCCTGGTTGTGCAATCCTTCAGTTAGCAGTGTAGCCGCCGCTACACCATCTTCTAAAGACCATGAGTGTCAGTAGGTTGATTGTCACTGTCAGTTGCTTCTCTTGAGTGTTTGGATCAGAACGCAATGTGCGGAATTAGTCTGAGCAGGTATACTTGATGATCAGCGTGAATATACTGGGCCAGAGTCAAACAGGGGAATAGAACTCTGTAGTGTATTAATTGTCCATTGGCAATCAGGCACATTTCAGCTATTTCCTCAACCGGCATTTTGTCAGTTCCAGAAATTCTGACAAATGCTTCTCTTGGAATGTTGAGACCAATTGTAGGGCTCTCGCTGGCAGTGACTGAGACCGCTAACTTAGCTTGGACTAGGGTTTCCACTTGGGAGACAATCTCTTCCTTATCCACCATCAGTTTCACCTTTGCCATCAGATTTTTTTGGCCCTAAATGATTTGAAATTTTATGCATTTGAAATTGGAATGATTTTAAAAAGAATTGAATGCTTTCTGACATGCTTTGCAGGGAACCTGGAGCACAAAATAATGTATTTCATCATCAGATATTAAAGAAAGAGCTCCAGAAGAAAACAGATTTCCTGAAATGCCATTCAATAAACCAAACAAGCAGTTTATTTGTTGCAACACCACTACAGGAATTCTCTCAAGGGTTAAACAGCTCCTCAGATAACCAGTATTAAGACTTGAGAATAGAAAATGAATGGTATGATGACAAACATCCAGTCCTACTTATATAAGATATCAAGAATATGTTGATAATTGTTCCATTAATTGAACGGAAAACTAAATGGGTTGAAATCATGAAAATTTAACTTGGTCTTCCTTTTCCCTATCCCATTTTCACCCTTCCTCGCTGATTGCAAGAATCATTTTATTTTGATTTGGCTGGATTACAGGAAAAAGATTTGTTGTGAAGTTGCTTTGGTTCCGTTCCACTTTGCACCCCACTGATTCATAAAAGAAAACAAAGATTTTTGTGACTACCAGCAGGATGTTAATGAAAGCCTTAAATCAAGCTCATTTGTATGTAGAAGGAGTATTTCATACTATGAGAAATGGAGTTCCCTTGAAAGGATGTTTTGTTGTTGAGGATGAATGGCTCTGGTGTGTAATGCAGTGTCCTCATAACTGTCCTGGTGACAGAAAAAATTTAACAAATCTTACCAAACTGCAACTTGTCTTCTAATCAGGGTGGACTGAGCTCTGTTCTCTTGGAAACAATTTAACTGTATTAGGCTGTAACAAAAAAAAACATTCTTGTGTATATATTTTAATCTTTTTCAAGGCAATTGTGGTCCAATGTAAAAAAAAGAGGACAGAGTCCATCACAATCCTTAAGTGGTCATTATAACGGGCAGCTCTTTCTACAATGTGTTACAACGGTCGATGTGGATTGTTAAATAACATTTTTGTACAGAGAAAAAACATTGCACAGAAAGTCCTATGAATCAGTGTATACTTCAGAGTTAATTTGAATGCAATTTAAGTATAATTTGGTGAAAAGACTGGTGCAGAATAAACAATGTTGCAATACTGTGTGTGTGTGTGTGTGTGTGTGTGTGTGTGTGTGTGTGTGTGTGCAAACTTGTTTGTTTCTTATAATCCTTACCTGCAGCTCTTTTACCTTCAGAGATTTCACCATACTGTTGTTTTCTCATTTAGTACCTTTACAAAAGGCTTCTTTCTCGTCTTATACTTGAGCCTTGTGGATATATTCTGATTAATGGGATTTGTCCACTCCTTTTACTATTCTCAGCAAAAGTCCATTAATATAAATGTCTAACCTGGTAATGATAACACATTATGCTTGTTCAATTGTATGTATCCTTAAACATAACAGTCAGCAAAATAACACAAATGTCTATGTAGAGCTGGCCATAGTTAATAACCATTTGAATGCCCTATCTTAGTCTGGAGTTGTTGCACAAAGTGCATTTACTTATCAACAATCTGAGATTAAAAATTAGGATAAAGTTTAATGCACTTAAAATTAGTCTTTGGATTTTTATACTGGGTGTGGTAAGTTGCAATTAGTTGTTTTTGAGTTCATACTCTTTAAAATCCTGTTATTCTACAAACTCGTTCCCAGCACTCCCATTGTTACTTAGATGGATTAGTGTCAAAATGCAATGAATGGTGTGTTGCTAAACTGTCCAAATAAGTCCAAGGCAAATCTTAGGTTTTATCTGAGTGAGTCAGTCCACCACTTGCTTCTTAAGATCAATCATTGAGCGCTGCAGAAGTTATACATGAGGAGGAATATCTGAATAGATGCTAAAACATTGTCTCTGGTTGGAGGAGACAAAGGGAGGATTCAAAGTCTCAGGATGTGGTTGACTGTTTACAATAAAAAGAAACATCACTATTTTAAATTGTACAGTAATAAAGAAACTTGGGTTCTTTTAAAACAACTATACTTTATTAGCTAAAGTACACAAGACTGTGCAGAGGCATCTATCTTGAATCCAATCGAAGCTGCAACAAACTAGTCTACAATACCCTCTAGTGGTCAGGAGGATTACTAGCACTCTATCATTACATCCCCTTTCCTTGAGATGTTTAATCAACAACATGACACTAATACAGTATTCATTTCAACACAAATGTTAACAGAACATCAGCAGCACAAAAAAGTGTGCATTTCTTTTTCTTTTAGAGATTCAGTCTGTCAGGTGCTTTGATAATGTGTGTGGATCTTAATGCAGGTGCTTGTGTTGCCTCTGCTGGTCCACTCCTGTCTAGCACTGGTGGTGTTTCCTCTGTTGCTATGCAGGCTGGATCTTCTGCATTTGTCTGTTCCTGCAGTGTCTCTTGCTTTTTCAGCAGGCTCTTTCAATTCCTTCTCAGCATTTGATGATCCTCTGTTCTCGATTTGCTTCCTCCAGAACCGTAGCCTTTTTGTCCAAAGTGTTAGAATCTCGGAGTCTCTCTGTGTCATGTTGTGGCAGTGGCCATAAGCTTCTTGCTGACTTTCCATCATTTGCTTTTTGTTTCCATTGTAGACGCTTTTCTTTCTGTTCGACATCTTCGACATCCCTGTTCTTGTTTGGGTCTGCAGAGTAGGGAAATGTGGTATGTAGTCTACATCCCATCATAAGCTCAGTGGGTGATGTGTCATGTTCAAGTGGCAAAGCTCTAACTCAGTAGAGCTAGATAAGGATCTGAGCCACTGTCTTGGGCTTTTCTTTTGATCAACTGTTTAAGTATGTGAACTCCTTTCTATGCTTTACTGTTTGACTATGGATGCAGAGCACCTGAAGTCTAATATTGGAAATCATACTCTTCTGCAAAGTTCTGGAATTCTCTACAACTGCAGCATGGTCCATTGCCATTGTAGACGATTGGAGGAATTTCATCGATTTCATATATTTGATCACACAAGTAACAGATGTAATAGGAAGCAGCACAATCTCTGGATAGTTTGATAGATAATTAGCAAGTAATTCTTTCCATTCGTATGGAACAGATCAGTCCCAACTTTCTGCCATGGTTCTGCTGGTAAGTCAGTTATGATCATGGGTTCCTTTTCTGCTTTACATGATGTTTCAAACAGGTCTCAGAGCTTGAAACAATCCTGTCAATGTCAGCATTTATCTCTGGCTAATAGACAGCAGTACTGCCCCTCCTCTTGCATTTTTCCATTCCAAGGTGCCCCTCATCCACCCTTTTCAGCATCTCTTGTCACAGTGATTGAGGATTGATAATTCTGCTCTATCTGAGTAGAAGCCCTTTGACAACACTCAGCTCAGCTCTGATATTGTAGTATGGCTGACATTCACCTTTGGGATGTCCTTCATTCAGATTCTTGATGGCCTTCTGTAGGACGGTATCCTTTTCTGTTTCTGCGATCTGCCTGGATTTCATGTTGGATACAGGAAAAGATCCAGTGACAGAAAAAGATCACATGGACATTCACATCTGTCTCTGTGGAACCCTCATTGCCCTGGATAACACATCAGCTAACGCAATAGATTTCCCTGGTGTATACACCCTCTTGTCTAGGCTTAGATTTTCACATGCTTTGTCACCAAGCAGTGATTCATGTCTGTCTGGGACTTGACCTTGACCTAACTTTCACCTTGACTTTACATGTACCTCTTGTGTCCATTGTAAGCTTTGAGTTGTACAGGATTTGTATGGATGTATGGCTTTATCTTTGTTGCCTCAATGTTGTGCTCACAGGTCAAATTGACCTTTGCCCCTGTGCCAGCTTGAAAGGAATAATAGTTCCATTTGTATGCAGTGACATAATTCACTTGTTCTGCTTGGTGCTGTTCATGCTTGGCTGTTCGGTGTCTGTTGGGTTTATAGTCTTTCTGCACTACCATGCCAATGAAGAGTGCATCACTGAGAGCAGTTTCTTCTATAATGTACATGCTTCCATTTCTGTTTTGTTTCCCTTTTGAAAAACATTGCTTTGCATAGTGATTCTTGCCTTTGCACTTGTTATAGATTTTTCCAAGGTGGGACATTGTTTTGGTGCATGTGCCACGTCATTTGCAATTGAATGTCTCTCCATCCTTTTTGTTGTTTCCTATATCTTATTTATTGTTTATGTGTGTGGACACAAACTGTGGCTATGGCTATGCTTTGTTTTAACTGGCTTTTGCACTCTCACTGAACCTTTTTGCGTGCTGTAGAGCTAATTCACTGGCATGGCGTATTTTCACAGCTCCAGCAAAGGTAAGATCTGTCTTTCACAGCAACCTCTTTCTCACTTTCTTATCAAAAATCTTGAACAGAATTTGATCACGGAGCGTTGAATCTTGCAGAAATCCAAAATTGCATGTTCTTGCTTTTAATTTCAAGTCCATTTTTAAAAAAGTATCAAAGCTTTCTCCCTGCAGCTACGTGTGCGAGTGAAACATGTAACATTCGAATGTTTCATTTGACATTGGTGAACAATGTTCATCAAACATCTCAATAACCTTATCGAGCTTGCCCTGGTCTTCTACCTTTGCGAAAATAAATGCATTGAAAACCTCCAGTGCTTGAGGTCCCACCACGATAAGTAGCAGTGGAATCTTCTGTGAATCAGATTTGCTATAGAGTCCAATGGCTTGCAGATACATCATGAATCTTTGTTTATACAACCTCCACTCATGGTCAACATTTCCAGTCCAATTTACAGCATCATGAAACTTTACACTCTCCATATTTTCTGCTGATATTGACTGATTCTCACTACTGGTACCATGTGATGATTCTTCCACTCCTGATACCATGTGATGTTTCTTCCACTCCTGGTACCATGTGATGTTTCTTTATTGAAATAAAGAAACTTCAGTTCTTTTAAAACAAATATATTAGCTAAAGTACTCAAGACTTTGTGAAGATATCCATCTTGAATCGAACTGAAGCTGCAACAAGCTATTTTCCAACTTCCTCTAGTGGTCAGGAGGATCACTAGCATTCTATCATTACAAAAATTAGGAACTTTTCTTTTACAGTGTTGTGAATCTTTGAAATACTGTTGCTCACAAGATCATGGTCATTTAGATATGGGTATTTTCATGGCAGAGGCTGATAGATTTTTGGACACTAAAAAAAGAATATGATCAAGCAGAAATGTGGATGAAGCACAAGATCATCTATAATCTTGATGAATTTCAAAGGTCTGCATTGCTACTTTTTCTATTAGGTATGTGTGTTTGTGTGTCATTGGGTAGAGGGATAGAGTGGGGCTATTGGATGTGGACATTTGGCGACATTAGGAGTAGGATTGGCTTTGATCTTCTTTGCAGCCAAACAGCCAATTAATTTATTGTGCTAGATTACAATGATCTTGTTAGTGAAAATTGGAACAAGAAAATGTAATATTCCCAATCAAATCTAATTTTGGATATGCACCAAAAAAGCAGTAAACTTTGGCACTGGATTCATCAGAGATCCACTCAATTAAGTGGGAGGTAGTTTTGGTCAGCAAGGATGCTGATATTGCATCTATTTTGCTCCATCTTTGGAAGGTTGAGCCTCAGTACATCCAATTTCTGTATTCAGTGTTATTGCCAAGTACACCCAAGACCAGGGCAAGTGAATGCGTCTTAGCAAGGTCGATGGAATTTCCATTTTGGATTCCAATCAAGGATTACCACATGCAGATCCAGTTTCTAATCACCATCTAGCAACGTACGATTGGTACCATATTATGTAGAGTGTCTGGTATATAGAAACTGTAAAACAACTGCAAAGTAAAGATTGTACAAGGGTCAAGTGTTTATCTCATTCCAGCTTTCTGTCTCGTATATTCTTCCTTTTCCTTCCAAATTGTAATTTTACCTGTATTTGTGATTTGAACTTCACTGACTAGTTTATTTTCTAGAGAAATGATCCAGTTTTAAACGCTCCATAACCTTTGAAAAATTATTCAATATTTCCTAACCATCATGAAATAGATTATTTTTATATTGTTTTTGTGTGTTCACGGAACTCTGGCAGATGTGATGGAAAGTAAAACTTCCCTCGGCTGGTGGGAGGCTGAGAATGCATAGGCAGATTTTCAAAATGCTATTGCCTGCCTTTTCTGTAGAAGATAAAATTCAAGCCTGAATTTGTAATTTGTATCTCTAGATAATCAGATTGAGGATAAATCTAAGGAGGTACTGCTTTTCCATTCACACCGTGCCGAATGTACATATTTTTGAATTATTCAGGATTCAGAAATTTATAACCAAACTCTCAGAACATAGTAGTTATTTTTAATGAGTTTTGTTTCCGTGGTGACAGATGTTTGCATGGGTGTAGGCACTTCCATTGTATTTTGTCAGAGCATTGCCTGGCTATATTTGGTAATGTTACTAATTTGGAGATCTGGAGGAGCATACTCTTAGTCTTTTTATTTGCTATTTTTAGCTCTTTTCCCTGCACAAGAGGCAGAGTAGTACATTTTTTGGCTACTTTATGGAGTTGGTTGGAATTATTTTTAAGAAGAACAGGATTATCAGCATTGGTGTGTTCACCTTTCACCGGAACTCTTGCAGAACTGTAATTCCTTCATTTATAAACTTTACATGTGCTAATAGTTCCCGTAATGCCAGCGGACACTCTGATTCATCATTGGATACCAAAGAAGAGACATTGTAACCATTATTGGTTATAAGATATAATCAGTTTCCTTAATGTAAATATCACACTGTACATGCAACTCGAGGTGATACTATCACCCCATATTCTCATTCCTCTATCCCAGAGACAATGTATCCTTGCTGATGCTGGACACTGATCCTACCAACACTGGGCATCGTGCTCCTACCCACCAGTTCTCTTTCTCTCACTTCAGCCCCAGAGATAATCCAATGAACACCCTTCCCTGCACCCAGTCTCAGACAATGGAGTATGAAACTGGTGAAAACGTTGTGCCCAAGACTGAACACTCTAGGCCTGCTACATGGAGAGAGTAGTGTGTGATCGCACTAGTGAAGGGAGATGTGCTTTCGAATAGCAAAGTCATTCTTCACCATAGGATATAGCAAGCTACTTCATGTCTACAAAGTGCCTGGAGTGAAATCTGCTTTGGGCTGTCTGGTTTACACCCATTGGGACTGGATTGAGGGAAACAAAATTAGTGGGGAGAAGTACTGTGTTGGGTGGTGAAGGGATTCCATTGCTAGCATGTGTTGAAGGCACTGCCCTCTGAGATACGAGATGAGGGTGAGGGATAATGGTATTTCCTTGAGTTTTATGCCCAATGTGATATTTGCTTTTAGGTAACTGGGTGATTTGTATCAGCAGAGACAGTTAAGTGCCTCTCCCTCTCTCCCCCCCCCCCCCCCCCCCAGCCATTTAAGACACAATTCACCAGATACTCAAATCCGGTTTCCCATTATCATCTCCTCAGCCCAGCCCAGTGCAGGTGTCCCTCCAAACTAAGCATTTCCTGCAGTTCTTTGGGATGGCTAGCAGGGCAATTCCACGCTCTGAGCATGTGCTCCAACTTCTGCCCTTCCTCAATCTCAGGAAAAAGAGTGCCAGCCTTCAGTGTACTCCTCCCCACAGTGACCTGCCTGAAATCAGGAATTCAGCCAGGGATGGGAGGAATAACTTGGTTTGCAGGACATGGGAATGTGTATTGGACCGAGAAAGCTTAAACAGAGGAATCATGATACACGGATTTCCACAACTCCTCAAGGAAGAAACTCGATTAAAACTCGAGGGCAATAGCAAATGAAGCCATCTCCTGAAGCTAAGTCCTTTAGTAATTCCTCAATTTCTAGGAACATGCCTCTTCATAAATTATTTGTTTTTATCATAAAGCTGCGTGAAGTGCACTGTGGGATTATAGTGCATTTTCTTCTTCCTCCTCCCTTCCAACCTTGCCAACTGCCTGGCATCATTCACTTTGTCCCTCCACATGATGCCTGTGAACCCATCCTCCATTTCCTGGCAGAAGATGGTGGAAGCAGGAAACCCCTCTCCCTGTTTCCCATGCCTGTCCAATTCAAACTTCATCCCCACTTTGTTCCACAAAGTCCTCCATGAATGATTCTGATTAGAAATTTTGCTTGTAGATTTTTTTAAGCCCTGCAAGAGATGTGTGCATCAATGGGGAATTAAAGGGATTTAAAATAGATACCTCCAGTTAATCCCACTGCCCCTCTCCTTCCTCAGATAAATCACATTAAAATTGGACCTGGTATTGTTGAAACCTTCCATATTGAATTGGTTTTAGTTGTTCCAAAATAAATACAAGTATATGTTTTGGTGGCATAAGAATAGAAAATCAAATGCCCATATTTGCATGTCTTTCCGTTACTTGTTTAGCTTTGACAGTTTACAGTAGGTCAGGGAATTTGAATGAATAGTAATCTTATGTAAGCTGGGCAGAGTGTAACTTAGGTTTCTGCTGTTTTTGGCTTGTAACATTAATGATTTTGATTAAAAACAATAAGATTGGAACATGGCAACAGGAGTAACCCTATTTGGCCTCTCACAACTTTTTGACATTCATTAAAATCCTAGCTGATCTTTGCTCGAAAATCACATGCCTACTTTGTTCACACAGTGTTAATGCCACTAATTGGTCTCAGATTTTAAAGTAATTATTGGCCTAGAATCAATTGTAATTGATTTAAGAGAGCTTTAAATTTGTAACAATGTGAGTAAAAAATGTTTTCCATCTTCAGTCCTTGGTTTTTTTTTTAGTTTTTGCAGCCGACTTCTGGATTTCCCATCAGAGGAAAGTTTCTTTCCAGTCTGTTAATTCCCTTTAACACTTTGAAAACTTCACCTTTTAAATGTTTGAAAGCAAGGGAATACGAGCTTAGTTTCTGTATTTTCTCCATTGTACCCAGCAACTAATTTGGCAAATCCAATGGACACACCATCCAAGACCTGCATATCCTTCCAAAAGACATGTACCCTTAACTGCTCACAATATTTCAGGTATAGTTTCATCAGGGACTTGTATAACTGGTGTAATAACTTCTGTCCCTTGTATTCCAGTTCTTGAGAGGTAAATTCCTTCAAGTCTAAGGCACCATTGGACTTCCTACTTATAGCTGTTAAATATTTTGAAAGTTCTTTGATTTATCCAGTTTAGAGATTTAGATTTCCTGAGTTGAATGCATTTGCAACAATTTTGCTTATTTCAGAATCAGAATTTATTGTCATGAACAGGTCATGAAATTCAGTGTTTTGTGGCAGCATCACGGTGCAAACATTCATATTATAACCATCTTACAACATTACTATAAATTAAAAAAAATAAAAATGGTAGTGCATGAAAAGTAAGGCAGTATCTTTGGTTCAGGAATCTGATGGCAGTGGGGAGGAAGCTGTCCTTGTGTCACTGAGTGCTCATCTTTAGGCTCCTGTACCTTTTCCCTGATGGTAGCAGAGTGAAGAGGGCATGGACTGGGTGGTGGGGGTCTTTGAGGATAGAGGCTACTTTTTTAAGATACCGCCTCTTGTAGATGTCCTCAACGGAGTGAAGTCTGGTGTCTGTGATGTCGCAGGCTGAGTTAACAAACTCGAGTTTATTTTTGTCCCGAGAGTTGACCCCTCCATACCAGGCAGTGATGCAACCAGCCAGAATGTACAAGTTTTTAAGAGAGTTTTTGAAGACATACTAAATCTCCTCAGACATCTTACAAAGTATAGCCTCTGGCAAGTCTTCTTCATGATTGCGTTGACATGGAGACTCCAGGTCTGATCCTCAGAGATGTTGACACCCAGGAATTTGAAGTTCTTGACCCTCTCCACGACTGAAGGCTGTGTTGTGTTCCCCTGACTTCCTTCTGAAGTCCACAATCATCTCCTTGGTTTTGATAACGTTGAGGCAAGGTTGTTGTTGTTACACCACTCAATGAGCTGATCCATCTCCCTCCTGTACGCTTTCTCATTTCTGTTTGTGATTCTGCCAACAACTGTGGTGTAGTCGGCAAACGAAGATAGCATTGGAATTGTGCCTGGCCACATAGTCATGTGTGTATAATTATTAGAGCAGTGGGCTAAGCACGGATCCTTGGGGGGGGGGGGGGTGTCTGTTTTGATGCTTAGTGAAGAGAAGATGTTGTTTCCAATTTGTACTGACTGTGGTCTTTTGATGAGAAAGTCAAGGATCCAGTTGCAGAGTGGGGTACAGAGGCCTAGAGTTTGTAGCTTCTTGACCAGCCCTGAGGGAATAATGGTATTGAAGGATGATGAAGAGCAGCCATATGTATGAATTGCTGTTTTTGAGGTGATCCAGAGCTGAGTGGAGAGCCAACGATATTGCATCTGCTGTGGAGCGATTGTGACGATAGGCGAATTACAGTGGGTCCAGATCTTTGCTTAGGTACGTGTTAATTCTGGTCATGAGAAGTTTCTCAAAGCATTTCATCACAGTAGAAGTTGGTGCTACTGGGTGATAGTCATTGAGGCAGCTCTCACTACTCTTCTTGGGTAGTGGGATGATTGATGCCCTTTTGAAGAAGGAGAAAACCTCTGACTGCAGCAATTTGCTTAAATTATTAATATTTCTTTGTAATGTAATGCTTCCAACTATGTAGAAAGCAGATGAAATATAATACAGAACAGAATCTTGCAGCAATTATATGAAGCTATGGGATACTACATTTGGAATGTTATGTACAAGCTTATCTAACTAAGAAAAGATAAATTTACAATGCAGGGTATGCATCGAAGATGTATCTGATTGATTCTTGGGATGACTTTTATTTTATGAGGAGATATTAAGCAGGCCTCATCTCGCCTCTCCTTTTCCAGGCAGAAGAAATAATCTCACTGAAATAAGATGTCTAGAATTTGGTGCCTCAAAATGAGAAGTTAGCCATTCTGAACAGAAATGAGAAGTAATTTTTTCATCTGATGGGAAATAATTCCTTGACATTCATTTTCCAAGTTGGAAGAAAGTGCTGAGTATCTTCAAGTGAGAGACCAATACATTTCTAATATTAAAGTTAACCTACTAATTCACACTTCTTCAATAGAGATTTTGAAAAGAAAATGAAGGAACATAGGAATGTGGAAACTGGAGGAAGCCATTATGTCCCTCTGCTTGCTCTGTTATTCAATTAGACTCCAATTACTCTCCTTGCTCCTGTCACTTCATTATATCAAATACAAGGCAATATAACTAAACAACTAAAATAATTTTGAAATTTTTTAATGAACGAATTATAGATAAATATTCAATAATATCAATTTTTTCTGTTGTAGATATCAAGACTTAAGTCACACCACTGTTCACAATGACCACACTACTCTACATCAAATAAATCCATTGTTTTCAAATGGTTGCTCATTTATGGGCTGTAAAGATTTGTTTTCAGTATCCATGAGCTTGAAAACACCAACTTCCAGATGCAAGGACAGTTTCCTTCCTGCTGTTATCAGGCTCTTGAATGGATCTCTCATCGGCAAAAAATGATGCTCTTGTAGTATTGAACTGTACTTTTCTATATCATGCATTTTGTTCTAGTAACACTATACCCTGCACTCTTTGACTTACTGTAATATTATTCCCTGTACTTAGTTTTATTATTAAACTACCTGGTGTACTTGAACATGGGCTGACTGGCCTGGATAGTTCACTAATCAAAGGTTTTCACTGTATTTTGATACACATGGTAAGAAACAATCCAATTCAATGATTTGATGGAGTGGGGGGTGTCTCAACATGGTTTGCACTGCCATTCCCTTTGAGTCCTTTTTAAATCCACTGTGATGTCATTGAATTATATAAACTTAGACTTGAAGTTCTGTTTGCCCTTTGTGTTCATGCTGGCTAAAAATTGAATTTTTATATTTTTCCCAATTTCCAATTTCCAATCAGTAATGTTGTTGATGATCCAGATTCCATTACGGCTTCAGGCTGTCACTTCTTGAGTAAAGTATGTTCTTCTTCTTGTGATCCTTGGAATATTCGTCCTGAATTTTAAACATTTGCCTTTGGCCCTTCAGCCATTCATAAATGTGATCAATTTATCCATAAAATTCTGTCTGATCTTGGACACTTCAATCAAGTCCTTTCTATATACTCTTGGCTCTCAGGTCTAACCATATGCTCAATCAAAGTCTTTCATCTCTGGAACTATTCCAGTAAATCTTTTCTGGAGCTTCTCTAGGAACTACATTTTTTCCCCCAAAATATGGTGACCAGCAGTACTCCAGTGGTAGCTTAACTAGTTTATTTGAAATATGCTGTTTCAGTACATTTCACCCAATTTCTAATCTGCAAGTTTCCTTGTACCTTGCTGTCTTGTTAAAATATGCCTCTTTAATTTAGTTTTAAATTTGTCAAAAAGAATCTGGCAAAATTTTTGCCCTTTACTGGTCCTGCATTTATAGACCAGTTAACTCACAATTAGTTGAGCCCAACTGGTCCATAGTTTCCTGGTTTTTTTTTTTCTTTTTCCTACAAATGTACATTTTGGGGCCCTCCAGTGAGCACAATTTCCCAAAGGAGTTATCGTTATCTGCTACCCCTTAAACCTCCTTTAATATCCTGGAGCATCTGAACCCAATGACTGTTTCTAATTTCAGTCATGTTACATTTTTGTTCTTACTTTCATTCTGAATATTGACCTCCATCATTCTCCTGCACATCTGTATTGTGTACTTTGAAGGCCAAGTGGCAGGTGATTTACAAGGGCCAGATGTTCCCCTTTTCCCAAGTCAGTGTACACTGGTTCTTCATATATAATGCATTTCGAGAGAACAGTTTTTACAATCATTCATTTTTTAGTTTGTGTGGTGTAATTGGAGAAGATGGGTTTTAGTTCCCATCCATTGAGATGATGATCAGCTTCCTGTTTGAATGGTGCAGCCACTGGTGGTGAAGGGAATAAATATTTAGGATGGTGAATTGGGTGCCTGTTAAGTGCTTTGTTCTTAATTGTATGGAGTTTCTTGAGTGGTCTTGGATCTCTTCCTCTCCGGTGTGAAACTATCAATGTAACCAAGCAGCTTACGATAGACACATGTTCCTCCTCGAATCCATGGCAAGCATCTCTGCCACATCTAAAGGACCAACCTTTTATTGCCCAAATCACATGCTTTCTTTTTCTGGCCTTCTATTTCTCAAGTAGTTATGAAAACCTTCCCTTTTCTCATTATATTTGCTGAGGCTGTCTCTTCACACATCTCTAATCGAACTTGATTTCTATTTCCTGCCAATCATTTATTCTGGAAGAGGTTCACACGCACTTAAGATAATTTTCACCCCTTATCTTAGAGAACATTCATTTCATGAATTTTAGCAGTGCTCTTCATGAATTGTTAATGTACCCCAACATCTTTACCCATTTGCACTTGATGCATTTTCATCATGGCTCCTTCGTGCTTTTCCATCCTCTAAAAATTACTAAACATAATATTATATTATACAGCATCATTTCTGAAAGTAGATTCCTTTGTGGCGGTTTGATCAGCAGTTGTCACCTTCAGTAAACTTAACAGCTCAAAAAAATCAGTGTGCCAGATCTTTACAGACAGTTGGACTTTTATGGTGAGTTTTAATGCTCATTATAGAGAGTGAGTTCAGCACTGAGGAATGAAAAATATTTTCATTTTGGGCATCCAGTGTTCACATCAAGTACTTCCAAGCTAAATCCCTGTAACCTGTACATGTTTAACCCCTTCTGGTGAACTTGCATTCCACCATACTCCAAATCCTCTTCACCTTTCACCTTCCAAAGCCAGTGCATATTTCTTGAAACAGGAGTCCAAAGCCATCTCCTAATTTGGGGGTGGGGGGGGGGGTTCACTGAAGGTCTGTGCACATGCTTCTCACTTCTGAGTTCCAACTCCTTTCGTGTAAAACCCAACAGTCCATCAATCTTTTTGATTGATTTTGGTGCTTGAACATGATTTTGGAATATTTTATGTAAACAAGCATCAACAATTTACTGATCTTTTGATTATGACAAGGGAGTCAGAAACATTTTTTATGATATCGGAAAACATGAGGCCCACCAGGCCCATGATGACTTTGTTGTAGACAAATTTATTCAGCTTCTTTCAGCTGCTATTTCCCACAAATTATTTGACTTCAATTGCCTATCGAATTCTCTTTTTAAACCCATAATTGACTCTTTTCCATCACAAATAATGTTTCAAATGATTACCACTTTGGGTATGAAGATGTGAGGGATGGGAAAGGAAAGGAATAAAAAATTTATCTAATTGTTTTTATGAAGGACATTTTTGTTCTTTTGAGGAATTACAAAAGAAATTTGGTATTAGTGGAAATTCTGTATTTGTGTATTATCAGTTAAGATCATTTGTAAAACAAATATGTGGTCGTCAAATGACTTTATTGCCCGAAACTAGTTTTTAGAAATATGTACTTTCAATACCAGAAAAGGGGTATATATCTGATTTGTATTGTATTTTACAAGAAATTGAAAGTAAGAAAGATTGGGATAAAGATAAGTTGAAATGGGGAAAAGATTTAGGTTCTACAATAGCTGAAGAAGCCTGGATGGAAATTTGTCAAAATAGTATTCGGAAATTGATTAATGCTAGATTAGCAATGATTAATTATAATTTTATACATCAATTATATCTAACACCAGAAAAATTAAAAAAATTTGGTCTTAGTAAGTCAGATTGTTGTTTTCGTTGTGATCAGATAGCTAGTACTTTTTTACATACTGTTTGGTCTTGTGACCGATTGCAACAGTTTTGGAAAGGTATTAAATCTATATTTAATAGATTATATAATATTTGTGTTGTATTAGATCCTGATATATTTTTATTAGGGAATATGCAATCATTAATTGATTTAAGATTAAATGATTATCAGATTTCTTTTATCTATTTAGCTTTAGCAATGGCCAAGAAATGTATAGCATCTACTTGGAAAGATAGAAATATACTAACTTTGGATAGGTGGTATTTCGAGATGAAGTCTTGTTTAATTATGGAAAGGATATCTTTTTCAATTCAAGATAAGATGTCTTTTTATAAGTTGAAGTGGACTCCATTTGTTAAGTATATGCAATTAAGTTTGATTTAAGTATGTTCTTAGATGTGATATTTTAGATTTGATAAGTCTTTTTTTATTATTTTTATTTGTCATGTTTTTTTTGTTTTTTTGTGTGTGTTTTTTTTAAATATATAATATTATTAATTTTACTAATCACTCTTTATTTTGGGGAGGGGAAGGGTGGTTTTTTTTGTGTGTGTTTTTTTTAAATATATAATATTATTAATTTTACTAATCACTCTTTATTTTGGGGAGGGGAAGGGTGGTTTTTTTTATATATAGATTTTTTAGTTCTTATATATGTAGGGGGGGTTAGGTTGAATTAAGTTAGGTTATTAATGTTGTACTGTAATTATATTATTTTATTTTATATTTTTTCTTTAAATGTAATTTTTCTTTTTATTCCTGTGATAAAATCTTTAAATAAAGTTTTTAAAAAAAGATGTGAGGGAGAAGCTCTACTAACCATACCAACCTGTTCCTTGTTTTTAATTTTTCTTACTCCTAACTTCTAACCATCTGGTTTGTTTTTTTAGGTTTAAAATTGAATGGTCTCACATTTCTCTGCAATAAATTATGTCTGCCCTTGTACTTAATTGGTCAGTAGCCCTGTGCAACTTGCTCTCATCTCATCATCTGCTGTGTCTCCTTACTGTCATGTACAATCTTGGACTTCCAGCTCACATTCCTTTATCCAAGCTAAAACTCTTTACAGATCTTCAGGAAATGATGCTAACATAAACTGTTTGTTGGAGTGCAAACTCTTTCCAACCCCAAACATTTACTGGCCAAGATCATGTTTAATTCCATCTGCTCTTATTTTTGATAATTCATTGAATCTAGTCTCCTCTTGAAGTCCAATGGTAAACACACGCAAACCTTTCTTCTTCATTACATCTGCAACCTGAAGCAAAACTGCAAAGGATTTGTCAAGCATGCTGCACCTGGAATAAATCCATGCTGGATTTATAAAACCAGTGCTTGTCCAAATGCTCAGCCATTTGCTCTCTGGAACTGTTTTCCAGCTACTATTGAAGTGACAGTCTATTGATTTCTGACTTTCTCCCTCCTTCCCTGGAGTGACCTTTTCAAACCAGAAGTAGTCAGAAAACTTTGTCAAATGCATCTACAATTCTCAACCCTTAGAAATTGAATCCACCAGCTCTTAAAGATGCAAAGTTCCCTTGCTTTCTCCGTCACCACATTAAACCCAATGGGAAGCTCTCAGTGTGGTATTCCTGAACCACCTTGGACTGCACATATGTTCTGCCTTTGTTGTAAATAATGTCCAATATTTTTAAAAATGCATCAGTGAGGAGAGGAGAGACTATTCTTTCTCCTTAGCTGGCTGAGCATTTTGAACTTTCATTTGTATTTTTTTATTTTGGATTGCAGCATTTGCAGAACTCTTATTTTCCTAACCTAGCTTTTAAAAATTGTGAAGTAAAAAGAAGAAAAATCTTGACTTAATGAAGCTCACAAACCCAAAAGTTATCATTTTTTATGATGCTATTTATTTATTTTCAGCATATATATTAAAATCTTTTACAGATCATATTAAAAATACAAGAAATTTAGATTCTGGTATCTTCAGGGGAGATATTAAGAGGAATAGATAGAGTGGAAAGCCTGCACCTCCTTCTCAGGGCATCATTGCTCAATACAAAAGGCCATGGCTTTAAGGTAATGGGTGGGAAGTTCAAGAGAGTTATTGGAGAAAAAGAGTGGTTGGTGCATGGAATGTACTACCTGGGTCAGTGGTGGAGGTGGGAACATTGGTGAATTTCAAGAGACCACTAGACAAGGATATGGAGGAATTTAAAGTGGAGGGTTATGTGGGAGCTAGGGTCTAAAGGTTGGCACAACATTATGGGCTGAAGGGTCTGTACTGTTCTATGTTCTATAATGTGCCACCCTTACCTGGTCTTCCTCACGTGCAACTTGAAACCTTCCCTCTAATGTCAGAATAGGTATTCCTTGATATAGGAACATCCATTTTAAAAAGTTCACAATAACTACATTGACAAATGAGTGATTTTAATCTCAAATCCACTGCCAAGGATGTTAACAGCCTGCCGTCATTGGGAAGGCCAAACCCACGCTCTCGGCTCACTGTCATAAATTACAATCTACGTTCCCAGTCAGCCAATGCTTGATTTTTAAAAATACTTATTCCTAAAATCCTCATTGCCACCCATCAACATCTACATAGCCTCCTCCACCTCCAACTTTGAACCTCCACTGCATCTCTCTTCACCATGCAGAATCTCCTGTGAAATAAATGCTCCTCCTCCTATCTGCTGTCTTCTCATTACTTTCTCTGGAAGTTATTAAATTTGTCAGAAAAACACTCTTGGATATTAACAATCTTAAAAATGCTTGTGAATTTGTTTGGATGAAAGCAACACATTGCTATTGATTCAGCAGCTATCTCAACTTCACAAAGCACTTAATTTTTGACCAATTTTTTTGTTCAATGACACAACTTTGTAGGAAAGCATTTGCAGCTAATTCGCAAAAACAAGATCAATGATCTATTGGAAGATGACTGAATTGGCGAGCCTGCTGGGGAACCCCAGTCAAGTGCACCTGAACAGGCAATAGAGCTGGGTTGAAGCAGAAAGGAGATGCGTGTTGTTGGGGGGCTGTTTCATGGCCAAAGTTGAAGGTGCAACCATCTTCTTGCTCCCAGCTTTCTTTTTGCTTGCACTATTTTTGACCCTGAAATTGTTGCATGAGTGCAAGGAGCTACTTGTTACACCAGTTGCTACAATCTTCCAGTAACCTTGCCAGGGTGTTAACAGGTGGAGGATTTTGCATTTTACCATGAATTTGATTGATGTCTTCTCTTCCACCCAGTAACATATCATGTCCACTTAATGCAATGTGAGGAAAGGTATTTCCATATCACTGTTCTTATCAGTTATGTAGCATTCATGATGACTTTATAAAGTATTTTGTTGACTTTATTAACACTTTGGGATGTCCTGATGTCAAAATGATGAGAGGTCTTCAGCTAGAAACATTAACATTGTTTTACTCTCCACAGATGCCAGCTGCCCTACTGAATTCTTTAGCTGATTTCAGCTTTCCAGTCTTTTGCTTTGAACTGCGTGCTTGTGCTTTTAAGTTTCTGCTCCAGCTGCTGGCTGTGATATATTGGACAGCTCTAAACCTTTTCTTCATTGTTAGTGAAGGGGGTTGACTGTTTTGGGGATGTAAGGGAAATTGAGGCATGGCCTTTTCTCGCCTCCTATTCCCTTCTGTTCCCATGGCCCAGTATTGCTTCTTATTTGCCCATCAAATGAGCTGCACATCGAATGGTTAAATTATTAGAAGAGCATTTTGAACCCTCAAATTCCATTCCCGCCATGACATCTGCAGAATTTAAATTCAAGTTCAATAAGCTTGACTTAAAGGGGGGAAGATGTTATTTGTCATGATGGCCATAACATTACTGGCCTACAGTTCAATCTGGTTTATTAACGCACTTCAGGAGAGGGAAAATTCTCATCCTTACCTGTTCTGGCCCTTCTGGAATTCCAGGCCAAATGTGGTTGATTGATAATTCACCTCTGAAATGACCAAGTATTTCAGCCACTCACTTTTGAGGCCATTATGGAGTGAGAGGGTGGGGGGGATAGGAGCTGACAGTAGTGATGCTCAGATCATTGAGGATGGATATTAAATAAATGTTCAACTCACATCAACATCACGAATGTTATTTGGCCCCACACATGCTTCCTTCGTAGTTTCTTAATGTTTCCTGACATTAATGGGCTCTTAAACAATTGCTTAAAGTGAAAATAGGTTTAAAAATTTCTGGATGTACAGAAAAACCCTGGGAGTATTTCTCCCTCCACCAGGCAGGGAGGGGTCCAATTCTACGCAGTTATTGGTGCAGAGACTGAGCTGCATATTACTGAAAACACCACCAGTATGGTTACCAAATTTGAAGATGATAAATGAGAAGAGAACATGAGGAGGCTATGAAGGCAGTTTTAGTGTGTGAGCGAGGATCTAGTCATTGGAGTATTGTAGGAAATCTAAGATGCTCAGGGATCTGGGTACCTTACTTCATGATTCATAAAAGGTTAGCCTGCAGGATAATGTAATTATGTAAACTTATTGCCCGGTACATTCAAAACACTAATAGGGAGGTTGTGCATTTTTCAACTGGAAATTGTGAAGCCCACATCTGCAGTAATGTGTACAGTAATGGTCTCATTATTTAAACAATTATGTCCCTGCATTGGACACAATTCAGAGAAAGTTTACTGGACTAATGTCAGAAATGAACAGGTTTTTTTGATAAGGAAAGGTTGGATAGGCTGGACCTTAGATGAGTGAGAAGGGATTTTTTTCCATAAATCAACTTGATTCATTATAAATTATTTACAAAAATGAAAACCATCGAAGTCTTTGCATGTCCTTCGTGTCATATCCATGCATTTACATCATTGTACATTGTTGTATATTGCTCTCAATTTACACTCTAACCAGCACTGTGACACCTTGTCATTACTCCCTTCTGTTGTTTGAGGTGCTTCCTCTCAGACTCAGCCCCTCAGTGCCCAGTGATGGAAGGACTCTAGATTGTGGTCCATCCCCACAGTGCCCTCGTGCTGGCTGCACTGAGCCTCGGTGCGCCCCTCAGCATGTACCCCAGTCGGCAGCATTCCCTCACTGACATCTCCATGTGCTGAAAGACTAGCAGGTTTCAGGCAGACAAAAGAGCATCTTTCACAGAGATGATGATTTTCCACTAGTGCTGGATTTCTGTCTCTGCAAGGATCCCTGGAACAGTCTGTAAGTCGGAGAGTCCTCTGTCCTACTGCTGCTGGGGATGAACTGTGATAAAAAATCTTTGCATCCTTCTCCACACACTCTTAGTGAACCTGCATTCTACAAAGAGGTGGGTGACTGTCCAACTCCACCACAGTCATCTTGGGGACAACGTGCATTGTGGGTGATATTCCTATTGTACAGGAAGGATCTGACTGGTAGGGCTCCTCTCACCACCAGGCAGGCCAAATCCTAGTGCTTGTTCCTGAGTACTGGCGATGAGGCATTCCACCAGATGTCCTGGGCAATCTGCTTAAGGAACTACCCCACCATATCCGGTGAGTCCTCCTCTCTCCTCTCTGAGTCTGCAGGATGTTCTGTGCTGACCTCTGTTGGACCTGTGGTCAAAGGTGTTGTCTGGAAAAACATCCGCAAAGGATAAGCAGTGTAGCAAACTCCAGTTAACTGGGACATTGCGTGGGAATGGGACCAGGCCCATCCTTTGCAACACCTGGGACAGGTAGAACCTCAGCACATAGCAGAACTATTAGTGTCCTCATACTTTGGTTCCATGCCAGCCTGATGCAGCCACACACCAAGATGGTCATCAGAATGAGGGACACTTCAATATGCCCTTGCCCCTTTAGTCTGGCAATGTATCTGGTGACCCTTTGGATCCTTTCCATTTTGAATCCCCATATGAACCAGAAGACTGCTCTGGTGAACACCAGGGTGGAGTTGGAGGGGGAGAATGAACCACACCTGCACCATGTGCAGTCGTACCGAGAGCATCTCGCACCAGATGATCAGGTTCTTCCCTGAAATTGAGATGGAGAGTCATCCCCACCGACCCAATTTTTGGTGGACTCTTGCAATAAGTTCTGACGTCTTTATTGCATGCCCCTCCAAACCAGATAAGTAGTCAAATCTGACACTGAAGGGGATGGTGGACAAGTCAGACCAGTTGCTGAAGAACATTGCCTCACTCTTTTTTCAGTTTACCCTGGCGCCCAATGCAGATTCAAACTGGCTGAAGATGCTGATCAATCTGTGGACCAATCATATTTCTGAACAGAAGGCAGTGGTATTGTCTATGTACAGGGAGACTTTAACCTGAGTGCCTCCACTGCCACGGCAACATCTTTCTTGAGCAAAGGGATCTATGCAGCGCACAAATAAGACTGGAGAGAGCAGGAACCCTGCTTGTTTCCAAATTTGATGGGGAAGCTCTCTGTTTCCCACCTATTGATTTGGACTGCACTACAGATGTCCGGATAAACCAGTTTAATTCAATTCCAGATTCCCGCCCTAAAGCCCATTTTGGAAAACACGTTGATCACATTTGTGTGTGATATCCTGGTCTAAGCTGACCAGACAGATGTCTACCCTCCCGTCCTACATATATGCGAGAGTACCTCTGAGCAGTAGGAGACTGTCAGAGATTTTCCTGCTTGAAACCATGCAGGTTTGGTGTGGATGGATTACCTGCTCCAGGGCAGATTGTGTGATAGCTTTCGGCAGGATCTTGTTGTCAATGTTTAACACTGATTATGGGTCACCAATTCCTGATATCCACCTTCTCCTCTTTCTGTTTGATTAGGGCGATGATGCCCTTCTGTATGGAGTCCAACGTGCTGCCTGCCAGGATCATAGCATCATGTATTTCCAGCAGAGCTGGGCCCACCCAGTCCTACAGAGCTGTGCACAACTCAGCCAGTAAACCATCACTTCTGGGAGTTTTGCTCGACCAAAAAGAATGAATGGAGTCTGATAGCTCCCACAGGGTGATTAGATAGTCTAGACCACACATGTCAAACTCAGGCCCGCGGGCCAAATTTGGCCCGTGATATAATTATATTTGGCCCGCAAGATCATATCAAATATGTATTAGAGCTGGCCCGCTGGCCGCCGTGCCAGTATAGCGCATGCACAGCTAATACTACAAATCCCAGAATGCTTTGCAAATGCGTTGGCGCCGGCCCGTCAGCCCGCTAATCACCCCCACCTCCTCTCTTTACTTTCATTAGCATCTGCGACCTGTCGCCCAACTCACACGTAATAAACCCCTTACGAAAAATGGCCAAACGAAAGACAGAAAACAGGACCTTTCAAGACAGGTGGGAGCCAGACTATATGTTCATCATTTTAAAAGACAAACCTGTTTGTCATTGAAGCAAGTTGTTTTTTTTTGACTTGTTGGCTTATGAAAAAAAATACATTTCTTCTTCTTTGGCTTGGCTTCGCGGACGAAGATTTATGGAGGGGGTAAAAAGTCCACGTCAGCTGCAGGCTCGTTTGTGGCTGACAAGTCCGATGCGGGACAGGCAGACACGATTGCAGCGGTTGCAAGGGAAAATTGGTTGGTTGGGGTTGGGTGTTGGGTTTTTCCTCCTTTGCCTTTTGTCAGTGAGGTGGGCTTTGCGGTCTTCTTCAAAGGAGGTTGCTGCCCGCCAAACTGTGAGGCGCCAAGATGCACGGTTTGAGGCGTTATCAGCCCACTGGCGGTGGTCAATGTGGCAGGCACCAAGAGATTTCTTTAGGCAGTCCTTGTACCTTTTCTTTGGTGCACCTCTGTCACGGTGGCCAGTGGAGAGCTCGCCATATAACACGATCTTGGGAAGGCGATGGTCCTCCATTCTGGAGACGTGACCCATCCAGCGCAGCTGGATCTTCAGCAGCATGGACTCGATGCTGTCGACCTCTGCCATCTCGAGTACTTCGACGTTAGGGGTGTAAGCGCTCCAATGGATGTTGAGGATGGAGCGGAGACAACGCTGGTGGAAGCGTTCTAGGAGCCGTAGGTGGTGCCGGTAGAGGACCCATGATTCGGAGCCGAACAGGAGTGTGGGTATGACAACGGCTCTGTATACGCTTATCTTTGTGAGGTTTTTCAGTTGGTTGTTTTTCCAGACTCTTTTGTGTAGTCTTCCAAAGGTGCTATTTGCCTTGGCGAGTCTGTTGTCTATCTCATTGTCGATCCTTGCATCTGATGAAATGGTGCAGCCGAGATAGGTAAACTGGTTGACCGTTTTGAGTTTTGTGTGCCCGATGGAGATGTGGGGGGGCTGGTAGTCATGGTGGGGAGCTGGCTGATGGAGGACCTCAGTTTTCTTCAGGCTGACTTCCAGGCCAAACATTTTGGCAGTTTCCGCAAAGCAGGACGTCAAGCACTGAAGAGCTGGCTCTGAATGGGCAACTAAAGCGGCATCATCTGCAAAGAGTAGTTCACGGACAAGTTTCTCTTGTGTCTTGGTGTGAGCTTGCAGGCGCCTCAGATTGAAGAGACTGCCACCCGTGCGGTACCGGATGTAAACAGCGTCTTCATTGTTGGGGTCTTTCATGGCTTGGTTCAGCATCATGCTGAAGAAGATTGAAAAGAGGGTTGGTGCGAGAACACAGCCTTGCTTCACGCCATTGTTAAAAGGAGCTTAAAGGCTATAGAGAAATATTATTTATTAAGTATTTTATTTCTCATTTGTTAATGCTTCTTCTGGAAAGAGTTTAACCAAAACTATTATTAAACATTTATTTTAATAAGAAAAAGTTTAACATTACATATGTTGAAAGAAGAGAAAACGAGCAGATGTTGTTGAAAATTTTCAACAAATATTTAGTTTGGCCCACGACTTAGTCCAAGTTTTTAATTTTGGCCCTCTGTGAATTTGAGTTTGACACCCCTGGTCTAGATTCTGCCGCCTGCTGTTATCTTAGACTTCTATGATAGAAGATAGGAATTTCTGGGAATTTCTGTCTATGGCCTTGGTGACAGAGTGGCATAAATGGGCCTACTGATCTTCTGTATTTCTATATGCGAGGATGTGAAGGAGCCATCCTCTTCCTTAAGGGTGTGAATCACTGAGCACAGCTCATGCTCCTGTGCGGATTCTGGATTGGGTGACGATTTAGGAGGACTCCAAGGTGAATAGCACAGCTTGCTGGCTCTCCACCCCTCTTGACTGCAGAAGGAGTAGATCCTGTGGGTCAGACAGGATTTGGTACAGTTCCCTCTGCCTCTGCCTTGCTCTCCAAGCATCTTCAAGGATAAAGAACCTCTTGATGTTCCCCTTGATCACTTCCCCACAAGTTCACTTGGAAGTCAAAAAAGGGTTCTCCAACCAGCGTACTCCTTCTTTGGTTCCTCTACGTACTCTGGGGCCAGCAACTTCACATTAAGCTTCCATGTTTCCCCTCCCAGCCTGCTGGTCCTCCTGTAAATGACAGGAGGTGTGAAGGACGCAGTGGTCAGAGAAGAACTCTGGTGTGATGTTAGTGGTTTTGTCTGTGAAGGCCTTTGACATGAAGACTAAGTCTATCCGAAACTGGGTTGAGCCATCCAATCTCGACCAGATGGGTGACGGGTTACTGAAGGTGTCACACAGCTGTGCATCCTTTACCATTTCGATCAGGAGACTAGAGATGTTGTCCAGACTGCTCTCAGTACCACTGCACCATCCAGCAGCATTGATAATGCAGTTGAAGTCACCTGCCAGAACGATCAGGTTGGACGTCCCCAGCAATGGTGGGAACTACTAGAAGATAGCCAGCCTCTCACTCTGCACGGGCAAGGCTTGCATATTGATCAGCTGGAGCAGGGTGTTGCAGTGCGTTAGATCCACCATGAGGAGCCATCCCCCAACCACCTCCTTAACCTCAATGATTACAAAGTTGCTTCCTTGCAATAGGGTACGCAGACAGGAGGCATGATAATCGTTCCCGCCACTGACCATACAGAGAGCCCATGAGGCCACCACCACTACCACCTCTGATAGTTCCTGATATGTGGCAGTGGCCCCCACTCTTTGTCCTAACATGTATTTTTACATATTGTATTCTTAATATCTTTACCAGGCTTTTAGCACATATGATGTGAAAGTAATGGTATGGGAATTCCTCTTCACTGATCAGTTCTGTACAGCAAGCACACTGTACTCGTTAATGAGTAAATATCAGTAAGTACATCACTCCCTCTAAAGCTGAAAATCCTGAAAGATTGGTTGGTAAAATTGTTTTTTTATTCTTTCATTTTTATTTTTATTTGATTCTTTAGATTACTTAAGTCAACAGTGGGCAGTTACATGTCGGACTAAAAGCTCTGACTGGCATTCTAGAATAGATATCAGATCATTCCATTTTTCCAGAATGATAAAATAACCTGCAGGAAATTGTTGGATCAAGGAGAATACTGTAATGAATCTGCATAAGGGACTGGTATGTGGGGGAGCGGTACCTTGGATCACTGTAATTCTCTCTTTGATAAAGTTGGTTAAATGTTGCATTTTGTTACCAGAGTTACTGCTGAAATGTTACATAATGATAAATAGAACTAAATTGTGCATCATTCAATCCAAAATCTGCCTTGAAGAAATATTGGGTGAAACTTAGCATTGTATGACCATATATTTATTTTCGAGTCTTGGGCTAAATACAGGTTTATCCACCTTTATTTAAGTATATAAATTTCAGTTTTCCCCATCCATCACTCAATCCATGCAAGCCAGGACCTCCCACCCTTGGGTTTGGACACCCACCCGGTTCTTGCTAATCCTGATGAAAGGTTTCAGCCCTCAATGTCAACTATCAGTTATTCTCCATGGATGCTGCTGGATCTACTGAATTCCACCAGCACTTTGTAAGTAAAGCCTTTGGCAATGGTTGTCAAGGATCCATCCATCAATGCCAATTTGATTAGGCGATGAAGAGTTACAAGGCCCAATGGAAATGTGCTGTTGCCAGACTCGATTGGATTAAGGAGGAAAATGGATTTTTTTTAAAAAAACTTTGGCTTGGTTCCTCTTAATTTTGCAACCCAGTCCCAATCCTGTGTGGCAAAATGCAGACAAGCCATTATTCCATCCCTTCATTCAAGTTCGTTGATTATCATCCGATTGTACAAGTACAACCTGATGGTGCAGTGTTCTCTGGTGCTCAGTGCAAAAATGCAACCAGACGTAACACTCATTCAGTCAAATGATACATGTGCAGTACATTTATACATGTATAAAAATAACTAACTATTGTTTAGTGAATAGTAGAGTCTTGGAGGGTTTGTATGAGCAGTTCCTTCAGTCGTTCAGCATTCTCACTGCCCGTGGGAAGAAGTTGTTTCTCAGCCTGGTGGTGCTGGCTCTGATACTCCTGTATCTCTTTCCCAACAAGAGTAGTTTGTTACTACGCTTATCAAAATCCTAACATTGGACAACAATGTGAGTCAGAGCGGCTTCAGAATCTTCTGTTCTTCCTGTAGTATGAAGAAACTCTGTTGAGCAAGTTGGAATTAACCACATTAGTAAACCTCACATATCAACCCAATTTCTCTTCGCTGCTTGGAATGGTCTTACACGGCATTTCAGTATTTTCTAGTTTTTTTTTTAAACTTCAGGTTATTAGTGAATTTAATTTAAAGTTGGATCATTGATTTGTAAACCAGGTTACTTCTTTTAATAATCAGGTGACTTAGCTGCTATTCTAACACTACACAGATCAGTGGCAAGAGGGTAGGTTCAAGGAGCTAAAGGGATTTTTATGCACAAAAGCCATGTGATCACTTGCTCAAGTTTTTTTTTTAAATAGGCAAATTTACCTTTTATGCAGAGGACAGAAAAGGCAGATAGCACGGTCCTTTTATATAGCCCAGAGCAGCGTGTCGGCTTCCTAGGGCTAAAGGGGGGACATATAACACAGCAACGGCTGCCCTGCGACAGTCACACCCGCCCCAATGGCTGACAGCCCTCCCCCCTCACGTGCCCCGCTGGCTGACAACCCCGTCAAGAGTGGGCAGCATGAGAGATTGTGGCAGTGGAGCAGAGCCGTGTGAGGGAGCACAGGCAGCACCACCGGCTGGTCTGTGATAGCGCAACGTGGCTGTCAGTGTGGCGTCAATCATCTTCCCTTCCTGTTTGGACCCACTTTCAGCGGCAATCTTTTTACACAGGAGGTGGAGTGACTTCGCTCCACCTCTAAGTGTATCTCACCACAGGTGGATGGAAACTGGAGTGAATTCGAGCAGTCAATCCACCTTTGGACCTTTTATGGACCTTTTATGTCTTTACATTCGCCTTTTTTCCTCTATGAAAGGGTTTTAAGATAATGGTATGGCCTGGAAATATTTAGCTAACATTTTAAAGGGAGATGCCAGAACAAGGACCATGAAATATATTTCAGAAGGCTTATTTAAAACTAATTCTGGAGCATCTGATGTGGTAGAAATAAAGAAAGATAATCACTTTTATGTATTAAATGAGGATGTATATATTTAGTGCACATATTTGACTGAAATATGAAGTAGAAGATTAGCAAGTTGCTAGCTCTTTTTCGATCATGTACATCTGGGTTAGAGCTAACTGATCTCTCTACACAGGCTTATCTGTCATGGAGAGCATTTGTAACATCTAAAAGGCCAGAGCGAGAAAGTGCCAATAAAAGCAGGCAATCCCTTGGTTGTTAAAGTTTGACACTGCTCTTTGAACCCAAATCCTAACATTTGTTCCTGATTTAATAAATGAAAGGAATGAGCTAATAGAAATCGTACAGAGCTTTCATGCAGAACTCTTAATCTACCAGTCTCTATACACCATGTTGCCAGCTATGCCCTTCCATGTGACACATGCTGATCTCTCACCATTATGTACATGTAGTGCGACAACATCAGGCAAGAGCAAGTTATGATGCTCAAGCATTAGCTTTGCAAAATGATTTCTGCCTGTCAGCTGCATCACTGAAGTGTGTTGAATGGTGCAAAGCATCTCTAATGCACAGCAAATACAGTCTAAATCCACTAAGATGTAATATCTTGTCATAAAATATAGAGTAAACAATGATAATAAATGGTAAATACTACAAATTACTGACCTTAGTAATTACAACGAAAGCTTTACTGCCGTTTGACATGAATCCGTAGTTAGAGATCTGATTTTTTTTTTAAACTTTGTCCCTTTTTCTCTCTCACACTTCGTGCCACCTTTCCAGTTTTTTTTAATTCACTTCATGACCTTGCATAGCCTTGCTTCATTGTCCATAATTAGATTATTTCCAAATTCACTTACGGGGACATGAGCATTAGGGGTTTTTAATGCACAAAAGCTGCTTTATTGCCTGCTCAAGTTTTTTTTAAAAAGTCAAATTTACCTTTTGATGCAGAGGACAGAAAAGGTGGATCACACTGTCCTTTTATGCAGGGAGATCCCTGAGCCAGCTTTCAAAGGTGAAGGAGTTGGGGTGTGTAGTGTAGTAGCGCCACCCACTACTGTGACATGGAACATACATGCCAGGAAGTGAAGGCATTGAGTTCGCAGATGGGTCCAGCATTGGGTGTGCTTTACTCTATTCGACCTGCTGAGTTTCTCCAGCATTGTGTGTTTTTACTTTAAAATTCGCGCTTGGGTGATGCTCCAACTTTGAAGCAATCCTTTTACGCAAGAGGTGGAGCAACTCCGGGTTCCCTCCTTGGCGGAGGGAACCTGGAGCTCATTGGAACCTTTGCACCATTTATGCAGGTAAGTGGAGTGTCTTAAAGGCAGAAGAAAACTGTCTTTACCAATTGCTAATTTTCACTATAAAAGGGCCTATTGATAGCAAGCTGACTGCTTGTTGACATCCCTAATTAAAGGAAGAATACATTGCTTGGCTTGTTCAGTCAGACCCCAATTTACATGCATAAAATGAGGAGCCTTAAACATGCCCTGTAAGTGTAACCGGCAGACAGCATTAGATGCCCAGGCACAGGAAAAATGGTTCATTATCAGGTTGTGTGCTAATTGCAGTTTAATGTTCCTTTTAAAATTAACTATGTTTATCATCAGTATTCATTATTCTCCTCATTACTCTGCGCTTTGTTTCTTTGGTGAGATTTTTACATGGCCAGTGGAAGACAAAAACAGTATGATGGAACAGGATTAAGCACTTTGAGTGCTGTGTTTTTTTTGACATGGTATCTGAAGGTCTGTTAAAAGGAGAGTAAACTGTATTTTCTGTCCAGGTGAACTCATTCTCATGGTTTTGTTAACCTGGTGCATTTTCCCTTGAACATTGGAGATGCTTTTATAGAGCTGGAGGCTCCACAAAGGGAAAATGCCCCACTTCTCCCAATGACTGTGAGAGATTTTAATATAGTTTTTCTGCAAACAACCTCATGGAGGTGGGTCTTGTCAAATGGACAATCAGTCTTCCAAGGCATGCAAATTAGGATTTTCACACTGCACTTGTGTGACCTAACTCCTCAGTCGAACCTTGCAATTACCATGTATGTATGAAATAAACTGAAATTGCACGCTGCCACCGAAAGAACCCACTATTAACATCAGTTGCAGTCCTACTCCTGGTACAGTGCCAGCAGATAACTTCACTGAAATGCTGCCATTTGTTACGGCTCAAACCAACAACAGGAGGAATTCAATTCAAAAGGGTTCAATTATAACTATATTTATTAATACTATTAACAATATTACATCGTAACACAATTAATCCCACTATAAGTATCTATATATATATATAAACAGTGTTTATGTGAAACCCCAGTCTGTGCCCAATATTCAAAAAGGAAAAATCCCCCAAAACCCCAGGTCGGTCAGTCAGTCAGTCAAGTAAGTCAGTCCATGGAATTCAATCCTAAAGTTTAATGTTCAAGTTTAGTTCTTTAACTGATAACAAAGGACGTCGTATTGAACATTGGAGAGAAAAATGATTGATGTTGTATTGCAGTATACCTACAATTCTCACTTATGAGGCATGTGCATTTCACACAATGCTCCAGCTGCCATTTCAAATGCCGCTCTCTGCTTCACAGCTGGATTCTCCCTTTGTTCTCAAAAGTTCCAAGCAATTGGTGAGTCAGCACTCAGCTCTACCACAAGTTGCACAGAATTCTTAGCAGAAATCCATCCTTTATCATGGCAGCCCACAGTCCAAAGGTCAGTCCATGGTTCATAACACATTTCATAACATTTCTTGAGTGCCCCAGTGCGAGGGGTGGCAGAATTGTGTGTGATTGGACATAGTCATGGAGAGATACAAAACAGAATCAGGCTCTTTGACCCACTGAATCAGTGCTGACCAACCATAATTTTAGACCACTAACCCTACCATAAACTATTTTTTTCCTTCTCTTCCCCCCCACCCCCCCCCCCCCCCATTCCAATCAGCATATTAGATTTGTGGCTGAAAAATTCACTTGCAATATGTTGTGCCAATAACTGGCAAAACATATGAAGCAAACGAGCTCTGGGGTTTTGGTATATGCCCCAGGACTCGACCACTCTGTGGGGGGGAAAGTGGTGACTCTCCCTTTCTTGGAATGACTGCATTGCAGGTGAGATGCTGCAATCCGTGGAGGTTCAGCTGGCACATCATCCTATAATGGATCTTAGCAACTTAAATTACGATTGTGGACCTGTTTATATGACAGCAATGTCACTGAAGTTATGGCTAATGTTAGTGTCAGTGGTGTTAGAAAGATGGCATAGCCCAGAGCGAGGTCGCTGAATCCTTCATCGTGCCCGTTTGCATCTGTGTCAGAGGCGATGCCACAGTTTGTAGCAATAACGCTGCCAGTTTTACTGTGAGCTCCACATTCATTTCTACCTGTGTCAGTTAACTTGCCAGAGAAATTGCTTGTGATAGTCACAGCATTACAGCAAAAATATCTTTTCCCCAAATATGTGTGATCATTCTGGAGAAGCCTAAGTTTTCATTTCAATAAAGCTGTTTGTTGCATAAGCATTCATGAGCATGTTCATGTTTCAGGAAGTTTATGAACGTGTGACTTCTGTCCACTTACCCCTGGGTTCTGGACACTTGCCAGCCCTTGGTGCAGAGAATAGTGGTGTGAAAACAAAAGCTCCGCATTCTTGCATTCCAGCACCAATGTAGAAGTGTGGTGTTTTACATTTTTTTAAATTTAGAAAGGAAACTCTGGCCTCGGCACCAGCCAGAAAATTGAATTTGCACTTCATACTGGGCATTTGTGTCACAACTCTCTGAACCCAGAATGAGCAGTGACTTGCGACATTGGGCTGCAGTATCGAGTGAAAGATTTTCTGGCATTTTGATGAGATGGTCTGGGTTAGATTTCACAGGCTGGACAGTTGGGAAAGATTTGCTCCTTGATGGTGGAAATGTATCCTGAACTCTTGCACACAGATCAGATTTGGAATTTTTCTTTCAGTCTGGGCTCCAACTGCAATAGTGGCTGGGGATTTCCCATTGAAATTGTTGACAGGGCAGGTTTTGCAAGCTTTTGGCGTGGAGGTCGTGAAATGACAATACAGGTCAGAGCTGCAGGAAGGCGAGCAAAGCCGGTCTATTCAGCTCCTCGAGTAATTTGATTAGGTCACAGCTGATTCCTGCCTCAACTCCACTGACCCATTTTAGTCTCATGTTGTATGATAATCCCAACTTGACAAAAATCCATGAACTGCAGTCCTGGATAGTTCAATGGGCCCTGCATCCATACTTTACTGAAGGAGGGAATCCCAGATTCTGCTGCCTTTTATATCAGTACGTGTTTCCTGATCTTCCTAAATGGCCCAGCACAAATTTTAATATCTGGATTACCCTTTCTTGTACCATAGTTAGAATGATGCTTAAAACTCCCAAACTTGAAGGATCATCTACCCTGGTGTTCAATTACCCTTCCAACACTAACAAAAATTCTCTCCTCACTAACAGTACTCAAAAGCAAAAAATCCATAAACCAAATCATACTTTGAATTCTAGCCCATTTAAGATAAAGGCTGATATTCCATTAGCTTGTTTGATTATGCTCGTACCAGTTAACTGAGAGTCAGGCCCCCAAATTCCTTTGTTGTTCCTTATCTCCCACCATTAAGAAAATTATCCAGTTTATCACTCTTGGATCCAAAGTGGACAATCTCACACTTACCCAAATTAAACTCCATCTACTATATCTGTTCACATTCTCTTAAGGCTCTTTCAAGCAGTGAAAACACCCCTCTGTAAAGGCAGAGGTTCTTTGCCCTGATGGCTAAAGATGTACCTTCCTGAATGCGCCGTGGCCGGCTCTGAGGCACCAATTCCAACCCTTCTCAGGGAAGGATGATCGGTAGAGCGCCGCGCTCCGCCACCTGACCTGAATGTACAGCTGCTGCAAGCGGCTGGTTAAGGGTGGGCTGAAGACGCCGTCAGCCTGCGACCAATCTCCCCACTCACCCCTCTCCCTCTATGACCCCCTCAAGGCAAGAGCAGTGGGGAACATTGGAGCAATCAGGGGTGGCCAATGAGGGTTGTGAAAACCACTCCGGGCTGCTTCAGTCTTTGCTCTCTGTGACTCAAAACATGGCTGAGCAATGGCTGCCTCCCCTACCCATAATCCCTCAAGCAGCTGGAACTGTTCTGGGAACCACAGAGCAGTTCCAGCTGTGTGGGGGATTATGGGTAGGGAAGACAGCCATTGCCCTGTTGTGTATTTATAACGGGTGGTGCTACAGCTCGTTGCTCCGCCTCCATCGGCTCCGGGTGGGCACTACGAGGTTCCTTTTGATATGAATGGGATGCTGGAGCAGCCTTTTAGAGCTGTTTTCTGAAAGGTAAGTTTAGATCCACTCTTGTAGCTGGCCTACAAGCAGAGGCTTGACATGAAATGGCCTTTAGTCTGTATGTGCAATTCACACAGTGTTCATCCATCCATCCATCTTTAAGTGTAATCTCTGTGGCCACACATTAAACACTGCTGGGTCAGGGTGAATTTTATTTTTTGTCTCATGCTCTTACCAGGGTCTGCTAGTTGTAGTCTGTAGTCTATTTGTAATTCTGAGTGAGATTTTCTTGCTGCTAGGAAGCATCTGGGCAGATGAAAATGTATAACAGAAAGCTTTTTCTCTATTCAGTAAAATGTTTGCCAAAATTAAATGTCATCTGACTCAGAGTTGGCAGATAATTTGGCGGAATGCAGAGCTGAGAAAAGTCATAACAGACCCAAGATCCAGCTCAATTTAAAATTACTGCACTCTCTGACATGTCACTCAAATATTCTAAAGCTCGAGTAACATCCAGGGAAATCTGTCAATTCCAGGGCATATATATTATTTTTCTTGACTTCATTTGGTCCCAGTTAAGTTCTTCCTGAAACCTGATCGGTCAGAGCTGTGGATTTTGTCTTTCCACTCAGTGCTATGAAATGGTTGGTCTAAAAACTGCAGGTCCCATGGGAGAAAATTCCTCTCAACAATCTAGCATTAACTGTTTCCTGAAGTGAAAGTGAAATCATTGCTTTTTTAAAAATGTATTTGGAAAGTTTGGTGAACAAAGAGGAGGAAATTAGTTGGTTTGCATTTTAAACTAATTGGACTAAACAATCAAGTTCTTTTTACCTTGAGCAATTAATTGCATTGCCAGTGTTATTAAATGATCCAGGAACCACATTGAATCACCAAAGGTAATGTTTGATTTTGCCATCATATTTTTTATAGCCATTAGTAGATGTGTTGCAGAGCAGCCAACTGGGACAGACCATTCAACTGTGCTGAGATTTTAAAAAAATAACTACCTAGCCTCTATTCCTTTAGAGAAGCTTCAGAACGAGTTACTTTGTACAGCCCCTAATGGCCCTCTGGTTCCTTTACCGCCATCCTTCCTCAGGTGTCCTGAAGTTCCTCTGCTAGATCTCCTGCTGCTGAAAGCTTTCTGCCAGCTATGCTTCCTGTTCCTTTTCTGACCAACCACAAGATTCTGAGGGACCTCCCTTCGACTGCTTGACCCAGGGTCCCCTCTATTTACCAGAAATATCTTGTGCTCCTGCAGGAAACATGTGCATTCCTCTTCTTGTTAATCACAGAAACTCTTAGCTGCTCCTCACTTCTTTTGCTCGTATCCTGGTGAAAGTAATGGATGCTGAATGGGAGCCCTGTAGACGTCAAGGCCAGGCCAAGTACCTCGTGTGTAATTCTTGTTAGAACTCATTGAGATTCTAACCTTATTTTTTTGCATTTTTGTCACAACGGAAGGAAAGCTATTTTGAATGGGAAATAATAATTTGGGATCATTTCTGGGGATTAAATCCTGATGAGCAACCAAACCATCTGAAAGATCATTTTATTAAATTAAAGAAAAATCCCCAGAAATTCCCAATTTGAACATATTTTAATTCTCTGGCCAGGCAAAAAAACCATTTTGAATAACTGGAATTTTATTATCTGGAATTTTTTCTATAATTTGGAATATTATCTTGGTTGCCATAAAATAAGACAAAATATATTTGAGTGCAAGGAAGTGATGTTACATATGCAATACACAAAAGTGCTGGAGAAACTCAGCAGGTCATGCAGCATCTATTGGAAGTAAATGGTAACCCATGCTTTAGACATTCATTGTGTCATAGCTGCAGTCTTGTCTAAAACTACATAGAACTAAGAAGCACAGTACAGACCCTTCACTTGACCTTTGTAAAACTACTCCACAATAATTGAATCTTTCCCAACCTCATGCCCATAACCCTCTATTTTTCTTGCTTATATATGGCTGTATAAGCCTTTTAAATGTGCTTATTGTGCCAGCCTTCGCCACCCTCAGCAATGGATCCAAGGCACTCTCCAATCTGTGTATAAAACAGTGGTGATAGAATGTGCAATGTGTTGACATTTCTGCTTAATCAGGGAAGTTTGACAATACATATTTGCATAGAAATATCTGAACCTTTAAAATCTTCCTCAGAGCATTTCATTTGCCATAATTAATAGATGAAACTAATAATAAAGAGTTTATTGACACAAGTGGGGCAGCACGGTTGGCAGCACCAGCAATTGGGACCGGGGTTCAAATCCCATGCTGTCTGTTAGGAGTTTGTATAATCTTTCCATGTCTGCATGGGTTTTCCCTGGAGGCTCTGGATTTCTCCCACCATTCGATGCATTCCAGGGGTGGAGGTTAATTGGGTGTAAATTGGGCTGCGTGGACTCAATGTTCTGTCACCGTGCTATATGACTAAATTTTTTAAAAATATATGCACTGAAATTCTTGTTTGCTGCAGCCAAATAGGTATGCAAGATACACCAACTGCAATAATATATCAAATTACCCCCGTATGAAAGAAACAATAAAGAATGGATAAATAAACATTCATAGTTAGCTAATGCAAAAAAAGAGTTCTTTTTGTGGTCTCAGTGTAGTTTATGATTGGGGATTAAGTGGAGGTTCAAGAACCCGAAAGGTTTTTCCCTACAGCTGTTCTTGCACCGAGAGGTGCTGGACGTCAGATATCTATACCTTCTCCCTGAAGTAAGCAGGGTAATGGGGAGTCTTTATGATGTTGTCTGCCAGTGCATGAGAGGTCAAAGCCCATGATGGATATGGGAATGTTTGGTACTTTCTGTAGTCTTCTGTGTTCCTAGATTCTTGAATTAAACCAGGCCATGACGAAACCGGACAGTATACATGCTGCACGTTGTTCAGTCTCTCTTGATACCTTCAGCCAAAAGTCGGTGGGCTCGACTCAAAGAGGGGAACAAAGATTCATTTAAGATTCAAGATTCAAAATTCCATTTTTTATTATTATATACACAAGTTCTACAAAGTTTTTCTTTTGTTTGCCCTGCATAGGCAAAGAGTGCTGTTGTCAGGACAAGAAAGAGAAGCTAAATAGAGTCCCTTCAAAGTCATCCAGTATCCATGGATCCCACGGCCTTGTATGAAGCTACTGCTTCCTGCACTACTGTAGCCTCCATGACCACACAGCCTCCTGTCCTGTCCAGTAATAAATATGTGCATTGGCCCTGGTTCTGAACTCCTGAATGATTAGGAACAGCCAACTATCAGCACCCTCACAAATCCTTGTTGGGGTACCTGGTTCCCAGAAGCCAATCCCCAGCCACTCATGACCTGAGAGTAGACCTCTGTCCGCTGGTGTTGTCTCCTCCCCGTAGGGCTACCTTACAGGCTTCTTCTTCTTGGAGAACATTCTCCCGATAGATGGATGTGCTGGACTACCAGAACCTGCAACCCTCGAGGTCTGGGCTGCCGAGAGTGGGCACCAGACTCCATGAACATCAATGGGTTTTTTAATTCCCACATGTATGAGGCTATTGGGTGGGATGGTCAAGCAATAAGATCCTGTGGAAGAGCATTGGAAAAACCACTACCCCATTCTTCCCAGATCTACACCATCGGCAGCATACTGTTGTATTGATGGTCTGTAGGACTGAAAGCGTTTGGATATATTACAAGGTGACCCATTAATAAACATGGTCAGCCTCCATTATTTTGGGTGCCCTTCCTTACTGTCCACTGCAAAGATTTTCTCAGGGGGGGGGGGGGATAAAATCTGCTTCAATTTAATTTAACTGAATTGACAATGAAACCAGAAAAGCATCAACTATAAAGATTATTTTCCTCTCCTCACGACCATTATTGCAGATGCTGGATATTCAGATCATATGGAAGTTTAGTTTTACCATCTTGTTTCATTTTTTTTTAATATCAGCATTTCCCAGTGCTCACAGTGGTGAGCATGGCATTATCCTCTATGATCCCTTGAGTACGTCGCTGTGCTTGAAATAAATGCTTTGAAACTTTGTTATTGTAGCTTTGTGGTAGAATTCTTGACTCTGTTAGAGATTGTGGGTTTGAATCCTGCTTCAGATATTCAAAAATGTAATCCAGGGTGACACTTTATTGTTGGAGTGCTCTGCTCTCCTTCAGATGAGATGTTAATCTGAGACCTCGTTGCCCATTGAGAATAGGATTTTTAACTTCATTTGAGTAAAGGCAGTTGCTTTTAAATAAACTAATCATTCTTAACAGTAGAAAAAGACTTGGGAATATATCTCAGTCTACTAATCAATATTTATTTGATGACTAACATCACAAGAACAGATTATCACATTGTACTTATGAGATTTTCCTGAACACAGATTGGCTGCTAAATTTTTCCACATTGCAACAGTGACCACACTTCAAAAGAATTTCATTGGCTGTGAGTCATCGGCTTGGAGCAGAGAAATTGGCTCTTTGGCCCACCATGAACATATTGATCATCAGACACTCATCTGTACTCTTTCCATAGCTTATTTTGCCTTGGAGATCCAAATCCCCGTCTAGATGCCTCTTAAATGTTGTAAAGACGCGTATCAAATTGTTGTAATTCTTCTAAAATGGTGTTTTATGATGAGCTGAGCACATGAAAGGTCCTGTCTAAATGCAATTCCTTTCAAATTATGTAATGATTTAACAGGGGATTATTCAGAGTTCTTGATAAATTAAAAATAAATTCAAATGTTGAAAATCTGAAATAAAAACACAAAATTCTGTCTGGCCTGGGTGTTGCCAGCATTTCATTTGGTCCCAGGATCTTCATTGCCCTTCACAGCATTTTAAGATGTTTTCAGAAATGTTCACTATCAAATGGAAAACCTGTTTTTTTTTCTATGAATGGAATAAATTAACAGTGAACCTATTCCATTCATCACCCTTCAGTAATCCCAAGCTTTCCCCATTTTTCTCATGTCAGGTGGAGATGGGGGGAAAAGCAAAACACTGAATTTGATCAGTTTGTCGTATATTGGAGCTTGGATGTGTCTGAGACGTTTTTGATGGTGATACAACTGCAGGTTGTATCTCGCAGTCTAAGGTTCAGTTACAAACAATTTATGTTCAATTTAGTTGTGTGTGTATGAAGTGTAGGGCTGAGAATGGTGACCTGATGTTGATAGGGCAACCCAAAAACCTGGTGGTTTGACCTGGAGACTCCTAATCAAATTCTGAGAGTTCCTTGCAATGGTAAAATACTTCAAAACTACTGATGAAGCAGATAGGAGGAGCACCTTGTACCTTTGACTTCTCAAACTACACAACCAAAAACTACTACTGTACAGCCAGCAAATTGCTCTTGAGATGAAGTCATAGAACATTGAGCATTTGGCCTTTGAACCAATACCAGAGCTGACCTTTAGCACAGTAGTATTTTCTTCCCCTATCACTATATCTCTTGATTCTGCAGTATCCAAAAAATCTATCAATCTTCATTTCAAATGAGAGTCTTTGCAGCTCTCATGGTTAGAGAATTTCAAGGGATCCCCACCTTTTGAGTGCAGAGAATTCTCATTCCATTTCTCGTTGCTTTAGTCATAAATGGCCTACCTCTTATTTCGAGTGTCCTTCTGCTGGCAATTGTAACAGTTACTCTGCACAGCAAACATCACAAAGTGCAAATGAGATAACTAATTTAGGCCACATGTTTTAGTTGTCTTAGCTCATGAATTGTAAATCCAAGCCAAGAATGGGGGAAAAGCATCTAAGTTCATCTTGCATCTTCTTTAACCCTGGGCATCTCAACATTTTTTTTTACTGCCATAAAATAATTTTGAAGTGGCTAGAAGAGAATGGAAATGAAGTGACTGTTTTAAATCTAAGGAGCAAATAAATGATCAAATTAGCTTGCAAATTTGTAATGTGAAGTTAGTAGGTATTATCCAGGCTGTCTTCCTGCATTTCATTGATTCCTCTGTCCTCTTGAGCAACTGGTTTGGTTAAACATCAGCCATGGCATCTGGTGATTGGTACTCTCCCTTATGACAGCATTGGCCTCTGTCACAGATGTAGACAGATGAAGTCATGACTTGGAACTGGGAGTGTGTGGTTGAATCCTACAAGTTCCTACATGAAAAGGAGCATTTTTTTTAAATCAAGCTTTAAGGCTAACTTTGGAAGCAGAAATCCTTGAAATGTTGTCTCCGACCTCTTCATGTTTGTGTCTGAATATGAGCACCAAAGCTGGACCACAATTTTGCAAACAATGGAAATGCACAAAGGTGCTGGCAGCAAGTGTGGGGGGAACAGGGAGAGTATTGCCACCTGCAAAGGGATCCTTATCAAGGCAAATGGAAGAAGCTAAAAGGACCTAATGTGACATTACCACATTTGATTTGGAGGGGCTGTTTCAGCTCATTGAATCGTGGACAGCTCAAAGATCCTACTCCTCCGCCAAGTTTCACTGTGACCTATTCTCTAGGTGCTACCGCTCACTACACTAGGAACAATTTACCAATTACAAGTGACCAATCAGTTTTTGGAATGCAGGAAGAAATCCAAGCATTTGGGGCAAACCCATGCACTGATAGGAAGAATATGCTAACGTAGACACACCAGAGGTTGGAGTTGAACCCAGGCCACTGGAGTTATGATGCAGCAGTTTTTCTTTGCTCCTGAGAATTCTGTAGACAATGATCAGGCCATGGTGTGCAGGGAGGAGCACAAGCACTTCAAACCCTAGTACACGGGGAAAGATGTGGCAACTGATGCCACTCCTCTGTATATGGATTGATGCTTAATGGGAGTAGAGATCTAGATATTGTTCGGAACCAATATCACTCATCTGATGATTAATCTATTCTCTCTCTTCCCCAGCTTCTAACCACCATGCAATCTATGTGCTTTCTAGTTTGAATCAAAACTCAGTGAGAAGCTACAAAGCATATTTTTGTTGAAGCATAGCAACCCTGTGATTTGACTGCCATCACAATCAACCAGTGACCTTCAAAAATAGAACATTTTTTCCAGCACCTCTGATTGTGGAGAAATGTTTATACCATTTCTCCTGATGTATCAGCTACTTTCAGGAGATCCACACCCGATACTGCCATGGGTTCCATTTATGGATCATCTGAAAGATGGTAAATGCCAGCTGATTTGGTATGAACATTGAAATGCCCCATTTTCTAAAGGATCATTCAGTAAGTACAATCACACACTAATAGCCTGCCCAGAAGGCCTGTTAAGTTGTACAACACAGGGCCAAAGAATAAGTTCAGTGAATAAAATATTTCCATAATGAAAGCCCTGCAGGCTACCATCTAAATGTTCTCCCTGCTCCCATACCATTTGTGCTAATTAATTTCTTTTTTTTTTAAAGATTTTTTTTATTGCTGTTTGTGTGCTGAATTAAAGGGAAGCCCTTAGATAAAAGCCCCTTCTGTCTTTACATATGGCATCACTGCGCTAAGAAAATGTGTTTACAGTGAGGCCACGGATAGTGAACAACCTGAGCAACCTTACCTGGTGGACTGGGTAACACCCTATCTTAAGCAATTCTTACTCTTTCTATTTACTTGCTCAAAAAGACAATGTTCTGTCCCAAGAAGTAATTTCACTAAATAGCATTTCATCTCCCATCAAGTGAAAGTGGCAGTTTCAAGTGTTTCCAGATGTATTCTTGGTGACGGTGAAGATTTGGCTCTCCTTTTTGAACTGGGGATCGAGTTAGAAGGAAGGAATACAGCTAACCTAGTGAACTCTATAATGAATTGCATTTGTACTGCAGGGTATTTTTAGAATGCAAAGCCACAGTGGTACAAATGTTTAAAATGAACCAGGCTAGTGAACGTTCTCATATCTTTAATTTTGATATGCCCATTGAAAAGGTCTATGGCCTCTTTCATTTGGTTGCCATGGGGCGAATAAAAGATTTTGCTTCTCTACCCTACCATGACTTTCATAATCTTGTACACTTCTGTCAGATTAAACCAGCCTCATTCAGTTTGGGGGAAACCAGCCTAGCCTATCCAATCTCTCCTCATAACTAGTCCTCCATTCCAGAGAACATCCTGGTGAATCTCCTGTGTCTCTCTCCAGAGAAATCCCATCCTTACGGACAATTTTTTTAAAAACTAGGTGCAAGTAAATTTTTTTTTCTTTCTTAACATTAATGCTTTTAATTTTTTTTATGAAGAAAAGTATTTTGGATGTAAATGCATCGTTTTTCACAAAAATAATTGCATGCAGCCCCACATTGTGGGAGGGGGTTGTGTGCATGCAATTTTCTATAATGGGAAGCCACATCATCTGAAATGCAAGTTGAAAGAAAAGTTTGTTTATTTACTATTTTTCTGTGCAAATTCCGTGAGAACAAATTGTAATCAGTATCTCATATTTTTTTGAGTAGTGAATTGTGAATTCTGAAGGCACATTTCCGTAACCCAAACTCCTGTAATGTCTCAATTTGAATCCTTTTTGAATTATTTTTAAAAACCTCTGATCAACGACATTTAAAGGTGGTTTCAAGGCCTTTTCAGAAGGAACCTTTGGAACCCACCACCCAAGCCAGAGACATCACTCGTGAACCTCTCGCCATTACAGAATGCCTGCAACAGCAAAACCTCTATTTTAATCAAAACTTCAGGACCACAAAAATAATTACAGCTGAGAAAATAATGGAGGGAGGGTGGGAAGGAAGCCAGATCAAGCTCATCTGGCTCATTATTCTTGTGTTGCCTGAAGTGACAATTCAATCTTTTGCCAACCCAATTGACCCCCATAATATTGAATATGTATTTCACATGCAAAATAACATAGCACGTTGTAGATTTCTGCCATTAATGATATCCTCAAGAATGTTTGCAAATTTAAATACTCACTGTGTTGCATTGTAGAATATGAGCAAGTCTTTCATCATTCTGCACTTCAACAGCAAATTCTCTCTACGGTTACTGTTGCCTGGAGCACACAGCATAATTGTGCAGTATGCATGCAATTACTGTAGATGTTTGGAACACCCCTGCCAAAACTCTCCCTCTTTCTCAGGGTGAAATTGTCTGATCTATTTGAAAGCAACTCTGTTCTCAAACATTGTCTATTGGGCAATGTTCAGTTGCTGCCATAAAGTCTCACAAAATATCATAAAAATAAACAAAGTGATTTTTAATAACTACCCTGCGATGTGTACCTGCATAAGACTGTTGGAGGCTGTGAGATTCTTAGCAAAAGTTGGTCAGTGATCTATCCAGTGTACTGATGATTGGCAGGTGTTCTAAAATATCATTCGTCCAAGATATTTGTTCATTTTTTCATCAAATACCAGAATATTATGCTGCGACAAACAGAATAATTTTCAAAAGGTTTCAAGGGATTTGATTGGACAAAAATGGTGATTGGAAGTTTTGGTGTAAAGATGTTAACACCAGTAGATAGATATATTGATTACTGGTTAATAATTTATGCCTTCAAAACAAAACTGGATTTCATTAAAATAATGAGTGGATATACTTCTAGAGTAGACAACATTGACTGATTCCAGGCAGGTTCAGTATCTGAAGGGTCTTCCTTGTTGTAGAATGTGGATGGTCATGCTAAACTGTCTGGTAATATCAGTAATTTGTTGAATAATAAGGAAACCTTCCATTGAGAGATGCAATATTCTGAGCTGCATTCCATATTTATGCTTTCAATAAATCAGCAATTTCTGGAGACATTTATGCTTATATATTTTTTTCAAACTTTGTTGGGGTGTTGATGAAGGAGAAAATGGATTAATAGTTGATTTGTTCCTATTGAATTAGTTTTCCAAGGTTTTTGTTTTATTGTTATTTTTCTGCTCTAAACTGCGTTTGCAGTTATTAAACACAAGTTTGAAGGAATGTTGAATTGCAACATGACATTTTTATTCTTGCAATACTAGCTGTGCTTTGTAGTGGTTGACTTGCCTGGATAGTACACAAAGCAGCTTTTCACTGTATCTCAGTGCATGTGACCATAAACCATTCAACTAATATTAACTGAAAATGTCATATTTCCTGACGTCCAGTGGGGTAATGCAGCATTGATTTATTTAACCATCTGTTTGAGGAACTTGATATGTCAAGCAGCATGTGTATGGTGTGGGGTGGGTGGGTGGAAATGACATTTTAGGTTGAGACCCTGCATCAGGACTGAGGGTGGAAAGGAAAGATAGCTGGTATAAAGACAAGAAAGGGGAGGGATGGGATATAGATTAGTAGATGACTGGTGACCAAAGAGGGGTGAAGGATGATGGACAGATGGATCTGTGGATGCTGAGGATCAGTGTGAATCCTCAATCCAGTTTTTGGGGTGAGCTCCCCATCAGCAGTTTACTTTCCTGAAGAATGAAGGACTTTAGCCAATTTCTTTTATTTGATACATAGGCCTATGGGAAGTCCGTCACCTCTGTAAAGAATTGAGGAGCTCCCCGAACATACAAATGCATGGGTTTAAATTTTCCAAAGCTACCTGACGTTAACTAAATCTCTAAACGGTCACCTCAGCAGCAAGCAATAAGTTATGCAGTGATGCATCATATTGTGGACTAATCTCACAGATGTGTCCCCCTCCTCTAAGGTAGTTTTAGTTTTGAATCCCAAATTCCTTAAATCATATGATCCAGAGAGAAACCAGCCTGTTGGTTGTTGTTACCAGACCACACAAATTCCAGAACCTCTCGGTGACCTTGATCAGGGCTAATGGAATTTCAGCTTGGCTGTTGTTTCCAGGCAACACACATCCTAGGCCCTCCCTCACTGTCCTTAGTTATTTGCAACTGTCCCAGCATAAGCATTAACCAAGTTGTATTTGTGTATTAATATCTTGGGAACTGGTAATTAATTAATGTGTTAATGTATCTGGTGTATTTTCAACACCAATCTAAACTAGAAAGACCCTTACTTCTATAGGGAGGGAGAGGGATGAAGTTGAGAGGCAGAGACAGAAGGGCGATAGGTGGCACCAGGAAGACAAGAAAAAGGCAGATTGAACCAGGTTGGGAGCGAGGGTGAAGGTGAAGACGGCTAGCAACCATCATATTTTTTTGTGGCAGGAAGTGTGAAATGAACAACGATACTGTCAATCATATTATTGCTCTTCGTTGAACTGTCAGCATTTCAATCCATTTTCTTCTATCTTGATTTATTCTTTCTAACTTGGCTCCCTTCATTTGTGTGGCTGCCAGGTTAATATTTGTCACTCTTTGGAAAGGTGTTGCATAAAATCGGATCGGAGATGGAAGTATCAATGAGATGAATGATTGAAAGATGAGGTAAGGAAAAGGGATGTGGAGGTTGATAGGATTGGAGAATCAACATTAACATGGAATTGGCTTAAAATTCAGCAGAATGACCAACAGTCTGCCTGAGTTCAGTCTAAATTTCTAAATGGTGCTTGTTCCATTTTCATTTGGAGCATCTGATGCTGTGGAGTGCAAATAACTCATTTATTGCAACAGCAGTATATCCCACACTAGTGTAAAAATGTTATTTTGAAATTTTATTGCCCCATTAGCTGTTAAGTTGATAAATTACACTTCAATTGCCGTCAATCAGTCCCTGATTGACAATGATGTCGCTAGTGGAAAGTTGTAATTTGCATTTGTTCATAATTTGTCTGTGGTCTTTTTAATTCTCATCCATGAAAGTGCTGGGAATTTTAACCAGATTAATCTGGTCAGAGCACTGCAGGGGTCCCATGGCACACCCCTGACGCAAGGTGATGACAGAAAATATCCCTCATCACCCCTGCAATGTGTGGGCCTCAATCTTCCAAAATTTTGAGAGGTGGTCAACATATCTAGATCGAGAGAGGGGATTTATATTTGCACATCTAATATTTGCATTGCCTGCTGATTGTGAACAGCATTCTAAATTACCTGGGGAGGGACCTCTAGCAGGAGACTACATTTTGGATCCAAAAGAACCTTCTGCAACATTTTGGATTTGGATTAAAGTCTGGACTTGCCCTGTCTCTCGCTGGCACTTGGAGAGGGATTGTGAGTAAATGGCACAACCCCCCCCCCCACAAAAAAAAATCACTGAGCACTACTATCCTCGATGGATTGGCTGAACTAAGACTCGTGTATGAGCTGTCAAAAATTGTCAAACATCTGAATGTTTCTTGCATTAGAAATATTCAAAAATTAGGACTATATGGGTTAAGAAATATCTTAAAATGTTTTATATGTTTTATGTTTTTCTTTTGGCTCCCCTTGCGGGGGCTGGCTGAGGGAGGGAGGGGAGGGAGAGGTGTTGGTTGTTGTTTTTAGAAGTTTTAAATAAAGTTTTTTAAAAAAAGAAGTATTCAAAAATTATTAAAACAATATCAGAATCAGCAAAAACATCTCAAAGCATATATATTTAAACCTAGAAACTGCTGGAAACACTCAGCTGGTCTGGCTTCACGAGTTCTGATGAACGTTCTTTGACCTGAAATGTTAAATCTGTTTATCTTTGTACAGATGTTGTTTGACCTGCTGAGTGTTTCCAGAATCTTCTGTTTTTATTTCAGATTTACAGCAAATATATGTGTGTAATATATATATTTTTTTTATTTTTAATTTTTGAATACATTATTTGAAATGATCTAAGACATGATCCTTCATGGCCATTTACTTTCAATGAAATAAAAAGGAAGCACTTCCTGCATTTGGTCTTATTGTACGTAATGAGGAATTCCTTACTGGACTCTATTTAGAAGCCCTAGTTCCTCGTAGTTAAATAGGGAGGTGCCACCACTTTTGTGCACAAATGGTGGGATATGTGTTTAAAAAAAAAAAGAAGCCTAAGCCAATGTATCTTAGAAAAAAACAAATAATATTCCAGGGGCTGGAATTTGAAATAAAACAGATTTGCTGGAAGATCTCATCCAGTTAAACAACAGTTGTGGAAAGAGAAACCAGACACTAATTTGGGCCAGTGACCCTTCCTCTGGTTTTCAGTTTTCAAAACAGATTTGAGGAGTGAGGTCTAAAAAGAAAGACCATATGGATATAGGTTAAAACCTACTACATCATAAGGATCATAAGGGCTGACAGCGGGCAAGATTTTTTTAACGAAGTAGGGTTTTGTTGTGTAAGCATGCATGAGAGTGGCTTTGTACAAAACAGGATTCTGTAAACAGCATATTGATTGGCATGACGATCTATTTGGGTGCTGGCAGGTAAGGGAGCAATGTTGACCAGAAGATTGAGGAAGATTTTGCTCTTCATCAAATGGGGCCAAGTAATCATGTACACATAACTAAACAAATAGAGGAGACTTCAGTTTAACATCCAGTGAAATTATCATTTTTTTAAAGACATGCAGCACAGCCATGAGCCCCTGTCGCCCAATTGACCTACAACCCCTGGTACAAATTTTTTTTGAAGGGTGAGGGGAAACAGGAGTACCCGGAGGAAGCCCACGCAGACACGGGGAGAATGTACATCTCCTTACAGACAGCACAGGATTGATACCCCAGTCCTGATCGCTGACGCTGTAACAGCATTGCACTTACTGCTACGCTAAACATCCCATCCGATTTTTATTGTCATATACAATGTACATAGGCACAGAAATTCATGCTGCTGCCAAACAAATACCTAATTTAAAAACCTACAATGGTATACATTAAATTAAATTTTTCAAAATGCAATAAAAACAAAATATAGATATTATATATTTATAGTTACCATTGTGCTTGAAAAAAGTGGCATTACAATAGAGCAGATAGCCCTTTGATGGTGTTAGAGCAGTCCTTGATTAGTGTAACAAATCATGACCTTCAGATGATGCAGTACTTCCTCATTTTTGCAGTTCTTGTAATCTGGACTGTGACATGAAACCCAAATATTCTCATTGTTGGAATAAGACTGGACAATGAGATTTTGCTTTCTGAACACTTTTGGGTGTATTTCATGGATTTTGGGCTGCTGATCACAAAACAAAATCACTTTAAAATGTTCCCATCGTGTACAGCTATTTAGATATAACCTATTTTTGTGATTTTCTGTCTTTTTTAATTTAATTTTTTTTTTTTCGCTCTATGAACCATATCAATCAAAATACATACAAACATTTCCCTCTTAAATATACACAGTGGCATTTTCTCCCCTTTTTCCCCCCCTACCTTCCCTCCCCCCTTCCCACCCCCCTCCAAACCCATTAAACATTCAACATATACAATACAATAAAAGCATTAAACAATGTCATTACACAATGAAAAATAAACAAGAAAAATCTGTCATCTATTTTTACACACTGGATCAAGTCATTTTGTCTTCTTATCATTTTAGGGGGTGGAGGTCCACGGTAGGCCCTCTCTGTTGTGTTCCATGTACGGTTCCCAAATTTGTTCAAATAATGTGATTTCCTGTCATATTTGGTCTACTTCAGTCATACAAATCCAGGAAGTGCAACATGTCATTGAAAATTCATTTTCTGCATTCGCACTTGGAAGACTTCCCTGCTGATCTTGGTGCAGTCAGAGCCAAGCATGGTGAAAAATTTCACCAGGACATTGCAACCATGGAAAAGTGGTGCCAGAGCAAACTGGAATCCATCATTGCTGGCCAACTACTGTTGGACACTGACATGAGAGTCATCAGATGCTGAGTATAAATGAAAATCACCGGCAAAACATTTTTAGGTCAGTTCAAATAACTCAGCGTCATTATATGATTAAACATGCTAAATTTAATAAAAGTTAATTTAATGTTTCTCTAAATTCCAGTGTGATACAGCAAATCTGAAATTATTGTTGTGTTCAGCTTGAAGTTGTCTATCATAATTCCCAATTTTATTTCAGGAAGCAAACTTTTTGAAAACCTTCGTTGCCCATTGTAATCTAAACCAAGCCAAACTGCCATTTTACCTATTCAGCCATTTAGTTCAAAGTATCGTTGTGCTAGAATACATTTTAAATTTAGACATACAGCACAGTAATAGGGCCTTTCCACCCCACGACCTGCCCAAATACCCCAGTTTACCTACATCTCCCATATGCTCTGGAAGGGTGGGAGGAGTATTACCCTAATTTAAAGAATTAGGGTGTTTGGATGCTCTTGAACAGTGTAGTCTGGTTTCCGAATGTCCTCTTTCATTTTCTATGTATATTAGATATGCAAATTTGCCTTGTTTAGAGAGAGGGGTTTGATTAATGGGGGGGGAGGTCTTTTTCCTTTACTTGTTTTTTTTTAATATGTTGATTGGGAAGGGTGCACACAATTCCTACTGTGTATGATCAAGGTTTCATTTGAAATATACAAATTATCTGTCTTTTCTTATATTCCACCTTTGTATTGGATTTATATGTGTGCATTTTTTTAATTAAACTCAATAAAAATATTTTAAAAAGAAAAGAAGGGTGGGAGGAAGCCAGAGCACTCAGAGGAAACCAATGCAGACACGGAGAACGTAGAAACTCTTTATAGACAGTTCGGGATTCGATCCTAGGTCGCTGGCGCTGTAACAGCATTGTGTTAACCGCTACTCTAACTAATAACACATTAGTTTTAAGCCCATTAAAACCTGACAAATGCCTGTTGATCTGGCCATAATTTTAGCAAGATATGATTGCCTCCCTAAAATCTGTCAAGCGAAAATGTACAGTTGTATACAGCAATAAACTCTTTTATCATTATCATTTCACTGGATGTTGAATTGAAGTCTTGTCTACTTATTTTGTTATGTGCAAATGTTTACTTGGCCTCATTTGATTTGTGCCTGATTACCTGGTAGGAAGAGAGCAATTATTTTCTGTACATTTTAGCAAAAGGTGATTTCCTCCTAAAAATCTGTCGAGAGAAAGTGAAATATTTGTGCCTGGTGAAATAAAAAGGAAGCAAGTACATATGATATTCTTGACAGTGATGGTAAATTAATAAGAATCCCAAGTATGTCATTTTATGAATCCTTTTCTGGCTATGCTAATCATTCAATTTGCCCTGTCATGTGCAAAAGCAGAAGCATTTAGGGGTTATTTTTGTTTTTATTAGAATTATTTTAGTCTACCAGCAAATATGCCTTGGATTTTCAACTTCATGAATCTGGTAGAAATAAAACAGGAAGTATGTTGGACCAAGTAAATCATCTGTCTTCCAATTACTAAAGTTCACTCAAGCATTTACCAGCCAATATTATTTGCTTTTAATATTCTATGCCGTTTATATAATTAATTTAAGACTCTAACAGAGAGTCTTAATGAAGAAGAATGGATTTCAAGACAATTACAATTAAAGCAACCAACATGTAATGTCTTTTCCTGGTTATTCTTTGAGCAAGAATTGATTATGGGGTTACAGGGAAGTATGAAGTGAAATGTGATTACTCTGCTGGGTACTAGCATGGACCTAATGGACTGAATGCCTTTCTTCCATGTTATAGTAAGTTTAGGAAAAGATGTTTTAAAATGCAGCACATGCCCATAAAAGTGTTACCCCCAACCAATGACTTTGGTCCTTTTGAGAGGGAAGAGGTATGGGGACAGTACCAACTGAAAATCCTTCTGGCTATATGATAGCTTGATTTACTGTTCCTTCTGGTTTACATTTGATCCCAACAGCATGCTGGTTGTATCTTCACCAGAATGACTGCAATGTCAAGAAAATGAGCAACAGAGAATGGATAATGGGTGATGGTCTTTTCTCTGAGAGCCACATCTTGTAAATGAAGTGAAGAAACAGTCTTCTTCATCTCACTATCTCCTTGATGTCATTTGTTTCCTGAACAGATTACAATTCTCTGGTTCTTGGAGTGAGAAATACCCAAGGGTAAATATTGTTTTGTGGGTAATTAAGAAATTCTTGTTTTCATGGTTAATGGACTATAAATGGGAAAAGATATTGAATGAGCCTGACGGAATGTGAAAATGAGGATTGGTGTGTGGATCCTGACATCAGTGTTTTCAATCTGACTTTTGGCCATACTTTTTCCATTGGTCTTATGGTCAATGGTAGTGGTTATAGACTGTACTGTTACCTGCATAGGGGACCAGACACAACCCCCACTCTTCTATCCAGTTGTTTGTTCCTACTTCCTCTGGTTGTTTTCTATCATGCCCTGCAAAGCATACAGGATTGTGTCATGCCAAGTGTTTGAGCGAAGTGATTAATTAAGGCCGAAGAGTTGGCAGCATGTAGGGTTTAGATCTGAAGTTCACGGCAGAGTTCTGCTGAGAGTATGGTGGAGCACATCAGTATTTAGCACAATCTAAGATTGATGGAAATGTCTGTAAGCCAATAAAGAAGCTCCGGTAGATTGAACAGCATCTGAGGCTAGAAGTCCATTTGGCTGGGTAAGATGTTCAAATTTCCTATCTTCTGACCTTAATCACTTGTATGAGGTCACTGAACTTCTTGTAGCAGTACATGTAGGTCCTCAGTACTGAATATCTGACATTGGCTTTCTCCTTTTATCTGCGCAAGTGAGATGCCACGTTACCATCTCCATCAAAACCTCTGTGGCACTGCATGAAAACCTGTGGTGTTTCTTTACTCTTGTAATAATGTGGTTCTTCATTGTTTCCCACCCTTGATAGCAGCCAATACCTGCTCGACTTGCAATGCACTCTCCCCTTAAAGTTGTAGGCTTTGACCAGTGCTGGTCAGATGAACAGATCCCAGCAAGATAAATTTGTTTGCATTTGTCTGTTGCAAATTAAAGTTCCTGATTACATATTCTCATAGATTTTCATCTGTGAGAACATAATACTCGGGAATGTCTTGCTGTAATGATCATATGTGTGTTTTATATAGACCTGCATTGATATCAGGGTTTCAGGAATACAAGGGATCGCAAGGTGGACTCGACCAGTGAAGATTAAAAAAAAACATTGCTGTTATTGTTGAAATGCTGGAAGCACCTCAACCATTAGTCACTGTGAGATCCTGCAGATAATAACCAATTAATTTGTCTTGGAAGACAAGGTGGTCGAAGGATTGGCATTGTCCAGGATACAAGGGAGAAGTTATCTCAGGGACTCTTTCACCTCTGCGAGTGCATGGGTGGCACTTTTTGAATTATCTGCTCATCCAAAATAAGCCACCTCAAAGAGTGTATCACTCCTCAGTACTGCACAGAAATTCCAACTAGTGTTTTAAGTCTATCTCTGGAGCAAGATTAGAACTCTCTGCGTTCTGCCTTTGAGCTGATGGAGATACCACTTCACATTATAGGAATCATTCTAACATTGCACAATTTGTGCTGGTGAAGTTTGCAATAAGGATTTGAGTCTTCAGTTTATGATAAGCCAGTTTTTCCCATGTTCTGCAGGAGACCTGTACTGTGGTGAGGTTCAGTTTCAATGGTACTGGATATCCTGCAGAACCTCTCGAAACCAAGCCACACCACTTTGCATAAATGGGGATCTTCAAGAACTGGAAAATGACTAGGATGTTTGTCACAATTGAACATAAATCCTGTTGAACCTTTGCACAAGAGGTAACAGAGTGCAGGAGCCAAACCCAGTTCTCTTTTACCCTTCAGGCCATGGGTCCCAAGCTGGTTCTAGCACTCCTTCCAACTGTAAACCAGTTTCTTTCCTTGGCTAAGTGCTTTGTCACCCATTTATGAGGGCAATCAAAAGTCAGTCTGAGGTCACGTATAGGCCAGATCAAGTAAAGATGACAGATTCCTTTCCCTAAAGATTTTAAATTTTTGTTTTAAAATTTATTATTTTTTAAATTTAGACATCCAGGCCCTATCAGCCCATGAGCCTGTGCTGCTCAATTGCCTACACCCGCCACCCGCCCCAGTACTTTTTGAACAATGGGAGGAAACTTACGCAGACGTGGGGAGAGTTTGCAAACTCCTTACAGACAGCATGGGATTTGAATCTTGGTCCCAGTTGCTGGTGCCATAACAGTATTGTTCTAACTGCTATGCTAACCGTGCTGTGACTCACAGATTTATAACTGGCATCACTGAGACTGGCTTTTATTCCAGTTTTTTTTGCCTGAATATTAATTTCCCAAGTTGTGTGATGGGACATGAACTCATCTCACCAAATCAGTAATCCAGATTCCTGGATGTTTATCTAGTAGCTTAGTGCAGTTACCACAGCCTTAACTAATAGGAGCTCGTCAAAAGTAATCTTTTGCTCACTTCTCAAGCTGTATCAATGTGAACTACATGCACAGAATGCAACAGATGAGAGTATTCTGAAAAAGCTCCAATTTTCTTAAAAAATATACTATGTGATTTCTCCCCATCCCAACACCCTCTGTCCCATTACCTTGCATGTGTTTATTTTCTGAAGTTTGATGGTATTCACTGCATTCATTTCAAATAAAATGCTTCTCACTTCGGTTTTTTACATATAAATATAATTTTCTTTCATCATTTTTCACTCTTGCATTCTGGAGTGGCTGTTCACACAGAATGACCTGTATATAGATATTGCCATGTGTTTAGTCTAAGTACCTGACATGAGGTACTTGCGTAGGCCGGATCTAGGTCACCATCACCCATTACATCATATTTATTAGCCCATTGATGCGGATTGCCTGCAGTTCACTTTAGACTGCAGGCAGACAACAATATCTAGGGATGACGCAAGTAAAATTTTGGAACAGGAATGAGTTACTCCATTTCTGTTCCAAACTTTTCACGCAGATTGCATTCTGGGAATTTGGGAATAATTTCTCAGAACTCAGCAGCTGTGTTTTTAAAAAAAAATGTTTCTCAGCTAAAATAATTTAATTATAACCCATTTTAGTGGTTTGCTTACATTTCTGTTCACTGCAGAATACCAACATGATGTATAAATAACAATATTATTTATTCTGTTATTAATATGTTTGCACTTGCTATACTTCAACAATGTGGTTTCACACATGCAAGCACACGCTTACTTTGGCCTAGTCCCTGCAAAGAACTGAATCAAACAGCAACATAGCAGATGCCATTTAACTCTCTATACTTAATCTGCACATTTTCCAAACTAAGGATGTCCTGGAAAGCTTGTCTCAGAGCCAAGTTATAGATTATTTGGAGATTAGGAGCCAATGACAACAGACTAAACCGCATCTACAATGACTGTGCGAAAGATTGCCTTAGCCACACTTGGCAATTACTAGGTTTCAGATTATGATGCTGGACAATGAAAAATCCTCCAAACTTGTAGCATTCAGGATGTTAAAATTATAACATTTGCTTTTTATTTGTTGAAGGTATTTCTTATTGTAAGTTGAAAGGTTTCATGGGCCTGTGTAATGTTCACAGAAAAAGATTGATTTGTGGAAATCTTCAATTGCTAGTGGACCTTGATTTATCACGTTGCAATGGAGTAGAAATTCAAGTGATTTTTTTTTGGACTCTGCAGCTTCCCAATTGTGGACATTTTTGATTGGCTTTGGTAAAGATAAATTGTGCAAGTTCCCCCATGTAATGAGAGTAATGATTTGAGTCTCCAAGAAATATTCTGTGCTATCTGTCCTGTTAAATTGAATGCACTGTATTGCAACTAATGCACAATGTGGACCGCACACACACACACAAAAAATGAACAATAGGTAAAATCCATACTGGCTTGCAGTGTCATTGAGGATTGACTGAAACAAATCTTGTCATCCATGGGCTGTATTTATGATGTTGCTTGCTTCTCTGACAGCTTTCAATTCAATGAAGTAAAGGATTGACTGTATTTTTAGTAAACTACAGATGTTTCAGGAGTGATCTTTTGTGGGAAAGACGGTTCAGGTTAAAAAATAATTTGATTAACAAGATAAATTAACCTGGTTGTAATTGGTAACAGCTGAGTCAGAAACAGAACGGCTGCAAGGCAGAGCCCTTAAAGGGCCAAGCCACCACCAAGGTCAAGGCCAGCAACGTGGAGTGAGGGCCGGAACCCAAACAAGGCTGAAGCGCAGGGGTCTGAGACCTCCCCTACCATCCATATTACTGGCAAATGTCCAGTCTTTGGAGAATAAAATTGACAACCTGAGAGCAAGGCTACTTTATCAGACAAATCTCGTTTGTTTGTTGCACCGAGACCTGGCTAACAGAGAACACACCAGACACTGCTATCCAACCAGATGGTTTTGCCATTCATAGACTGGGTCAGAACTCGAATTCTGGAAAGGGAGAGGTGGTGGTGTGTGCTTTTTCATTAATATTAGGTGGTGCACAGACACTAGAGTTATGTCGACCTCCTGCTCTACTGCCTTAGAGCAAATATTGATTAAATGCAGACCCTTCTATCTACCCTGAGAGTTCTCATCAGTGATTCTCATGGGAGTTTATATCCCTCCCGATGCTGATAACAAGTAGGCACTTGCAGAGCTGCATGATGTAGTCAGTAAACAAGAAGAGACGGCCCAGCCCAATGCACTACAAATCTTAGTTGGCAACTTTAATCAGGCCTGTGTCAGGAAAACCCTGCCCATCTACCACCAGCATGTAACATGTAACATGCTGTACCATGCACACTCAATCACTGATACACCAAGATAAGGAGGGCCTACCGTTCTTTCCCAAGGCCGCATTTTGGCAAGTCTGATCACCTGACTGTGCTCCTTCTGCCTTCATACATACAGACAGACCCTAAAATGAGAGGCTACGGAGATCAGGACAGCTAGAAGGTGATCACAGGAAAATGAAGAACAGTTTCAGGACTTCCTCGAGTCAGCAGATTGGGCGGTGTTCAAGGACTCAGCTGAGAATCCGAACGAGTATACCGAGGCTTTCACACACTTTATCATAATAGCTGTGGATGAATGTGTCCCCACCAAATCATTCCGGGTTTTCCCCAATCAGAAGCCCTGGATGAACAATGAAATGCGGAACCTGCTGAGAGTCAGATCACAGGCATTTAAGTCCGGAGATACTGAACTCTACACAAGGAGCGGGTATGACCGCTGAGAAGTCATCTCCCAGGTGCAGTGGAGATTCAGGATGAAAATAGAAACAAGAGACACCCGACAGCTGTGGCAGGGCTGAAAATGCCATAACCTGTTACAAAATCAAATCTGGTAAAGTAGCAGATGGCAAAGCTTCTCTCCCAGAAGAACTCAATGTCTTCTACACCGATTTGAAGACACTGTCAGTGAAGAACAACCTCTCCGCACACCCACATCCCCTGATGATCCCATCCTGTCTGTATCTGAGGATGACGAACGTGCTGCCTTCAGGAGAGTGAATCCGAGGAAAGCATCCAGCCAGACGGAGTATCTGGCAGAGTATTAAAAAACCTGTGGTGACCAATTTACCAAGGTATTCACAGATATCTCATTCCAGCAGAATGTTGTACCCTCCTGTTTCAAACAGCTGTCAATCATAGAAGAGTGTAGTAACCTGCCTTAAAGACAATCAACCAGTAGCACTTACATCAACAACAGATGAAGTGTTATGAAAGGCTGGTGTTGAAGCATATCAGCTGCTGTCTGAGCGGTGACATGGATACATTCCAGTTCATCTATCATAGTACCAGGTTTGCGGTAGACACCATCTCACTGGCTCTACTCAAAGCCCTGGAACAGCTGAACAGCAAAGATGCATACATCAGGATGTTCTTTATTGATTACAGTTTGGCATTTAACACAGTCATCCCCTCAAAACTGATCAGCAAACTCCAAGACCTTGGAGTTAACACCCCACTGTGCACTTAGATCATAGATTTCCTCACCTCCAGACCACAATCAGTGAAGATTGGTAAGAACTCCACAATCTCCATCAGTACCGGAGCACCACAGGTCTGTGTTTTCAGCCCCCTGCTCTACTCAATTCACACCTAAGACTGTGTAGCTCAGTACGACAATAACACCACCTACAAATTTGCGGATGATACCACAGTAGTGGGTTGTATAAAGGAAGGGGAAGAGTCAGCACACAGGATGGAGATTGAAATCTCGGCTGAATGGTGCACCAACAACAGCCTTGCACTCAATGTCACCAAAATAAGAAGCTGATTGTTGACTTCAGGAAAAGAAAGCCAGAGATGTACAATCCAATGATCATTGGGGGAATCAGATGTGGAAAAGGTGTGCAAATTTAAATTCTTGGGAGTCATTATCTCAGAGAATCTTTTCTGGACCCAACACACCAATGGCATCAGGAAGAAAGCACATCACCACCTCTACTTCCTCAAGAGTTTATGGAGGTTTGGTATGATACCAGAAACTCTGGCAAATTTCTGCAGCTGTGAGGTGGAAAGCATGCTGACCGGTTGCATCAGGGTCTAGTATGGGGACACCAATACCTCTGAGCATAAAGCCCTCCAAAAGGTAGTGGACATAGCCTAGGACATCACAGGCAAAACCCTCCCCACTATTGAGTGTATCTACAGGGAGTGCTGCTGTCAGAGAGCAGCAGCAATCATCAAAGACCCTCACCACCCAGAACACACTGTGTTCTCGCTGCCAACATCAAGAAAGAGGTATAGGTGTCACAAAACTCTCACCACCAGGTTCAGGAACAGCTGCTACCCCTCTACCATCAGACTTCTTAATGACACACTCAATCAAAGACTCATTTAAAGACGTGCTCTTTACTGATTTTTTTTTCTCTCTATATTGCACAGTCAGTTTGTTTACATTTGTTATCTGTTTACAGTTCTTTATTTGTTTACATGTTTATACTGTGTACAGGTTTTTTTTTGCACTACCAATTAATGGTAATTCTGCTGCACCAGCAAGAAAAAGGAATCTCGGGGTTATATGTGAGGTCATGTATGTACTCTGACATAGGGCATCTGAAAGGAATTTCCTCAGAGGTACAAAGTTTCTTTTGGGGCCCCTTCCCTTTTATGCCATGAGTGGTAGCCTGTAAGGCCAAAAATGGTATAGAAGGTGATTGAAGAGTGAAATGGAGGGCTCGGTGCATTTTCTGCATTTGAGGTCTGGAAGCCGTGCTGGTCAGGGTTTGGGAATTGTGCCGATGGGACAGCATCCGCCACCACCTGAATCCCCCCCCCCCCGACAGCGCTCGCCGCATGGCGCTTCCTGCATGAGATCTCACTCCCCTGCCCCTGACCTCAGAACCTGGCTATGGTACGCCACTGGCTTAAACCCCCACCCCCTCTCCCCCTTCCCCCTATTCTGGTCCTCCTCCATTCCCTTCTATTCTGGCCTACCTTCAAAGTCCGCTCTGCTGCCACACAGACATAGCACTACTCCAATCGACGATGAGTCAAGGACTGAAATGCTGTGGCTGCTGCTGTTTGTTCCAGTAGTAGGCACCTGCACATTAGCTGCGCTAACATTCCAGAACCACCGCGCATATGCCTGCCAGTTGGGCCAGGATCCGGGGAGTGGGCTGCTTATGTGTGGGAAAGTGAGATTGGGCAGAGCCGGGGAAATGGACATCTGAATCATTCTGGTCTCCGTCTCCCCAGGTTTGCCCGAATTTTCCCCACTGATTTGCCGAAGAATCCCAGGCCCCCTTTTGGACCCTGGGCCTGGGAATGATGTACCCACTGCATGCCCCCTCATAGATGCTGGTCTGACAATAAATCTGAATCTGAATTCTCTCCCTGAATGAGGCTCAATCTTCAATTGCAATTAAAATCAAAATGGGAAGACCTGCATATTACAGAAATTGAGATATGGGGACCTTTCAGGGATGTGGGGTTGAGGTAGAAGATCATGATCTCATTAATTGGGAAAGCAGGCTGGTGAGATCTATTTTTTTCCTTAAGTACTGTCATTGATTGCTTCTGTATTTGAATTAAATATAAATATCTGTGTTGGGCTGAAGTTATTAACTAATATTGTCACCTTGTACTGAGAGGCAAGGACTTTGTCTCATGTGTTGTGATAGTCTGTTACTCGATCAAATGGCTTAATTTGGTGGAAAACCTTTTTTTAAAAAAATGCTTAAATCGACTAGGAAAATTAAAGGAATATTGCCATAAATAGCCAAGAAAGGCTTCAAAACAACACTTTATTTCTTGGTCCCTTTTGCATTTGATGCTTTACTGATTAATAGGGTTTTCCTCTACAAATGAGGATGAAATTGTATGGTTTAACACAGCAGTTTTGTTTTGCGATTGAAAGAGCCACTGCTTGCATGAGATCTGTAGAGTGCATTCATGCTTTAAGGCAGTTGCATACAGTTCAAGCCAACTGAATCATGGAACTATTAGACAAGATGCTAAAAGTGCTGAGAGTTTTTTAAATAACTCACATGCCGTGCAAATGAGAATTCTTGAAGGTTTGGTACATTTCATCGCTCTGTCCCAGAATGCTAATAATAGCCATTACAGCTTTCTGTGTATAAATGATCTCATAAGTTTGGTATAATAGCATTAAATAACCATAAAAGATTATCTAAACATGATTTTTTTTTAAATCTCCCCAATGCCCTCTTTCTCCATTGTTGTGTACATATTCTAATAAATAGCCAATGTTTGGCTATTTCACTTGTAAGTGAAAATAGCCAAAAATGCAGTGATTTTTTTTTTAATGACATCAACAAAGCCAAGTTGGCAATGTCAACAATGCATTTTGCCTTAAAGTCTGTCTTACAAAATGCAGATATTCTGCATGGATTACTGACCAATCGCAATTGTCATAACAAAGATGGGTAAATTCCTCGAATGGTAACTGCATCGACAATAATGAATGACAGTATTTTCAGTGATGTTACCAACTTAGTTAAAGTTTATGATCGAAATCAAAAGTTTGTTTAAATAAGCAAAGTTATTCAATCTTTCCCCAAAAAATGTAATGACAAAAAACCCCACCCCAAACAGAATCAATAATAAAAAGTGAAAAATTCAAGCTCAAAATATCTAGAACAGTGACTGCAATTGTAATTGGCCATTTATTTTCCTTTTTCTTTTCTGACAGCAAAGGCTCTGACTTCATTCATGGCATCCAAGACATTCTTTTGATGCTGGTGCTGAGATCTTTGACTTCAGGAAATGTGTACACTCTGATTTTACTGATGATTTGTGTTGCCAGTAATTTGTTAGTTCTATTATGGTGTTGAGGATAACCAGGCTGCTCTGTCAGCAACTGAGCTGACCCTGTAAATTACTGGGTGCTTTTTTTTTCCCTTCCAGAAAGGTGGGTGAGATTGGTACGGTTGACAATTTTATTTTATACCTTTGCATAACTCTTGATGAATGAAACTCATTCTGTTATTGCTTAGGTGGAGGAATGAGAGCTGTTAAGAAGAGGTTCCTTGCACAATTTGCTTTTAATTAGTCGTTAAAGAAATTCATTTCATTTGGTTATAATATCTGCAAGTCAGTCAAATGTATTGATAACTCATTATGGACAACAAAATTACAAGCTCAAGTTAGACTTTGAATATAGTAGCAAATAGACATAAATGGAATTTTGCGGCAATGTAAACAAGATCGAAACATGGAATAGAGTTGACACTGACAATTGAGAACATCATGCTGAGTTTGCAATGACAGAAGAATATTCATTACAGCTGCAATTGGTTTAATGTTGCTATGATTGGTGAGGTTGCAAAGTGGCCAGGATTGGGAATTTAAAATTCCAGGGTATTTGAGAAAGTGGAGGAAGCCCTGATAATTCAGGGTGTGACAAAGACAGTAGAGAGGATGAGCACGGCTCAGAATAGCTAGAAATATAATCGGTTTGGCTGGAGTTAGGTAGCATAGGGCTGATAACATTGGTGAGATTTGCCTGTGGTATCCCAAGCTGTGGCAATGTGGAGTAGAGTATAAATCAGGAAATTAGAACTGTACATAATAAGGGTGCTGCAATAATCATAGGATAATTAAAACTTTATCAGGTCTGAGTAAGCCAAATGAGCGGTACAATGTGGAGCCTGAACTTGTATGCTATTTAAGAACATTTTTTGAGCTGAGTATGTTGGGGACCCAATGGGAGGAGGATTTTTAAATCTAATATTGTATAATGAAAAGAAGTTCATTGAAAATTAATTAGATGAAGGTCTTTTAGGGAAGAATGATATAATTTCATGTCATTTTATTAGTCCCTTTGAAGGGTCTTGATGCTAAACAAATCAAACTAAAATATGAGACCTTATGAGAGGTAGCAACATACAAGGGTATGGTCATTGTCTTCAGGAGATGGGGCAGAATACATAATAATGAAGTTCAAACAGTAGATTACTTCAAGCTCTTTTGAATAAATATCTCTAATGATCTGACCTGGGACAATCAAGAAAGTGCATCATCTCCTCTACTTTCTGAGTTTGGCATGTCTCCCTTGGCCCTCAACGACTTCCACAGGTGCACGATCAAAAAACACCTGTTGGATGCATCACAGTGTAGTATAGGAGCTCAAGATCAGAAGAAGCTACAGAAAGCAGTGAATGGAGTTCAAAATGTAATGCAAACTTTCCCCTCCTCCATCAATTCTTGTATGTCTCCCACTTCCTGGGAAAGACAGCCAACATACTAAGACCTATCAATCCCTCTCTTCTTTCTCCCCCTATTGGGGAGAATGCTGAAAAGTGTGAAAGCATGCTCCATCAGCCTTAAAGGCAGTTTGTTCCCTGCCACCATCAGGCTCCTGAATGAACCCCATAACAGTGCTATCACACACCCCTTGTTTGATGCCAATTGATCCTTCCTTTCATTGTGTAATCCTACACCCCATAAATTGTGCTCTTTAAATGGCTGTAAGAATGTTAGTCTGTTCACAGAAAATACTTGGTATTTTATGACAAATAAACTTTAAAAATAACCCCTTAATGCTCCCAAAAAAACAACAGGAAAGTTGAGTCAAAGATCATAATGAGATAAAGATCAGAGGAAAAGCTCATATTTTATGCCAGAAGGAGCAATGTGAGGATTGGGAAATTTTCAGAAAATTTATTAAAGTACCAAGTAATTCTCAAATATTCTTCTCACCAAATCAAAAATAAAACCCTGGTTTGTGGTTTGGAAGGGGCTTGAATTCATCAACATCCCCCTCCCCCTCTCAGTCTTTAGATTTATTATAGATGGTCTGTGGAAATCAAGAGTACTTAAGATGTCTGAGGATGAACAAAAAGTTGAGAACCACTGATCTATAACCATACACCCAAGTGCATGTTACGGATCAAGCTCCAGTTATTGACACCAATTATTTACAGAGACTGTTGGTGTGCCAGCCATGGGGGCAGTCAGCAGGGGAAGCAGTCAAACAGGTGGGAAATAGGGCTGCAAGGATGGTAAGTGCAGGTTGACCGACCATGGCTTATCCACGTCATAACTCTGATCATCCTCGTGGATGCAAAAGCCTTAATTACTTAACTACAATCGATTGATTTTTGATTGGAATTGTTATTTTCTTTAGAGACACGAATTTAACAACTTTTTCAGGAGCAAGTTTCATATTTCTTCTCTGTGTAAATATTATGAATATACACCTCCGCACCGCCCCCGCCACCACCCCAGCACAAATTGGAACAAGGCTCTCGGGTGCTGAAGCATGACCTCTTTAAATAGATGTCTAATGTGTCCAGACGGGGAAAGCACAGGGTGGGGACTCGAGGAACAGAAATTTCTCACAACTTAATTTCACTCATCGCTGAGACTCAGAGCTGTGGGTCAGTTTTGACCAGTTGCTGAATTCGTTTATTCAGTGGCTTGACACTTGACCCCCTCCTGCTGTGTATTTAGGTGATACCAATGGAAGTCAATAATTGGAGCCTTCAGCTTTAAGTTATGCTGAGAAACCCAGTAAACTTAAACAATGAAAGTGTGGTGCGCTTAACTTTAAGTAAACTCCATAGCTTTATTTGTATTCAGCATCTGACAAGGATCCTGCTTTGCACAAATGCATTGTTAATACTCCTTGTTATGCATCTGCAAAACAAGTTAAAACTTCGCAAAATCAATGGCAGAAGTTATCCCACGGAATTTATTATTAGTGTAATGACCCAATCGACACACCATACAATAGACATTTATGATTTTTTAAAATTTTAATTGTTTTTGTTGATACCTTGCCATATAAAATCAGGTCACTTTGTCAGAGATTAAATTGTTTATTCATCTACAGTTAATGTCTGCTTTTAGAGTTGAATAAGCTCACTGAGTGTGCATGGGATAAATATACTAATTAATTTTGACCCATAAATTGGAACACACTTGTTAAATGTCTTTAATGCTCCTTCATCATTGCAAACTAGGCAGTATTTCAATGCTTTCATTTCATGATGTGCTTGTTAAGTTCTGCATGGCTCCTTTTACAGGCAGTTGCCATAGCAATTCATGGTATTTTTGTTAGTAATAAAAGATATCTTGTATTTTGGGTTACTCAGTGTGCGCTTGAAAAATAGTTTCTCAATTAACCCTGGTGCTGTTGAACTCTTGGTTACGTTAACACAAATTAACTCGGAATGTGAACCAAAGCTTCCAGTTGGTGTGAAACTTGTGCAAAGAAGCAGGTTCAGGTTGGATGGGAGAAGGTAGTGGTTTTCCTTCTCATGCCAGCCTGGACTGTGCAAGGATTGGAGGCATTTAATTCTTTGTATATAGGCTTTGGATTTTGAGTTTAGTCAGGGAATTGTAGATGGCCTTCTTTCTCCTCTGTACACCAGTATTGTTAAAGGAAGTTGCTATGCTTTAATGCCTCTTGCTGTGGCTTGAAAAATGAATCAAAGTATGTGCAGATCTTTGCCAGTGCTTGCCTCCTTCTTGGGTTTGAACTGCAGTTACCCCAGTAATTTTCCTTTTTGTTCCTTTGTTACAGCTCAGATATGAATGATGATGAGGGGGAGCGCACAATGGGAGAGGCTCTCTGGTGAGTCTCCACTGTTGTCTCCCATTATCTATTCAGAGCGGGAATGAATAGATCTGAAGAGTCCATTCACCCATGAAGACTCGGGGCCGCCAAGCTGCCCCAAGGCGAGCAGTTTCTCATGGGTAGCGTTGATGGGAAGAGCTAGCCTGTTGCTGCAACGCAGATTAATGCTCACTGAAAAGTCAGGAGAATGCTGAAACAGATAAGGGTTGAAAACCAATGGCACATGTGTTTATGATTCCAGTGGTGTCCGATTTCTACTGATGTCCAGTACAGCCGTCTCTCCCTTTCCCATAGCTCCTCTACGTGATCCAAATACTGGATGATTTTAAAATATTTTCATAATGAATATAGTGCAGTATTAAAGAGCTGATTTGGGTTGCATTCATTGCCGAATGTGACAAAGCAACATTGCAGTCTGATGTGAAAAACAGTAATAAATATTACAGCATGCAGAGCTCACTTGTAAGAAATTGGCAGAGAGTGGTGTTAAATGGGGTTTTTTTCTGACTCTGACTGGAATGGTATATGCACAAGGGGCCCCAGGACGTTGCTATTTACATCACTTCATTCTTTGTTTAATATATACAAAATAGTTTGTGAATACTGTTAAACTTTACCAAATAATAAACAGCAGGAGGCAAAGAGTGGTCACTGCAGTTTGGTGCACAGTGATATGTTTTCTGTGAAGCAGCATTTGGAGCAAGTAAATTCTAAATTGTAATGTTTTACCAGGTGCATGGATAGAGAGCCTTAGATGAGCATGTTCAGATTTTTGAAGGCACCAGGACAAGTTGATTATGTGGTTATGAAGGGGCATACAATACTTGGTTTTCTAAATAGTGATCCTGTTACTAATCAAAGGTATTGAGTGCTGCACTGCCCATCACACTTCAAAAAGGATGTCTCGCCTCTGCAGCATACAGAGAAGATTTTCCAGAACAATATGGGAGCTGGGATTAAGCATGGAGCGTTAATTATAGGGGAACCAATAGAGGTGTTCAAAATTAAAAGGCGCTTTGATTGAGCAAGAAGAAAGGGGCTGTTCCCCTTGGAATGTAGCTCCGTTAGTAGATTTATGGCAATTGATTGTAAAAAAAAAAGAGAAATGAAAGGAATGCTTCCTCCACTGAAGGTTGTTACAATTTGGAATAACCCACATAATAGGTTCCAGAGGGTCTTTTGAATGGTATTTGAAGAGGGTTAATTTGTCGGGTTTTGGAAGGGATGGGGACAATGGAATAATACAGTGGCTCTTTCAAAAAAAAGCATCATGGGTACGTTGGGCTGAATGGTCTTCCCAGCTGCAAGAATCTAATGTACCTTGTAAAGATTACCAACTTTGTTTGCCATAAAAAGGCTACTTGCACCATATATTCCACTGAGCTGCTGGCCCACAGCTTTCTCTGTCTCCTGTCCCCTTTTGACTTGTATCATCTTGTACCATCAATGTAGACAGGCAGCATGCATTCTTGCTTCTGCCCAACTGCACTTGAATTGGTTGCAGATGGGCAATGGTTAAGAAGTCCAGAGCCTCACTTAATAATAATTCCAACAACAATGTCTTGTTCATATTGGACCAAAATAGGGATTTTACCCAGCTTTTGTATTTTCAGATGGCAGTTCCATTTTGGGTGATGTCTTGTCAAATGTGGTCAGTTGCTGGAATCCAGTTTTTCTCTAGTTCATCTGCTGAGGGTTTAAGGAAACAGTGCTCAGTGGATTAATAGGGTCATAACATGTCTCTAACTTTTGAAGTTCAGCCAGAAGGACTTTTAAGTGCTGATTTTGCAAATGCTGCAAATCTGAATTAAAGCTGAAAATGCTGGAATACTTCATGGATGGTCAATATCCTTGACTGTTTTTCTCTTAGGAAACATTATCTGACCTGCTGGATACTTCCAGGATTTCCTGTTTTTCATTCAAATTTCCACCATCTGCATTTTTTTCCCCCTTTTCAGTGAGTGACAGAACAAATTAATTCTAGCTGAGCTGTTCTTGGAGTCCAAAGATGATGTTGGGGAGATCCCTTTACAATCACCACCTGAGCGGTGGCTTGGCTGACCCTGACCTTTTTGCAAAGCCTCTCTGACTTTTGTTCATTTGAGAACAGTGGTTTGTTGCACAGTGATCTTGGTCCCATTCACCTTCAAATGAATTCCAATTGACCTGCACTTTGACAAAATTATTTTAACTTGATTTTTAAGTGATTGGTTCGATTTTTGTTTTAAAAGGGCAGCATTTCTCGATGTAAAGGAGTTTCCAGAGTAGGTTGAGAGAAATTAACACCTTAAAATGTAAGTGATTTCAGATTTATTGTCAGAGTATATACATGACATCACATACAACCCTGAGATTCTTTTTCCTGCTGGCAATGTAGAATTACCACTAATTGGCAGTGCAGTTAAAAACTACGCAACTAAAGAAATATGAACAAACTGTGCAATACAGAGAAGGAAAAAATTAATAAAGTGCAAAAGTAAGAGTCCTTAAACAGTCCCTGATTGAGTTTGTCGTTGAGGAGTCTGATGGTGGAGGGGTAGTAGCTGTTCCTGAACCTGGTGATGCGAGTCTTGTGGCACCTACATCTCTTTCCTGATGTCAGCAGCGAGAACAGAGCTTGTGCTGGGTGGTGCGAGTCTTGTGGCACCTACACCTCTTTCCTGATGGCAGCAGTGAGAACAGAGCGGGTGCTGGGTGGTGCGGATCCTTGATGATTGCTGCTGCTCTTCGAAGGCAGCGGTCTCTGTAGATGTTCTCAGTGGTGTAGAGAGTTTTGCCTATGATGTCCTGGGCTGTGTCCACTACCTTTTGCAGGGTTTTACGCTCGGGGTATTGATGTCCCCGTACCAGACCGTGATGCTGCCGGTCAGCACACTTTCCACCACACCTCTGTCGAAATTTGCCAGGGTTTATGATGTGTACCAAACTTCTGCAAACTCCTGAGGAAGTAGAGATGCTGACGTGCTTTCTTCATGATGCCATTGATGTGTGGGGTCCAGGAAGTAATTGGAAAAATTGTTTGCATTTTGGGGTCAGCGGGAGAAGGGACTTGTAAGTCTGCGGTTGGCCACTTTGCCACCTTTCCCCCCCACCCGCCACCCAATAATTTTTCAGGCTGCTCATCTCAATAGGATCTGCAGCCAATTTCTTGTCATTTCTGTGGTTCTCTCTGATCAATCTTAACACCAGGTAGACATGAACACAACTTAGTACTTGTCTATGTTGCCTCTGTCCTGAGATACAATAATTTCCTGAAAAAGAAATAAAAAATCCTTGTAAAAATTCAAATTTGATTGATGATTACATGTTGGTGAGCGATATTCTAGTATGAGTATGCAAATTAGCAGAGAATTTTGGAGCTGAGAGACTTCCTCTCCCATGTCATCACATTTGATTAAAAACTGAAAGCTTATTAAGCAGAATAAAATACTTCTTGTATTTAAATGAAAATGCATCATATCTCAGCAGAAGTACGTGAATGGTTCACACAAAAATGGATAAAAACAAGTCACTAGCAGCTGTGCAGATTTGTTGGAAAATCAAGAGCAAACATGTGCAATGGGTTAAGCTAATGCACTCAGAGATTACAGGCAGTAATGAGAGCTGGAATGGTCCAGCTAAACATCTCTATGCCTAGCAGGAACAGAAATGATAACGAAGAATCCTCTGGCACAAATATCGGAATTCTGGTTTATAATGTGTTACAAACTCTTGGCGGTATCTTGATAAATAGGAGAAAGTAACATCTACTATAGATATGTGCACCTTCCTAGTGGTTTAGAATTTGCATGTTTATATTTTGTCCATTTGTTCACTTGATAAAGTAGAACAAGATCTTCCGTTAATCATGGCAATGAAGGAGGCTAGTTGAGCGGTTGTGTCTGTGCCAGCTCGCAAGGAGGCAATCCCATTAGTCACATTGCCCTTTTTCTTGTTTCCCTGCTCTTCTGAAACTTTTTCTCTCTCCTTTTCTTGCCCATCATCTCCTCTGCTTTTTTTTCTTGTTTCGATCAGCCTACACTCAGGGTATTTCCAGTGCTCAATTAAATTATCAGCAGGTCTTTACGATGCTGGAAGATGCTGTAACATGCAGTTACTGGAGGGATGTGCAAACTCTAGACAGCACCTGAGGTTAGAATCGAACCTGAGTCTTTGGAGCTGCGAGGCAGCAGCACTGCTGTTCCACTGTACTACCCCCTCCGTTAGTTCCTCTCCTTTGCTGGTTGAAGAGTGGAGCAAGGTTCATGTCGAGGTAAAGGGTGTAGCCAGGGAAAATGTTTGAATTGAAGCTTTCTATTGAGAGTCCAGGGCAAATTAGTGATACTTGCCTGTTTCTGCTGTGAAGATGCTCCCAAGGCTGGCTGGAGCAGTCATTTTTGAGATCAGAAGATAGAAAAAATGCAAACCCAGAACAGGGACTTCTCGGTTTTCCACCCTTGACTGGCTAAATTATAAATGATTGGTTGCAAAGTAAAATTTGATTCTCTCTACTCCAGCATGAAATGATCACTTAGGTGTGGATTGTTTGGAATTGGTGAAGCATTATTTCAATGAGCCTACATTCCTAAGGAGAGTGAAGGGAACATTGAGACTTTCTTTTAAAGAAAGCCATGTATGTTATTTTGTGTCTTGGAAATTAGCTATAGCTGAAATGAAGAGCATTTACTTCAATGATAGGAAGGGGGCACCAGCCAATATTTTCAGCTTGTGAGGTTTTGGCACATTGCTTTAGCATCTGAAGGCATTGGGTTTACCACTGTAGGTCTGACAGGTGTGGCATATGATTTGAACTTGTCCATGTCCATTCACTGTCAGTCTCCTTAACGTATGGCTGCATCAAGCTGTGTGCAGAACCGAAGTATGCCAACACCATGCGTCACTACGTGCTACGGTTCAACCTGTCCCCATGGTTGCAGAGGATGGGTCTGGCCTCGTTTGATGCAGAATGTTCCATTTGGTAAACTTTGCTCTACTGCCTGTCCTTGTAGAAATCTTTTTGCAGAAGATCACTCTTCACTACAAGTCCCTCACCACAGGATTATGTATCTGACTTGTTGGCACAATGAATGTAAGGAAAGATGTGCATTGACTATTTTTTCTGGATGTAACATTTTATGAATGTACAATAATGTCTTCTGAAATTTAAAATAAAAACAAAGGACTTGCTATACAGGTCCAAGGAATAGTGACCTGTCCAATGAGAGGTGTCTGATAACAGCATGGCCATTTAATTGCAAGTTGACTAATCATGGGTTCCAAATGTGATTATAGTGTGGCCTGATTGTGTATTCCTCTTCCACTTTGTGATGTTGTCCAGGGAGTTTTATGGGATTCACAAAGGCCTCGCATGTAGAAGGCACCATGTGGACATGTATCCATGGAACATCATCGTGTCTTTGTTTTCCATGGCTGATGGTGTCTCTGCAACTGACACAGTACAGGTAGAAGATAATACTGCAAGTAGTGAAGCGGAACAGTCGGATTGCTTCTGTGTAATTACCATAATACTGGACAACAGTCCAGTTGTTACTTTACTGAGGATTTACTGAAAATATCAGCACAGAAACAGATTTTGGAGAATCCATCATTTCACAGAAGTGGTACAGAATGACTTGGGGACATATTTCTTTTGGCAATTGAGAGGAAACTTAATCATTCTTCGCTCTTCTCCCTTAACTGGTACAGTGTTATGACAGCAGGTGTTTTCATTTTTTTGGTCATAGTAATTAGTGATGAAGCCACAGCACTCACCATTGACCTTGTAGAAAATGCCCGTGGAGATGTAGCAATCCCTGCAGTTTGGATTTTATCTTTCTGAATGTATCAACTATTAGATGTCAATTCCAGGAGACATCTGGCATCCAGTAGCAAAGAATCCTCTAGTTGGCCAAGCAGCAAATAAAGTTGAAGAATCTCAGCAGTAAACCAGAAAGGTAAAAGGAAATCCTTAAATATTTTGTACCCAGGCACAACACAAAAAAAGCAGAATTACAGTAGTTACTAAAATACCATATTTGTATTGAATAATATCAAAATTAATTGCGGGGTAGACAAGGCATCAAAAGAAACCATTCTTCACAGTTCTCCATAGTTTATAATCTATCATAATTTGATACATTTGTGATGGAATTGCAGTCTCACACCTAGAATTACCGTATATTTTGGCATATAAGTCATCCTTCAGATAAGTTTTCAGCCTCATTTTCATGGCTTTATCATATATCAGGCGCATAAGTTGACGCCCCCTCATTTTCTGAAAAGAACATGCCAGAGACTGGTGTCTGGACCTACCAGCATCAACCCAAACTTGGTTACAACACCCCAATCACCAAGTAACAAATCTGTAAATAAGCAAGTAAAAGAAAAATCTTTAAAAATAACCTTTGCTTCTGGCTGGGAAGATACCAAATGGAGCTGGGTCCAAGTCTTCAGCATCGGCTGCAGCTGGAGTCGTTGACAGTGACTTCATTCTCAACAATGGAAGTCTCCTCACTGCCCAAGTATGCTTGGTTCAGGAACCACGGCTACGTATCAGCTCCCGGGCAGGAGCGGGCACTTCGGGCTCCCAGGTAGGAGCAGGGACTTCGGACTCTACAATTGTAAAATGTCTGGGTGGGTTATGGTGGCACCTAGTGGTGGGGAGGCATTATGGAATGGCAGTGTTGGTGGTGGGGAGGCATTAGGGAACAGCGGTGCTGGTGGTAGGGAGGTGCTTTGGGTCGTCTTGTATGCCAAAACTACATTAAGCAGTTTTTTTTAGTTGAATTTAAGGTCTCATTTTTGTATCTGGCATTTAAGATGACCCCTGAATTTTGAGTGCTTTTTGAGGGTTTCAAGACTCAACTTTACGCCAAAATATACAAACGGTTTTTTTTAATGGCTATCCAATTTGTAAGTAATGGATCTGATCTAGGATACCACACAAGACAGCAAGTGCTCTGAATAAGGTGAGTATCTTCCACCAGATGACTGATCAGATTTACTGACAGGACATGCTGGTCGACTTGCTGTTAGCCTGAGCACTCCCTGAGTGCTATCCTACTGCAAGTCCAGGAACTCCTTCAGAGGAACTCCTTCAGAGGAACTCCTTCAGAGGAACTCCTTCAGAGGAACTCCTTCAGAGGAACTCCTTCAGAGGAACTCCTTCAGAGGAACTCCTTCAGAGGAACTCCTTCAGAGGAACTCCTTCAGAGGAACTCCTTCAGAGGAACTCCTTCAGAGGAACTCCTTCAGAGGAACTCCTTCAGAGGAACTCCTTCAGAGGAACTCCTTCAGAGGAACTCCTTCAGAGGAACTCCTTCAGAGGAACTCCTTCAGAGGAACTCCTTCAGAGGAACTCCTTCAGAGGAACTCCTTCAGAGGAACTCCTTCAGAGGAACTCCTTCAGAGGAACTCCTTCAGAGGAACTCCTTCAGAGGAACTCCTTCAGAGGAACTCCTTCAGAGGAACTCCTTCAGAGGAACTCCTTCAGAGGAACTCCTTCAGAGGAACTCCTTCAGAGGAACTCCTTCAGAGGAACTCCTTCAGAGGAACTCCTTCAGAGGAACTCCTTCAGAGGAACTCCTTCAGAGGAACTCCTTCAGAGGAACTCCTTCAGAGGAACTCCTTCAGAGGAACTCCTTCAGAGGAACTCCTTCAGAGGAACTCCTTCAGAGGAACTCCTTCAGAGGAACTCCTTCAGAGGAACTCCTTCAGAGGAACTCCTTCAGAGGAACTCCTTCAGAGGAACTCCTTCAGAGGAACTCCTTCAGAGGAACTCCTTCAGAGGAACTCCTTCAGAGGAACTCCTTCAGAGGAACTCCTTCAGAGGAACTCCTTCAGAGGAACTCCTTCAGAGGAACTCCTTCAGAGGAACTCCTTCAGAGGAACTCCTTCAGAGGAACTCCTTCAGAGGAACTCCTTCAGAGGAACTCCTTCAGAGGAACTCCTTCAGAGGAACTCCTTCAGAGGAACTCCTTCAGAGGAACTCCTTCAGAGGAACTCCTTCAGAGGAACTCCTTCAGAGGAACTCCTTCAGAGGAACTCCTTCAGAGGAACTCCTTCAGAGGAACTCCTTCAGAGGAACTCCTTCAGAGGAACTCCTTCAGAGGAACTCCTTCAGAGGAACTCCTTCAGAGGAACTCCTTCAGAGGAACTCCTTCAGAGGAACTCCTTCAGAGGAACTCCTTCAGAGGAACTCCTTCAGAGGAACTCCTTCAGAGGAACTCCTTCAGAGGAACTCCTTCAGAGGAACTCCTTCAGAGGAACTCCTTCAGAGGAACTCCTTCAGAGGAACTCCTTCAGAGGAACTCCTTCAGAGGAACTCCTTCAGAGGAACTCCTTCAGAGGAACTCCTTCAGAGGAACTCCTTCAGAGGAACTCCTTCAGAGGAACTCCTTCAGAGGAACTCCTTCAGAGGAACTCCTTCAGAGGAACTCCTTCAGAGGAACTCCTTCAGAGGAACTCCTTCAGAGGAACTCCTTCAGAGGAACTCCTTCAGAGGAACTCCTTCAGAGGAACTCCTTCAGAGGAACTCCTTCAGAGGAACTCCTTCAGAGGAACTCCTTCAGAGGAACTCCTTCAGAGGAACTCCTTCAGAGGAACTCCTTCAGAGGAACTCCTTCAGAGGAACTCCTTCAGAGGAACTCCTTCAGAGGAACTCCTTCAGAGGAACTCCTTCAGAGGAACTCCTTCAGAGGAACTCCTTCAGAGGAACTCCTTCAGAGGAACTCCTTCAGAGGAACTCCTTCAGAGGAACTCCTTCAGAGGAACTCCTTCAGAGGAACTCCTTCAGAGGAACTCCTTCAGAGGAACTCCTTCAGAGGAACTCCTTCAGAGGAACTCCTTCAGAGGAACTCCTCCTCTCCAATGTCACAATGGATGTTCTCTCTAAAATGCCAGATAATGGTCACATGGATGAGTTAAGTGCCAGATAACCCAGCTGACACAATCATAAGTCATTAAAAGCAGAATCATTTAAAGGAGATCATCTCATGTTGTCTGTTGATGCCTGTGGCAAGAAATGTGGACATGTCACATCTTGGGCCTGCTTTGACATTCCAGTAAGATCATGTCTTTGAACCTCAAATTATTTATAACTCTGTAATTTTATAGTCCAAAAATGTAACTCAGTCATGAATGTACTTAATGAGAGGTCATTGATGATAGAAAATCACAAATTTTAACAAACCTTATCTCTGTCTTAAGCAGTGTATCCATTTATTCAGCATATATATCTTTCAGTATTTGTCATTACATACCTCTTCATGGTCTCTAGCTGCTGTGAATTGAAGATCCTGGAATACTGGAGGAGAGACTATTACAGGTTGCAATGTTTTATTAATCAGATTTGATGATACTTCTACAACAGCAACGATATTTAGTGTCATACACTACCTTTATCAATGTTGGGTATAGCAATTAGTGAGAGACTGAAGACGCAAGTAAATGTAGGGGAGAAATGAGAGATGTATGAGCAGGTTTTTAAAGGTCTGGAATATAAAAAGAATGGGTTTTAGCTCCCATGGTGATGAAAAGAAGAGGTACAAGTAAAGGTGCTGCATCACTGGGAGTACATGAATACTGAGAGAGGATATTGGTGGCATGGAAGAGCAAACCCAAGCACCCCAGAGGGAATAGTTCCTTCAGAATGCTAGAAAGTAAGGGATGGAGAAGAGTGGTAATGACTTAGAGAAGAAGGTACCTACCTGAAGTGTTATCAGAACCTGAGTCCTCTTTAACAGCACCACCGCCCCCCCCCCCCCCCCACCACCTCTTTGAGCTAAAGGCTCCGTGAATGTCTTTTTCATCAAGAATGGTCTGAATAGGGTACTGGGTAAGCAAGTGGCATCCATGTTCATACTGTTGTAATCCACTCCCCAGTGACTCTGTGGTTCAACGTGTCAGGCACACAGAGGACCCAGAAAAAAATGCAGCTCTTCTTCAGTTCCCATGTAGTTGTTAATTTTCAGTGTTCTCTCCTTTTTTTTAATTTAAATTGATTGTGCAACTTGTAAAAAAAAGTTTGTGTCCTCTATTGCTATCTACACACACACACACCTCACATTTTTTAGTTCAGCTTTTACTCTCTCTCTGCATTGCACATTTCATTCATCTAATTTCCTTCTATCCCAAAGTACCTTCTGTTGTTTACCTGCCTTCACCATTCTCTCTCCGTCTTAATGGAGTCCACTGTATCTCAAACTGTTCCATTATCATAAATTAAACCCTAAGAAATATGCAGAAAAAAGTTTATTGGTCATATTTTGTTCACACTTCTCAAACATCCAGGCCAAACAAAAAAGGTTCTAGGTTTTATTGATTTCTCAAAGGAAATTGATTCAATGACTATGAACTATATTACCATGAGCCAAGACAGTGCTTTAAAGGCAAACATTATTCTAATCCAGGTCCAGCAAAAGATTTGCACCCTGTTTGATTGCTCTCATTTTAGAAGTGAACGGGGCCAAATTGTGTGGGTGATGAAGCTGCATTCCTCCAACCCCATCGAACAGATTAGATTTTCCCCATAACATCTCTGCAGAGCCTAATGATGAAATCTTGGGGCATTCCAAGGATATTGCAACCATAAGGCAGCAACCTATTCAAACAGTTCAATGTGTTTGGTCATTCTGTCAAATACCATAAGCTCTGTGGGCATCAGCACTCTCGTGGAGTCTCACATAAATACTGCCTGTGTGTATTATTATGTCAAAATAAGGATACGAATCCTTTGTTTTATAAATCATCCATTAATAAATTGGTGCGCAATTAATACTCTTTCTTATTCCTGGGTTTATAATATTACTCAGTACAAAGGGATATTGAAGACTAAAATTTTATTTTTCATCAAATCCCATCAGCTGGAATTCATTAAGGCTGTCGCCTGTCTAGAAATTCAAACCAAATTAAAATGTAGAGTGCGACGTAGAAGTGTTCGTTGGGAAGAGTGGTCCTCTCATTGCGTAGTGACACGCATTCTCCCTGGAGACCAGTCCAGCAGGGCTTTTTTGGTTACTGCTGTGAGTAGATGGGGTCTCTTTTATTGTGGTGAACAAACTCTTTGATTATGTAATAAATCCATCCCTCGGTGATGTGATTTTTTTGTCACTTCATTTGATGTGCTTTTAGAGGAGAGTCAGAAATATACTTTTAAACTTTAACTGGGCAGGAAATTGAGCAGAATTGTAATTCATCACCGCGGTTTTACAACTGGAGTCCTCTGTGACGTATGTGTGATCAGTCACTGGCAGGGATCTTCATGGACCAGCAAGTTGAGTAAAATCAGATCTGACAAGATCTTTGCGTATCTAGAAAGGACAGCACTTACAAAAGCTGCACGGCACAGCTCAGTCCCAGTTGCTGTGTGAGTTAAGGTGGAAAAAGGAAACAAAGAGACAGCGGGAAGTGTTGTCGCTGAATTTGTCTTTGTGACTAGAATGAAGCCAGCTTTGGAAACTACAAACCCCGAGGACAATCATGAACTAAACCAAGAAAGCAAAGGTATTGTACTCTTAAGAACTCTGCAATGCCTTGGTTGTGACGAGGTCTTGGCCGGGTGGGATGTGAAATGCTGCTCTGAATTTTAATGCTGCCATTACTGTTGCCGTTGTACAGTGCTTCATTTTCTTTTAGGCATTAAGTATTTTTTAAAATGTCACGTAATCTTACTTGGTTTGAAATGTTAATTTGCAATATTTTTGTGATGCCAATGACATAGGTTCACCAGACATCATGGTGGGTAGGAAGTTGCATTTCAGGAGTGCTGGGGTGTCGTAGGTGATAGATGTGAGAGAACTCAATGTTTCATCAGACTCAGTAAATCTCGGCTAGTCACGCGTCTCTTACCAAAAGCCACCATCAGTAACAAAATGCTTTACCAGACAGTAATGGGATTCACTTGTCAGAATAAGTCTTTTCTAAATGGAGGTTGTCAGCTCTCCATTTAATTTAATGCCATACAAAACACAATCTAGCCTCTAAAGGTTTAAAGCCCATTATCGTCTTGGGCTGGGCAGAAAATGCTCATGTATGATTACACTCTATAATTGCAAATAACCTTTCACTGATTAGAGCTGACACAGCTTACTTAAAGGGATAAGATTTCCTTGCTGTTTTGGTTCATCTTCTTTGAACTTGAGGTTTCCATAATTAAATCAATTATGGTCAATACAAATTAAAAGCCTCTTGCCTGGAGAACGATGTAACACATTATTAATTATGTTATCAGTAGAACTGTGGCTTTACACAAATTCATGGCAATTATGACTTTTTGAAGGGATTTTTGTGTTTATTTGAGCAGGAGATGTTACGATCAAGTGTTGTGGTAGAGTAAGCTTTGCTTTGGATTTTGTGATCCAGTGGAAAGGTTTATTAATTTCACTCAAGCTGGTGTCAATTGAATGTGTAATTATATATTTAGGCTTTAGCTCACAGTATTGCTGAAATAACCATTTTCAGTTTTTGAGTGTGTTTGGAAAATATTTTCTTTAACTAATGGGAGAGAATAACAGGGTTTTTGGGGCCTTCAGCAAGGATCCACAAACAACCTCACTCCATTTTGTACCAATCAAGACACGATGGGTACTAGAAGCCGGACCGAGTCTGAATTTAATTGAATGTAACTATTTTAATGTTAAATGATGTACACTCTTGCTGGTCCTTCAGGGTTATCATTTTCCTATTCACTGAACATTTGAGGAATTAAGCGTCTGAAATGGGAAAACTCTGGTGAGAATATTGAGAACCGCAAGCTATGAGCTTCGTGATGCATTTATTTCAGGCAAAATGCAGCTCAAAATAGCAGGAACACAGATCTTTAGGGAATTGAAATCCTGCATTATCCATTCATATGAGTTGTCATTATGCTCCTGGAACTCTTTAAGAAATGTGGTTTCCTTGTGTTCTGGAGAGGAAGGCAGGTGGAAGATGCACTGCAGCAGATGCTCAGCCCAAGGCTGATGTGCCAAACAAATGAGGCAAGAGCTGGTGGGCAGTGGTTACAATACCAAACTGGTAGACTAGAGACCTTGGTGAAGTAATTAATTGTGGTTAATAATCTGGAATTTTTAAAACCAGAAAATAGCTCTAATGATATCAGAAAACCTATATGCTGCACCACTCTGCCACCCTTGCAGACTCAGGCGGCATATGATTCCAGACGCAGTTTAGGTGGTTATGAAATGCTGGTGGTGTTTATGTCTTGTGAACTGATCAAGAAAAGAACCTACCAGGGGCTGGGTCTGCTCAAATGGGCATCCACGGGCCCAACTGATTATCGTGGGATATCAAATGTATGTGGCCTTGGCTAGGTGGCTGGTGGGGTGGAGCTTGAGGGGGAGGGAAGAATGATCTTGAAACTTCCTTTAGCTGATGATGTATAATGACTTGAGCCTGCTGCAGCAAAAGGGTGTAATTATCTACAGAGTTCAGCTACAAAGCCAAATGTTATTTAAAGTCAATTTTAGAGGATACTAAACAGCAATATGATTTGGAACATTCCATCGGTCTTCCAAATTACATAACCACTTAAAGAAATGAAGATCAGACGCTAAGAGGCTCTCCAAACTGAAGAGCATTCATTTACATTAATCTAACATTATTGCATTTGGGAGAAAAAAAAATTATTTGTCTTGGATTCGATTCAAAGAAAAAAAAAAGTGTTTCTTAGGGGAATGCTGAATTATTTGGTAAAAATAGAATTTCAGAATTGTTAAGGGAGAGCAGGATGCCTTTCAAACCATGCGTCTTCGTCTGTCCCTGGTAGAGGACTCCCATCTGTTACATTTCCCTGTTCCTTGCCCTCCATTTATTTTCCCATATGTTTTTATCTATCCACTCTTCATTTATTCTGTTCCAACAACTCTAACACCCTGTGAGTTCCAGATGAAAACCACTCTGTAAGTTTTTTTTAAAAAAAACTCTTCTATTAAGTTTTGCCTAAAGTCTTAAATCTGGGAACTCTACGTATAAACATTCTTGACTGAACAGTGCCTGAAATAATAGTTTCCCATCATCCAGTTATTTTCTACATAAAGCCATTATAAGCAGTGTGAATTTTGCTGATTTGCATTGGCCTCTGGTCTTTTAGTCATGAAACCATTCACCAAAAATGAAAATAAGGAACAGGAGCAGGTGTAGGGCATTCGACCCGTCGAGCCTGCTTTGCCATTCAGTGAGATCATGGCCGATCCAATGATTGGCTCATCTCCACCTACCTGCCTTTTCCCCATATCCCTTAGTTCCCCTACTTTGTAAAAATCTATCCAACCTTGTCTTAAATATATTCACTGAGGTCACTTCCACTGCTTCAATGGGCAACAAATGCCATAGATTCACTCCCCTCTGAGAAAAGCAGTTCCTCCTCATCGCCATCCTAAATTCACTACCCTGAATCTTGAGGCTATGTTCCCTAGTTCTGGTGTCCCCCATTCATGGGAACAACTTACCTACCTCTATCTTATCTATGCCTTTTTTATAAGATTTTGTTTCTATAAGATCCCCTCTCATTCTTCTAAATTCAAGCAGGTACAGCCCCAGACAACTCAATCTCTCCTCATAGGCTAACCTCCCCTCATTTATGAATTGTGCGAAGACCTTGTCCACTGTAGGTGGACAAAATGTCCTACTCTTTTGGGCTAAAAAGAAGGTGCTACAGAAACTGGTCCTTTTTCAAAGGGCCACTGCAGCATTGAATTATGGCACAATTCCGTTTGATCTTCTTGTGGTCACAAACGCAGATGGTTTGCTGCAATAATGGGTTTTTCCAGGCAGGAATTTATAACAGTCAAATAACCATGGGAAGTCTGAAATCCACTGCAGATTTAATAATATCTTTCATTTTAAAAATGTGGTAAACACCCACTCAGCCACAAAAAAAATGGTTACCATCTCTGTGTGAGCTGATGACGTTAAGTCAGATGTCTGTCTTGAAAAAGAGAAGCAAGTCTATTTAAAGGTTCAGATTGCATCAGCTTTTCTTTGAAAGCTTTCAGATGAAATAGAATTTGAAACTGAATAAAATTATTGTCTCATCCTTCTCACTCAGTGCAAGTTCCTGCCCAAATGTGTTTATTCCAGCTTTGAAATGGACAATACTCAACCAATGAAGGAGCAAGGAATCATTAATCCTTCAGCACCATTTCAACCAGCTGTGTATTTTACAGAGTATCTGCTTTCAATTTAGGTTGATGGGAGTTTTTTTTGTTGCTTTCATGTCTAATTAATTCCAGCCTTGGCTTAGATTCCAGGTCCCATTTCCCAGTGGGTTTAGAGAAAATGATGACTCTCAAGATTTTTGGACTGGACCCATGTGCACCTTCAAACTTTATAGGTTCAACTCAATGGGTCTGTTGGAATGAGCACTGAATGTTAAGAGAAGTTCAGAGAGCTGTAATCAGTTTGCAGGACAGCTTAAACAGTGAAGCTAGCTTTTGCCCAATCTTACTGCGAATTGGTTTGAGCAGTTTCAAATTATCGGCTTGAAGGAGATCTTCCAAACCAAATTCATTAGCCCTATGGTTTCTGTCCTTGATATCGATACAAACTGAACAAAATATAAACCGATGAAGTTTGAACTTCAAGTCGAGGATTGGTAGATTTTTAGAAATTGGAGGAATTGAGGGCTATGACATTAGTACAGTTCAGATAAACTAAGATAAAAGATCACCTGAAATCTTAATGATCAACAGAATAGGCACAAAGGGCTGAATGGTCTCCTCTTGCTTCTGAGTTTTTGTGTCACTATTGTGTTTGGGCTTTGAGTTTTATGAGATACCCTAAGCTGCAAGAGAAAGCTTTCATTTATAGGTAAGTGGTTTTCATAAGCCAGCTCATCCTGTCCTCTAGTGCTCCTCTGAAGCTATTTATTCCATGTTATTGTTAGTGAAATGTAAGAAAATGCAGCAGCTAAACCTCTGCACAGAAAGACCTCAGTAAGGGCAGATAATAACCAACAAGATCTTTTCTAGTTGTTGGCTGAGGGATAAATGTTGGCCAGGGTATTTGGAGAACTCTCTCCTTTCATAAATAATACCATGGAGTGTTATGAAAATATATATGTTGTAACATATTAACTCCAACATCTTAAATCTGCAGAGTTTAGGATTTTTTGAAATGAAAAGGGCATTTGAAAGTGTCATGAATTTATAAAGTGATTTGACAAGTTGAACAACAATATAAGTGAATGGTGGATATCTTACATGATTCAGCCGTAAGATCCAATAAGCTCACCATTCATTGCCCATTTCTAACTGCCCTGCAGAGGATGGTGATGAGCTTTAAACTACTGCAATCTTTCTGGTGAAGATTTACTCATGCCGCCTTTGAGTAGACAGTTCCAGGATCTAGACTGAGTGACAATGAAGGACCAGCGATCTATTTCCAAGGCAAAATTGCACAGGATCTGGAATTAAATAGAGAAGTTTTGGGGGTGGAGATCTTTGGAGTTACTGTCAAAGCCCTGGGCAATTGTTGAGATGCTCAGGAGGTATAGACCATGTGGGTTAGTTGCCAGTCAAGCAGGCTGCTTTGTTTAGGGTGTTGTTTAAGCTGCACTCATCCAGGTAAGTGGAGGGTAGTTCTGCATATTTCTGCTTGGAACTTTGCAAATGGTGAAAGACTTTAATGAATCGTGAAAGATTTTAGTGACTCGCTGATTTTCAACTTCTTTTGTAGCCACTTTATTGACGAGACAAGTATCTGGTCAGTGGTCAATCTCAGAATGGTGAAAGATTTGGTAATATTAATGCTGTTGGATATTACCTGCAGTATCTGGAGAATTTTAGGGGTTGCTGCCAAATAAGGGAAATAAAATGACAACATGCTTGTTAAAAGGTAGTGAACACCCAACCAACAGTGGTGTCTGGTGCAATGATCTATTAAGGATTATTACACATGCACGACAATGTCAGGCGCAGCTTGTTACATTTGTTTTTAAAAGTGATTGCTTGTTCAGGTATAAATCCAATTTAGTGATAGACAATTGTGGGCCCTAATTGTTCAATGAGGAATTCTTACAAATTATCCAACCAAAGCAATCACTTTAAACCATTACCTTTTATTAGTGGAACCTTGACTCGACATATAGTAATGTGGAATTTTAAAATTACACAGGATGCATCCTGAATATGTTACAAAAATATTCATACCTTAAAATTACAATACAGTATATACAAAAAAAGTTGCTCTGTTAAAAGCACAAAATGTGCCTTTCAGATTTTTTGAAATATAAATGTTTCGAGTCTTTAGTGAAAATATCTTGAGTAATTGGTCCTGAATGACACACAGTTCAGATTAATGACACCATCCAATTGCTTTACTGGTCAATAAGGGCCATGGCCAAACATATAGGACAGCTGGTAACATTTCCATGCCTTTTTTTGGGACAGCAATGGAGTAAAATGTTTAGGATTTATCTCACCAGTGTTAACATTATGCTCAAACAGTAAATGAACAGTTTTGGAGGGAATCAAAATGAACCGGCCAGACTTTATTTTATTTAGAGATTGTCTTTCATGATGTGGAAATTTTCTGATGGCCGATTTCTGCTCCAGTGTAGAACATTCTTGTTCTTTTCTAATGACAAAGGTTGTTTGGTTCATGTAAAATAGGACTCTCAGTTTACATGTAAATAAACCTTCAACATTTCAAATTAGCTGTGTTTAAGTCTGGGATTTAATCCTTCCTTCCAGACCATTGCCCCGAAAGGTTTAGTCTTGAATGATTAAAATGGCATCTGGAACTGATTATCCTGCCTGTCATATTCTAAAACTGGATTGTCAAACCAGGAATAGCAAGACCAGTAAAGATGAGCTTGGGAAAGGATTGTCACAAATACACCGTAGCCCAAATGGCTGAAAATGCATTATAGTCAAAATGGCTGAAAGTTTCATTTCCTTCAAAATGAGAACCTACCATCATGAAAAAAAAACCGATAAATTCCATTCCCTTACTCCTTCTCCTGTGAACTTGTGAATGTTTTCCTCCTGTCATACAAATGAAATTAAATTGTAATTATTTTCAAGTAATAATTCACTATAACAAAAGAATGTATAGTCTCTACTGTATTAAAACATAGCTAAACCTCAGTCAGCATGCCCACCAGTAGCAGGGAGAGAGAGCTTTGGGATGCTCAGGAAAGGTGAAAAACCATGGAATGATTGAAACATTACCATCTCTGCCTTTATGTTATGGTAATCTTGATCTGCCAGCTATCCAGCAGGTCGATCCATACATGTATACAAGAGAACAAAACTCAGTGCAGAGAATGGAGTTACAGTGAGAGATTTAAAAGGGCAGTATTGGTGATGTTCAAGCTTTAGTTTGTAGGGATAGAACAGTAGACCAATTGTGAAGAGAAGACCTGCTGGCTGCAGCACACAAAATGTCACTTTGCTCTAACACCAATTTTTTTTTGTCCTAAGATTTCACCATCACTTTTTGTTTGATAATTGTGACTCTGAAGGGTCTTGGCACGTTCGTACTGTGTTAATGTTGGCTTAGAAATGGAGATACTTAGTTACGATGGGCGAGGGTCTCTGCTCAGAGCAACCTAGACAGTTACGGAGTGAAGTAAAGGCCTAATGCTGCATCCTTCACTCCCATAGGAATGAGATCTAATGCTGGAGAAGCTCTCCAGGTCAAACAATGTCCTTTATATTGCAAAGGTAAAGATACATGTGGTGGTACACCACCGGCCTACTGCAGGGGACAATACCTGTACCTGCAGGAGTGTACCACCGGCCTATTGCAGGGGGCAACCTCTGTACCTGCAGGAGTGTCAGGGACTGGACAATAGGCCAGCTGTCAATCATTCGGCCTGAAGGGATTAAGCCCCACCCTCCGGGATATAAGCCTGCGCCGACCTCCCGGAGCTCACTCAGAGTTACTGCAGCTACAGCCAGCCTGGCTCTGTGGAAGTCTTTGTGGATTAAAGCCTGTTGTACAGTCTTTACCATGTGTGTGTCTGATTCTGGCTAACAGCGCACCACAATTTAATCCACAAAATTTTCCCATGGATGCCATGGAAAAACTCCTGAGTGCAGGGAGCCTCAAAGTCGACCCATACCACCCGGAAACCCAGACATGCTTCGAGATCTGGCAACACGCAGTCGAGGCAATCATTGAGGCACACGAAGGCGGCATTCTGGACTCAGATCGGAAGAGGTTGGTACTACTCCAGTCAAAGCTGGCTCCCCAAGCCTTCCAGGCAACCAAAGGCTGCTCCACATACAAGAGCGCAATGGACACTCTCAAGAACTTGGACAAGCCCTCCATGAATGCAGTCTGTGCAAGGTACCTCCTCAACACCCGAGCCCAGCAACCCAGGGAGATGGCTGAGTCTTACCTGGGACACCAGCGAGAGTTGGCCCGACCGTGTCTAGCTGAACACGGGTAGGAGCAGAGGAGGTCGAGCGGCTGATCCGGGACGCCATCGTCCGAGGGCTATGCTCAAGGGCCATCCAGCAGAAGCTGCTGGAAGACAATATCTATGCCCTAACCAAGACAGTGGAAGTGGTCCAAACCCTGGAAGCAGCAGCCCTGCACATTGAAGCCTTCAATTCCAGGTTCCCCCAGGCTCCCTCATGGCCCTCTCACACTCCAGCTGCAGCCCCAGACCAAGCTGGGGAGGAAAACGTCACGGCGGCAGGTGCCCGGCGCCCCTGTAAGTACTGTGGGTCAGACCGACGATCGCTCCAAAACTGCCCGGCAAGGAACCAGTATTGTTCCCGATGCAGCAAGAAAGGCCACTTCGATAAAGTGTGCCTCTCAAAACCAGCCGGCAACTCAGGGGCCCTCTATGACCTCCCCACCTCCCCTGTGGATCCCTCCACGTGCGCGTGCCGGGAGCCGCCATTGTCCCCACTACGACTTCCGCCTTCCCTGACCTCAATAGTGCAACATCCGGCCCCACCAGCGACTGTCGCAGCATGTGCCCCAAGCACCTGGACCAGCCCCTCCCCTCACCAGTATCGCTCGCCAAGAACTACAGCAACGTCACTTCCGGCTGACATAATGACATCTCTGCTGCCGGCCGTGATGACGTCACTTCCCCCAGTGCAATGAACATGGCTGGGGAAGAAGGCCAGCCATGCAGCGGGCCCCCACATGCCGCTGCCATCTTGGGCCAGGCAGTGGCCGACATGGAGGGCTCACGACGACTTTGAGAATGACGTGGTCAACATGGGCGGTGACCTGGCCGCCCTACTAACGCTCCCCATGCCTCCGGATGCCATCGGCTACCGCACACTACGCCCCATGAACGATGTCGATGTGCTCAACACGGGCGATGACCAGACTGCCCTACCGATGTACCCCACGCCCCCGGGTGCCAACGGCTATCACACACCGCACCCCACGACCGACGTCGACATGGTCAACACGGACGATGACCAGGCCGCCATACCGATGCTCCCCACACCCCCAAATACCATAAATCGCTGCGCACAACTGGAGAGTGTCTACTATGACTCCGAGACGGTCCTGGCCGCCACCACGTTGACCAGGAACATCCCTCACAACCTCAGACACTCTATGATGGACATGCAAGTCAACGGGCAGGAAGTCGGTGACTGGAATGTCCCTCCCAGCATGGGTCATGTCCCCAGGACCAGTGCTCCTGCATAAGCACTTACGGACACACAAGGCCGAAGCCCTGGTTGAGCTGGTCTTCCTCCTACATGCAAACCACAACTACGCCTACGTTAGGTTCGGCAATGGCAGGGAGGACACCATCTCAACCAGGGAGCTGGCACCAGCAGGATCACCCACCACACCACGCCATCCTCCAGCCCTTGACGACGCTGACCGGGCATACATCCCTGTCCCCAAGCAGCTGTCGGGCACACAGGACCTCCTTGACCACCAGGGGCCCGCTTCAGCCCTGGGAAACAAACCTGCCCCCCTACCCATCCAATACGGCCCTCATATATTGACGCCGGCCACCCCTCCGCGCGGCACCACACCAGTCTCACAGACCGTTGCCGCCAGCCCCCCCACTTCCCCTCCGATCAGTGACCAGGAACCAGTCCTACAACGGTCACAGAGACCCTGGCGGCCGCCGGACTGTCTCAACCTGTAAATATTGTATGTGTATAGTGGGTACGATTCCTTGTTACTGCCCCCCAGGAAAATTTTAAAGAAGGGGGTGAATGTGGTGGTATGCCACCGGCCTACTTCAGGGGGCAACATCTGTACCTGCAGGAGTGTAAGGTGACAGGAAAATGCCTGGCTGGCTGTCAATCAGTCAGCCTGAAGGGATCAAGCCCCACATTGTCGGGTGTCAATCACCCTCTGGGATATAAGCCTGCATCAGCCTCCCGAAGCTCACTCAGAGTTACTGCAGTTACAGACAGCCTGGCTCTCTGTGGAAGTCTTTGTGGATTAAAGCCTGTTGTACAGTCTTTACCTTGTGTGTGTCTGATTCTGGCTAACAGCGCACCACAATACATAACTGACGTTTCGGGCTTGAGCCCTTCATCAGGGTATGAGAGAATGCCGGCAGGTGTCCAAACAAAGGAGTGGGGGGGGTGGCAAAGGGAGGAGATGATAGGTGGAGAAGGGAGGAAGGAGACAGCAGCAATGAAGGGGAGGAAGGATGACTGGGTGGGTGAATTGGAAAGACAGGAAAAGGGAGAGGGGAAAGAAAAGACAAGCAGGTTTAGTGGAAGACAGTAAAGTCAATGTTAATGCCATCTGGCTGGAGGGTGCCCAGACAGAAATTAAAATGTTGTTCCTTCAATATGTGGGTGGTCAGGGTGGGATAGTACACAAGGCCATGGACAGATATGTGAGCGTGGGAGTGTGACATGGAATTGAAATGGTTGGCCACTGGAAAGTCACTGTGGTTGTGAACAGAGTGGAAGTGCTGAGCAAAGTGATCTCCCAGTCTGCGACCGGCCTCTCTGATGTAGAGAATGGCACAGAGCACCAGATGCAATAAGTAAGTCCTCAGGATGTACAAGTGAGGTGTTGCTTCACTTGAAAGGCCTTTTTGGGGCCCCGGACTGTGATGAAGTAGGAGGTGTGGGTGCAAGTGTTGCACCTCCTGCAGGCACAAAGGAAGGTGCCAGGGGTGTGATGGCTGGGGAGGGATGAGTGCACAAGGGAATCACAGAGAGAACGGTCTTTGTGGAAATCTGAGAGGGGAGGAGATGGAAAAATGTGTTTGGTGGTGGGATCTTGTAGCTAGTACCATAAATTCAAGCGGATACTGTGTTGGATGAGGAGGATTCTGTGTTTGTGTGTCTCAGGGCAGAGGGGGCCAGGGCAGATGAGGAGGAAATGGAGGTGAGGGCTGAGTTGATGGTGGTGGAGGGGATGCCACGTTTGTGCCTGCTCCATGCTGATCTTTTACCTCAAAGCTGTTCTCCTGCATTATCATAATCCTTTAATTTCCTTGGCTAAAAATATTTGTCCCTGTCAAGAATGCACTCACCAACTGAGCCTCTTGGGAAGGGATGAAAAAATTACTTCTCATCTTGGTCCTGATCAGCCAGTCTCTTATTTAGTGTCATTCACCTTTGCTTTTAGACAGAACGCTCAGGAGGAAACGGTAACTTCAGCTTGTCCAGCCCTGCCAGAATTACCATTTTTCACTGTGGCCAGTCAGACGGTATATCAGTCAGTACTGAGAGATCCATGCTGCTGTAATAGAGCAAGAAAATGTTCAGTGAGGGATTCAGCTGCCATAAACTGCTGAATCAAGCCATTAACTTAATTGTCTCATGTGATTCCAGCCTTGGAAAATCTGCAGGATATCCGGTGCTGCTAATATGAGCTATAAATTTCATTGGTTGGCTTGTCTTTGCATTTGATCTGTTTTGCACCCCAACTCTTTTGATTGTGAATCATCTTGCATAATCAAAAAATATTGATTGATGCGGGTTTCTAGAAAAAGGAATTTATGGTTTATTATCACAAGATTTTCTGCCAATTCGATTATTTATTTGGGTTTATGCTTTAGACTTAAATCCTCTTTTTAATCTTTAATTGCTGACATTAATTTCAGCAAAATGCAGTGCATTTGCAGAGATGATGAAGCAAGCACTGAGACATAATTCCACAATGTTTTGTTTTTGGGATTAAAATAGTGGTGTGGGTCACCCTAATGCTGGTTGTGAAAGTTAAATAGAGAGGAAAAACTTAAGATGCGAGATCCACAGAACAGCATTGTCATGCTATGCTAAAGCTGACATTGCCTTTGCAGCAAGCATGGAGAACATGAGATTGTCTTCTAGTTATTGGAGAATGTTGCTTCTGAGTGAATGGATTCAGAGTAAGAAAAGAAATTAGTGGGGAAATGCTCCAAAGGTGTCAGAATCAGATGAAGAAATAGACCTGCAGGAAGAAAATTCCCATTACTAGGAGACCTTTCAGGGGTGCTTCTGGCGTGAAACTGCCAGGGAGGTCTCATTGAGGATACCAGGACAGTTTCTTGATACCTATACTTAGGAAAGTGCAATTTGGGCGTGTCCATGCCTGCTCTGTCTAGATATGAGACCGAAAGGAAATTTTGGTAGAGTTTCTACTCTTTGCAATTTGAGTGACCTCTGTCACCCAACAGCCAAGTGTGAAATGTGGCTGGATCGACAGCAACAAATAAGAATAATCCTGATGCAAGGTAACGGTGAGTGATAATGACCATGACCTATGCGATAAATCAGTCAAGGTTTACACGAGGTTGCATTAAAGGTGGCTCAAATTCCTGGGCCTCACGTGGTAATGCCCCGTGAAGCTATAGCAGTCCACCAGAACTATGTCCCAGATGTACACAGCATGCAGAAGAGGAGCAAAGTGTTAAAAGTAGGTCAGTCAGCTGCTATGGAGAGAGATCAGGACTGTGAAGCTCATTTATCTGAAAGAGTCTCCTGTTTATCTTTCTCCTCAGATGCTGCTTTACCTGCTGAGAATTTTCACCCCTTTTTTTATATACATTATTCATAGAGACTGGAATGTATTAAAATCCCTGTATCTGGAAGAAACTATTATTTTCTGTTTGACAGAGGCTTAAAGATCTCAATGTATTTTCTTTGTATAATGTAGAATTAATTTTTTACGCACTGATTCTAGGATGTTGACAATGTAAGACATTCAATTAATAATCCTGTTATTTGTCAGTCATCTCTGTGGGAGTGTTTTCAGTAAGATTTCTTGAATGCACGATACTCCAGAGCTTTGGACGTTGTTGCTACATGTTTAATAGCAGTGGCATGCACTGGCAGAAAGGAAGGTCAGTCTCTGCAGAAATTACCAAACTTTGATTACAAGGTCCATGGAACAGTGTTGCTGGGTTTCCCTGGGTAATGATGCATTAAAACTAACGATATTGGTTTCACCTTGGTGGGCCCTGCTGTTATGTTGCATGTTCTTGCAATGCAGCCAAGAGGACACAATCTTTGAAGAGTCCTCGAAAGGTAAACAAAAACATCAATGACTCTCTTCCAGCTACTGTGGAGTGTTGCCACTGAACAAGTGCATTTTCATTGGGATGAAGGAGGTCTGGGGTGGTTCCTCCAAGGAGTCAGACTGGAAGAGTAATGAATAACTGTGCCCATAGAAATTATGTTCCTTGCCCACAGGTTCATGGAGACTCTCCACAGAAGTTGCTGGGCAGATTACCATAAAGGTGGGGGGGGGGGAGTGCTTTTGTGACTGGAAGACTATTGTCACAGGGGTTCCCCAGGTCTCAGTAATGATTCCTTGTATTTTGCAATACATTTATAATGAACTAAACTTAAATGTAGGGAGCACAATGAAGAAGTTTGAAAATTATCCAAAAATTGGTCATGTGGGCTGCAGTGAGGAGGAAAACTCTGGACTATAAAATAACATAGACAATTTTGTTAGTTGGGCAGGGCAGGAAAATAACAAATTGAATTTAATTGTGACATTTCATCCAAAAATGTAATCCTTCAGCTGGTTCAACAAACAAATAAATGGGAGAAATTGAGCATTCTGCAGAATGGAGCTATAAATCAATAGATCCTTGTATGTGATGGGACAAGCCAATAAAGTGGTTGAATGAGCAAAGGGAATGATTTACTTTACGAGTTCGTACGTAAGAAGGTTATGTCAGTTACATTAGTCATGGCAGGTACAATTTTGGCCATCACATTATAAGGAAGATGTAATTGAATGTGAGAGGGTGCACCTGAGATGTACCCTTAATGTTGCCATGAGGCAAGATTAGATTACAGTAGTTGTTTTCTTTGCAACAGAGAACCAGCTTCCTTTTCCAAAGAAGTAAACAAAAACATAAGTGTAGATTAAGAGTCAAAGGCAGAAGGATGAGAAGAAAATTCTTGAAAAATCTCTTCCCGCTGGTGTTAGAACTTGCTGCCTGAAATAGTGAGAAAGGCAGAAACCTTCATCATGTTCAAAATGTATTTGGGATGTGTACTTGAAGAGCCATGATCTGCAAGGCTAAAAGGCTAGGAGTTAGACTAGATCAGATTTAATTGACCAGTATGGAGAGTGGAGTGAAAGCCATATTGCATTATTCTAAAGATGAACTTTCCAAAGTGAACAATTAAGGCAAATAATGGAGATATACTTATTGCCTTTGGAATTCTTATACTATATTAGTCCATGAAAGCAGAGGTTGTGTTATAGTCTTTACTGTGTAATGAAACATAACAACATTCTATCTGTTTATCTCTTTTCCAAATATTTTTCAGCTTTGAAGAACAGGATAGATTAAAGGAAAGAGCCATAGGAAATGAACTTTCAAGAAATCCCAAGGAACAATTTCACATTTTTGAAACTCAGTGTCAGAGGGCCAGGTTCAGTCCTGACCTCTGACACTGTCTGTATAAAGTTGGCCTGTTCTTCCTGTGACAACATGGATTTACTCTGGGTGCTCTGGATTTCTCCCAAACCCCAGTGACAAGTAAATCACATGAAAGAAAAGAAGCTGGAGGGACTGGGCAAGTCAGGTAGCTTCCGTAGATAGAAATGGTCAGGACCGTCGAGTAAATTACCTTGGTATGTGTGTGTGTGAGGAGTGGAATCTAGCAGGTAGTTGATGGAAATGATTGGGTAAAAAGTGGTGGATATTGGATCAAAAGGCCAATATCTGTCCTGTATGACTTCATGGGAAGCAAGAATAGACCGTTTGCTCCTTGTGGAGCAACTATGACTACGTTTTATCTCAGCCCCTCCTTCCTGCACTAACCCCATTCCCTTGAATCTCTGAATGTCCAAAAATCTGTTGCTCTTTGCCTTGACTACGTGACCCTTTGGGTCGAGAGTTACCTGTCTGGGTTTAGTAATTTCTTATCTCCTTCCTTATTTTGAGATGGCGTGTCCTGGTGGTAGCTACTCCCACCTTGGAAAACATTGACTCTGCATCCAACCTCAAGGGCCGAAACTCAGCCCATGTGCTGAACTTGATCATCTGAAATGGGGCATCTACACTGACACTGGATTTGTCCTCAGTACTTCTCTATTTGGAAAGATCCTTGCATCTTACACCTAGGGTGTGTTCCTTTGTGGACACCTAGTGCGGATTGAGCACAACTATTGTATTATCAATGATCAAGGTTTCTTTAAGCGCTTGTATATAGAGTGGAAGATTTGGTAACACTTCTTCACATTTTCAAAAGTGGGAGTAAAGAATGAGCAGATTTGGCATTCAGTCTGTGTGTGGTATTGATTTATATATTTTACATCAAATTTAGATTTACCGATAAATATAAAATAGGTGTAAATGCACAAAGGCAGGAGACAGCCAATTGTGGATCAGTAGGAGTTAGACAACCCACCCTTCCATTTGCAATATTAATAAAATTATTGGAAGCAATGTTCATGGTCATTTTCAGATGCTTAAGGTGTTAAATTGCTGGTTGATCGTATGTGGGATATATTGATGGGATGGTGGATGTTTTCAGATATTTCCTGGAAATTTAGCATTTGTAGACCATAATAAATTGGCAAGGGGTGGGAACAGGAATTGGGAATGTTAATGGTGCATGCTGCTTCACATGAGGGAGAGAGACGGGAGAGTAACCACAGAGCTGGTGCGAGGTAGTCTGTAGTTCAAATCCTTCCACAGCACTGAGATAGGATTGTGTCTCACCAAACCAATGCAAGCAGGGGTAGACTTCACCTTCACTTGGAGAGTGGATATCAAGGCAGATTAAAAGTGGAAGATTCGCATCCATTCAGTCTTAGTATTAGAAATTCATGGAAAATTCAAAAGCTTGGACTGAACAAAATGCCTAATTTGTAAATATCTTTTAAAAAAAATGCCAATTGGGAAGATTTTCTATGATTTTATTTTCTTGGTGGATTAATAGTATGTATTTATAATAATTTACTGGACTTAAATTCAGTCCCAATGGCTGGGATCAAGTGCGATTGGGAATGAGATCTGAACTTAACATTTTCAGATAAAGATTGGTCTCTACTCTCAGCTTGATTAATGATTCCTCATTTTGTGCAAGACACTGCTTATTACAATTTAAGGTGGTGCACAAAATGCATGTCCAAACTGAAATTATCAGGTTTTTTTGCAGTTATTGATCCTTTTTGTGAGAAATGTAACATTTTTGAAGCCTCTATGATTCATATTTCTGGGATTGCTCAAATTTTCGAGAGATTCTGGAAAAAGATTTTTCAAACTCTTTCAACAATTTTTAAGATTAACTTGGAATCCTGGCAATTAATTGCTCTGTTTGTGTTTTTTTTATTGTGACTCAAATGAACCTCTATCAGCATCTCAAGAAAAAGTCTTGGCTTTTACTACATTGACAGCCAGACAGCTATATTATTGAAATGGAAAGGAGATGCATCCCCTACTCACAACGCACGGATTACATGATATAATGTCCTATTTAAGTTTAGAGGAAATCATATATAATATTAAAGATAGAAAGTTTCAATTTGATATCTTCATTACTAATTGCTACATTCAGTTTTTTTTCTTCGAGCACAGCTATGTTCAATTCACCTTTGGTGAACTCCTATAGTTTGCCCACTGCTCATGCTGCAGAATCACTGAGGCCAATAATAACATGGGGATTTCCTTGTGCGATGACATTTTATGGCTGACTAGAGATTACCTTCACTTCCTGGAAACTCTGATTTAATCCTGGAAGATTAAGACTTGTAGATCTGTGTGTTTTGTTGCTGAACAGGTTAGAAGCTGGACACTCTAAAGTTGTAGATGCATTCACTGATGCAATGTTTGCCACTGCAGACTGAGCACAGAAGATGTTGAAAAGTACACACCTCATGGCTTTAAACAAGAAAGTCTGCAGATGCTGTGATTGTAGTTTCAAGTCAAGTTTATTGTCATCTGATTGCACAATCTGACCCAACGTAACAGCATTCTCTGGTGTTCATTGCAAATCTTGCAGACACACCTACAAACAATACATATCTACAAGTAAATAAATATTGTTTTGTAAGAGTCTTGTATGGTTAGTGTGAGCAGTTTGTTTGGTCATTCGGCATTCACTGCCCGTAGGAAGAAACTGCTCCTCAGCCTGTTCGTGCTGGCTCTGATGCTCCTGTATCTCTTTCCCATCAAGAGCAGCTGATGTGCAGGGTGGAAGTGCGCCCTCTTTAGACAACAATCCCAGTAGATCCTGTCAATGATGTGGGGGGGAGGGGCAGGGGGAAGGGAGACTCAGGAGATACTCTCTGCCACTCTTATAGCCCTATCGAATGACCTCCGATCCATTTCTCTGTAGCAACTGTACCACACTGTGATGCAGCCAGCCATGACATGCTCGATAGAGCTCCTGTAGAAGGTTGACATGATGGTGGTCTGTAGCCTTGCCCGCTTCAGTCTTCTCAGAACTGCAGTTGCTGTTGCGACTTCCTGAGATGTTGCCTGCCCACGATAGGTCACTAGTTCAGTGAACTCCAAGGAACTTAAGTGCTCTCCATTAAAAAATTCACAATTGTGGCATTAACCTCCCTCGTGGCTTCATGCTCTGTCATCACTTTGAATGACTAAAGCTCATTTGCTATTGTAACATCTTCAGTCTCACACAGTGTCCCTTCTGGGGTGCTTTTATCTATTTCCCATGCCAATAAGCCTTGTGAATTTCCTGAGAGAATCAATTTGTTGCTAATTAATATCAGTTCAAATTGAATGAAGTCTGTGTGCTCTCCTTTCACCCAGAACCCTTGTAGGCAGCTTACTATAGAGTTCGAACAAAAGGTATTTGGCTTACAACTATGGAACACTGCAGCACAGAAACAGGCCCTTTGGTCCATCTAGTCCATGCCATACTATTCTACCTGGTCCCATTGACCTGCACCTGGACCAAAGCCCTCCGTTACCCTCCCATCCATGTACCCATCCAATTTTCTCTTCAATGTCAAAATCAAACCCACATCTACCACTGCTGGCAGCTCGTTCCATACTCTCACCACCCCTAAGTTCCCCTTAAACATTTCACCTTGCATCCTTAACCCATGTCTGCTAGTTTTGGTCTCCCCTAACCTTAGTGGAAAAAGGCTGTTTGCATTTACTCTATTTATACCTGTCAAAATTTTGTATGCTTCTATCAAATCTCCCCTCATTCTCTGACACACCAAGGAATTAAAGTCCTAATCAATTCAATCTTTCCCTATAACTCAAATCTTCAAGTCCCAGCAACATCCTTGTACTTTTCTCTCCACTCTCGATACATTAAAATCTGCTTCTCTTTGTAGAGACATTGCCTGACCTCCTGTCACGAACACCGAATTTCGTGACTTGTTCACGACAATAAATTCTGTTGTGGAAAATCTGGGTGTTATTCCACATTATTGTTGGACTTTGCCCAAATAAACTGTGGCTCGCCCCTTTGGCTGTGAATGCGTTTGGGATGTCCTGGTATTTCCATAAAAATTGGCAAGACATTGGGGACATGCCGAATTTCCTTAGACTTCCGAACAAGTCAAGTCATTGCTGTGCTTTGTTGGCCATGGGGTTGGACCAGGACTGGTCGTTGGTGATTCTTGCAGGAGAGATGATGCAGACAGGGACATGTAACTGAAAATTGTCAAATGTGCAGAATTCCAATAGAGCATTTTACACCGTTGTCCTCTGTGAAATTACCAAAGGGTGGAAGTGCACAGTCTGTTGTGACTTGTAAAGCCAATGCTGCACTCTCACTTGCCTTTGCCTTGCGTTGCAAAACCATTGCAAGTCAATGATTGTGGGGAATTCCTGTTGCAGCAACATGGCATTGTTGATTGAAGGGGAACAGAGAGCGCATGGTCATTTTCCCTTGTGTAACATTTGGATTGTATTGATAGTTGGAATCAGGTGCTGAGAGTCAAGAACACACTCCTCTCAAGTATTTCTTTGTCCAATGACGTTTGTGTGAGATTCTACTTAATTATGAGCTTAGGACCTGATGTGATACAACTTGCTGCTAAGTATTGCATCTTAAAGTAATCAAAGGTTGTCAAAGGCAGGGTGCATGGGCAGAAATTAACATCAAGGGACAAGCCAGCATAACTGTGGTACAACAGTCTCAGATTTTGATCCTCAGAGGGGTCATTATATAATCATGGGATTTTCAGTCAAACTCATTGTTTCCACACCTGGCTGACCAGTTGATGCTTCCCACTCTCCTTTTAAATTCTTAGTGGTCCTGGTTCCCAGTGTTCTTTTCAAACTGAGGCCCTGTTCCCTGTGCTCCCTTGACCTGTTGGTTCATTAGAAAATTTATTGTAACACTGTAATGTCTTTAAAATAAATTCAAATCATCTGTTGGGGCATTTGCAGGAATAGCATCCAACTAGTCCAGAAACTCTGCCAACTGGTTGAGGCTTTGAAACAGCAATTAAGTTTACTTGTGAGAGCAACCCAGTCCCTGATAATTGTGGTCAACATGCCATCACTTGCATGTAGTCCAACCATATTCCTGGAGGGCAGTCTTGGTATTTATATTGCACCTTTCCAGCGGGAAGAGCTCCCAAGGCACTTCACAGAGCGATTATGAAGTAAAGTTTGACTGGTTGGACATGGGATGGTTGGACTTTACTGATGAAGAGCCCAGACCTGAAACATTGGTCACCCTTTACTTCCTATGAATGTTGGGAAATCTTCTGAGTTTCTCCAGCACATCTGTGTATTGTACTTAAAAAAAACAATGGCAGATTTTCTTGTTTATCTAGACATGGGGTGAAATAATGTTTGGTCAAGGACTGAGGTTTGAAAAGGCATCTGAGAGAGTCAGAAAGGTTTATGCATTCATTTCCTGTGTATTTATTGGATATAAGATTCAGATATGCAGCATGAAAAAGCATTTGGCCCACTATCTGTACCAACTGTCCAGCCTCATTATACACTAATACCATTTTATAGTCCCCACGTTCCCATCAACTGGTGAAAGACCATTCCATTTGACTGAAATGTGGCAGCACTCTGAACTTTTACCAGATTGATCATTTGACAAATGAGCCAAAAGGTGCATTTGAAAGCTGCATTAAACTTGGAGGAGAACAGTGTTAATAATTCTTTGAATTATTTTGCCAGGACCAAAATATTCAGCATTTGAGTAAGGAAAATTAACATAGTGTTATTATTATATACTCAGCCAAAATTATCCTGAAGATGGACAGATGTCACCAGAATGGTTCCCTTCTTAAGTAGTCAAGCTCAGTTTATTATCATCCAATTATACAAGTACCACCCAACAAAACAGTGTTCTCCAGTCCTCGGGCAATACACACAACCAGACATTACACACGTACAGACAAACAATACATATGCAAGACAAGTATTCATATAACCAGATGAATGAATAAATGAATATTGTTTTTACATATGAGAGCTTTAGATGGATAGTGTAAGCCGTTCCTTTGGTCATTCAGCATTCTCACTGCCTGTGGGAAGAAGCTGTTCCTCAGCCTGGTGGTGCTGGCTCTGATACTTCTCTAACTCTTCCCCGACAGGAGCAGCTGAAAGATGCTGTGTGTGGTGGAAGGGGTCCTCAATGATTTTGCACGGCCCCTTCAGACAATGATCTTTGTAGATCCCGTCGATTGGGAGGGGGGTGGTTGCGGTGCAAGGGAGTCCTCTGATCCTCTCTGGCGCTGTATTGGTCCTGTGGATCGACTTCCGATCCATTTCTCTGCAGCAACCATACCACACTGTGATGTAGATAGAAGATCACAAGAAAGACCAGGTCTGTATAAAAGTATCCCTCCATCTAATGATCCTGACTCGTATCCTCTGCTACCCTAAGTTGTTTGTAGCTCAGGGGAAAAGTGTTTTAAGACAAGGGCCTGCCCTCCATTGCCCCATCGTTCCAGAAAAACCAGACTCAGTAACACTCAGTGCTGTAGAATAGTTGTGACCCTTGTCAGGGGTTTTGTGTTTGTTGCCTGCCCTCGTCCTGTGAATCCATTAAACTCGCTGCCAACAAACAGTCAGCTGTTTGGCCAAATCCAGGCAAATCGCTGGCTCGTTAGTTACCACGTTTCCACAGGAACACTTCTTCACAGGGCTGGGGACAAAAAAAATGTTTTCAATATGCGCCACTTTACAAAAGAACATGGTGACATTTCCAAAGAAAATGGCTATTGAAAGCAGAATGTATGGAAATGTTTGCAGTGCATCGGAAGGAGTCCAGGACACCGTCAAAGCACAGAAAACTGAGCTGAACTTTTAATTCAGTGACGGTCCAGATTCAGCTTGTGTGTTAACATGTACTTCAGAATGTTGTTAGGCTGTAAGATGCACATTGGTCCTTGTTTATTGAAGCAGCTTTGACAGAAATTGATCATACTTCCCTGAGAACTTGTATGTATTCCTTTTCAAACTGTGCAAACAAATTTTCTATAATGGGAGTAAAATTTATCTTGAATGCTTTATCTAAATTGGGACCCATCAATTCAAATATTTTGAGTGAAACAAGAAAATCTGCAGATGCTGTGATTGTAGTTTATACACAAGTGTTGGAGAAACTCAGCAGTTCCTGCCGTGTCCATAGGAAGCAAAGAAATATAACCAACATTTCATGGATGCTGCAGGACCTACTGCATTTCTCCAACACTTTTGTGTATTAACTAATTTCAAATGTTTTGAAGTATTGGGAATTGTCAATATACCTTGAGTAGGGTCAAAACAGGGAAGGAGAAATTGTTAAAAGAATAAGAAAGCCTGTTCCTTTTAAGATGAAAAATGATGGTAAAAATCTGAATCAGGACAAAAAAATTGTGGGGCTGTGAGAACATATCTATTTGCACCTTTGTTACAAACCTATTCTTGGAATCAAATAAATGATCCACATGTGGATAACAGAGATGAGGATATCTGTTAATGTTGCAAACTTTTATGATTTGCCTGAAAGTCTAAGAGAAGAAATTGATAAATATTTGAATGGAAAACATTTTGGGGACTCTTTCAATCCATGAAGCTTACTGGAGGGTCCTTTTCAGAGATGAAGATGCAGGAACCAAGGGCAGAATAGTCTCTTCTGCCTTGTGTGATTCCACATCCAAATTAGAGATTTACTTAAAAAAGACACGTGAATTTAAAGATCTTCCTTGGAGATCAATAAATTTTGTTTGGATCATTCTGAATTTGCCTTGATTTGTTTTTGTTTTCCTTGACACCAAGTGCATTTTCCATGACCTCAGCTCTGGTGTATAAATCAGGACAAATGCAAAAGGATCTTCAATCTCCACATTTTCCTCTCTTTGCCTCCACCTGCTGTGTTCAATCATGGTCTAGCTTTATCACCAAGGTCCACCTTTGCTACAGCTGTACTTCACTTAAACCCACCTGGAAAATGTTCTCCTGAGTCCCCGACCTCCCACCCACCACCCTCCCCACAAAAGTTCAACATTACTCTGATTTCAGTAGTTTATTCCTCTTTTGCACTAAGTTCTTTGTGAACTCATGTTGAATATGAGATGAAGCCCCTTGTTCTTTGAGGCCAGATCAAAGATTGTGACGTTTGAGAGAAGATCTTAGCTATGAGGCCACAATGTAATATACTGTAAAACAGTGGTTCTCAACCTTTTTCTTTCCACTCACATACCACTTTAAGTATTCCCTGTGATTAGTAATGGATTGCTTAAGGTGGTATGTGAGTGGAAAGAAAAAGTTTGAAAACCACTGTTTTAGTCTTACTTCATTGACTCGTCATGTGCACGGTTTCATAACTCCCAAGGAAATGGGCCAATGGCAATTTTTCTCAAGCAAAATATTTCGGTAACAATTGGGTCTAGAGTGGTGGTTCTCAACCATCCCTTCCCACTCACGTACCACCTTAGGCAATCCCATACTAATCACAGAACACCGATATGAGTGGAAAGAAAAAGGTTGAGAACCACTCCTATAAACAAACTGGTCAAGTTTTTATTTGGCAATGCGTTAAACCTCTTTAAAAGACTGTGCTGCATCTTTATATTATCTCTGATCTTCTCCTGGCTTATCTTCATGCAGAAAATTGAGTATCATAGGGAAGATTTGGATGGATTCCTTGATTGGCAGTGACAAACCAAGTCCCAATATTATAGATATTATTTGGCAGAATATTTTTTTTAGCCTTGCAATTCAATCTGACAACGTTTTATAAACAGCTTTACCAAGTTGCAGTTAATAATTTGGAGCAAAATTCCATTTGTATGTGACTCCCGGCTTCTTAATCCCGTAGAGTACTCTGTCCATCTCAGAAGAGATCTTGGGTTGTGATCTAAATTGTAAGCATTTTGCCAGTCTTTTTCTTACCAATTTTCTTTAGATTTACTATGCTGGGAATGTATCCACCAGGATACATTGTATTGCACACAATTCCGATTTTCAGTGTTGCTGTATTCCTAGGATTTCCTTTCATTTGTTAGTGAAGTTGAAGTTCGGCTACCATCACCCTTTTAGAGGTACAGGAAGAATCCCACCATGTTTATGGCTTGTGTATTATTTATATCTTTCGCTACCCCTGTGACCTCTCCAGCCCTAACCCTGGGGAACAGTTTTTTTTAGGATTACATATTAATTCACTGATTCAAACTTCATTTCTTTAGATTGATATATCTAATTGACTGGCTTCTTAGAACTACTTGGATCATGGATTTAAAATTCCAATTCAGAGTCAGAAAGTCACAAACCAACTCAGTAGATAATGGCTAAAAGGCAAGTGGACTATTTATGATTCTGTGTGATCATGCATGTTGGACTTAAACCCCGTGGGTATTATTGTTTCCCAAGTTTTTAAAGCAGAGGAGTAATAAAGTTGTATGATCCTGTATTTCTTGAGAAGAACAGGGGATTTGTTTGGCTGTAGTTCCTAGATTATTGCTTGGGATCACAAGGCCATGGGAACAAGAAAAATGTAGCGCCAAAGTTTCCCATGAAGTCTGCTTTCAACTCTGTCCCCTCATCGTGCAGTAACTTTATTGTTATGGTCAATTGTGTCTGCAGGAATTCAGCCACCATGGTACAATTGTTCAAGGCATCTTGTACATCTGTTCCTCCAGAGTATTTAAAGGGGCCACTGTCTGTTGAAAAACTCTCTAATAGGCAAACATAATAAAATTTGCAAAGCTCTGCAGGGTTACGACTGCTCCCATTGAACTGTGCCGTGATGCCACAGGTTATGAGCAATGTGTCAATTTCTGCTGTTTGCACTTCTAGCTGACAAACGGCTTCCTATTCTGGTATGTGCAATCTGCAGTTTTCCAAGTCTGCTCCCAGAAATCATAGGGAAGATTTGGATGGATTCCTTGATTGGCAGTGACAAACCAAGTCCCGTTACTTGCAGAATATAATCAAATATCTTCTTCCAATGATCTTGTTCACTTTTACAAACATTATTATTACTATCTGGGTCCCACAAACAGTTTAATTTTTTCAAAATATTTTTTCCACACTTTGCAATTTATTTTTCCAATCCTTCGTCAATATCCACACCACATAAATCCCTGGGAGGCTAACAAAGCATTGTTCTTTTGTGTTCTAACTAAACACTTTTAGGTTCTGATTTTCAGCATATGCCATTTTATTTTGCTTTCCAATGGATTTGGGACGTTGCACTGCCGTTCCCAGTTCAGAAATGAACTGTGATAACTGTGGCCAAGATGGAGATACCCAAGAAGCTGCTCCTCCTCAACAACTGCTGAACAGTCACTGTGATCTCCAGCAATCAACTACCGGTCACATCTTGATTTTTCCACTCTCCCCAAGATGGCAGATGTGGTGTCCACTTCACATTTCCACATCTGGACGCAGCACCTTCATTCAGGATGAGATCAATGGCCCTCCACCTTTCCTATTAGAATCCAAAGTTAACCCACAACGTCTCAGCGCCCCTACACATTTACCAAGTTGATTCCTTTTCTGAACAGTCCAGGACACTCAGGGCTAATTAATTTGTTTCTTCCTACCCCCCCCCCCCCCAAACCAGCCCACCTCCCCTGGTCTGACAAGGAACCTGGGCTGAGCTCTTTACCAGTAAGGTCCCTAACATTAACACCAAGAAAGCTGCTGAAGTGAAGAGTGGTAGAGGAATACTCTGAGATAAAGCAATTTCATCCATGGATTGAGGCAGTGTGTTAGCTACTGACCTTTCAATTTGGAGACCTAGTCCACAAGCTGATGGAATTGAAGCTTCGTGTTCAAATACTGACCAGTATGAAAACATTTTTTTCTATTCTCAATTGAGTTCATAATAAAAATGGACAGTTAAGGGAAGAGATAGGTGAGAATTTTCTTTAAAATAATGCTAATATTCCATAGAGATGAAAAAATCATGGAACCTTAGATACAATAATTGCATTCAGTAAGGCCTCCATTTAAGTTATAATTATGTTACGGCCCCAGAGGACCCCAAAACCCAGCAGGATTAGAAATTCACCAAGACAAATGGTTACTTAAACAAAAGTCGTTTTTAATTTTCTTTAAACATAAAAACAGGATCAAACTTCAACTTATTACTATTAGCTTAACTTATTACTATTAGCTTAACGCTTAATTCTAAGCGCACGTGTATTTAATGTGTACAAGTTCAGAAAAATTCTTTGAGTCACAGTCTAATCTCACTTCTCACTCCTCCAAGTTCACCAGTATCAGGCAATTCTTATACTGTGCACAGAATTCAACATTTATGAATTTTCACCAGACTCTGGTGCCTAAAGTTAAATGGTTACTGCTCAGGAAGGTTCTTGTTGTTTTCAGAGAGAGATGCATTGCTCATTGGATCCACACAAACTGATTTACTTCCATCAGTCACTTCAGTGTCTTGCCAAAGAAACTTGCCCCATCATGGGTTTACCAAATGATAACCTTTTCATCCAGGCCTCCACAGAGTTCCTTTTGTTTCCCTTATTTTAGGTGAAACACTCTAGCCAGCCATTTCCTCTTGTAAGGGCTACAAGGCTTTTCCACAGGCTTTTCACAACCCGTCTTCAAAATGGGGTTTAAACAAGCTGCCAGCTTCCAAAAGCCACTGCAGAACTCAACCTGAATTCTCTCTCTCTCTCTCTCTCTCTCTCTCTCTCTCTCTCTCTCTCTCTCTCTCTCTGCTTGCAAAACCATATGACCTTCTTAGAACAGCAAACTGCAACCAGACAGATTGCAGCACTGGACCCAAACTTCTGAGCTGGTTCATCTTTTGCTTTCAAAACAATAATCTATTTACACAGAATCAGTCCAATTAACACCCACTTGTGAAGTCTCTTAACTTTGGGTTCTTCTATTTGTACCTTCTTGTGAAAACCTTTAGTAAAGCAGTTTCCATTGTCTTTACAAAGGCCCTGGGCCTGGAGTGTCTGGTTTGAGCAGAGCTCTTGGATTTTAAATGAGATCTGCTTTGTTTGTGACCTCCGATCTATCTCCTCCAAAAGCATATCTATATACAATATAAAACATAATATATCCATCACAATTAACTCTGTATTTTGTAATAATGAAATTAGAAGTAGTTATGTGATCAATAGCATTTATTGACTTTTGCATAATGTCACAGCATGCCAATTGTGAACACAGAAAAACTCTACAAAATATAATGGAATAAATGTCTGATTAATCTGTTTTTTCAAAATGAGGATGAAACATTGGCGAGGAAGACTTTTAAGGAAGTATGTGTTGCTGGCAAGCTCAGCAGCATTTATTACTCATCCCCAGAACTGAGTGGGTTTGTTTCAGCTGTTTCCAAGGGCATGTTAAAGTCAGCTGTATTTGAGGGTCTGGAGTCGCATATAGGCTCGATCAGGAAAGGATGAGATTCCCTTCCTTGAAAAACATCAATGAGTGCACTTGATCTTTATGACAATCAAGTAATTTTATGATTTATCATTCCTAATAATTAGGCTTTTAATAATTTATTCCAGATGGTTAACTGATTAAAGTCTGCTGTTCCCACGGTGGGATTTGACCTCTGATCTTTTCATTATTTATTCAGTAACTTGACCACTGTTCTAATATGTTAACTAGGGACAATTCTTTGCTCTTCCTTGAATAGCAGTATGAGGATCTCTTGCACCTTTCTCTCAGGGCAATGGACAATTGTTCTTTTCATTCATTATTGGGAATTTAATTCTGTATTAATCTATCAACAAACCTACATTTGCTTTTAGGGGTTAGAAAAAGCAATTTGTGATGTCTATTTTCATGTAAACACTCATTTATGACACTAAGCATCAGTGTTACCAATTACTCTGTCCAGCCAATGGATGATAATTTCAGAAGTCCCAATTTTGGAACAACATTAGAATGTTCACTAGACAATTGCACAGGAAAGATTTGGAGGGATGTGCACCAAAGAGAAGCAAATGGGACTAGCAGGGTATACATCTTGATCTGCATGGACAGGTTGGGCTGAAGGGCCTATATCTATGCTGTGAAACTCATGACTCTGTGAAGTTGGCCAATCATGAAAAAGGCTCGCCAGCGGCTATACAGGACATTTCCGATTATCCGAAACGCTCAGAACTGGACGTATATCGGTTAACTGCATTTTCCAGATATCTGAGAAATGGCTTTAAGCAACCCAGTTTAAGCAGCAGAATACCTGATTCTGATTTCACCGATCCCGACACCTCCCCTCCACCATTGCCGATCCTGCCAGGAACCTGATGGCCCCGCTCCAATCCCAGCCCAGTAGCATCAGCATAACACTTGTATCAACAGTTAAAACAACCACAAAGAACAAGAGAAAGTTTTCAAGCATGAAATAAAGTTTAATTCTTACCAATAAACAATGTGATCTCTGCTCACAAAAATAAGATAAATGCAGCAAAGTTCAAAATGGATTCAGAGACCCACGAGCAGGTTTTTAAAAAAAAATTTCTTCAACTTTTGACATCATGTCGCTGCTGAACACTTTTGCAGATGACTGAGAAATTTGGTCAAGTGGTTTTTGTATAATTGGAAACGTACTGTACTTTGTGAGCTGTTTGAGGAGATTTGGTATGCTACCAAAGACTCTGGGGAAACTTCTACAGGTATACCATGGAGAGAATTCTGGCTGGTTGCATCACTATCTGGTACAGAGGTGCCGATATTCAGGACAAGAATAAACTCCAGAGGGTTGTTAACTCAGCCTGTGACATCACAGGCACCAGACTTCACTCCATCAAGGACATCTACATGAGGCAGAGTCTTTAAAAAGCCTCAAAGACCCCCACCACCCAGGCCACACCCTCTTCATTTTGCCACCATCGGAAAAAAGGTTCAGGAGCCTAAAGATGAGCACTCAGTGGCACAAGGACAGCTTCGTCCCCACTGCCATCAGATTCCTGAATGATCAATGAACCAAAGACACTGCCTCACTTTGACTTTTGGTGCACTTGATACGCACTAACAGTGACTCCAAAGACTGAGTGAGGAATGATAGACTTTAATAAACATTAGATTTCAGCTGGCCCAACTCCATGCGCTCGAATGAATGGAAGGGGATAGGGAGGTCGACCTTTATGGCTGGGTTACATGGGATCGAGTCACTTATACATAGGACAGCACAGAACAGTATATGCATATCACCACAGCACTTTTTTTTAAAATGATGGTTTACATGAATGTTTTCACGTGACGCTGCTGTAAAACAATGAATCTCGTGACTTGTTTTATGATGATAGATTCTGATTCTATTCAAGATACAAGGTTCATTTTATTGTTGCATAGTAATACATTAAAAATGTAACATACATAATATACTTTAACTTTTGTCTGTTGTAAACTAAACGAGGAGTCGTCATGAGCACTGCCTGCTGCTCCCAGCGTAGGAGAAAAAGAAGCAAAAGAGAGTCCCTTCAGTGTCGCTGAGTATCTGTGGATGGCCCCAGTGCTCCCGCAGCATCTGCTGCTGCACAGATCCCTGTTGGTGCCATTGGCAACCCGACTTCCAGATGCAAACCTCCAATACGATCAGGAAGCCTTCATGAGTCCTTCTTGCCCTCAGCACCCTTGAGCTTTGCTCTACCTTCTTACAGACAGTCAAAGATTAACAGCCTACCGAACAAAGGATCACTGTTGTAAGACAAGGTTAGCCCACCACTTGATCCTAAATATTAGGGTTATTAAAAGCAGGCATGATCAGAACAAACTGCAATACGTTGTGATAAAACAAAGTAGCTATAAAACCCGTTAAGTATGTATCTTGAGACTGACAGCCATGCGGTTTTCGGTTGACAGGAGTTATCGTAGGGTAATAAATTATGTCAGGACCTGTGGAAATAATTCATTTCCCTTATTTTTGAAGTGATGTTATATAATGTAATATTTTGACAGAACTGCACCTCAGAAATGAGTTGGTTGAAGCAGGGAAGTTTCCCTGCAGGTAAAGTAGCTGGTGCGTGTAAAACTGTGGCACTACAGCTACACAGAGGGCAGAGGTTGTCATTAAACCGTGTCGCATGATAAACTGATTTGTAATGGATAAGGGTGATGAGCAGGCTATCTAACTTATACATAAATTTTAAAATCCCACGTTGGTATTTACTGGTCGTAAAATAACTCCAGGACTGCCAATGTCCAGATCCAGAGCAGTAGTATTTACTTTGAATATTGTATACCATAATTTTGACAGGCCAAGCACGTTAATGTTAAGGGATTAGTCTTGCATAGAGCAGTGGTTCTCAACCTTTTTCTCTCTACTCACATACTACTTTAAGTCCTTATGTCATAAATGCTCTGTGATAAGTAAGGGATTGCAAGGTGGTACGTGGGTGGAAAGAAAAAAGTTGAGAATCACTGGCATCGAGCATGGAACTCCATCCTTGACCCTACTGAAATCCCTATGAATGAATCTTCAATATTTTTGGGGTTACAGCCAATTCACTTGAGAAACCAATCTAGAAGTGACTAGCTAGTGTTGAAAGTGTATCAGATCATGTTTCCTCTCCAAAATCCTCATGGCCATCTTGAAATTGCAATTCTCCAGCTTCTCATGCTTGCAGTCCAGGTCTGATAAGTCCCTGGGACTAGATGAGATGTATTTCAGGTTACTAGAGGAAGGGTGGGAAGAGATTGCTGGAGCATAGGCAATGATCTTTGCATCCTCCCTGGCCACAGGAGAGATACCAGAGGACTGGAGAATGGCAAATGTAATCCCCTTGCTTAATAATGGTAATAGGGAGAATCCTGGGAATTACAGACCAGTGAGTCTTGCGTCAGTGGTGGGCAAACTATTGGAGAAGATTCTTAGGCACAGGATTTACAAGCATTTAGAAAAGTATAGTCTGTTCAGAAATAGTCAGCATGGCTTTGTAAAGGCAAGGTCGTGTCTCTCGAGGCTAATTGAGGTTTTTTTAAAAAATAAATTGATGAAGATAGGGCCATAGATGTGGTGTGTATGGATTTTACTGAGGCACGACAAGGTCCCCCATGGTAGACTCATCGAGCAAGTCATGAGGCACCGGATCCATGGAACTTTGGTTTTGTGGATTTGGTATTGGCTTGCCTGCAGAAAGCTGATGAGAGATATAGCTGGAATGTATTCTCCCTGGAGGTCAGTGATCAGTGGAGTTCTGCAGGGATCTCTTCTGAGACCCCTGCTCTTTGCGATTTTTTTAATATATATAAGTGACCTGGATGAAGAATTAGAAGGATGGGTGAGTACAGATAAGATGAAGGTTGGAGATATTGAGGAGAGTATAGAAGGTTGCAACAGGATATAGACAGGATGCAGATTTGGGCAGAAAAGTGGTAGATCTATGGATAAGTGTGAGGTGATGCATTTTGGAAGGTCAAACCTCAAGGTGGAGTATATGGTTAATGCAGGATTCTCATTAGAGGGGCCTTGGCATCCAAATCCATAGATCTCTCAATGTGGCCATGCAGGTTGATAGGGTTGTTAAGAAGGCTTATGGTATGCTGGCCTTCATTATTAGGTGGATTGAATTCAAGAGCCGAGGTAATGTAGCCGCTCCATAAAACTCTGGTTAGATCACACTTTGAATATTGTGTTCATTTCTGATCGCCTCATTATAGGAAGAATGTGAAAGTTTTAGAGAGGGTGCAGACCAGGGTGTTGCCTGGATTGGAGAAGATGTCTTTATAAGGAAAGATTAACAGAGTTAACAAGCTTTTTTCTTTGGAGTGGAGAAGGATGAGAGGTGTCTTATGGGGGTGTAGGGAAGTTTATATTGTTAAGTAGGTTTATGTCGGTCATCACAACATGGTGGGCTGAAGGGCCTATATTGTGCTGTAATGTTCTGTGTTTTACATTCTAAACCAGGAAGCAGGAATCCTGCCTGCGGGCCAACTAAAAGAACACTGACTGCCCTGATCCATTCAGTGCAAAGAGTGCATAGATGGGAGAGCTCCTAACCTGTCCTCGTCTGTGACAATAACTTCAGAGCAGCATCCAGATACAAATAATTCAAGAATTCATCTGACTGACAGAGAGATGGCTCACACTAAACTTTTCCCAGGGAAGATGAAATCTGACTTGGGAAGCATCCTGTCATTTCCTTTCTTGTAAAATTAACAGAGGGAAATCATGGCCATTATTTCCTGCTGTGGCGACCATGAAGAGTGACAGCTGCAAGGTTCCCATACTCTCCAAAGGGTGTACCTTTAAGATTTGAGATCCAGAGTTTTTCTTCTAGGACAAGGAATAAAAGGCTATAAGAAACCTGGAGGATAAATGAAGAGTGTACTGATCACCCATGGTTCTATTTTATTGTGCATTAAGTTTGTGCGATCCTCTCAACCCTAACACTTGTCTAGAAAATGGTTACAATTAGCCCAAGAGACCTATACTAACTCTGCTTTATGATGTGGCCATTCCCAGTAAGACTCAGGCTGTTCTTTTACTTGTGAATTATATTGCCGACTTTTGAAGGAACTTGCCACTGACCATCCTGCTCTGTTCCTTTCCTCAGGTTGTTTTGAGTGCTGCATTAAGTGCCTTGGGGGAGTTCCATATGCATCACTGGTGGCGACGATTTTGTGTTTCTCTGGTGTGGCGTTATTTTGTGGCTGCGGCCATGTGGCCCTTACAAAGGTGGAGCGGATCGTGCTCATGTACTTCTCCAACAACCCAAGCGACCACGTCTTGCTGACTGATGTGTAAGTTGTGCAATTTTCCCAGTGGAGTCCCTTAGCTCTCCTCCCCGCTTTAATCTTAATGCAATGGCACTGAATGACTTGGTGTGAGATGTTCCACCACATCTCAGACGAGACTTAAATGTTGCCTGACAATACAACCCAACCTGTTGTCTTTTCGCCATACATCACCAGAATATCCATGTATAAAAAGGCTCGTGCTGGTATCGTCAGTGTTAGTCATATACAGAGATGAGTTATGCCAAATTTAATTTTTATTAAATGCCATTCTGGAATTTTTACTGACCCATTGAAGTTTAACAGCTCACACTATTATGTCATTAAAATCTATTGCCATATTTTATATCTGATTTTAATAACGTTGTTGTGGTTACAACAATGTGTAGATCAAGATAAAATCCATCCATCCAGATGTGGATGGATCAGAGGGAAAATACTACCCCCCCCCCCCACCATTCGTTCTCACACACACTCCCTTTTTCATTATATTATATCAGCCTAGGGTGCAGCTTTTCTTGAAGGGCAGTCATAAGCCCCTTTTCCACTGGCACCTTATTCCGGGAATTAACCAGTTAAGGGTCCAGTGGAAAAGAAAAACAGTCAGCTCTCCGGCTTCAAATCACACCAGGGATTGACAGCCTCTACCTCTACTCATATCCCTGGCACCAGCTAATGCCGATGTGCCAATTAAACCAGTGGAGAAAGGACACCAGAAAGTTCCCTGTTCCTGGTTGAAGGTAGACTCTCTGATCCCTGGGGATGAGTTGTGTTCAGTGGAAAGGTAGTCAGCATCCCAGTTGAAGGTGGCCCAGTGGAAACAGCATAAATGGATTCCTATCCCAGGACACTGCATGGCCAAATAGCTGGGATGCCAGTTACTTTGCTTTGAGGGGGCTGGAGCTGTAAGCGACCTGGGTTTCAGGAGTACTCCGAATAGCCTGAGGTATGCAGCAACGGAATAAGTTTCGCAGCAGTGTGCCTGGTAGAGGGGTTTACATCTGTAAAACATGCTTGCCAGTGTAGCTGAAGAAATCCTCCTCCCTCTCTGCCGCCCTCACCCCTCGCTCCCCCTCCTCCACCCTCTCCTCTCTGCCACCTTTCCTCCCTTTCCCTGCTGCCCTCCCCCTTTCATCCGCCTCCCTCCCTTTCCCCTGCCTCCCTCCTTCTCTCCTCCCACTGCCGTCCTCCCTCCTTCCCTTCCTATTTCCTCCCTTTCCTGTCCGCAGCCCTCCCTTTTTCCCCCACCTCCCTCCCTCCACCTCCTTCACCATTTCTGTTCCATTCCCTCTCCCCTCCGCCCTCCCTCCTTCTCTCCCATCATTGCTGCCCTCAATTCCTCCTTCTCCCCCTTTCCCCGTGTCCATCCTAACCCTCCTCCTCACCACCTCACTCCCCCCCTCCCCTGTCGCTCTCACTTCTCTCCCTGTCACCCTTCACCCTTTCCCTGCTATCATCCAAATCCATACCTGGTGTCTTCCCTCCTACCATTGCCAACCTACCTCAGCATCCTATGCAGGACACAATCCGATTTCATGGAAGGATATCCCGTTTTTGTTGTTGTGAAGATGACCACACCCCCTTTACTGGCCATGCCTGCTTCCCCACTCCATAGTATTTGTTGTATCTCAGACACTCCCCATCTCACCCTCTGCCCAATTTTACACCCCCCTATTTGGGATGGACTCTAATAGCCTGCTATTCCTGGATGTGAACCTTCTTCATCCTGGATTGGCTGTGACAAAAGTTCTGCTATTACTGGACTGACCAGAAAATCCTTAGAGGCCCTACCTATGGAGGAAACTCAGAGACATTGTGCGAACCAGTGTATTATACACTCACCACAGCACCAAATTGCCAACCTACATGTCTATCACCCTCACCATGAAAAGCAAGATGGGCAGCATGGACAAACAAGGGGTGTTAAATTTAGCTCCACATTGTCTCATTGTCTTGAGCTACATTTTCGTCACAACTGTCGCCGCTACAGCCTAGTAGAGAAAAGTAACGAAGAATAATAAAAATAATAAAGAAGCTCGTCAACTTGCCACGGATTACTGAGCAGGTGTTTAGGTCAGCACAAAGGCACAGCTGGTCGAGCCCTGCCTCACAGCTCCCATGACCATGCTTCGATCCTGACCTCTGGTGTTGTCCACGTGCAATTTTCAACTTCTCCTGTGACTGCCTGGGTTGCCATCTGATACTTTAATTTCCTCCCATATCTTAAAGACGTACGGGTTGCGAGGTCGATTGAGCACTGTAAATTGACTGTAATGTGGGGCAAACTGATGGGGAGAATAAAATGAGTTGGGTGAAGATTGGTGTAAAAATGGGTGCTTGATGCTTGATTGATTGAACTGAAGGGTCTTTTTCCACGCTGTATCTTCCTTCTAACTCTGACTTCAGCAACATAGCAGTCCAAAAGTTACTTAAAATCCAAATTGTTGCTTATGCTAACAAACTTCCTGTAAAAATAATATGGTGGGATAGCTTTGTATCCACAGGAGATCAATTTTTGAAGGAAAATTTAAGAGCAGTGCAGCCTTTAGCTAATAACAAACCACATGATGGAGACAATCTTCACATTAAAATCCTTCAGAACTGTTGGAAAAGCAGGGCTCCAACTTCATTTAAAAAAAATCACTTTTATTCGTGTTAAGAGCTATTGATGTCACAACCAGCTGTGGAAAGTAATTATAGTGATGTTGGATAAGTCTATCTTCAATTCAGTTCCAAATTTCACTTCACTTGGAATCGCTACAAAACACACCTAACTCAGACCTTGTTTTAGCAGTGAAAGCAAATGCACAGGCCCCTAATTGAGCCTGAACGAACTAATAGTGGATCTGGTTCTTGTGCTGTCTACCTTGTCGCAAGGAAGGAAGTTTTCAAATTCAGTCAAAAGAAGCTTGCTTTGAAAATGTATGCCGTGATCTCTTCAAATTCCACCCCAAGCTAACATCAGGCTGGCACTGGAGGGGCTGAGCACTGTTAACAGCAGCCACGAGACAGGACACCCTGATGCCTTTCCCATCATTGGAGGGGACTTCAATCAGGCCAACCTGAAGGTCTCTGACAAACCATCACCAGCATATTATTTGCTGAACCAGAGGAGCCAACATGCTTGACCGCTGCTACACCACTAAGAATGCCTATTGAACCATCCCAAGCCCGCACTTCAGCAAATCTGATCACCTGGCTGCACTTCTACTCCCAACATACAAGCAGAGACGGAGGTCTGAGTGGTGAAGACGGAGAAAGTATGATTGAGGGGGGAGGAGGGGGGGCACCTGCAGGTCTGCTTTGAATCAGTGAACTGGACCATATTCACAGATTCATCCTCAGACTTGAATGAATATGCCACAGCTGACATCGACTTTATCAGGATCTGTGGGGATGTGTGTGCCCAGGTGCATATACCATGAGTACCCCCAACCAGAAGCTGTGGAAGAATCAAAGGATTTGCAACCCGCTGAGGGCGAAGTTGATGGCATTTAAGACCGATGATCCAGATCACTACAGGTATGACCTATGGAAGGCTAACTTAACAGCAAAGAGGCAATTCTAAGAGAGGCTAGATACAGAGCCAGGTACTTACTAGCTATGGCCTGGCTTATAGGCCATTACATCCTACAAGGCAAAGCCTAACATTATAAATAGCTGTGATCCTCACTATCTGGATGAGCCGAACACCTTTTATGCTCACTTTGAAAAAGTGAATTCAGTAGTACCAATGAGAAGCCGGCAACCCTGTGATATGCCTCTGAGCTCAACATTAGAACATCCTTCAAAAGGGTGAACCCTCACAAGGTGTCAGGCCCTGATGGCATACCTGACAGGGTACTGAGAATCTGTGGCAACCAACTAGCTGGTGTGTTCACTGACATTTTCAATCTCTCATTGCTGCAGATGGAGGTTTCTTCCTGCTTCAAAAGGGCATTATTCATCCTGATGTCCAAGAAGAGCAGAGGGAGCTGCCTCAATGACTGTCATCCAGTAGCCCTCACATCTACTGTGATGAAATGCATTGAGAGGTTGGTCATGGCCAGAATTAACACATATAGAAGTAAAGACCTGGACTTACTGCAATTGGTGCACAGCAGATGGCTCTCCACTCAGCCCTGAATCACCTAGAGAACAGCTTTCAACACCATCATACCCTCAGTACTGGCCAACAAGCTCCAAACCCTGGGTCTCTTCCACACCCCCCCCACCCCCACCCAACCTTGACTTCCTCGTATTGCAGTCAGTATGAATTGAAAACAACGTCTCCTCCTCACTGACAGTAGCTCACCTCAAGGATGTGTTCTTAGCCCACTGCTCTTCCCATGATGCCCTCGTGTCTGTGTGGCCAGGCACAATTTCAATGCCATCTACAAATTTGCTGATGTGCAGAATCACAAAAGACAACAAGGAAGCATGTAGGAGGAAGATAGATCAGCTCGTTGACTGGTGTCACAACAACAACCTTGCACTCGACCTTAGAAAAACTAAGGAACTGATTGTGGACTTCAAGAGGAGGAACCAGGAGAACACATTGAGGGGTCAGCAGTGGAGAGGGTAAAGAACTTCAAATTCCTGGGTGTCATCATCTCTGAAGATCCATCCTATGGCCTTCATGTTGATGCATTCATGAAGAAGGCTCGCCAGTGGCTATACTTCATCAGGAATTTGAGGAGATTTGGTACGTCACCAAGGAAATTTCTACAGGTGTACTGAGGAGAGCATTCTGTCTAGTTGCATCACAGTCTGGTATGGAGGTGTTAATGCACAGGTCAGTTAAAGACTACAGAGAGTTGTGAACTCAGCCAGCACCATCACGAGTATTAGTCTTCACTCCATTCAGGATGTCTACAAGAGGCGGTGTCTCAAGAAAACAGCCTCCATCATCAAGGATCCTCAGCACCCAGGCCATGCCTTCTTCTCACTGCGACCATCAAGAAGGAGGTATAAGAGCATGAAAATTAACACCAAACGGTACAAAAACAGCTTCTTCCCCTTCGCTATCAGATTTCTAAATGGACAATGAACCAAAGACACGACTTCATTTTTTCCTCTTCTTTTGTACTGGACTTATTTATTTTTTAAAAATGTCATTTGTAGCAAATCTTGCGCCTGTAATGCTGCCACAAAGCAATGAATTTTGCAACACATGTTCATGATAATAAATTCTGATTCAAGTACATCCTGACAAAATAGCATTCTCCGGTCCTCATTACAAAAACATGCAAACACACATACAGATAAATGATACATATACAGTACGTATATACAATAAATAAATAATTTTTTTTTTTGCTTTGTGTGAACAATTCATTTTGATCGTTCAGTAGTCCCACTCCCAGTGGGAAGAAGCTGTTTCACAGCCTGGTGGTGATACACTTGTATCTCTTCCTTGATGGGAATAGCCAGAAGTAGCCAATCACAGCATTATTGTGGATTACCACACTTCCTAAGTAGTCTCTGAGGAAGTTGGTGGTCGTCACTCTATCTACTGCTGAGCTAGTAATGTGTAGTGGAGTCCCTGGTCTTCCTGACATCCACAATCATCTCCTTTGTCTTCTCCATGTTGAGACTCAGTTTGTTATTCTTGCACCATATCACGAGATTTAACATCCCATCCAAACCTTAATCATGAGACTTTGTTGGTGGATCTTACCATTATGTTGCATTACACGTTTTGGCGATGGGCATTTTCAGGCATATATTTTATGGTGAATGTTGGTTCTTGATATTATGCTTCGAGGCTACTACTGGTTCAAAGGAGCAGCAGATGTACATGATGCAGGGCTTACATAATGAGTAAAACCTCTCTGTTGTGTTCTTCTGTTGAAGGGTTAAACTACAGCATAAAACCTGGGCATTATGAGTACAGAAGCAGAAAGATTTGGCCTGGAAACCCACCCCAAAGGATTCTATGTGGAAAATCTTTAATACATTGTTTTAAAGGTTTCCTCTCTGCTATATTTTCAGGAAGTTACATTACTCATAAATTAATGACCATCTCACTAACCATTTGTGTGTCAACATTCCACAAACTAACTTCACGGGCTTTCCACTCTGTGGAATATTTATTTTTTTTATGATTCAGGCTTCTGGTATCTGACTATGAATCACTTGCCAAATGTTCCAGCAGCTTAGCCAATTTCTTTTCTTTTCACTTTTGTATTGTTTCCTCATCTACTGAAGGCTCTGATGTGATGAGGAACTCCCCCACCATTTAATTTTCCCCACTGTTTATCTGAAGTTTGGAGAGACCAGCCTGATAGTGTGTAATATGTGCCTGTTTACCTCTTCTCAGGATACAAATAATGCAGTATGTCATCTATGGAGTTGCTTCCTTCTTCTTCCTGTATGGAATAATCCTCCTGGCAGAAGGATTTTACACCTCGAGCGCTGTTAAAGAAATCCATGGCGAGTTCAAGACAACTTTGTGTGGGCGCTGCATCAGTGGAATGGTATGAGGTTCAGACTGCAGTTTATGATTTTGTGGGAGACAGTTATGTCCTGGATCAGCTGGGGAAAGATCCCTAAACAATCCATGCTGATGTTCCTGGCAATGAAGGGCTGGGCATTCAGCGCAATGACTGGTTAGTAGTTCTGTAGCAGAGTAGTAAGGTCACATTACCGGGGTGGTGGAGGAGGCTGGAGCATTAGGCACGTGGATGAACGAAAAATAGTGGGTGATGAGGTAGGAAGGGTTTAGATATTTTATATTTGGTAGGAATATATAGGTTGAAAGCACATCAAGGGCTGAAGGGCCTGTCATAAGCATATCTAGGGTATGACAGCCATGGCACATGCCCTGGGCGCCACTGTCCACACCTCGCCTGCCCAATATCACCGAGTACCGCCCAAAAAAATGCACACCCCCTCACAAGTAGCCCAAAACTTGATAAGCGCTCAGAATTTCCCATGGCCGATCTTCAAAACTAGACCAATTGTGCGTGGAAATTGCCCAAATGGCAACTTTTTAAACGGGGGGGGGGGCAATTTCAGTATTTGCCATGGGCGCTATTTTACCAAGACACGCCACTGGGGCCTGTACTGTGCTGTAATGTTCTATGTTAATCCAACCATTGATAAATCCCAATGTTTGGCACCTGGGTCACCAAGTGATGTTGGTGATTTCCACACATTGGATCTCTGGTTCGAGTGTCCCCACAAGCACTCACTGGCTTTTCAGTTCTGACACTCTCTGACCACACTCAATGCCCCCAGCTCCCTCATTTCCCACGACCTCCACCCTGGGGCCTCAGCTCCCACGCTCCCTGAAATTCTCCGTTTTTGTTTCCCATGCTCCCTTGAAACATACCAGGTTCACTAACGTGCTTCTGTTGTCACATTTTTACCATGGAAATATTGATGTCCATTAGAACAGTCAGATAGCAACCAAGGAAATTGAGGTGATTAATGGAATGATGCTCAACTATCAAAGGGCTGTTTTGTGTGGGAGCACTGGTATTGTGAAAATCAGTTAAGATTGAGTCTGGTGTATAAATGGCAGAGTAGGTGTGGCAGGGAAGAGGATCCCTGGGATGGGGAAGGAGGGATATTCGATGGGGTGGACAGGAGAGCAGCAGGAGGGTTCTTGACCTCCATCTCTTCTGGTTGAGGTCACTACTGGGATTGGTGGCCAGGGCTCGGATGTGCAATCCTCATCTGGAGATGGGTTCAGGAGCCAGAGCCCTGGGATTGAATGGGTGGTCTGTACTTCAAGATCCCTTTATTGTCATGTAATAGTACAGAACACGAAATTGCCTTTGCCTGCATTAAGGCAGACAAAGAGTCGTCATTAGTGTTGCCTGGTGCCCCTTATAGTAACAGAGAAAGAGAAGCAAAGGAGAGTCCCTTCAGATAGAGTGTCCATGGTTTCGCCTTCAGCACTCCTGCTACCTCCGTAACTGCACAGACAAAATGGCAGCACTGCTAAGCTGATGTATCGCTGGTGCTGCCTCTGGTGTGGACCAGGGGAGAATGGGGAGCGGAGACACAGCAATACCCGCAGGGTCTATTGCTTAGTCTGGATCCATAACAGAATTTAAATGGCCTCTTAACAGAGCCGACAGTGCTTTATTGAAAATCCTGCGATCGGGAGGACTGGCCCCGAGTTTGGCAGCGGCCTCAAGGGATGCAGACTCCGGGGGAGCAACAGACTGGTGCAGAAATAGGAGAACACCCTCCCTCCCCCGTTGAGAGGGAGAAGCAGGGGAGATGGCCCTGGCAGTGGACCAGTGAGGTGCAGAGCAGCTGAGGGATCCACACAGGCTGCAGTCGACCCGCTCGAGATGTGGGCTGCTGGAGACTGGTTCATGGGTATCAGATATTGGAGCTGGGATTTCCGAGAGTACGGAGGACAAGCGCCAAAGTCTTCTTGATCGTGCTGGAGGTTTGGATCTGGAGCTTGAGTTCCTGATGGAGCCAACAGGATCATATCAGATTTTTTATTGTCTTGTAATAAAAAGGATAAATGTAATATTACACAAAATTGCCTTTAGTCTGCCATGAGGCAAAAAAAAATTGCCATTAGTCTTATTACCTGGTGCCCCTTACAGTCAGAGGAAGAGGAGCAAAAGAGAGTTCCTCCCCCACTCCCCCCAGAGTCACCGAGTGTCCGTGGATTTGCCTCGTGTGCTCCTGCAGCCTCACAGGACTCCAGTTAATTTCAATTCATCAGCAAATCCAAACCTCTGTCACAATGAGGAAGCCGTCAGTACCCAGGAGCCCTCCTTGCCCATAGAATCCCCTCATATCCCAATTCCGATACCTGTGGTCTCAGGCCTGCAGCCTGGTATGAGTCGTTTGATTTCTAGTCGCCAACAGCCTGCAGGTCACCAACAGCTCGCCACCTGTGTGTGTCCTTCATCCACAGAGCTCCTCGTTGGTCCGCCATCATGGTCACCATCCTTGGTCATCTCCTCCACTTCTGAATGGTGGGGTGGGGGGCAGCGTTTTCCCTGTTGTTGTGTGTACAGAGGCATTAGGATTAGGTGTTTGAACCCTTTAGTCCAGCGCTGTGTCTCTGCTCCCTGCTCTCCCAGGTCTGCAGCTCCAGCAGCACCACCTTTTTTTAAACTTGGTCAGGGATTACAGTTCCTGGGACTTCTGAAACAGGAACTTTTTCTGATTTCTGCCCCAAGAAAAGATTGCCAAGTGGACCAAAGCAAAAGAATCACTAAGTTCTCACTGCCTCCTTGAGGAAATGTAACATTGGATGGGAACTTGATGGTCAGCCTGGACAGAACGAGCTGAAGGATCTGTGAGTCCTACCATATCTTGGGAATCCTGGACCCAACCTCTTTCAAAGTGCGGGATGGTCCCGAGAATCTCGCAACCTGTATACCTGAAGCACACCACAGCCCAGTGTAGCTGGCAGAAGGAGCACATCACCTTCCATACTGTCCATTCTCTCAGGTACTTTCTGGCCAATCTATGGTTCTCCTGTGGGTCATTTAGGCCGCACCAGAATCCATAGAACTGACATAGTCAGAGTTGCTGGATGTTTTCAGGCAGAATGGGGTATTGTCAAGGCCAATGCAAGATAAGAGTGCCTTTGGGTAACGGCTCAATAGTTTGAAGGAGTATTGTGCCAGGATTGTGAGCTGCAGGTCAACTTTGGGGTTTCACGTTTGGATGTGAGCTAGAGGACCAATAGAGAATTGGGTGAGCTTTCAAATGCGCCGCTCTCTACGTGAAGCCTGTTCATTCTCTCCGTGACCTTGTGGGTTTCCTCTGGGTGCTCCAGTTTCCTCCCACATTCCAGATGTATGGATTAGGGGGTTAATTGGCCATAGGTGTACAGTAAAATCCCTCGTGTCATCCGGCACCTATGGAGATTGGTAGGTGCCGGATAACTGAATTTTCCAGTTGCTTGAGATTGCTTGTGGCATGATTGATGAACTAATGAGGAGGCCTGCCAATTTGAAACCTGCATTTTTTACCTATTTATTTTCCGTGATTTTTTTTGCTGGTTGCTTGAATTCCAGATAACAGGGGTTTTACTGTATTTGGATAGCATGGGCTCATGGGCCAGAAGGGCCTGCTAACGTGCTGTTTCTCTAAGTTAAAACAATTTCTGATTCCAAGTGCCAGACACAGCAGGCTGAGAACTACTCAGCGAGGAACCCTTCAAGTAATTGAAAAGAAAGAAACTGCAGGTGCTATATTTCTAAAATAAAAACAGGAATTGGTTTAGCAGATCAGATTGGGAGATACAGAGATAGAGATCGTTCAACAGAAATGGGGGGGGGGGGGGAGAGAAACCAATTAGTTTAAGTTGCAGAGACAAGGAAAGCTGAGAAGGTAGGATAGAGACCATTCATGGTCTTCAGGAGACACTAAAGCAGGGCTCACAAGCAGGCTGAATGAAGGTTGTGATGGACAAAAATGAACACCATTCCGCACATCCAGGGAGGGAAATCACAATGCAGTTCACAGTAAATCTTGGATTTTTCATCCCGATTATCTTTTCCTTTGAGACCGAGTCTCATTACACTGCGTGATCCAGACTCAAAGCAAATAATGTTTAGGGAAATGCATGGAACGAAGTGTTCTCCAAGCACTGTTGAATTACTAAAAGTAAAAGGCATTCCAAAAACAAAAGCTGATATAAAACGAAATTTGCTTTGAGTTGAGGAAGAAATTGCAATGCATACATTGCTCATGGTCTCGTGAAGCACAAGAATCTGCTTTGACAGGGGGTGAAAGTTGTCAGGTTTCAAGCTGGGAGATGAGTGGATGGTCAGGTTATTGTTTAATCTGTGATTCTGTGTTTGAAAAGGTCTAGAGAATGCTGTTTTTCTGCTTTGCTCAGCCTTTATTTATTACAACTTGTAGCCAGCTTGTGAGACATGGCCTTGTATATCAGTGGATGTGCAATAACCCTTGTAGGACATCACTCCCTGTAAGGAAATCATGTTGAACATAAAGAGGCAATGTGATCCACTAGTCACCTGCAAGATTGGTCATCAGATCTCATTCAGATTTTAAATGGTGTATCAATATTTGTGGAAAGGATCTGTCTGGCAGTGTGTCAGAATATATAGAAGATAGAGAGATTTTCTCAGCATTTGTGGCACATCCTGGATTGAAAGCATGGTCGTTTACAACAAGCAGGGAGTGTGTTGGAATATGGATCTACTAAAATCGATCAGTACATGTATCAGATGTCCAAAAGGACAAAAATAAACTGCCCTGAACACCACTTCTCAAATATGTCCCCTTGTGATCACATCATTAATTTGTATGCATAGTTTGTTTTGTCCATCAGTAAACACAGAAATGTTTCAATTTTTCTTCAGTTTGTTTTTCTGACCTACCTGTTGGGAATAGCCTGGCTGGGAGTCTTTGGCTTTTCTGCTGTCCCAGTCTTTATTTATTACAACATGTGGTCGGCCTGTCAGACCATCAGCTCCCCACCGATGAACCTGACAACAGCAATTGAAGAGATCTGCGTGGATGTCCGACAGTTTGGTAACGTAGCACTTGATTTATTGTTCATTGTCTTTAGTTCAGAGCTTTTTTTGTATTTATGCCTAACCTTGCCACGAGACAGAGATATTGCTTGAAACAGTGACAACATCTGCTCGCTGATCTAAATGCAGAGTATCATACAACAACTTAGAGGCCATTCTACCCACCATGCCTATATCAGTTTTATTCAATTAATCAGAGTACAGGTACTATTTTTTCTCTCCATTGCTGTTTGAGTACTTCCTTGTCCCACATACATCCAGATATCTTTTGAACATTCTTACTCAGCCTGTCTTTGCCACTTTTTCACACAGACACTTTCCTGTAATTTCCATGTACCATTTAAAATGTACTCCAGCTTGTGAAAAAGCTTTCCAAGTTTAAAATGTTCTTGATTGTAATACATTTTAGAACAACCCATACAAAGCAAATTACCTCCAGTATTAGAGGTGACAACAACACAATGTTCCATGCTTCAATACTTGAGATTAAATTAAATTCAAATTATTAAATTTGATGTACAACCCAGTAACAGGCCCTTCCGGCCCATGAGCCTTCGTTGCTCAAAACATCAATCAACCTACAACCCTCATGCGTTTTGCAGGATGGGAGGAAACCAGAGCACCAGGGAAAAGCTCAGGTACACACAGGGAGCACGTACAAACTCCTTTCAGAAAGAGCAGGATTTGAACCCTAGTCACCGGTGGAGTAATAGGCGCTGAGATAATAATGAACCTCAGGGACCACACCTAAATGAATGCATGGTTTTATTCATTCTACATCACAACTGTTAATCATATAAACAACTTGCAGAACAATCCTTAAGCTAACTAATCTACTGAAGAAGCTTTTTATCACCAGCATGGGTTGTATCAGTGGTGAATTATGTTCACCAGATTGCATTTCAGATGGTTGTTATGGAAAGTCCAATTTTGGATCCTGACAGCTGTGATTCTATGCTGGACTGAATCCAAGCAATGTTTAATAATGCCAGCTTTCCCCTACAGGGAAACAGGCAGTAATTGAGGCACTCATTTCTTGGGAATAATGATTGTGATAAGATCTAAATATAAAACCTAAGCAAAAAAAAAAGTGCACCAGTTTGGAATTGGGAAGATTTTTTATAGAAAATGGGTGAAGTTACGAGGTGGGGGAAGGTCTGGAATCGTAAATTGTCAGGCCAAACCATGTTGTAGAGCTTTGCTGTGCTTTCATTTTAAAGAATAGTTGGAGCATAAATGTGCACCAGTTTAAACAAAGAGAACATTGAGATGACAACTGTAGTGAAAAAAAGTACAATCTTCCTTTTAAGGAACCTTGGCAATGTTGTAATTAATTTAACAGTCTCGTCTCAGAGGTATCGCCTGACATTCATTTTAATTGCTGTGTAGATGGAATATTTTACACCAACATTTTGAGAGGTTCTTTCATCTTTTTTTCTCCTTGTGTTTTTTTTTTAATCTCTTTTTAAATGTCCTTCCTTATTTACCCAATGTTATAGTTGTAGGACACAAAAGACCTAATTGAAGAATTGTTCCAAAAGAATATTTACCATCAACTCTCTGAAATGAAGGTGCTTAAAATAGTACACGTTTGTTCTGTAACTATGCAATATGGAATATTTTACATTTCAACATGACGAGACTGTTAAATTAATTTACAACATTGCCAAGGTTCTTTCAAAGAAGAACTGTACTTTGTTCACCACAGTTGTCGATGCTCTGTTACCATGTGATAAAGCTGGATATTCAGAAAAGCTGCATTTATTTCAATATTGCACAATGGTAGTTGTACCTGACGATGACAGACTTAGTCCAAGGCAGGTGACCTTTGTACTCCAAAATATGATGAACTATTTTTTTATATACTTGACTCATTCTCCTCGAAATCCAGTTCCAAATGTTTACATTTCCTTTTTAAAAAAATAAAACAAAGCTATTGAACTTTCATCCTGTCAAAACTCATAATCTGTAGTATTTGATACTTTCTTTAAGAAAGATAATTAAATAGTCCTGACTACAATTTTGGTAAGTTCCCAAGGACTTTGGAACCAATGAAATATTCAAACGTAGTCACTGTTATGCCATTGGAAATGTGGCAGCCCTTCATGCCAGTGAATTTCCAGAGTCTATGTTAATAACATGATTTTCCGAAAGAGGAATACTTATTGAAGAGATTACAAGGACAGGGTAGTGCATTTTTTGTCATCAACATGTGCTTCTGTAAGGCTTTTGGTTGCAAGCTGGTCAAAAAAAGTTTAAATCTATCAGGTCCAAGAATGTGTGGAGAATGGGATCCAAAATTAGCTCAGTGCCAAAAAGCAAAGGATAAAGGTTAATGAGTGCTTTTACTGATGGGGGGGGGTTTCCACAAATCTCTACATTGGATCCCTTGCTTTGGTACGATATGTTCAAGATGTAGATTTAAATGTGCAGAGTTTGAGAAAACATTTGAAGATGATAAAGATACTTTGATCAGTGTGGACTAGAAGGGCCAAATTGGCCTGTTTCCATGCTGTAATTGTTATATGATTATATGAAATTGGATGACAGTGAGAAAATATCGAAGAGAGAGATTGCACATTAATCTGGAAAAGTGTGAAGTAACGTCTTTGGGGACTTGCAATATGTCAGGGGATTTAGAACAAATGGAAAGATGTTGAGGAGTGTAGATCTCAGACAGCATTATACACACACCCCAAAAGGGAACAGGATGGGGCAACTAACTGGTTAAAAGGGCAAAATTGCTTTCCTTTATTAGCCAAATAATAGAATTTAGGACAAGGAGGTCATTGCCAGCATATATTCGGTGAGGTTGTGTTTGGAATTGAGAGGCTGAGATTGATTATGAAGAAAGGACCTAAAAGCATGAGAGATGGAGACGAGTGCAATTCAATCACAGGACATCCTTAGGAGTGTGGACCAATATGCAGTGAAAGGGCTGAACTGCACTCAGACATTTGACCAATATATAGTTTTAAACTGCTCTTCTGTATCTCTTTTTTAAAAATTAATAAATCTATTCAAGTTATGCTGGAACCTATTTAACAAGTGATCATCAGAGTACCTTCAGAAGGGAAATGAACTCCAGGGAGTATGAATACTCAAGAAGTGGGTTCTTATTAAAACGCCAGGACAATTTATGAAGGTGTAACAAATCATTTCACTTTACACTGGTCACTGCCATAAAACAAAAGCACAAGTGACTATCTTTTAGGAACATTGTCATGCAAGTAGTTCATTATTTTTCCCTACATGAATAAAATTTTTAATTGTCTCTGCAGTTAATGCAGCATTTCCAAACCATCAGTGAATTTATTTGGCTGTATTAGATGCCATCCCTGATTGAGAGCAGCTGCACTTTTGTTTACTATAAAAGATTTCCATTTCCTATTGCTTTTAAAAAATAATTAAAGTAAAGCTTTGTGTCTTGAAGGATGGAACAATAATATATTCAGATGCAATGCAGTGAGTCCTATATGTTGAAGCTGAAGGAATTCAAGTGGAACATCCCTTCGGGGTGCCCACTTTGGAAAATTTGAATAACTAATAGCTTGTTTCTATTTTTACAGCACTGGTTAGTAGCCTGTAAGAATAGTGAATTATTGTTCAGATGTTATCATCCCCCTCCTGAATGATGCAGCTATATTTCATTTTGTCCATTAATCCAATGGTAACAGAATCTTTTAATGAACTAATCATTTTCAAGGGGCTTAGAAAAACAAGGCAGTTTTTCTGAAGATGGACACTAGAGTATTTGTTATGTGTTGGAATGAGAATATATTGCTGCATTGTGTATGAAAATGGAAGTGTAAATTTAGCAAGACCCACAATCATTTCTTTAATTTCAGTCATCTGGTTTTAAAATAGTTCAAGAAATGTTGAGATCTGACTGGTTTAATAACATTGAAAAAACACACTGAACTATCCAATGAGCAACTAAATGGCTTACGGTTTAGCTGAGGCAGTTTTTTTCAGGCATACAGCATGGTAACAGTTCCTTTTGGCCCACGAGGCCATGCTGCCCATATGCATCCAATTAACCTACACTCCCGGTACATTTTGAATGGTGGAAGGAAAGCCATGCAGATACAGGGAGAATGTACAAACTTACAGACATTGTGGGATTCAAACCCTGGCACTGTAACAGCACTTCGCTAACCATGCTGCCCAAGCATATTTGAATTGACTCATTTTGTCTTCACATTTACTGGGAACAAAGAGAAAATCTGTGGGAATGAAACTCTGGTTGAGCCAGAAAAATCAACAAAAGTTTGGACAGAGCCATTTATCTTTAAGGTGGAAAGAAGGGAAGATTTACAGACTCACTTACCAAAGCACCACTGACAGCTTTGCCACCTAAGGATAGGAGGAGCCCTGTCAGATGAAAATAGATAAAGTTGCTGGAGAAACACAGCAAGTCCCTCAAGATCCATAGGAGGTAAAGTTACAATTTTTTGGGACTGAGCTTTTCAAGGTATAGCTTCGTTATACATCTTTGCTTTCTATGGACTGTGTGGGACCTGCTGAGTTTCTCTAGCAATTTTGTGTATTTACTACAATCACAGCATCTATAGACTTCCTTATTTCACTGTATTGTCAGATATATTTGGGTGGTTCAGATGCAGCATTATAAGTAAACTACAGAAATTAATCATAATTCATTGAATCATAATTTTACTTTTTTTATAATGTTGTAAAATAGTTATAATGTGAATGTTTGCTCTGTGACGCTGCCATAAAACACTGAATTTCATGACTTGTTCATGACAAGGTCTGATTCTGAATTGGTTGCCAGAGCAGTTTACTAAGTATATTACAGTAAGGATGAAAGGCAGAGATGACAAGGTTAGCAACTTGTATCCTCAGAGGCATAAAAAATTCTGACACATGGATACAATAGATATAACCTTTTTCCCATATGAGCATCAAAATCAAGAGGGAATATGGTAAGAGGAAGGAGTTTTAAAGAGGATTTGAGGGGAAGATTTTTTTTTTAACTGCTTTAGGTCTGAAACTCATGGCTAGAGGAAGATACAATCATTTAAGTGCCTGTCTAAATATATTTTATATGTAAATTGGCAAGGCAATAGCAAGATACAGGTAATCTTTTATCCAAAATTATGAAACCGAAACTCCAGAAAATGAACATCTTTTTCATGGATGTCATCTGCACATCAAAGCTGGTGTTTGGCACCAAACACGACCCCCATCCAGTGCTGTCTCTCAGTGCTCCTACCAGTCAGAAGTCCCTCTGCTGCTCACGGACTTTGAAGACTGTGAAAATGTCTAAAAGAACTGCAGACTCCCCTATGGGTAACAGTGAGAAGCAGAGACAGAAGGTAGTTATTGCAGAAACTTGATGGAGGTGTATCTGTGCGGAAACTTACTGAAGACTATGGTGTGGGAACCAGCATCATATATGACAAAGAAGCAGAAAGGTAAGTTGTTGAAGGTCTATCATTATCTCACTTCATTTACCACACCTCCAGTCCAGCCACCATCCCCCCCCCCCAACTTCTAGCACAAAGGCCACTCTCCTGCCCCCCTCCCCACCTTCCACCATCCAGGGACCATTCTAGTTCGAGTGTGTCTTTGTTTTGCCTCAATCTAAAATCAGCACAGTTACTTAACGTACCTCTTACTATTCTATTATCCAAACAATTCTGAAAAGTGTCTGGTCCCAAGGGTTTCGGATAAAAGATTATGCACCTGTACAGAGTGCAGGCTAATGGGATAGTATAGATGGCTTAAAAGGTTGGTGTATATGTGGTGGGGCGAAAGGTCTGCAACTTTGTAGCTTCTCTTAGCATTCCATAATGCTAAATATCCATTTCCGCAATAATGATTTTGTTCATAAATTTAAAATCTCAGATTGTGTTCCTGCATTCTGCTTTATATGTTCAGAGAATCAAAATCTCTAATTTTGGATTAGCTTCCCCCTTTGCAGTCCAATGATCACAACTGGTTTTTCATTTGTTAATAGTTAGGCATAATTTGAGTACCCTATTTTCTAACAACCAAATTATCAGCTAGTTTGGAGAGCAAGAAAGGTAAATGTGCTCCCAGTATTGAGATAAGAGATGGATTTCATCTCTAAGTCAATCCATCTTGAGGCACCTGAATATTTATTAAGATGTGTCCAAATAATGATATATCTAATGTTCGGTGCCCAGTAATAAAATCTCAAATTAGATAATGCCAAGCCCCCCATTTCTTTTAGTATTTTGAAGGATTTATTTTCCCCCAAACGGGGTTGCTTATTTTTCCATATAAAAGAGGAAATAATTGAGTCTGATAAATCAAAAATACTGGGTCAGTGTGAAAAACATACAAGAACATAGGCAAGATATTCATCTTAATATTAACCTTCCCTATTAATGTCATCGAAAGAGGAGACCATTGAGATAAAGATTTCTTAAAATGATTCAATAAAGTAAGAAAATTTTCCTTAGGTGATCTTTCTCCTAGTAGTAATACCAAGATAATTAAAATGGTTTTTAATAATTTTAAAAGGGAATAAAGCCTTGTATATTTGGTTGTAATTGAGAAAGCACTTTGGTTATCATGGATTTTTATTAATTAGTCCAATTTTATGTATTTTAAATGCTCGGTCCAAGACACTGGATATAATAAATGATCCAGATTGGGTATTCATTCTTTCTTGGACTTGTATATAGACCAAAACTTTGCTTCTTTGAGCAATTATCTACCAAATTTAAATGACCTAATTAACATTTCTTTCATTATTTACAGATTAGGAGTTTCTTAAACTCCGTAACTTTGAGGCTTCCCCAAGATTTAGATTTTAATCTTATCTGTGAAGTATATAAATTTTAGACCTAATCAGAAAGGACTCCTTGCAGCCCCTTTATGAACTACTTTTAAGTTCTAGCGATAGTTCTTTATGTAACATTAAGAAAGTTTGGGAACATGACTTACAACAACTGTTTGCTGAAGATACATGGGAGTCTTTTGAAAAATGTACATTTATCCACTATCTGTGCTAAACATTAAATTTACAGTTTAAAGTAGTCCACAGGGCCCACTATTCCAAAGTTCAATTAGCTACATTTCACCCCAATATATCCTCTAAATGTGATAAGTGTACAACTCAGGAAGGTACTTTATATCATATGATCTGGCTACGTCTCTCCCTCTATAACTACTGGAAAGAGGTATTTACTACACTATCTTTAATTTTTGATACAAATCTCTCTCTGAACCTTTTTATTGCTATTTTTGAAAGTCAATGAACTTTTGACTCCATTTCAATCCCACACAAGTCGCTTTTGCTTCCGATTGCTAGAAGGTTCATTCTGCTGTGAAGGAAGGATGTTGTTCATATCACTAGAGAAAATGAAGTTTTCAACTACTAAAATGTTTTCAACATTCATAGATCAATTAAATTTTGGTCTTTATTTTCTGAACTTAATTAGTTTTGAAATAGTAGTTGATGCCTGACTGATAGTTAATCACTCATACAATAGGTTTGGGTTAGAAATGAGATTAGTTAGACTTTTTTTTCTTTTTTTAAAAATCAGTAACATGGATCATATGCATCTTGTTTACCATTGCTTACTATCTATAATTTTAATTTATTGTTACCTGAACATTATATCATATGAAATAAAATTGGGTACTCAGATATACTGATATTGCAAAATCTGTGGAACATAAGCTCTTGCAAAATTCTCTCATAATTCTGACTAAATTTAATGTGCAAAGAGGCAACAAAACCACTTCCTCAACTCTTTGCCATGATTTAAGGTTTCTTTTTGATATTGGAATAGAGCCTTGAATTGTTTTATTGACTAACTTTTGAAAAGTGGGCAGTAGTCTTTTTTTTTAATTAATAATGGAATTATTAGGTTAAGATTTAAAACCTAACAATACTTGTGGTTGCCTTGTCAGGTATTATACCATGGAATGCCTCTCCTGGCAGAGCTTGTGGCTCAGACTTAACCATTATCTGCAACACTTCTGAGGTAAGGCCGATCACTGAAGTACATTTCTGAAAGGGTGGGACATGATGCAGGAAGATTTGCTCAACAACCTTGGAGCAATTTGACAGGATATTAAAACATGGCAATTATTTTTAATCACCAAAAATATGCTTAACCATGATTCTCTTCTTTCCAGTTTGATCTGTCCTATCATCTGTTCATCGTAGCTTGTGCTGGAGCTGGTGCGACTGTCATTGCACTGGTGAGTGAAGTCCAAACAAACTTGACTGAGCACTCGCTTAACAATTCTTTCCTATTTTAAGGTCTATTGGATCCTTCTCAGTCCAGGAATTCCACAGGTTATTCTTTTCCATTAAGGGTGACATTGCAGTTTGTAACGTAATAATCACACTGTAGGTCTCTCCTTGTGGTAATAGACTCCTCAGTTTTTGAGGAAAATTGTGTTTTGCTAAACATTTGAGTTACAAAAACACAGAAAGGACACACAGAATTATTTCATTTTTTTTAGAAGGGTTTGGATATTGGTAATTGTTTGGGATTATGCTTCAGTGGAGATGCAAAATTGCTTATTTTGAGTACTAGGTTGTGCATTTGTGGGAAAATGGCTTTGAGTGAAAAGGTAGAATCATCAAACAAATTTCCTGAAAACTCCCACCCTTCCTTTATATCAACTGTCTTTCTCCCATTTAGTCTATATACATTTGGAATCCTTGTACCCTGTACCAAATTCACATCACACAACTTTTTAAAATTGCAGATTCAGTTACTTATTTAAAAAGAACTATTAAATTGGATCTAAAGATTCTAAAATCGACATCATAATGTAAATCGTTACCAATTTCCTTCACAAATGCAGCCATGGTAAAATTTCATTTCAAATAATTTGTGACACTGCAAATTAGATGGCAGTAGGTTCATATAGAAGTTCTCTATTTGTCCATTGGACACCTACAATAATTGGAAAATTGGCATCATGGAGGAAACCTCATGGCATATGTGACCTTTGAGTCTGATGTAAACTGGATAATTTATGTTTTCTGCCTGGCTTTATATCATTTCTTTATGTATATTTTGATTTTCCATCTTTGTTGAATTGATCAACCTGTCCACTTAGTTCTTTTTAAATTTCTGAGGGTTCTTTTGAATTAAGTGAAAAAGGACTACTGGATAATTGATAGACTTGGCTCTGACCCATTGCCAGATATACTGTTTCAGCAGAATTTCAACAATGGTTATTGTTAGAGAATGAGATTTAAATTGGATGCCTTCAGTATTATTCTAGGGATGTATTTAATCACAATTTTATTAATAACTCATCTTTTCAGAATTTTGCTGTACTTTTATTGCAGTTTGTTTAGATTGACTTGTGTTGTATCTGTTGATTATTTACTCTAAAACAGGTTAAAATTGCATTAAATGTTTGTTTAGAGGTTTGCACTTTGCATTCTAAAAACCTTTTAAAAAGTCATATTAATTGAGAGCCAAATTTGCTTGTGGTTACTTTTGCCAATCTGGCTGGACTTTTTGTTGTCCAATGGTATTGCAAGGAGTTTATGTGGACTTGCAGTGTTGTACCTAGGGTATTGGTGAACACTGTCTTATCACTTGTTCTGTTTCCTTCTACCAGCTCATCTACATGATGGCTACCACATATAACTTTGCTGTTTTGAAGTTTAAGAGTCGAGAAGATTGCTGCACAAAATTCTAAGTTGCTATAGAAGCAGTATACAGAGCTCTACGAGCCGCACTGAGTAGCTTGAACTACCACTGACACCATGGACTAAAACAGAATTTATTAATCTGCATTTTGCAAATGAAAATTTGTAAATAGCATAAGAAAGCTTCACTTAGTATCAATTCACTTAATGGACTCTTTTTAGTTTCTTATTTGAACTAACATGGCCACCATGAAAATGTACGATCTGGCTATTTTTGGATTGTAATGCAGATAGTCACCAGTGGCTGAAAGTATAGCAAGTTTTCTCTGATATTTAATACATCAACTGTACAGCCCGTTTACTAATACTGAGCCAGGTAACCAAGCACAATTAAAAATAGCCGACAACAGTTTTGTATTCTTGTACATCAGGGTCAATAATGGTTACATTGAAAAGGGATCACATCACAATTGACAAGAGCTTGCCATTATAGTTTGGGAAAACTTGAGAAGCAAGTTATGAGAGAGTAATTTTAAACATCACATTGAAATTTCTATATTTTCTGACCTACATTTCCTAAATTTGAAAGGAACTAAACAAACTGCATTAGAAAATACTGTGATATACTCAACACGTAGAATCTGAGAACATCCACAGCATTTTTTATTTGTAACAGATCAATAGGAAAAGGTTGTACATTATTACATAGTCCCAAACTATTCATTAACTTGCAACTCAGATTTTACACCTCTTTCAGTCACTATTTAGTTAACAGTACAATTGTTTTTCAGTTATTATCAATGCAAAATAGAAATCTTGTTCGTAAAAGACTTCACAAGTTTTGGTTAAAAAGATACTCCAAAATTCAAATCCTATATCGGAAAAGTCAGGACCAGAAGAAATTCTTTAAAGCCTTTTTCTTTTGTAACTTTCTGCTATTCTAACACATTCAGATCAACTTTGCCTCATTCTACAAGTTGCAGAGGTGAGTTTTGCTTGAATTGTGGTGATTAGTCTTTATCATAGGTCCACTGACTGGAACCTGCATGGAAAAGATTTACTTGCTCTGGAAATTTCCAGTCTGGCTATAACACTGTATTTGACACATGGACATAAAATACCATAAAGGCAATTTGGGAAGTAAATTAAAAAGAGATTTTGGGATGTCTGGATGTCATAACCAGACATTTTTTTGTAAGCTTCAGACACAATGGACTCTCCACATCACTCCCACTTTGACATTTCCATCTTGACTTTTTACTCTGTCCATTGAACAATACCTACTCACCTGATGAGCAGTGTTTTAACAATTTCAGATAATCAACGATCCGATTCTAGCTTTGGCATGTTAAATTTTTTGCATTAGTAGTTTTATTTTCATGCTAATTTCACATTAGATTTTTCACTTATCTGTTTACATTTCCTCCAGATATCTCTTGCAATTCCCTTCACCACAATCTGTCCCTCTACATACAAAAGAAATGATAGTACTTAGTCTTCCTCTCTGACATATAAACCTGCCCCTTCAATTTCTTACTATTTTAAAATTCATTTTTCCAGTTCTGAAGCGAACTGAAACATTACCTCTGTGAAATTATGGATTACTCATCATTTCAGATGCTCTCTGACATGCTGAGTACTCCATTAGTTGATTTTATTTCTGTTTCAACAGTTTAGTTTGTATTAGATGACTAAATAAATTTCCAACTTGTTCATGCAGGCTTTATATTAGAGGCACATATTACAAAAACATAATAAAACTACATATGTCCCTCAAAAAAGTTTGAACATACTTAGTCTTGCAACATAACAGCTTTCAAAATTGCACTGAGATAGAATCCACATTTTGTCAATAAAATATTGAACGAGCAGATGATTAGTTGAATAAAACAGCCGTAGACCTGAAACTAGACCCTCTGAATAGCCAGATCATACATCTTACACGGCAAAAATGTTTCAGTTTTAGAACACTGAGAAAGTGAGAAATAAATTGCTTGGTTTCAAAAAAAACTGCTTAGAATGTCTCTCACCCATCCTTGTCCCCCACCTGATTCTTCCTACATATAGGGTTATTCATTGTGATGCTGGGAATACACCAGTTTAAAGCTTAGATTAAGAATGACTACATTAAATACTAATGAATTATCCCCTGTAGTCACAGTGTTGGCAGCCAAGAGATAGTTAATTGTATCTTGTAATTAAGTGTAACACTTGCCTTTGCCAGACATCTTTTTTTAAATCTTCAAATGTGCCATTATAATATGTTAACCTCAAAACTGCATGATTTACACCTGTTTTTCATTACCTTTTGTTACAAAATTCCCACTTTTCAGCATTATTTAATTTTCTTAATACAGTATTTTGAAATTGTATGTATAGACACTTTATTGACTTCAGTCATTTTTTCTTCATATACTCAAAATAAACATGCTTTCTTTACAAAATCGCTGCCTTTTCGTGATTTTCATCAGTCAGTTATGCTTTTAGGATTTGCACGGTGTTCCTTTATTATTTATCTCAGTCCCCCTCCCCCATTTGATTTCATGTTCTCACTCGTCCACTTTTTCTTTCAATGGGAAAGATGGAAAAAAGTGACAAATCTATTTCCCTGCTCCATAATCATTCACCACAGAGGGGTAAAAGTGATACAAAAGGACTTTTTCCATCCATCACTTTTCATATGGCAAAACAAAGCTACTTCTGAAGGTCCTTTCTGCATAGTTTTAAGTAGTTCTGTTTGACATTCATATAGCTTTTCCCTTTATAGCACAAATATGTGTTGGAAGATAACCTGGTATTGTTCTGAAACTGTAGTCCAACATGCTTTGCTATACATTATCAACTATGTAAAATAAATGTTGCAAATCTGATGGCAACATTAGGGAAATGTATGTTAACTAAAAGACAGGTACTGTAAATTAGAGGCAATTAGAAATACCTGGTGACCATCAATATCCTCAATAACAGGGAGTTTAAGGTAATGGTTGGGAGTGCCAAGATTTTGACCTGTTCACAATGATGTGTGAAATAACTCCGAAGAGTATGCAACCTGAAGATGGAGGCATATCCATGCTCTTTAACCATTACTCTTTCAGGGACTATGAAGTATTACCAAACCACTTTGGCCTCTTGCTCTCCACAATGGTACTTACAGTTGCTCTTTAACATGGAGTAGTTCTGACTCTTCATCTGAGGGAGACTAATACAGTGTAGCATAATCAGTAAGAACATTTGTTACCTGTGCTTTGATGTATTCAGACATCCTTCATAATTGATATCGAGAACCCTTAGGGCCACTCTGTTTCACCAAGTCACCCCGTGATGAATCTAGTCTTCCAGTGCAAAGAACACAACTCCTTAGACTTCAAATATATACTGATAACTGAAAGATAAGGGATAGGCAACCTTTTAATTTTTAATTTAGACATACAGGCCATTTCAGCCCACCCATTAACCTACACACCCAGTACATACTCATGGGTTGAAATGGCCTGTTACTGCGGTATATGTCTAGCTTAAAAATAATAAGGGTGCCCACCCCTGCAACTATGGAATAACTCTTGATTTTGGCAATTGTTCCCAGGATGTAGTGAGGATGATTTTTCAGAATCATGTAGGCCAAGGATTTTTTCCATTCCAATTCTTTACTGGTGTTGATCCACTCTTCACAATCTTCCTTGACTGCTTTCAGAGGAACCTCAAAGCTCATTCCTAGTCATTAAATTTCCAGTGTGACCAAAGGGTCATGATTTTCAGACAGTTTTTCATGAATTAGCTTTCACACCAATGCTTTCATTGTGTTCATAGCTGTGGCTTTGTGTCATTCCCAAATAACATCCAGGTTGTCTTGTTACCCAGAATGACACCATCCCTAATGTTACCCTTTACTGTAACCTTGTCTTAATAACGAGCTCAGAGTAATCAGACTAGCAGCATGCTATATGCATCTTGACATGCTTACTAGCCATCCTCCTCACCCTTCTCTTCCAGATCCATTTCCTCATGATTTTGTCTGCAAACTGGGCGTACTTGAAGGACGCATGCAAAATGCAAATATATCAAGATCTCAAAACGAAAGAAGAGCAGGAACTCCACGATATTCATGCCTCCCGATCAAAAGAACGACTGAATTCTTACACATAAGAGGAATAGTCCAACGTTTACCTACCAAGAGCCATTCATCAGATAACCTAGCAGCTGTGACAAATGTAGGGTGCTGTAAAGTGCAGATATTCAAGTGCTAATTACAAACCTGAACATGTACAATGATCAGTTTGCATTAATTCCTGTATTAAAATTATTTCAGTTTCATTCCATCTTAAAATGCAATTGGGAGGGGGAAAAAAAACATATGAAGAGTTATTAGTTCTTTGGCCCAAGTTTTGTTGCCCCATGAATGAACTAAACTTGTTGCACAACGGCAACCTCCATTTTTAGCCAGGTGCACTGCAATGAAATGCACACTAAGAAAGTTAGCAGAAAAAAAAAAGTCAACTTCTGGAATCCAAGTAAATACTTCACATGTTTAATAGTCTTGCAGTGTTCATTAATCTCCTCTTTTATTACTGTGGGCCAGAACCTTTATACTTCCATTGTTAGCAAATCTAAAAGCTTTTAGATAGTTTAATTATACACATTACCCAAGTATTTTCAGTTTTGCTAATATGCAAGTAGTAAATAAATATAATCTATCATGTTAACCATTCTTTTACATTAAATATGAAATTTAATTTTAGAATAATTACTGTAGTTGAGTTAACCAGCAAAATGCATTATAGTTCTAGTTTATTCTAGTGCCATAAGAGGGATAAGTGTCACATCTGCTATGGTTTTTATTCCAAAAACAATTTTTTTTTAAATGTCAGAATCATTTTACTCAACATTCCCATAAGATTAACACGTGCAAAAAGTTAATGCTTGTAGATTTTATTTTTGAGAGTTTTTCTTTAAATTTCTGTACTAACATTGTTTCATTGTTAATAGTCCTGCAGTGAAATCTTTCAGACTATTGGCCTGGGAAACTACCCATGACAAATTCCGCTATCAGTCAATCTGATAGGATTTGCGTGACATTTAGTTTATCTTACATTTTGTAATGTTTATAATGTACAACTTTAGTTCAAATCTACCTGCACGTTTAACTGGGGATTTTTAAAAAAACATAATACATTCAACAAAAAATAAATAGTATTTTCATTCTATAGAAATTTACTTTTCAAACTTTTCGTAGTTATGTGCTAACTCATTAACAATTGATTAAAAGCTCTTCTAGAATGTTCAGATGTTTAGTCTCATTATACATTTCTAGTATGTTACATTCTTTGTTTCCAAGGCAATACAGTTAAATGTATTATTGGACAAACAAAGCACGTGGATATGTTTCTGAAATTCTTTCTTTGAACTAAGAATTATGGTTTTGTTACTGTAACAGAACGTTACTGTTTGTTGCTTAACCAAAACATTTTACCCAATGAAATTGTATGATGTAGAATCATTTTCTGTAAGTTACCACTTTTATAATCTAATAAGTAAATTTAATATTTTCTACTGCACATGAAATAAACTTCCTGTAGTTCCCTTTAAAATGGTTAATAGCACATTGTAGCTGGAACTTCCAGCACTGCAGCATTAATCAATATTAGGTTCATAATAGCTTCATCTCCAGATTTTATAAAAATATTTCTGCTCATCACCTTGATTGCAAAATGTTTACCTCACTCCATTCTGTATTGTGCACCATCTTCAATTAGCTTCTTCTTGATTTATTTTCCTGTTGTCATCGATATATGACAAGTCATTCCAGATGTAAACATGGGTCCGAGGAAATGGTTGAAGATTCGGATCAAAGGAATAGATTCATAGCTCTCAAAGTTATATTGTCCATAAGCAGGAGGTTAATTTGCCAATCCCTCTCTTATTACAGGACTTTTACACACAAATAATCATTTAATATTTTAGATGTATTTCTGGAAAAACTCTGTCTTAAGGCATTGGACAAAATTTCGGTGAGAATTTATTTAAAAAAATGTTATGTATAGCTGAAATGAAATCTCTGAATGGTTTGTATTAAAGATCTCTACAGTGGCAAATTCACCAAAATGCATCATCAGTCTCTTCATGTGAAGCTGCAGGACTGTAAAAGGAAGACGTGTAAGTAATCAGTGGGCAAGCACCAACATGCACTGCAAACATAGTACTCAGTAAAACATTAGTTTAGCTACTAGAATTCATATACAAAAATCGCAAATCTTTAATCGAATTGACAGGGTAAGGCTTGGTTTCATCAGAAGGTACACAAAAGAACCAGGGCAGCGCGGTTAGCACAACATTGTTACAGCGCCAGTAACCGGGGATTGAATCCCGCACTGTCTGTAAGGAGATTTTACATTCTCCCTGTGGGTGTTCCAATTTCCTCCCACTCTTCAAAACCGTATGGGGGTGTAGGTCAATGGGCTCATGGGTTGAAAGGGCCTGTGACCATGTCTCATGCCACCCTGTTCATAACCAAGGACATTTTCTAGTGAAACTTACGAAGGTTCATGAAAAAGATTTGTCATTTATCAGGAATTAAGCTGATAAGAAAGAAGTGATTAAGAGAAGAAAACTAGTTGAAACAGAACAAGTCTATTCAACTTATTTTTTTTATCATGGTGTAAAATCCTTCAGTGATCTTTGGTTGGGTTGATTGATGAGAGGAAGAGAATGGAAATAATGAATAAATTTGTCATACTTTGGTAAGCTCTAAGGATTCCACAGAGATCTACCTGTCCAATTGCAATGATTCAGGTCATGTGGAGTTCTTAAAAATTGAAATCTGCCTCCCACTTATGCATAGTCAAAGGATGGGCTTATCAGTTCCTTCCACATTCCCCTTATGTACACGCATAACATCTAGAAATGGAGAGAACTGCCCTTCGAATTCCATAGCAGATCATAACCGTTTTAGCATTTGAAACCTCAGTAATGTTAATAAGGATTGGAAGGCAAAAAGCAAATAAATTATTTTCAAATTTGCTTTCGCATTTCAATTACTTAAAATGTTTCATGTACAGTATTTGTTGTTTTAAACCAATTTTATAATGTACTTAAAATATTTTTGAATATTTGCACCACATATTCTTGTAGGGCATTTTGGGATAGGGAGTTGTCATTGCTTAATGCTCAGCTTTTATTGATACCATGTACCTGGACTATGGAATGAAGAGGGGGGAGTAAGATCATCTGTCTGTATCCAGAAAAGGTGAGCACATGCACAAAGCATCCAAGTAGGGAAGATCTCACCCAATGTAAATTAGGTTTAAGCTGTGTATTTCTTTGGGCAAGCTTTACATTTCAAAACAAACTCCTAAATGCCAGTAATTAAAATAACAATATGGGTTACTTCAAAGAACTTTTTTTTTAAATTACTGACAAATTTCACAAGCATAAAAAAATTTAGCTTCTTGATAGTCTATATTCATTCTACTCATATTTGTAATGGATTAAAATGAGCATTGTTTTGGAAAAAAACCTGAAGGAATCATGGAAAACGCAAGAATTATAACAATTTGAAGTCCGGGTTTGTCCTGACCTGCCAGTTTTCCCATCAGACAGTGTTTGGAGTAAAGGGCTCTCTTCTCCCACTTCCTCACTCCAGCTCTGAAAAATATTGCACAATCATTAGATTGTAGATGGTACATAATTGCTCTCCCACCTAATTTCTATGATTAAATAACTCATCATGCACTTTTATTTTATGGTTTTAATATTGAAGATACAGGAAATTTAAAAAATACAGACAGTAAAGCAGGAGATATTGGGAGAGTTTGATCAAAGAAATTGATCAGTTAGATCAGTGGTTCTCAACCTTTTTCTTTCCACTCATATACTTTAATAAATCCCTATACCATCAGTGCTCTGTGATTAGTAAGGGATTGATTAAGATGATATGTGAGCATGAAGGGAAGGTTGAGAATTACTGCTCTAGACCCAATTGTTCCTGAAACATTTTGCTTGAGAAAAATTGTCATTGGCCCATTTCCTTTGGCGTTATGAAATCGTGCACTTAAACGAGTCAATTAGGTAAGATTAAAACAGTGGTTTTCAAACTTTTTCTTTCCACCCACATTCCACCTTAAGCAATCCCTTAATAATCACTGAACACCTATGGGAATAGAGACATGGCCTGAGGCAGTCCCGCTGTCTGAGGCCACCACAGAAACCTGGGCCAGGGCACTCATCGACACATGGGTGTCCAGATTCGGGGTCCCAGAGCACCTATCCTCAGATGGGGAGGGGGGGGCACAATTTACTTCTAGGCTCTGGGGAGCACTGGCTATCTTCCTGGGGACACAGTTCTATCACACCACAGCATACCACCCTCAGGCCAATGGGTTGGTGGAGCGATTTCACAGGCACCTGGAGGCAGCCTTGATGGCCTGGCTCAAGGATCCCAACTGGGTGGATGAACTGCCTTGGTCCTGCTGGGGATTTGCATCACACTGAAGGAAGACTTCAATGCTTTGGCAGCGAGATGGTCTACGGCACATCCTTAACATTCTGGGGGAGCTCCTGGCCCCTGACAAACGCCTGGGAGACCCTGTGGCCACACTTGAGAACCTGCAGCAAAAACTGGGGTCCCTGGTCCCACAACAACCTCCACCACATGGCCAGTCCAGATATAACATCCCCAGGGACTTAAAGACTTGTCAGTACATGTTCATGTGAAGGGGCCCTTTATGGTCATCACTGACAACAGCTCCACTTTTTTTCCTCGCTATTGGCAGTAAAGAGGAGACCTTTACCATTGACTGTCTGAAGCCAGCATATCTGGACTGTAATCAACCAGTCTCCACTTCTCTGTGACGCAGGGGAAGACTGCCCAAGTCAATGGATGATGACCCGATCATCAGTTCTGGGGTGGGTGGGGGGTCATGTAGCGGCTCGCACACGGAGATGCAGACCGGCCCACAAAATGGCCGATGAATGCGGCAACCACATGGACCTTGGGGGTGACACCGGTTGTCGTCCCAAGTGACCTCCCACATGGTGGGAAGAGAGTGAACTGTGGTGGGAATGCCGACCAATCCCAGGCTGGTGCTCTGATGATGCGGTGCCCTAAAGTCAGTGCCTGGGGCCCATATAAATGCGACGGCCAGTGAAATAAAGCACTCAGAACTTCTAGGTTTTGGTGTCGTTCTTCTCCATGCCTACATGGTGCAAATGCTGCACATCTATCAATTACAGAAACAGTAAAATTTGGCTAAAAAGAGCAGTGAGCGTTTTTTAAGATTTCTGCCCAAATTCTTCTTCACTAATTTGTTGGTCTCCAATTTGCTTTTGCAGCTTGGGTTGTAGCAAACATAATGATGACAAATTCTAAATCTATGAGTAAATTTGCAGCAAAATCTTAACTTTGAAAGTTCTTGTTTTAGCTGGTCAGACAACATACCTTGCAACTAAACTGGAGATACCAGATATAACTGAAATATTGGGCGCAATATTTTAACAAAACATTTTTTCCATCGTATATTCAGAATATCACATTTGTATTATTTAAATTATGATTTTATAAACTATAATTTTCCACCCAAAATTATAGAAGATATCAAATCTATTATTTAAATAGAAAAACAGCCTGGTACCAAAACAACATACAAGTTTAAAAGCTTGCTAACACTCCAGAAAATATCTCTCACCTCTATCCCATCCAAAAATTGGGCATTCATAAATCCAACAAATTTACCTCGTCCTGCTGATCTTCTTCCTTCTGCCGTTGAATCAGTTTCATGTATTTCTCCAGTGGATCTGCACTTGAAACAGGTAATTCTACAATTTCTGGAATCTGTTCCTCTGGGATTTGTTCCCCTAGGTCCATTGTTGGATTTTCCTCCTTCAAGTTGGTATAAAGTTCAACAGATTATGTACTGGATAATTAGAAACCGTGTTATTATAAGACAGAACTTAAAGGAAAGTTTGATTATTTGCATCTTTATATTCTGCATATTTATGCACATTATAAATAGAACAGACCGCAACATAGCTCTGTACAAATCCTTCCATTCTAAGCCACTCTCTTTATCCCTGTCTTCACTTTCTTTCATGGCCAATTTCTGCTTATTTTTAGCTTTAACACAAGGCAATTGCATACTGCCTACAATGCATTTTAAAACATCTCAACATTTTGTCAAAGACAATCTGAAGCACAAGCTGCAGTGTCCTATACATGTTACCTTTTCACACTTCTTTTCCAATGCCTTTATTTAGGGAGTTAGTGGCCAGTCAGTTTTTATCGGCACTGCTCTGAAATTCCTACAACATCATAATTTCAAGGAAAATAGTGGAAATATGTAAAAGGTCAATGTAAAATGCAAATATTGAAAACTGGAGATTACCACCTTTTCTTGATCTTGTTGTTCTAGATCGTCATGTTTTCTTTCCCTTGATTCCTGGTTTTCCAGACATTGTCTTGCCTCATTTCTTTGTCTCAGATCTTCCCATGTGTTTTCTTTTACTCTTTGAGTTTCCACTTCTCTGCTTTTTTCCTCCTCATCAATCCATTTCAATTTACCTATACATCATCAAATTCTTATTAGGAGCCACTCAGATGGATCACTTTATTTTCTCAATATGACTTTGGAGTTATTATATCCAATAGAAGAGAAGTTTTGTTGCCACCAAAATAAATCTCATAACAAGTCTTGAAACAAAAGTTTTTAAAAAATGGTTAGTTTCAGTTTCTTCAAACCCGGTTTTGATTTTTTTTTGTCAGCTGTTGTTCCATTTAAAGCACATTTCTACTAAAATCTCATGAGCACGTACTTCTTCCTTGCCTTTGAAAAGCACAAATGTTTGAAATTTAATGCAGGTGAGTTTGAAATAATGTGGTCGATTACAAACACCCGAGGTGAACTCATGCTTGCACTCCTCTAATTTACAATGTTTCCAAAAATAGTTTTCTGCTAGCACAAGGTGCCAAATCATACCAGGAAAACTCTGAACCAAAAACCATTGGCTTGAAGAATGCCACCATAAAAGCAATTGCACATGGAGGTGAGGGAATGGTGAACCCTGAAGGGTGTGTTCCAATGTGTTTTGGATTTTGTCACTTCACGCTTATTGTTATGCGGAGATACAAAATAACAGAGCCACATCTCCAAGTGAAACATGGCTCTGAATGTTACTTAAAAGACTTCTTAACTTTGGACAACAGTAGAAGATAGAAATCTGAAATAAAAATAGCAAATTTAGAAATACTCAGATCAGATGGCATTTGCAGAGGAAAACAAAGTTTACATTTTTGGACAATTTTCAAAACAAAATGTTAAAAATATTGATCTTATATGCTGTGAACTAGAAAAACACCCAATCAATTCAAATTTTCATTTTGGGATCTGGATGATTCCACAAATCCAACATCCAATTTCCTATCTTTAGTTCAATTCGAGAAGATAATGGTGAGTTGCCTTTTTGATTGTTATTGGTCCTCTTGGTGAAGACATTCCCAGCGTTTTTGAGGAGGGAATTCCAGTATTCGGATCCATTAACAATTACAGACCGGCTATATATTTCAAAGTGCACAACTGGGAAGGACAGTTGCAAGTAATGCCAGAGCCCCTGTGCTTGCAGCACGTGCCCTGCTTGCTGGTAGAAGTTGCAGTTTTGAAATATGCCCTCACCTTTTCTTCAAACCCCTTTCAGGAGTGCAAGGAAATTAGCAGCATTAATAGGTTCTTGCTCCAATTTAGCAGGAAAGGAGATGAGAGTGCAGCCTAAGGACGCACAAGAGACTCCAGTTTTTTTTTAGAAATCTGCTGGAGGAACTCAGCAGGTCTATCAGTAACAGTTGAATGTTGTTTTGGGTTTGATTAAAACCTTGTCTTAAAAAGGGTTCCAGCCCAAAACATTAACCATTGTTTTGCTCAGCTCACTGATTTTCTCCAGCAATTTTTTTCCTGCTTTGAAAGTGAAAGATTTGCTGTTGGGTGTATCTGACAGAGCTGACCAAAAGATTAATTACGCCTTACATTAAAGAGTGAGCACAGCAGATAGCCAAGCTTCAAAACTTTCTTCCTGTTAAATTGATAGCTCATAATAATGACTCGCCATATCCACTTTTAATGCATTGAAGAAAAAAATGGCATAATGATTGGCATGATCAGTGCTGCTAGGGTACACAAATTTCCTTTTGTCACGTATTATTTTATCAAGACTCCATTCTTATATCATTTTTGTTATCGAAACATTGCAGTTATCATATTCCTTGATCTTCATTATGCAATGCAAGAGTACTGCATCTAATGTTTTCATTCTGCAAGATGCTGCCCTCCACTTTTAAATTTAACAATCTCAGATAGAGATTCTATTCCTATTCCCGTCTTCTCCAGACCAATCTGTTACTACTTTTCCAATTGCCTTCTTAATCTTGCCACATCATTCCTTTGTCATTTAATCTCTCCTTTCTTCCATCATTTCTCAGATCTTAGGACTTTTCTTCTCCGGCTCCTAAATTTTTATTTACCCTCAGCTCTTTACAGTTTTGGTGAAAGGCTAATGACTGGAAATGTTTATTCTTTCTCTTTCAGTCGATGCCTGCTAATCTGCTGCAATTTCCAGAACTTCTTGTTTCCATTTCTAGCACCTACAGAATTTTGCTTTCCTTTTGTTAATTTGATAGTTACATGCTACTCTGGCTTTATGCAGCCTGTACCCCCAAACTCTTTTGAAAGTTAGTATTATTTCTTAGATTAAATTTGGGAAAAAATGGGGAGTACCTATGTTCACTTGAATCTGAGATCTATTTACAGTGGACTAGTGGAACAATGGCGGATTATTGTCTTCGGAACATTTTAACAGCAAATTTCCAATAATAATGATAATCTCTCAAAAGTCAAATCATTAAAATGTAATTAGTATGAAAATGTATCTGTAAATACACTATTTAACAATGTAGCCCTGCAACCAAAGGACTAAGCATTGAGAATGTGCTTGATCCTTCCACTGTATCCACTCAAAGCAAGATTCAAATGCTAAACAATTATGGCACAAATTTGGATATATTACAACTGTTGCGCTATTTCTTCACAGTGCTTTGGTATACGCTATAGAGGTACTGTACGTATGCACAAGTTGGTTAGTAAAATACACCAAGCTGATCCAGTTAAAGCTGTCCAGTTTTCAGAATTCCAATTGCATTCTGCCTTTACAAACCTGAGCAGTGAATCTACTCCATGCAAAATGATTTCCTGTACTAGATATGGAAAATATCTAGATATAAGAGTATCAAATACATAAGAATTGAGAATATTCATCACATGTGACAATACATTTTTAATAGTACTGCTAATTAATGATAAAAATGGGAATAAACTTCAATGCTCAAATCTAAACATAACTGTCTACCACTTTACCAAAGATCAATTAATGGCCTATACTCATACACAGATCACATGATGGCAGGAAACTCACATGCATCTGCTGGAGAGGAAATTATTTCTTGGTCTAGTGATAAAACAGAGCCTTTATTCTCATTTTCCTCTGAGCACTGGGATAAATTCTTGTTAAGCATTGAAACACTTTCTTGCACTGTAAGAAAGAAACAAAGGTCCTTTGTTTAACTTCTAACGCAAACTCAAAAGCAAAAATCGTAAAATATAAATTTCTGATCAGATTGTTTAACCATTAAATACTTATTTATCAGTCCTTTCTCAAATAAGAAAAACTCATCAAAAATATTAACTGCCTGGGAAAGTAGAAAATATAATGTACTCTTTAACTAATGTAAATATCCCTGGACATCTGTCTTGGAAGTCCCTAGAGAAAAGCATTTCCTATTAATTAATCTCAAATGTCAGCTAGTTTATTTCAACAGTGGCACATCTGTGTTTGCCTTAATTTTTTTTCTTTAAAATGTTAAATCTACAAGGGTCACCCCTGAAACTTTAGTGAGAATGACCAGATTGTCAGGAGGCTGCTTGGTGGAACCATAACCTTCTCAGACATTAGGGCATCCCAACCTTCACTGAGTAAGTATTCCCAATTCCTTACCAGCTGTTTGATGAGGTCATGAACAGCTGCAAACATGCTATTTCATAGGGTAGAATACCAGAGGGAAAATTTATGTCAAATGAATACAGTAACTGCTACCCAGAGTCCCTAGTCATCAATGTTAAAGGAGGAAGAGTGATGGTGGGAAGCAGCAATAGGGATCCAGAAAAATGGGGGAAAGGGCAGATTTTTTTTTCCTGCTGGACCGACACAAAAGACTAAATTACCTTAAGATTTTGCTTTATCTCTATGTCTCACTCAATTTCCATTTTAAGTTTAGACATACAGCACCGTAACAGGCCAATTTGGCCCCATGAGTCCGTGCTTCCCAATTTACACCCCATTAACCTACACCCTAGTACATTTTTGAATGGTGGAAGGAAATTGGAATCACCGGAGAAAACCCACGCAGACTTGGGGAGAACGTACAAACACCCTACGGGCAGCGCAGGATCCAATCGCTGGCGGTGTAAAGGCTTTGCTCCTCTATTTAAAGATTGTTAAAATAATTCAAACAAGTCATACAATTAGTACATTATCATTGATAATTCATGACAAATGAAAAAGATTGAATTTCAGCTATGGCATGATTACAGTGAAACCCAGATTTAATGTGAATTTGGATATAACGCGCTGAGTCATTGGACTCCTTAATGTCCATGTTTCGTTCTTTGAGATAGGACGTTAAGCGAGCAAATTTTAAAAGATGCAGTACCAGGGATGGCCACCCTGTGGCGCAGCAGATATTTAGAAGTGGGGTGTCTAAATGATTAAGGTAAGAGGTGAGTGCTGCTGCAAACTGAGGGAGTGGTGGGGTTCATGCTATGATTGATCTGTGCATATATTGTACACAGTAGTGAAATCCCAATTTAGCATAACCCTACTTTTTTCACAATCTGATTTTTTGGGACCCGAACTAATGAGGTTCCATTGAATCTCACTGAACACAATCAGTTAAATGGGAAAGAAAACTCAGAGAACAGTGACAAAAATCACTAAGCAAAATCATTGGATTGTGTTGTTCTGTGTTAGTGACTCCTGAATGATGAGTAACAGGGTAACATGGTTGGCGTAGCGGTTAGCGCAATGTCTTTACAGCACCAGCGATCGGGACTGGAGTTCGAATCCCACACGGTCTGTCAGGAGACACCCCGTGTCTGCATGGGTTTTCCTTGGGGGCTCTGGTTACCTCCTACATTTAAAACATACAGGGGAGTTGTAGGTTTACTGAGTGTAAATTGAATGGCATGGACTCGTGGGCCGAAATGGCCTGTTACTGAACTGTATGTCTAAAATAATACGCAAGGGAACTCTACACCCATGAATTGATTGAAAACACAATTTTTCACAAAAACTAACAACTTAGGCCTGAATTACAAGATAGCAAATATAGCATTGATTTTTCTTTCTTTGGCTTGGCTTCGCGGACGAAGATTTATGGAGGGGTAATGTCCACGTCAACTGCAGGCTTGTTTGTAGCTGACAAGTCCGAAGCGGGACAGGCAGACACGGTTGCAGTGGAAAATTGGTTGGTTGGGGTTGGGTGTTGGGTTTTTCCTCCTTTGTCTTTTGTCAGTGAGGTGGGCTCTGCGGTCTTCTTCAAAGGAGGTTGCTGCCCGCCGAACTGTGAGGCGCCAAGATGCACAGTTTGAGGCGATATCAGCCCACTGGCGGTGGTCAATGTGGCAGGCACCAAGAGATTTCTTTAGGCAGTCCTTGTACCTCTTCTTTGGTAGCATCAATGTAATCCCTATATCAATAAGACTATTTGGAAATAAAGAAGGAAAGACCAATATTGGCCGTGCCATTGGAGTTGATAATAATCTATTCAATTGACATGTACAATTGGCCCACTATGGCTTTGTTAGGAATGTTCATACACAACTATCAGTCAAGTTGGGGAATCTGTGATTTGAAAATAGTTTTGGCTAATTTTCAAGGTGATGTGTATTGATGGCATTTGTTAGATTTTATGTTTCAAATGAAATTATTAGCCTAAAAGATTCTGGTCATATCTTATAAAGCATGAAGCAAAACTTCAATAAGGAACAGCAGAATTAGCAAGATTTCAGTGACAAACAATGAGAACGAGAAGCATTCCTTGAATAAGGTATATCAGCTGATGAGAGGGTAACAGTATACTGTGCAAGAGAACCAAATGTAGAAAAGGGAAGATACTTGTAGTAGAGTCCTGCCTAAAAGCTTTTAGACAGAAGCAACATTATGGCTATTTGGGTAATATTAGCAGCCAGTTATTGACTGTGAATGAATTCAATGGATGGAAGATTATGGGATTACAGAAGAAGATCATGGAAAAGGATGCAGTGAATAACCAGTTACTGCCGGAATTAGCAGAGTGCTACAGGTGAGAAAAGATAAAAAGGTACAAAAAAATATTGTTTTACATTTACACTGTAAGGTAAATGATAACCCAAAACTATGAAGAATGTCAGGGGAATGCAAGAGGAGGAGATCCAGGCCAGATAAAGCGCAGCGAGAGACAGGAAGAATTTAAATGTAATATTTCAATTCTCAAAAAACAAAATCTTCTGGGAGATCATACCGAGTGCAAAAGGTAAATTGCAGAAGGCAGGACTGCCAGTAGAAAGGAATGTTGTTTAATGATGCTGACTCAAAAGTCCCTGGAATAAAGCGAGAATGATGAATCTTCACATGATAATGTATTTATAGTGGATATCTCCCAACCACTCCACCCCAATCCCATCTACAGTATTCTTGTTCTTTGGCTTGGCTTCGCGGACGAAGATTTATGGAGGGGGTAAAAAGTCCACGTCAGCTGCAGGCTCGTTTGTGGCTGACAAGTCCGATGCGGGACAAGCAGACACGGTTGCAGCGGTTGCAGGGGAAAATTGGTTGGTTGGGGTTGGGTGTTGGGTTTTTCCTCCTTTGCCTTTTGTCAGTGAGGTGGGCTCTGCGGTCTTCTTCAAAGGAGGCTGCTGCCCGCCAAACTGTGAGGCGCCAAGATGCACGGTTTGAGGCGTTATCAGCCCACTGGCGGTGGTCAATGTGGCAGGCACCAAGAGATTTCTTTAGGCAGTCCTTGTACCTTTTCTTTGGTGCACCTCTGTCACGGTGGCCAGTGGAGAGCTCGCCATATAACACGATCTTGGGAAGGCGATGGTCCTCCATTCTGGAGAGGTGACCCATCCAGCGCAGCTGGATCTTCAGCAGCGTGGACTCGATGCTGTCGACCTCTGCCATCTCGAGTACTTCGACGTTAGGGATGAAAGCGCTCCAATGGATGTTGAGGATGGAGCGGAGACAACGCTGGTGGAAGCGTTCTAGGAGCCGTAGGTGGTGCCGGTAGAGGACCCATGATTCGGAGCCGAACAGGAGTGTGGGTATGACAACGGCTCTGTATACGCTTATCTTTGTGAGGTTTTTCAGTTGGTTGTTTTTCCAGACTCTTTTGTGTAGTCTTCCAAAGGCGCTATTTGCCTTGGCGAGTCTGTTGTCTATCTCATTGTCGATCCTTGCATCTGATGAAATGGTACAGCCGAGATAGGTAAACTGGTTGACCGTTTTGAGTTTTCTGTGCCCGATGGAGATGTGGGGGGGCTGGTAGTCATGGTGGGGAGCTGGCTGATGGAGGACCTCAGTTTTCTTCAGGCTGACTTCCAGGCCAAACATTTTGGCAGTTTCCGCAAAGCAGGACGTCAAGCGCTGAAGAGCTGGCTCTGAATGGGCAACTAAAGCGGCATCGTCTGCAAAGAGTAGTTCACGGACAAGTTTCTCTTGTGTCTTGGTGTGAGCTTGCAGGCGCCTCAGATTGAAGAGACTGCCATCCGTGCGGTACCGGATGTAAACAGCGTCTTCATTGTTGGGGTCTTTCATGGCTTGGTTCAGCATCATGCTGAAGAAGATTGAAAAGAGGGTTGGTGCGAGAACACAGCCTTGCTTCACGCCATTGTTAATGGAGAAGGGTTCATTGTTAATGGAGAAGGGTTCAGTATTACAGTGTAGGCAAATGGAGTATCCATCCACCACACATGAAGTACATGCCACATTTCAAATATGCTCCAGGCATCCAACTGGGGCACTAAAATGGATCAAAGGCATCATATACCAGACTTCAAAAGCAAAAGTTTGCAAAGAAACAAGCTTAACTAACTCAGAAGCAATTGCCCACGTTGATACTTCTGGCTGTAAAAACTCAACAGAATTCAGGAATGTGACAAGGAGGAGAGAACTAAAGTGAATCTTTATGCTTTAGCACCATAGGCTTTTGGGATTTTGCTTACAGTTACAAAAAGAGGGACTACACTCCAAGGTCTACAGGACCATTTCCCAAGATCAGTGAGAAAAAGTGCTGGAAGACCATTTGAAGAAATGGACAAAACTAGTCAGAAACCAGGAGAAAATCTCCAAATATTAGCAATCCCTATATAAATGAGCTCAGTGAGAAACAATGAGAAACAGATTACAAGAATACTCCAAAATTAGTTGTTTCAAAAACCTTAATTATGCAGTGCCTCACAAAAAAGGAGCAAAGACCAAGTATGGTTTGATGCTGAGGACATGAATAATTTAGTTGGGGTCCCCACAAGCTGTTTTGTCTCCAATTTGGAGACATTGTCAAGCTAATGAATCCAAGGATACAAAAAGCTGTTTGTTGCTAAACCATCCACTGAAACAGTAAATTCTGGTTCATAAAAATGACAAAGAAAACAAGAATCAATCCAAGGGGGAGAAATACATCTCTGCTGCTCTGTAGAGGCACTTTGCCAGGGACTGTCAAATGTCAGTGCAATATCAGATCTATGGAAATACAAATGCAAGAGAAGTCCCTTTGTGCTCTGTAGCCTCACCGATGAGATAATCCACCTGTTAATAAAGGCAATTTAGTATTTTGCTAAGTCAGGAAGAGACCAGATGTGTGTGACAACCAGCATTCCTTCTGTTAGACTAATCAGTAATAAGGAGGTCAGGTCTAGCCTAAATAACAGTGTTCTCTTGGAATATAATAATTGGGAAAGACTGCATTAAAAAAAAAACTACAGAGGGAATGTCAAGAGAATACTTACACAGTGAAGCTCATTTTCTCCATGTCCTTTGGAATTCCTCATATTTAATTTGGCTCCTTGGCCTGTGATATTGTGGTAACTTGGCATAAAAATTTAGAAATTGAATCCCTTTATCCATTAACTCTATGAATGTACAATCAGGGTGTTTGTAGCTTCAGTTCTTGGGTTTTGTAAGTAACAGGAATGTACAAGGCAGAGAAAACCTGGAGAGAATTATTCCATCAGGGGTTTCAGGCCTCTGGTCTTTCCTGCGATGAACTGGTTATTCATGAAATCTTATCAAGGAATATAATGCCCATGGCATAAATTACTTGGAAAAGTGAAAAGAGGGAAATGGACTCCGAACAGCAAAATCCTTTAAAAGAAATTAGGTTTGAACTACTACTACTGATGCCCAGCTTAATGAAGTCCTCCTGCAAATGACACATGGCAAGCCGATGCTGGTGGAATCCACCTCACGAATGTTAACAGTAATTGAGCAACACATGTTGGCAGTGTCTTGAGCTGTGAAAGGTTTTAAACTATTTACTGGATGACAATAATGACACTACAGATTGGTTGTTGCATGGCAGACAATAAATTGGGTACAGATTCGGAAGTGGACACATCATCATCTGGAACCAACCTGAAGGAGGAGCAGTTAACCCATTGGCAGCGTTAGAAGTTGTAGCCATTGCATTCCTTCTCATTAACATGTGTTCATATTCTGCATTAGTGTGCATCTCTTATATGGAATATTTAGTGTTTCAAAAGGCAGTTTAAAATCAGTAAATGAAAAATTGCTGGTAGGCCCCAGTATCAAAACGATATCTCAGAACTTGATATTTAAAGGTTTAATGACCAGAGTAAAGAAAATAATTGTACAGAGATAAAACAGAAAAGAAGATGAATTCTTGGAGCATAGGACAGAAAGGTGTTTTCTGGGACCCATTTAAGTAATGACTCAAAAATAAATTGCCAGTCAGGGAGGATATAGTCAAACTCACTGATCCTGATAAAAATACATATGAAAAATGCAACGATTCCTGTGGTATTCACGGATAATGAACATCAAATACATATTGAAGGGCAAAAGAGCCATTTGAATAGAATTATAAAGGAGGGACTGTTAGTTAAAGGAAATAGCTGGGTAAGATCAGAGGCGCGCTGAAAGGAATTCATGAATAAGGTCATGAAGATCCAGTTGTGAGTATCCAGAGCCTGGGTCACCTAGGGAAGTGAGTAGAAAAGTTTGGGTGGTGGTCTTGTTTGAAAGACGTGCAAGTATTGGACAACTTTCCATAGTTCAGCATCTGGCTCACAAAGCTCTGATCGGCTCCAGAGAAGTGACATGATGCAATTAAAATAACATTATTAATTTATATTAAGCTTTAGTTTTCCTTAAAAAAAAACAATAGCAATATATTGATGAGGTGGATTCAAAAAGAAACTTCCACAAGGAGCCAACAGGAGGCCAAAGGTGTTGAGAGAGTTGATTGGTCTGTGCATAGGGGATAGATGCCTTCGTGAGACAAGATGCTGAAATATCTCCCTAAAAGTTTATTAATCATAAAGAATGGAATAATTCACAACCAGATATTTGAATAAAGGGCACTTTCAGATAGTACATTTACTTTGTAAGTAAAACAATAAACGATTAAATACTTTTGTATTTGAGGTCAGAGCATGGAAATCATCCGGCTGAGAACTCTTAAACAGAACACTACTCATCAATGTAATCTGAGAGCATGAAGCAAGGACTAATTGTACCTCCCATATACTTCTTGACAAGAGCCCAGGTGATAAATGGGTGAATGTGATACAATTATTCATTGTTTCTTCTGTTCATGGGAAGTGGCCATGACTGATACACAGATACTGGAAGGAGAAGGAAGTTCTTAGGAGGATGTTAAAATGACTCTACAAAAGGACTGTGGAAAGAGATGATGAAACAATCAAATGCCAAACTTGCAAATGACACAATATCAACATTATCAATTATAGGGAAACACTTCATGGCACAGGATGATCAATCATTTGTTCAAGATTGTTCGAAAGACATCACGAAATGATAAAATGACTATATGCAGACTCCAATAAAACAGGGAAATCCCAAGAAATACTTCAAGTACATAGAGGAAGACCTGTCCTTGTGGAATGCTTTTGTCAGGCCTGATCAATAAACCATTTTTATTGATTAAGATTTATTCAGTTCCAAGCAGACATATCTATGAACTGTACAATAATGTGAGGTTTTGTATCAAGTCCATGGTAATAAAACATCAAGGAAATTTTTTTCCTGCATGAGTTATATCCAGCAGGATATTAAATGGATCAACTTGAAAACAGCAACTCATACATATGGCTGCTCTTCATAGACCACATCTCAGCCTTCTACACCATTATTTCCTCAGTTCTGGTCAACAAGCTTCAAACCCTGGACCTCTGCACCTCACTTTGCAACTGGATCTTCCACTTCCTAACAAGAAGATCACAGTCAGTATGAATTGATAACAACGTTTCTTCCTCACTGACTTCCAACACAAGTGCACCTCAGGATGAATGCTTATCCCATTGCTCTACTCATTATACACCCATGAATGTGTAGCCAGGTACAATTCCAATGCTATCTACAAATTTACTGATGACACCACAGTTGTCAGCAGAATCACAAATGGCAACGAGGAAGAGTACAGGAGGGAGATAGATCAGCTCGTTGAGTGGTGTCACAACAGCAACCTTGCACTCAACATTAGCAAAATCAAGTAGATGATTGTGAACTTCAGGAGAACACCATCCAGTCATCATCGAGGCCTCAGTAATGGAGAGGGTCAAGAACTTCAAATTCATTGGTGTCGACATCTACGAGGATCTGTCCTGGAGCCTCCATGTTGATGAAATCATGATGAAGGCTTGCCAGCGGCTATACTTTGTGAGGTGTTTGAGGAGTAAAACATGAAAGTCTGCAAACTCCACGGTGGAGAAACTCAGCAGGGCAACAGTGTACTTTATAGAGCACATGTTTGAAGAGATTCAGTAATGTCACCGAAGATTCTCACAAACGTCTATAGGTCTACCATAGAGAACATTCAGGCTAGTTGCATCACTATCTGATGCGGAGGTGCCAACGTTCAGGACAAGAATGAACACCAGAGGGTTGTTAACGCGGCCTGTGACTCCATGGGAGTCACTCCATCGAGTACATCTACAAGAGGTGGTGTCTTAATAAAGCAGCCTCTATCCTCAAGGACCCCCACCACCCAGGCCATACCCTTTTCACTCTGCTACCATCAGGAAAAGGGTACAGGAGCCTGAAGATGAGGACTCAGCAGAACAAGGACAGCCGAGCTGAGATTCTAAACTGGAGAAAGTCCAATTTTGTGGAAATGAGAAAGGCTCTAGGAAGAGTGGATTGGGATAAGTTGTTTTCTGGCAAGGATGTGTTTAGTAAGTGAAAGGTCTTCAAAGGCAAAATTTTGAGAGTGCAGAGTTTGCATGTTCCTGTCAAAATTAAAGATAAAGTTAACAGGCACAGGGAACCTTGGTTTTTGAGGGATATTAGCAATCTGGTTCAGAAGAAGAGAGGTGTATAGCAGGTTATAGACAACAAGAAGCAAATGAGGCACTAGAAAAGTATAGAAAATACTTAAGAAAGAAATAAGGAAGGTTAAAAGAAGACACAAGGTTGCTTTGGCAGATAATGTGAAGGTAAACCTGAAAGAGTGAAAATGATAGTAAGGGACAAAATTGGTCCCCGAGAACAAGGGTTCCCAACCTTTTTTTACCTCTGTACCCCTTGGGCATTTTTATAGGTTTCCTTGTACCCCTAAAAATTAAGGATCAAAAAAAATATGACATTGTGCAATCTGACTGCTCATTACAACACCTTGTATTGTACAGTAGTGGTTATTCTCTCAGACCCAATGTACCCCCTGAAAAGTGCAAATGTACCACTGGGGGTACATGTACCCTGGTTGGGAACCCCTGCCCTAGAAGATCAGAGTGGTTGTCTATGTGTGGAGCTTCACAAGATGTGGACGATTTTAAAGTTTTTTTGCATCCGTATTTACTGGCAGAGTATAAGGGAGACAAGCAGTAGTGGCATGGAAAATAAAGATTAAAGAAGAGGAGGGGTTTGCTGCCTTATAGCGAAGAAAGGTAGATAAATCTCTTGGGCCTGACATGATATTCCCTCGGACCTTGAGGGAGACTAGTGTAGAAATTGCAGGGGCCCTGGCAGAAATATTTGAAATGGTGCCAGAGGATTGGAGGGTACCTCATGTTGTTCCGTTGTTTAAAAAAGGCTCCAAAAATAAACCAGGAAATTACAGGCCATTGAGCCTGAAGTCAGTAGTAGGTAAATTATTGGAGGATGTTCTGAGAGATCGGATATACAAATATTTGAACAGCCAAGGCCAGTCAGCATGGTTTTGTGCATAGAAGGTCATGTTTAACGAATCATATAGTTTTTCGAGGAGGTTACCAAGAAAGTAGATGAAGGAAAGGCTGTGGATGTTGTCTACAGATCCACATCAAGTCAACACAGAACACATTTGCTCTGGTTTCAGTCTTTAGTTTCCTTGTAATTTCACAAGACATTCCAATGTAATCCTTCCAATTTTACAACATTTCACAAACTGGTGGAAATTATTATTGTCACACTCTCCTCCCTTTCCCAACAATTTTAAAACCCAATAGCAGACTATAGTATGCAGTTATCCAGTTCTTCGAAAACACAAGTGAAAGTCTGATTACACTAAGTTTAGATAATTCACCTGGGTTCCTTTTGTATTTCTATTGAATAATCACAATTTGAAATATTAATCATTATTTGGTGTTTTTAAATTGTTACCTGATCAGATACACATTTCCAGAACTTATATTATAGATTCAGCATTCCGTATTTTTTTATTTGTAAAATTCTACAAACAAGTCAGGACAACAGTCCACAACCATTTATTTAACTTACTGATTCCACAATGATCATCTGGTTGATCAAGAAGTTGTTCAAACGGAATTGTTGAAGACATAGGCACAGGATTATCAATCTGATTATTTTCTGACCTGCAAGTTAATTAAAAAGAAAAATAAAACATGGAAAATACTCGCTACTATTAAAGTAGAAATATGTCCTACTGCCGATAGCTCTGTAGAGGATTTAAACTGCCTAATAAAAAACTGCAGTGTTTATTTAAAATCCTGGGACAGTGGGGTCTGGGTCCAAGATGGTGGCGGCTATATTTCACAGCGGTCTCAAGGGGTTGCAAACTAGTGCACGCACCAGTAACGGTGAAAAAAACACCATTGAGAAGGAGAAGCAGAGGAGAGGACCCCAAGGATGATGATCATAGTGGTGGACCAGTGAGGGGCTCTGTGGCTGGAGGACACATACAGGCAATGAACCTTTGGTGACTTGCAGGCTAGCAAACCACACAGGCTGTGGACTGCTGGTAACTTGAGGTCAAAGGATTCACTCCAGGCTGTAGGAGACTGGCTCATGAGAACCAGGCATCAGGACTGGGATTCAAAAGGATGCTGAGACCCCTGGGAGTTGAAGGCTTCCCCATCATGTCACAAGCTTGGATCTGGGCTTGGGTTGCCGATGGTTTGAACTAAACTGGAGTCTTCTGCAGCTGCAGAGGCTGTGGGAGCACTGGAGGCAAATCCAAGGACACTCCATGACTCCTGGGGGGGTGGTGGGGGGGCAGGAGGACAACTTTCTTTTGTTTCTCTTTCTCTGACTGTAAGGGGCACTCGGTGAACCTTTGTCTGCCTTATGGCAATTTTGTGGAAGATTACATTTCTGTTTTATTATATGACAATAAATAGTATCTAAACTAATGCAATCTTGGAAATAGTCTACTGCCTCCTTTTCCTTTAAAATGTGAATTCAGATTTATAAATTATTGTTCTGCTTGATATACGCTGGAAATATCTTCAGGGATGCAAACATCATTATAGTGCAACACCAAACAGAAAGTATCTGCAATGTCTCTTTAAAGGTCAGATTTCCTGGTCGTCAGAAATGGTTGTGGAATAAAGAAGACACCTGCAAAGACTACCCTTTAGTTATGCAAATGAAAGTGCAGCTGTGAAGGGTTCAAAGTATAAAATGCCAAAATATTTTAATTTTGAATGTTGTAAAACTGCTTGGAGTTATTAAAGTGTACACTAAGAATGAAAGGATCGTACGGAAATAAACATAATTTTAATTCCTATCGAGCCTAAGATTCCAATCTTCGCTACTTTTACACAAGAGGCTTTCAGTTAAAGAAATCAGATGCCTGCCGACAAGTTAAGAATAGGAGACAACAGAGGGGATAAGCAGCTGCTGCCATCATCATGCAGTTCCAAGAAATTATCACATAAACATGCATCAGCAGATGCTCAGAAGCAGGAGCCCATGATAAAAGTGCATTTATAGAAATGAACATAATGTGTATGATAAAAATATGTGGGGTAACTAGTATGGAAATATAAGTTTTATTCTTTACCAAATGACACCAATACTCAAGCAAAGGCTATTTGCTCACAATAGCACGCACAAATGTCTTTTATTTTCTTTTTTGTACCACTCATATCAAATTTAGTGCTGTGAATGAGATGCGAATACGGAAGGCTTTCTTACTGACAACATTGGGAAAATAGTCCCTGCTGCATTTGTTAACAGCTGAAGACATAGTCTACAGGCACTGCTTACAGTTCACTGCCATCAATCCCCTTACTTTTAGTACTGCCACTTTGTCTTCTGATCTTTCTCCTTCCATTCAATCAATCGACTCCAACTTGGTTCAGTGAAAAAGAAATTTTGAGAAATTCACTGGAGTTGTTTAAGGATGTAACAAATGATGTAGATAGAAAGAAACATGTAGATATGGTGTAATAGGATTTTCCAAAGATATTTGGTTGGATGCCACATAAAAAATTACTTAACAAAATAAAAATTAGAGTAATGCAAGAACCTAGACAAGGGATTGACTAACTAACAGAAAACAGGGTAGCAAGATAAATGGAACATTTTCAAATTCACGCACAGGAACATGCAAGATGCCATTCAGGTAAATGAGGCGTTCTCATCGGTTGCAATCAATATTGTGGAAAAGGCACCTCAGCTCAAGTCTTCCATGCTATGTTCCATTCTAGGTTAGTTCCATTTGCCTGCATTAGGTCTCTATTGTTTTAAATCCTTCACATCCATGTATCTGTTTAAATATCTTTTGAATGCATGTCTATCCAAATGGAAAAACAGGCTCTTTGGTCCAACTTGTCTATTCTGACCAAGCTAATCCCATTTGGCTGCATTAACATCACACGAACACACACAGAAAGGAGATAGGAGTACAACGTGGAAAAATGAAAGGTCATCCACTTTGGAAAACTGGGAAAACAATTATTTAAATACAAGGATTAGAAAATGCAGCAATCCAAAGCTATCTCAGAGTAACAAATGTACAAAGCACAAAGGGGCACTATGCAGAAATAACAAGTAATTAAAGGAGTTAATTAAATATGGTCTTCTGTTCAAAGATATGGATATGGAGAATAAAAATAGGGACATCTTGATACAACCTTACAGGCACTGGAGAGAAAAAAACATGGAATATTTTGTGCTGTACTGGTCTTTATTTAAGGAAGAATTTATTTGTATTGGAGGCAGTGAACAGAAGTTCATGAATTCTCAGACAAAGGGTTGACACGAAGAAAGGTTGAGATGGTTCAGTCTTTACCCATTAGATTTTAGAAGAATGAAACATGACCTTATTGAAACATGAAACATTCTGAAGTGGATGCCTAACAGATGTTCTCCTAGCATCAGCATCTAGAACACAAGGGGGCAGTAACCCATTTCAGATGGACAGAGCAAGGAATTTCTTTTCCCAGAGCCTTATGACCCTTTGGCATTCTCCACTCCAGACAGCTGTGGAAGCAAATATTGGATATATTCAAGGCAGATGATAGATTTGATAGAAAACACTGGAAAGTAGAATTGCAGCCATGATTGGATCAACTATGATGTTATGAATGGCTGAGAAGACTCGAGAATTGCACAAGTCACATCTTCCTTTGTTTCTCATGTTCCTTTTGGGTTTTTTTTCTTCCAACTTTGTTTAGTTTTAAAACAGAATTGTGATTCACTTGTCTTATACTACAGAATAATTTACAAAAAGACCAGAAATATCTATTCTGGATTTTTACCTTCCATCAGCTCCACAGATGTTAGATGAAGGACAGTTCGCAGTATTGGCAACTTGAAAGACACAGGATTGTACCTCACTTGTTGTTGTTGTTGGGGGGTGATGTTCTGATATACTAGGAACAGTGATGAGAAATGACCCACCCTCACCTTTTTAGAAAAAAAAGTAACCTTTATTAGTACACATCCAGTTGTTAATGACTATTTCTAAAATTCTACTTTATGAATTATACTAATTATACTTAAAACATTTAAAATATTAAAATAATACTTCTCTTTCATTCAAAATATAACCTATTCAAAAAAAGTCTAAATTTGGAAGATAATCTACAAACAAGCAGTCTGAATTTTATTTTATTCTAATAGTGTTTTTATTGGTGGACGGTCAAGGTTCCAAAGGATATGATAATACTGTCACAATTATCAGCGCTGGTTTTCCCATAAAATAGAAATGCTGGAAATATTCAGCCGGTCTAGTGAGAGAAAGAGAATAGGTTTCAGATCAATCGTCTTTCTGATACAAGATCCTCAACCCAAATCATTGTTTTTCTCACCACAGATTGTGTTTGACCCATTGAGCATTACCAGCTTTTTCTGTCCTGTCTGCAGATTTTCAACATCTCCAGTCTTTTACGCAAGTTGTTTGTGAAGTTGTTGTCCTTGCTTATGGGAGAAACCGTGAATGTTATGTGTTGTTTGTTATTGCAAAGTACCCATGATCGAATAGTCTCCAACAAGTTTTCATTATTTTTCCCCAAAATATCCAGAATATTGCTAATCAACATTAAAACACACTTGTCATAGTTAAATGGGTTTCACTATTTCTCAGATAGACCACATTGAAAAAGAGAGCCATTTATCTAAAATTTATTGATGGAACAGACAATTCAGAACAAAAGAACAACTATTCTATTTCTTGTGATTTAATTTTAAAAAGTGGAGGGAGGGTCAGAGAGAATGCTGGTTAATTAAAATTAATAACTTTTTATTTTAAATTAAAAATTTCAAGATCTGGATGTTACTGTCATTTATTTAATTGTCCTTAATTGTCCTTAAAAAGGTGGTGGTGGTGAGCCACTGCAGTTTTTCTGGTGAAGGTATTCCTACAGTGCTGTTGGGTATGGCATTTGAAGCACTGATAATGCATTTCCAAATCAGAAAGGTGAGCAATTTGTAGGATTTACTTATTGGTGCCGTATAAAACACGCAAGTCTGCAGGTATCGTGGTTGAAGTAAAATCACAATGCTCTCAGCAGGTCAAACAGTGTACTTTATCTTTGGCTTGGCTTCGCGGACGAAGATTTATGGAGGGGGTAAAAAGTCCACGTCAGCTGCAGACTCGTTTGTGGCTGACAAGTCCGATGCGGGACAGGCAGACACGGTTGCAGCGGCTGCAGGGGAAAATTGGTTGGTTGGGGATGGGTGTTGGGTTTTTCCTCCTTTGCCTTTTGTCAGTGAGGTAGGCTCTGCGGTCTTCTTCAAAGGAGGTTGCTGCCCGCCAAACTGTGAGGCGCCAAGATGCACGTTGAGGCGATATCAGCCCACTGGCGGTGGTCAATGTGGCAGGCACCAAGAGATTTCTTTAGGCAGTCCTTGTACCTTTTCTTTGGTGCACCTCTGTCACGGTGGCCAGTGGAGAGCTCGCCATATAACACGATCTTGGGAAGGCGATGGTCCTCCATTCTGGAGACGTGACCCATCCAGCGCAGCTGGATCTTCAGCAGCGTGGACTCGATGCTGTCGACCTCTGCCATCTCGAGTACTTCGACGTTAGGGATGTAAGCGCTCCAATGGATGTTGAGGATGGAGCGGAGACAACGCTGGTGGAAGCGTTCTAGGAGCCGTAGGTGGTGCCGGTAGAGGACCCATGATTCGGAGCCGAACAGGAGTGTGGGTATGACAACGGCTCTGTATACGCTTATCTTTGTGAGGTTTTTCAGTTGGTTGTTTTTCCAGAGATAAACATACATAACGAATGTTTCGGGCTTGAGCCCTTCATCAAGGTATGATGAAATGTAGGCAGATGCCTGAACAAAATGGTGGTGGGAGAGGAGCACAGGCAGGTGGTGATAGGGTGGAGTGGGGGGGGGGGGCGGTCACACCAGCAAACAGGGAGATGGGGGGGTGGGAAGGGTCTGTGAATGGAGAAAACAAAGGGAATGGGAATGGAGGGAGCAAGGAGAGTAGGCTAGCAGAAACTAGAGAAGTGATTGTTAATGCCACCTGGTTGGAGAGTGCCCAGACAGAAAATTAAGTGTTGCTCCTCCAATTTGCGGGTAGTCTTGCTTGGACATGTCTGTCCATGGCCTCATGTACTGTCCAACCAAGACCACCTATAAATTAATTTTCCGTCTGGGCACTCTCCAACTGGATTTCTCCTAGCCTACTTTCTATTCTCTCTCCCTCCTCATTCCCTTTGTCTTCTTTCCTTCAGTTCTCCATCCCCTTCCTTCTCCATTCACAGAGCCTTCCACCCTCCCCCCATTTGCTGGTGCTCCCCCCATTTTCTGGTGTGACCTCCCTTATCCACCTCCTGCCTGTAGACCTGTGCTCCTCCCCCTACCATTTTGTTTTGGCACCTGCCTACATTTTGTCATACCTTGAGGAAGGGCTCAAGCCCGAAACATTGGTTATGTATCTATCTTTGCTACATGAAGTACACTGTTTGACCTGCTGAATTTCTACAGTATTATGTTTTTACTGCTATAGATTACAGATGTTGTCAGACTGGATCAGGTAACTGCAGTGCATTTAGTAGATGGTTCATCCTGCAGTCATTGTTCATGCGGTGACAGGAATGAATAATTAGGGTGATTGATTGAGTCAATCAAATCAGCAGCTTTGGGTGTTGACAAGGTGACACAACTGCTATGTCACAGCTCCACCAACTAAAGTTGGATCCTGACCTCCTCTGCTGTAGGAACTTTGCACCATCTTTCTGTGACCTCAGGTATCTTGCTCATGACAAATAAAGTAATAATATTACACCTATTAATGAATCCTACCTTCTGAAGTCTTCATGCACGTGTCATAGTCATGTTTTTGTTTTACAGGCATGGAAGAACTATATTTTGGGGATGCGAGCACATGAACAGAGGGAGTTTGGTAATCTTCAACTATATTTATTGGTTGATGGCTTTCTTCAGATACTTGGTGTCCTGCTGAGATCTTTGACTGTTCAGAAGTAAGGAGATAGTCAGCAAATGTTACTCTAGGTTGCTGGATGGATGAAATTTTACTCAAAATACTATTAACTGGCAAAGGGGAGAATGCGCAAGTCTCTGAACTCTTTTGAACAGCAGATTGAATAACTCTGTTTTGGTAGTTTCTATAGGCTTCCTCTAGGTTTTCAGACTCTTTTTCTAGCTCCCTTATTCGGGCCTTGGCTCCAGCCACAAAATCTTGGTCTGAATCTGAAGAAGAACTTGGTGTTCCAATATATTTGGAGTAGTTCACATTTGTACTGGAACTTGGATAAAAGAAGCGTTCTTCAAATATTGCCCGTCTCCTGGGTAAGCCAGGATCTAGGCAAATATCTGGAGGTAAAATCCTGTCTGTAATGAAGTCAATGGTTGACCGATCAATCTGTGAAGGTTTGGGATTACGATATACTTCATTCTCTAAAGCTGCAAGAAGAAAATCAAAACATACAAAAAGCAAAATTAAAGAGGGACAAAATACCCAAAATACATTAATAGTTCACAATCCTTTGTGGACAAATTTATCCAGAAATTACAATGTAGAAGTTGTTACTTGGATGACTGAGGAAAACTTTGACAATAAATCTGAAATTTGAAAAATCTAAGAACAATTCGCCCACAAAGTACATGCATGAAATCACATGCAACCCTGAGATAATTTTTCCTGCAGGCGACGCCAAATTACCACTTATTGGTAGTACAAAAAAAGCTGTACACAGCATATTCGTGTAAACAAATAAAGAACTGTAAACAGATAATGAATGTAAACAAACTGACTATATAATTCAGAGAGAATTTTAAAAATCAATTAAGTGCAGAAGAGTTCTTAAATAAGTCCCTGATGGAGTTTGTCGTTGAGGAGTCTGATGATAGAGGGATAGCAGCTGTTCCTGAACCTAGAGGTGCAAAACTTGTGGCACCAATACCTCTTTCCTGATGGCATTAGCAAGAACAGAGTATGTTCTGGATGGAGTGGATCCTTGATGATTGCTGTTGCTCTCCAACAGCAGCTTCCCCTGTAGATGGTCTCAGTGGTGGGGAGGGTTTTTCATGTGATGTCCTGGGTTCTGCTCACTACCTCTTGGAGGGCTTTATGGTCAGGGCTATTGGTATCCCCAAACCAGACCATGATACAGCCGGTCAGCACAATTTCTAAGGTTTCTGGTGTCATACCAAACCTCCGCAAACTTCTGAGGAAGTAGAGGCGCTGACGTGCTTTCTTCATGATGCCATTAGCATGTTGGGTCCAGGAAAGATCTCCAAAACAGTAACTCCCAAGGACTTAAATTTGCTCACTTTCTTTACCTCTGATCCCCCAATGATCACTGGATCATACATCTCTGGTTTTCCCTTTCTGAAGTCAACAATCAGCCTCTTAGTTTTGGTAATATTGAGTTCAAGGTTGTTGTTGGTGGACCAATCAGCCAAGTTTTCAATCTCCCTCTTGTATGTTGACTCATCACCTTTCTTTATACAACTCACTACAGTGGAATCATCGACAAATTTGTTAAAGGTGTTATTGTCATATTGAGCCACACAATCGTACATGTGAAGTGCATAGAGCAGGGGGCTAAGAACGCAGCTCTGTGGTGCTCCGGTACTGATGGAGATTGCGGAGATGTTTTTACCAATCCTCTGATTGTGATCTGGGGGTGAGGAAATCTACGATCTAATTACCAGTGGGGCGTTAACTCCCAGGTCTTGGAGTTTGCTGATCAGTTTTGAGGGGATTATGGTGTTAAATGGTAAGCTTTAGTTGATAAAGAGCATCCTGATGTTTGTATCTTTACTGTCCAGGTGTTCCAGGGCTTTGTGTAGAGACAGTGAGATGGCATCCGCCATAGACCTGTTGCTGCTACGATGGGCGAACTGGAATGTATCCACGTCACTGCTCAGACAGGAGCTGATCTCCTTCAACCCCAGTCTTTCAATACAGTTCATCAATGTTGATGCAAGTGCTACTGGTCGATAGTCAATAAGGCAGGTTACCCAACTCTTCTTGGGCACTGGTATGAATGATGCCTATTTGAAACAGGTGGGCACCATGCCCTTCTGCAGTGAGATGTTGAAGATATCTGTGAATACGTTGTTCAGTAGGTCAGCACAGATTGTTAATACTCGGCCAGATACTCCATCTGGGCCCTTTCTTTGAATTAACTCTCCTGAAGGCAGGACGTTCGTCATCCTCAGATACGGGCACGATGAGATCATTGGGGACGTGGTGGGGGGGAGGGTTCTTTACTGTTACTGTCATCAAAACAGGCATGGAGTTCCTCTGCTACTTCACCAGATTTGCCTGTGTGGCATTTTGGCCCTGCCACAGCTGTTGGGTGTCCCTTGTTTCCTTTTTCATCCAGAGCCTAGGCCTCTTATTTCGCTGTGGATTATTTTGCTCCAGAAGGTTCTTTTGAAGAAGCCTTGGAAAGTTACTAACCCACACCCTGCATTGGGAGCTGTAAGAAGTAATATTCAGGCACTCAGTATCCACCCTGTTCAACAGGCTTCAAAACTGAAATGCTGAAAAATTATTTTACACAGGCTAAGGTTTTTGCATTGCATGTGAATATTCTTACCCAAAGTGTCATTTATAAGCTCTATTGGCTGGATGATGCCCCAGTCAAAAAGGTGATTAGTTTAGCCCACTTCTAGCATGCAACTATTTGTGAATGGTGAAAATCTTGGGGTGGGGGAGGGGGGGAAGGGAGAAAGGAATCATTCAATCCCCATTGAGGAAAGTGATGAGACTTGTTCTTATTGAAGATAGCTATTATCTGGCACTTCAGAGACATGAAAGTCACTCAAGTCCCAGCTTGAAAACTGTCCACATCTCGCACAATTTTATTATCTGACAAGTTGCATAATGGAACAAAACAATTTACAATCACCAGACACTTCTATTTTGACCTTATGTTGCACAGAAACAGCTGAACTACTTGGGTCTAGGACCTGAAGAACTCTTGGAATGTTGCCTTAGGGTTAATTATCAACTAAAAACTACATCCAACTTTGTGCTAGCTATGATATCACACAAGACAAACCAAACATGGTCTACCAATCAGGTATGTCTACCACATTTTAAAAAAAAAATTAAATTTTAATTCAATTTAGACATATGGCAGTGACAAGCTATTTCGGCCACGTCCATGCTGCCCAATTTACACCCCCAGTACGTTTCAAATAGTGGGAGGAAACCAGAGCCTCCAGGGAAAGCCCACACAGACACGAGGAGAACATACAAACTCCCTACAGACAACACAAGATTCAAACCTGGGTCCCGATCGCTGGTGCTGTAAAGGCGTTGCATTAACCACCTCACCAACCGTGCCACCATGTCTGCTCCATTTTAGTGTTTAAAAAAAATACCTCAGAAATGAATACATCCAATACCTGATGATCCACCATCCTCAGCTAAAGGGTAATAAAAATATACATCCCTCTGAGTCAAGAAATTTCTCCTAATGACATTTTTTTAAAAAAACTAAAGACAACGTCACCCAGTTCCATACCATCCAGCCAGAGGAAAAAGCCTCTCAGCATCCACCCTGTTAATCATTCTTAGAAACATCAGGGATCATGCAGGAAAGCTCAACGAGAATCCATTTTTTTTTAATCCAATCATTAACAAGAACAGCATTGACTGTGTAAATGCAACCCACAAATTCATACCAGATTTTATGTTCACATGTGCAGAGACATCAATTATGCAACATTATTTTGCACTTTTTAAGCCTGCAAATGCTGTTGATCATCTTTCTCACAAAAGGAAATGTTCACCAACTTCAAGGCCTCCCTTAGCTCAAGGATGGCACAGTTGGTGCAGTGGTTAGCACAACACCTTTACAGTGCCAGTGGGAACGGGGTTTGAATCCCGCACCGTCTGTAAGGAGTTTGTACGTTCTCCCCATGTCTGCGTGAGTTTTCCCTGGAGGATCCAATTTCCTTCCACCGTTTGAAATGTACTGGGGGTGTAGGTTAAGTGGGTGTAAATTGGGCAGCATGGACTCAAGGCCAAAATGGTCTGTGACCCTAACCCCACCAAATTGCATGTCTAAATTTAAATTTTTTAAAAAGCACTTGGGAGCTCGAGGCATCGATCTTCTTGTAGAAAGGCCTACTTTTCTGAATTTCTACAATATCTATTTCTAAGGAATAAATCCCCCTAGTTTTCTACCCATTTACCTTCAAAGCCAGATCATCTGAACAATCCCCAAATCACTTTCATGCAATGCTGTCCTTCTCGACTGATGAAGGCAAGGCCTATTATATACTACTCTTATTATACGGTGGTTGTGCCGTACATAGATTTTAATAAGGTGCTTGATAAGGTCCCCCACTTAAAACAATGGAGGGATGGGTCAGTAAGTTTGAAGATGATGCAAAGCCTGAAGGTATTGTGAATAGTGTTAAAGGAGGTTATAGGTTACAACAGGATAAAGACAGGATGCAAAGTTGGGCAGAGAAGTGGCAGATCAAGTACAATCCGAATAAGTGTAAAGTGATGCACTTTGGAAGGAATTAATTCAGTAATACCTGGGGTTTGCTGGCTTCATTTATCTGCGCATGAAGATCCCAGATCATTAACCCAATCTTCTCCGGAAACTGCAGGAATTTCCACTCACTCATCATACAGTTGTTATGTATCACCAACAGCTCTACCACTATTCAGGAAAACCACTGACAATGTTGAAATAGCCATGCGAAATGTCCAATTTGTGCAGTGGACAGTTTCAAGTAATGTTGCAAAACAACGTACCTATCTGTGTCTGTCGCAGTTGAAGTTTCAAATCATCAACTTTCCCATTCAGCCTTCTGGTTTGATCTTCGAATTCTAAAAGTTGGCTTCTCACTTGTGCACAGCGCTCCACCTGCAGCAAAAATGATCGAACAAATTTTTGCAAAAGCCCAACTCACAATTAACTGTCCATTTTGTCTTTCTGCTATCCCTTTTTTCAAATTTGTATCATTACAAATCAATTGTACTATTTGTTTTTAAAAAATGAGACATGGAAAGAGAATTTGGAATTCCAGTTACAACAGCACAAATATATTTGAACATTAAACTTTGCACATTTACATTAAAAGCCATGCCATACTTATTATGGAACACACACAAATGTCAAATATCTTATGTAAAGATGTACATATAGATTTGTCTACTTGTTGCAATTGATATTAATGCAAAATGTACAATATATTTCTAAATTTTATAAATGAAACAATCATGTCCAAAATTTTCGGATGTTCTCACCATACTTATTATGGAACACACACAAATGTCAAATATCTTATGTAAAGATGTACATATAATTTGTCTACTTGTTGCAATTGATATTAATGCAAAATGTACAATATATTTCTAAATTTTATAAATGAAACAATCATGTCCAAAATTTTCGGATGTTCTCACCATACTTATTATGGAACACACACAAATGACAAATATCCTATGTAAAGATGTACATAAAGATGTGTCTATTTGTTGCATTTGATATTAATGTAAAATGTACAATATATTTGTACATTTTATAAATGAAACAATGATATCCAAAATTTTAGGATGTTCTCAGGTTCTTAAAATACTTTATGGCTATTTAAATCAGTTCAGGATTTTTTGCTCAACATCCAAACTCCAAAATGGTTTGGAGTTTGGGTCAAAATTTAAAATACAATAAATTTAACCGATTAGCTCTGGTTGTATTTCAGCATTGAGTGACTGATAATGGATCTTTCTTAGTGTGAAATGCAATAATGATTATTTTAGGGTTGCTTCAAGTCACTGAAGAAAATTGAGCAAGCAGTTCCTAATCTGAGGTGTGCTTTTGTATGTGATGGGTACCAAACAACATTCATTCTCTGTCAGAAAAACGACATCCTATTATGAGAAATGAAGATTTTGGTTCCTGAACACTTTTGGGTGTATTTTATAGATTTGGGCCACTGATCACAAAAAATCACCTTAAAGTTTTTCTATCATGTACCGTCTTCTAGATATAACCTATTCTTTCATGTCATAAATTAAATATTTTTATTAATTTCATCTAGAAAATGTTACATAGGTAAACAAAAATGAATAGAATAACCAAACTTATTACTGGTGACCGTAACAATTGCTGGCGACCGTAACAATTGCTGGCGACCGTAACAATTGCTGGCGACCGTAACAATTGCTGGCGACCGTAACAGTTGCTGGCGACCGTAACAGTTGCTGGCGACCGTAACAGTTGCTGGCGACCGTAACAGTTGCTGGCGACCGTAACAGTTGCTGGCGACCGTAACAGTTGCTGGCGACCGTAACAGTTGCTGGCGACCGTAACAGTTGCTGGCGACCGTAACAGTTGCTGGCGACCGTAACAGTTGCTGGCGACCGTAACAGTTGCTGGCGACCGTAACAGTTGCTGGCGACCGTAACAGTTGCTGGCGACCGTAACAGTTGCTGGCGACCGTAACAGTTGCTGGCGACCGTAACAGTTGCTGGCGACCGTAACAGTTGCTGGCGACCGTAACAGTTGCTGGCGACCGTAACAGTTGCTGGCGACCGTAACAGTTGCTGGCGACCGTAACAGTTGCTGGCGACCGTAACAGTTGCCGGCGACCGTAACAGTTGCCGGCGACCGTAACAGTTGCCGGCGACCGTAACAGTTGCCGGCGACCGTAACAGTTGCCGGCGACCGTAACAGTTGCCGGCGACCGTAACAGTTGCCGGCGACCGTAACAGTTGCCGGCGACCGTAACAGTTGCCGGCGACCGTAACAGTTGCCGGCGACCGTAACAGTTGCCGGCGACCGTAACAGTTGCCGGCGACCGTAACAGTTGCCGGCGACCGTAACAGTTGCCGGCGACCGTAACAGTTGCCGGCGACCGTAACAGTTGCCGGCGACCGTAACAGTTGCCGGCGACCGTAACAGTTGCCGGCGACCGTAACAGTTGCCGGCGACCGTAACAGTTGCCGGCGACCGTAACAGTTGCCGGCGACCGTAACAGTTGCCGGCGACCGTAACAGTTGCCGGCGACCGTAACAGTTGCTGGCGACCGTAACAGTTGCTGGCGACCGTAACAGTTGCTGGCGACCGTAACAGTTGCTGGCGACCGTAACAGTTGCTGGCGACCGTAACAGTTGCTGGCGACCGTAACAGTTGCTGGCGACCGTAACAGTTGCTGGCGACCGTAACAGTTGCTGGCGACCGTAACAGTTGCTGGCGACCGTAACAGTTGCTGGCGACCGTAACAGTTGCTGGCGACCGTAACAGTTGCTGGCGACCGTAACAGTTGCTGGCGACCGTAACAGTTGCTGGCGACCGTAACAGTTGCTGGCGACCGTAACAGTTGCTGGCGACCGTAACAGTTGCTGGCGACCGTAACAGTTGCTGGCGACCGTAACAGTTGCTGGCGACCGTAACAGTTGCTGGCGACCGTAACAGTTGCTGGCGACCGTAACAGTTGCTGGCGACCGTAACAGTTGCTGGCGACCGTAACAGTTGCTGGCGACCGTAACAGTTGCTGGCGACCGTAACAGTTGCTGGCGACCGTAACAGTTGCTGGCGACCGTAACAGTTGCTGGCGACCGTAACAGTTGCTGGCGACCGTAACAGTTGCTGGCGACCGTAACAGTTGCTGGCGACCGTAACAGTTGCTGGCGACCGTAACAGTTGCTGGCGAACGTAACAGTTGCTGGCGACCGTAACAGTTGCTGGCGACCGTAACAGTTGCTGGCGACCGTAACAGTTGCTGGCGACCGTAACAGTTGCTGGCGACCGTAGTAGTTGCTGGCGACCGTAGTAGTTGCTGGCGACCGTAGTAGTTGCTAGTGACGGTAATAATTGCTAGTGACGGTAGTAGTTGCTAGTGACGGTAGTAGTTGCTAGTGACGGTAGTAGTTGCTAGTGACGGTAGTAGTTGCGAGTGACGGTAGTAGTTGCTAGTGACGGTAGTAATTGCTAGTGACGGTAGTAATTGCTAGTGACGGTAGTAATTGCTAGTGACGGTAGTAATTGCTAGTGACGGTAGTAATTGCTAGTGACGGTAGTAATTGCTAGTGACGGTAGTAATTGCAAGTGACAGTAATAATTGCTAGTGACAGTAGTAATTGCTAGTGACATTAATAATTGCTAGTGACCGTAGTAATTGCTAGTGACCGTAGTAATTGCTAGTGACAGTAATAATTGCTAGTGACAGTAGTAATTGCTAGTGACCGTAGTAGTTGCTAGTGACCGTAGTAATTGCTAGTGACCGTAGTAGTTGCTAGTGACCGTAATAATTGCTAGTGACCGTAGTAGTTGCTTGTGACCGTAGTAGTTGCTAGTGACCGTAGTAGTTGCTAGTGACCGTAGTAGTTGCTAGTGACAGTAGTAATTGCTAGTGACCGTAGTAGTTGCTAGTGACAGTAATAATTGCTAGTGACAGTAGTAATTGCTAGTGACAGTAGTAATTGCTAGTGACAGTAGTAATTGCTAGTGACAGTAGTAATTGCTAGTGACAGTAGTAATTGCTAGTGACAGTAATAATTGCTAGTGACCGTAGTAGTTGCTAGTGACCGTAGTAGTTGCTAGTGACCGTAGTAGTTGCTAGTGACCGTAGTAGTTGCTAGTGACCGTAGTAGTTGCTAGTGACAGTAATAATTGCTAGTGACGGTAGTAGTTGCTAGTGACGGTAGTAGTTGCTAGTGACGGTAGTAGTTGCTAGTGACGGTAGTAATTGCTAGTGACGGTAGTAATTGCTAGTGACGGTAGTAATTGCTAGTGACGGTAGTAATTGCTAGTGACCGTTGTAATTGCTAGTGACGGTAGTAATTGCTAGTGACGGTAGTAATTGCTAGTGACGGTAGTAATTGCTAGTGACGGTAGTAATTGCTAGTGACGGTAGTAATTGCTAGTGACTGTAGTAATTGCTAGTGACGGTAGTAATTGCAAGTGACGGTAATAATTGCTAGTGACAGTAATAATTGCTAGTGACAGTAGTAATTGCTAGTGACAGTAGTAGTTGCTAGTGACAGTAGTAGTTGCTAGTGACAGTAATAATTGCTAGTGACAGTAGTAGTTGCTAGTGACAGTAATAATTGCTAGTGACAGTAATAATTGCTGGTGACAGTAATAATTGCTAGTGACAGTAATAATTGCTAGTGACAGTAATAATTGCTAGTGACAGTAATAATTGCTAGTGACAGTAATAATTGCTAGTGACAGTAATAATTGCTAGTGACCGTAGTAATTGCTAGTGACCGTAGTAATTGCTAGTGACAGTAATAATTGCTAGTGACCGTAGTAATTGCTAGTGACCGTAGTAGTTGCTAGTGACAGTAATAATTGCTAGTGACAGTAGTAATTGCTAGTGACAGTAATAATTGCTAGTGACAGTAGTAATTGCTAGTGACCGTTGTAGTTGCTAGTGACAGTAATAATTGCTAGTGACAGTAGTAATTGCTAGTGACCGTTGTAGTTGCTAGTGACAGAAATAATTGCTAGTGACAGTAATAATTGCTAGTTACAGTAGTAATTGCTAGTGACCGTAGTAATTGCTAGTGACAGTAATAATTGCTAGTGACAGTATTAATTGCTAGTGACAGCAGTAATTGCTAGTGACAGTAATAATTGCTAGTGACAGTAATAATTGCTAGTGACTGTAGTAATTGCTAGTGACAGAAATAATTGCTAGTGACCGTAGTAATTTCTAGTGACAGTAGTAATTGCCAGTGACGGTAATAATTGCCAGTGACAGTAGTAATTGCTAGTGACAATAATAATTGCTAGTGACAATAATAATTGCTAGTGACCGTAGTAATTGCTAGTGACCGTAGTAATTGATAGTGACAGTAATAATTGCTAGTGACCGTAGTAATTGCTAGAGACCGTAATAATTGCTAGTGACCGTAGTAATTGCTAGTGACAGTAATAATTGCTAGTGACCGTAGTAATTGCTAGTGACAGTAATAATTGCTAGTGACCGTAATAATTGCTAGTGACAGTAGTAATTGCTAGTGACAGTAATAATTGCTAGTGACAGTAATAATTGCTAGTGACAGTAATAATTGCTAGTGACCGTAGTAATTGCTAGTGACCGTAGTAATTGCTAGTGACAGTAATAATTGCTCGTGACAGTAGTAATTGCTAGTGACCGTAGTAGTTGCAAGTGACCGTAATAATTGCTAGTGACCGTAGTAGTTGCTTGTGACCGTTGTAGTTAGTAATTGCTAGTGACAGTAGTAATTGCTAGTGACAGTAGTAATTGCTAGTGACAGTAGTAATTGCTAGTGACAGTAGTAATTGCTAGTGATAGTAATAATTGCTAGTGACCGTAGTAGTTGCTAGTGACCGTAGTAGTTGCTAGTGACCGTAGTAATTGCTAGTGACCGTAGTAATTGCTAGTGACCGTAGTAATTGCTAGTGACCGTAGTAGTTGCTAGTGACAGTAATAATTGCTAGTGACAGCAGTAGTTGCTAGTGACAGTAATAATTGCTAGCGACAGTAATAATTTCTAGTGACAGTAATAATTGCTAGTTACAGTAGTAATTGCTAGTGACCGTAGTAATTGCTAGTGACAGTAATAATTGCTAGTTACAGTAGTAATTGCTAGTGACCGTAGTAATTGCTATTGACAGTAATAATTGCTAGTGACCGTAGTAATTGCTAGTGACAGAAATAATGGCTAGTGACCGTAGTAGTTGCTAATGACATTAGTAGTTGCTAGTGACAGTAGTAGTTGCTAGTGACAGTAGTAGTTGCTAGTGACAGTAGTAATTGCTAGTGACAGTAGTAATTGCTAGTGACAGTAGTAATTGCTAGTGACAGTAGTAATTGCTAGTGACCGTAGTAATTGCTAGTGACAGTAGTAATTGCTAGTGACCGTAGTAGTTGCTAGTGACCGTAGTAGTTGCTAGTGACCGTAGTAGTTGCTAGTGACCGTAGTAGTTGCTAGTGACCGTAGTAGTTGCTAGTGACCGTAGTAGTTGCTAGTGACCGTAGTAGTTGCTAGTGACAGTAATAATTGCTAGTGACAGTAGTAATTGCAAGTGACAGTAATAATTGCGAGTGACAGTAATAATTGCTAGTGACAGTAGTAATTGCTAGTGACAGTAGTAATTGCTAGTGACAGTAGTAGTTGCTAGTGACAGTAGTAGTTGCTAGTGACAGTAATAATTGCTAGTGACAGTAGTAGTTGCTAGTGACAGTAATAATTGCTAGTGACAGTAATAATTGCTGGTGACAGTAATAATTGCTGGTGACAGTAATAATTGCTAGTGACAGTAATAATTGCTAGTGACAGTAATAATTGCTAGTGACAGTAATAATTGCTAGTGACAGTAATAATTGCTAGTGACAGTAATAATTGCTAGTGACCGTAGTAATTGCTAGTGACCGTAGTAATTGCTAGTGACAGTAATAATTGCTAGTGACCGTAGTAATTGCTAGTGACCGTAGTAGTTGCTAGTGACAGTAATAATTGCTAGTGACAGTAGTAATTGCTAGTGACAGTAATAATTGCTAGTGACAGTAGTAATTGCTAGTGACCGTTGTAGTTGCTAGTGACAGTAATAATTGCTAGTGACAGTAGTAATTGCTAGTGACCGTTGTAGTTGCTAGTGACAGAAATAATTGCTAGTGACAGTAATAATTGCTAGTTACAGTAGTAATTGCTAGTGACAGTAGTAATTGCTAGTGACAGTAGTAATTGCTAGTGATAGTAATAATTGCTAGTGACCGTAGTAGTTGCTAGTGACCGTAGTAGTTGCTAGTGACCGTAGTAGTTGCTAGTGACCGTAGTAATTGCTAGTGACAGTAATAATTGCTAGTGACCGTAGTAGTTGCTAATGAGAGTAGTAGTTGCTAGTGACAGTAATAATTGCTAGTGACCGTAGTAATTGCCAGTGACAGTAATAATTGCTAGTGACCGTAGTAATTGCTAGTGACCGTAGTAGTTGCTCGTGACAGTAATAATTGCTAGTGACAGTAATAATTGCTAGTGACAGTAATAATTGCTAGTTACAGTAGTAATTGCTAGTGACCGTAGTAATTGCTATTGACAGTAATAATTGCTAGTGACCGTAGTAATTGCTAGTGACAGAAATAATGGCTAGTGACCGTAGTAGTTGCTAATGACATTAGTAGTTGCTAGTGACAGTAGTAGTTGCTAGTGACAGTAGTAGTTGCTAGTGACAGTAGTAGTTGCTAGTGACAGTAGTAATTGCTAGTGACAGTAGTAATTGCTAGTGACAGTAGTAATTGCTAGTGACCGTAGTAATTGCTAGTGACAGTAGTAATTGCTAGTGACCGTAGTAGTTGCTAGTGACCGTAGTAGTTGCTAGTGACCGTAGTAGTTGCTAGTGACCGTAGTAGTTGCTAGTGACCGTAGTAGTTGCTAGTGACCGTAGTAGTTGCTAGTGACCGTAGTAGTTGCTAGTGACCGTAGTAGTTGCTAGTGACAGTAATAATTGCTAGTGACAGTAGTAATTGCTAGTGACCGTAGTAATTGCTAGTGACAGAAATAATTGCTAGTGACCGTAGTAATTTCTAGTGACAGTAGTAATTGCCAGTGACAGTAATAATTGCTAGTGACAGTAATAATTGCTAGTTACAGTAGTAATTGCTAGTTACAGTAGTAATTGCTAGTTACAGTAGTAATTGCTAGTTACAGTAGTAATTGCTAGTGACAATAATAATTGCTAGTGACCGTAGTAATTGCTAGTGACCGTAGTAATTGATAGTGACCGTAATAATTGCTAGTGACCGTAGTAATTGCTAGTGACCGTAATAATTGCTAGTGACCGTAGTAATTTCTAGTGACAGTAATAATTGCTAGTGACCGTAGTAATTGCTAGTGACAGTAATAATTGCTAATGACCGTAGTAATTGCTAGTGACCGTAATAATTGCTAGTGACAGTAGTAATTGCTAGTGACAGTAATAATTGCTAGTGACCGTAGTAATTGCTAGTGACCTTAGTAATTGCTAGTGACAGTAATAATTGCTAGTGACAGTAGTAATTGCTAGTGACCGTAGTAGTTGCTAGTGACAGTAGTAATTGCTAGTGACCGTAGTAGTTGCTAGTGACCGTAATAATTGCTAGTGACCGTAGTAGTTGCTTGTGACCGTAGTAGTTGCTAGTGACCGTAGTAGTTGCTAGTGACCGTAGTAGTTGCTAGTGACAGTAGTAATTGCTAGTGACCGTAGTAGTTGCTAGTGACAGTAATAATTGATAGTGACAGTAGTAATTGCTAGTGACAGTAGTAATTGCTAGTGACAGTAGTAATTGCTAGTGACAGTAGTAATTGCTAGTGACAGTAGTAATTGCTAGTGACAGTAATAATTGCTAGTGACCGTAGAAGTTGCTAGTGACCGTAGTAGTTGCTAGTGACCGTAGTAGTTGCTAGTGACCGTAGTAATTGCTAGTGACCGTAATAATTGCTAGTGACCGTAGTAGTTGCTAATGAGAGTAGTAGTTGCTAGTGACAGTAGTAATTGCTAGTGACAGTAATAATTGCTAGTGACAGTAATAATTGCTAGTGACAGTAATAATTGCTAGTGACAGTAGTAATTGCTAGTGACAGTAGTAATTGCTAGTGACAGTAATAATTGCTAGTGACCGTAGTAGTTGCTAGTGACCGTAGTAGTTGCTAGTGACCGTAGTAGTTGCTAGTGACCGTAGTAATTGCTAGTGACCGTAATAATTGCTAGTGACCGTAGTAGTTGCTAATGAGAGTAGTAGTTGCTAGTGACAGTAGTAATTGCTAGTGACAGTAATAATTGCTAGTGACAGTAATAATTGCTAGTGACAGTAGTAATTGCTAGTGACAGTAGTAATTGCTAGTGACAGTAATAATTGCTAGTGACCGTAGTAATTGCTCGTGACCGTAGTAGTTGCTCGTGACTGTAATAATTGCTAGTGACAGTAGTAATTGCTAGTGACAGTAATAATTGCTAGTGACAGTAGTAATTGCTAGTGACAGTAGTAATTGCTAGTGACCATAGTAGTTGCTAGTGACAGTAATAATTGCTAGTGACAGTAATAATTGCTAGTGACAGTAATAATTGCTAGTGACAGTAATAATTGCTAGTGACAGTAATAATTGCTAGTGACAGTAATAATTGCTAGTGACAGTAATAATTGCTAGTGACAGTAGTAATTGCTATTGACAGTAATAATTGCTAGTGACCGTAGTAATTGCTATTGACAGTAATAATTGCTAGTGACCATAGTAATTGCTAGTGAACGTAATAATTGCTAGTGACCGTAGTAATTGCTAGTAACCGTAGTAATTGCTAGTGACCGTTGTAATTGCTAGTGACAGTAGTAATTGCTAGTGACCGTAGTAATTGCTAGTGACCGTAGTAGTTGCTAGTGACCGTAGTAATTGCTAGTGACCGTAGTAATTGCTAGTGACCGTAGTAATTGCTAGTGACCGTAGTAGTTGCTAGTGACCGTAGTAATTGCTAGTGACCGTAGTAGTTGCTAGTGACCGTAGTAATTGCTAGTGACCGTAGTAGTTGCTAGTGACCGTAGTAGTTGCTAGTGACCGTAATAATTGCTAGTGACCGTAGTAGTTGCTAGTGACAGTAATAATTGCTCGTGACCGTAGTAGTTGCTAGTGACAGTAATAATTGCTAGTGACAGTAGTAATTGCTAGTGACAGTAGTAATTGCTAGTGACCGTAGTAGTTGCTAGTGACCGTAGTAGTTGCTAGTGACAGTAATAATTGATAGTGACAGTAGTAATTGCTAGTGACAGTAGTAATTGCTAGTGACAGTATTGGTTGCTAGTGACAGTAGTAATTGCTAGTGACAGTAGTAATTGCTAGTGACAGTAGTAATTGCTAGTGACAGTAGTAATTGCTAGTGACAGTAGTAATTGCTAGTGACAGTAGTAATTGCTAGTGACAGTAGTAATTGCTAGTGACAGTAATAATTGCTAGTGACAGTAATAATTGCTAGTGACAGAAATAATTGCTAGTGACCGTAGTAGTTGCTAGTGACCGTAGTAGTTGCTAGTGACCGTAGTAGTTGCTAGTGACCGTAGTAGTTGCTAGTGACCGTAGTAGTTGCTAGTGACCGTAGTAGTTGCTAGTGACCGTAGTAGTTGCTAGTGACCGTAGTAGTTGCTAGTGACCGTAGTAGTTGCTAGTGACCGTAGTAGTTGCTAGTGACCGTAGTAGTTGCTAGTGACCGTAGTAGTTGCTAGTGACCGTAGTAGTTGCTAGTGACCGTAGTAGTTGCTAGTGACCGTAGTAGTTGCTAGTGACCGTAGTAGTTGCTAGTGACCGTAGTAGTTGCTAGTGACCGTAGTAGTTGCTAGTGACCGTAGTAGTTGCTAGTGACCGTAGTAGTTGCTAGTGACCGTAGTAGTTGCTAGTGACAGTAATAATTGCTAGTGACCGTAGTAGTTGCTAGTGACAGTAGTAATTGCTAGTGACAGTAGTAATTGCTAGTGACAGTAATAATTGCTAGTGACCGTAGTAATTGCTAGTGACCGTAGTAATTGCTAGTGACCGTAGTAGTTGCTAGTGACAGTAGTAATTGCCAGTGACAGTAATAATTGCTAGTGACCGTAGTAATTGCTAGTGACAGTAATAATTGCTAGTGACCGTAGTAATTGCTAGTGACAGTAATAATTGCTAGTGACCGTAGTAGTTGCTAGTGACAGTAATAATTGCTAGTGACAGTAGTAATTGCTAGTGACAGTAGTAATTGCTAGTGACAGTAGTAGTTGCTAGTGACAGTAATAATTGCTAGTGACAGCAGTAGTTGCTAGTGACAGTAATAATTGCTAGCGACAGTAATAATTTCTAGTGACAGTAATAATTGCTCGTGACAGTAATAATTGCTTGTGACAGTAATAATTGCTTAATATTTTGAAGGAAGGTTACTTTAATACAGGGAGTCTTATTACTCCATATAAATGAAGATATAAGAGAGTTTAAAAAAAAAAGGATTTAAGAACACAAAACTGTACAGCTTGAAAAATGTATAAAATTTTTGGCAGGATATTCATTTTAATATTAAAACGTCCAATTAAGGACTTTGAAAGCAGGGACCATTGAGACAAGGACTTCTTAACTTGACTCAGTAGGGTAGGAAATTTTTCCTTAAAGAGATTATTAAATTTCCTACTAATGGTAATTAAATTATGATTGACTATTTTAAAAGGAACAGATGAATCTAGAGTCCAGCACAAACATCTCACTTTTTTGTAAATTTAATTTGTAATCTGAAAATTGACTAAATTGGTGAAGAAGAGATAAAATAGAGGGAATTGACTGATCCAGATTCAATATATATAGCAAAACATCATCTGCATAAAGAGATACTTTATGGACACCTCCAGATCTGGTAATTCCAGAAATTTCACCCAACTGTCGAAAACCCGCAGCTAAAGGTTCTAATGTCAGGTTAAATAGCGAAGGGCTTAAAAGGGAAACTTTGTCTAGTTGCCCGATGCAATTTAAAAGGTTTGGATTTAATTGAATTAGTAAAACCTGAAGCTGTAAGGTGATAAATATATCAGTTTTATCCTACTGATAAACTGGAGACCAAAATTAAATTTTCCTAACACAGTAAATAGATGTTCCCATTCCACCCTATCGAATGCTTTTTCAGCATCCCAAGAAATAATATATTCAGAGGATGCACTGCAGGAGAGTGGAGAATATCTTACAAATGACAAACATTAAATTGAGAGTGACAACCTTTAATGAACCAGGTTTTTCAGAGATAAGAGGCATAATAGTTTCTAGCCTGGTAGCTAAAATTTTAGAAAATTTCCCTTTTATTTGTGGATATTTGTCTACAAGAGGAACTGTTTAATGGGTCCTTGCTCTTTTTAAGTATGAAAAAACTTGAGACTTCATAAAAAGTTTCTGGTAGCTTCCCACTTGCTAAAGATTATGACTCTGCAGAGAAGCTGACTGGCCCAGCAACCTTGCCAGCCTACAAAGTGTTAATAGCTGCAGCAATCTCACTACAGAGACAGGCTGTTCCAGCTTTAGTTTGTTCTCTGAAGAGACAGGTGAAATATTCAATCTATCTAAAAATTGCATCATAGAAGTTTGATCATTAACTGAATCAGAACTGTATGTCAAAATAAAACTGGTGAAAGGTTTTGTTTATTTCAGCATGATCTTACCATCAGACTGATGGATCCCTGTAATAAGTCATTTAGATATATAATTTTAATTTGGCTAGCTAATAGTTTCCCTCTTATCTCCATGAACAAAGAATTTAGATTTGCTTTTTAAGATTTGAGTCTGTATAGGGAAAGTAAGGAATAAGTCATGTCTAGTTTTAATTTTGAATCTCTTTTTATAAAGTAAATTGTTGATTAATACGCTTAATTTGATTAGCCAAATCATCTTTCTCAGAACTAGCTTTCTTTTTAACGTTTGCCATAAATTATTGGAACTCTAAAGAAGGTTTTAAAAGCATCCCAAGCTACTAAACCAGATACTGCTGGAGAATTTCTACTTGGTGAAATAAGCAATTTGATCCTTCATATATTACAAAAAAAAAATCAGGGTATGATAGTAACAGTGTTAAATCGCCACTGCTTGGTTACTTTGGGCAAATCTGGTACATTCATAGAAAAGATCACAGGAGCACGATCAGTAACTACTAGTTTCGTGTGTACAGGAATCAACAGAAAAGATAAATTGTTGGTCTCTACTTGTTCCTGCTGGCTGAATATATGGTACCACACTTGTTTTAGCTGCTCCTGACCAATTTAGATCCTACATTCTACATTTTGAACTACATTTTCCTTAACTTGGGATTTTCTTGAAGGGAGGAGTCACGTGATGGAGTAGTGGCCGGACGGAGAACTCCAGCCCTCTCCAGAAAAGTCGGGAAAAACAAGAGAAAATACAAAGGCACAGAAATAAAAGTTAAAGAAAAGTGAGTATAAAGGTGGAAAGAAGATGGAGACAAAAAAAGAAAATTCAAAATCAACAGAAAGAAGAGAGGAAGAGAAGACAACGGAGGAAAAAGGTGAAAGCCTTACCTGTCCGAAGAGGCCCGCTGTGGAGAGATGAGCCCGCATCCTCAGGTCGGTGGAAAAAGAACTACAACAATGGCTCGCAGAGCCGAGTAAAAGTGCGCAACCGCGCATGCTCGACTCCTCGCGCATGCGCGATGCACGTGAAAAAAAACACACCGACGGGAGGGGGGACCAGCTGGGGAGTCGATCTCCACAGCCGGCAACGACAGCTGCAGAACACCTGCAGCAAGAAGAGACCACAGAAGACAATAGAAACAAGAAAGAAGAGAAGGAAAGGGGAACAAAGAAACAACAGATGGCCAACCCAGAGGAAGAAGAAGAGGAAGAATACAGTGAAATAGATGAAGGGAAAGGCAAGGTAAAGGATATACTTTCTCTTGTTAGAGGATACATGGAGTTATTTAAAGAATGGCAAACACAGGAATTCAATGATTTAAGAAGAAGAATAAACAACACAGAAGAGAAAGTGAATAAAATAGATATGACCTTAACAGAAATGGGGAAAAAAATGGACAAGATGGAAGAAAGGGCAGTAGCAGCAGAAATGGAGGTAGAAGACTTAAAAAAGAAATTGGAGGAATCTAATAAAAAAACAAAAGAGACACAAGAACTACTAGCTCAAAAAATAGATATAATGGAAAATTATAACAGAAGAAATAACATAAAGATAGTGGGCCTTAAGGAAGATGAAGAAGGCAAGAATATGAGGGAGTTTATAAAAGAGTGGATCCCCAAGACCCTAGGATGTCCAGAACTACAGCAAGAAATGGAAATAGAAAGGGCACATAGAGCATTGGCCTCTAAACCACAACCACAACAAAAACCAAGATCTATTTTAGTAAAATTCCTAAGATATACTGCAAGAGAAAAGGTACTGGAGAAGACAATGGAAAAAGTAAGAGAGGGCAACAAACCACTTGAATATAAAGGGCAAAAAATCTTCATTTATCCAGATATAAGTTTTGAACTCCTAAAGAAGAGAAAAGAGTTCAATACAGCAAAGGCGATTTTATGGAAGAAAGGGTATAAATTGATACTGAAGCATCCTGCGGTATTGAAAATATTTATTCCAGGACAACAAAACAGACTATTCTCGGATCCAGAAGAAGCACGAAAATTTGCAGAACAATTACAAAAATAGACTGAGGGATGAAGACGGGTAATGAGAGTAAAAATGATCACGATTGATATGTATGTGGATAAAGACAAAAATAGACTGAGGGATGAAGACGGGTAATGAGGGTAAAAATGACCACGATTGATATGTATGTGGGTAAAGAGGTATAAGAGTGAATAGAGACAATGTGCATACGTGAATGTATCTGTAATTAGAGGAAAATATAGATAGTATAGACAAGAATTAATAAGGGAAGGTAATGGAATAGAGAGAATAAGGAGGGAATTAAAAGAGTGACCTTTGTGGCATATGAAAAGTGAAATCTTTTCTGGGGGGGGCTGGGTGGGGGAAAATAGCGGTCACTGCAAAATCAGTTGACGCTTGCGAGTGGATTCGCAAATCCAAATGGAGAGGGGAGATGTGGTTGTCCGACAAGGGATAAAGGACAACTCAGGAGGGGAAGGGGAGATTGGGGATAAAGAAGATAGAAATAGGAGAATAAGGAAAATGTTGGATGTTGTAGGAATGTTGTCTTGTAAAGAGTTGAAAATAAGAAAACAGAAATGGAAAAGGAGGAAAGGTAATGATGGAAAAACGGAAAGAGAAGATAAACAAAATATAAAATGGCTACGCTGAACTATATGACTTTAAATATTAATGGAATACATAACCAAATTAAAAGGAAGAAACTACTAAATTTACTGAAAAAGGAAAAAATAGATATAGCATTTGTCCAAGAAACACACTTAACTGAATTGGAGCACAAGAAATTAAAGAGAGATTGGGTAGGACATGTAACAGCAGCATCGTATAATTCAAAAGCAAGAGGAGTGGCTATATTAATTAGCAAAAATGTGCCATTTAAAATAGAAGAGGAAATAATAGATCCAGCAGGGAGATATGTTATGATAAAATGTCAGATATATTCAGAGCATTGGAATCTACTTAATATATATTCACCTAACGAAGAAGATCAAAAGTTTATGCAAGATATCTTTTTGAAGGTAGCTAATACGCAAGGGAACATACTAATAGGAGGGGATTTCAATCTGAATTTGGATCCAAATATGGATAAAACGGGGAAAAAAATTAACAGGAAGAACAAAGTAACCAAATTTATAATTAAATCAATGCAAGAAATGAAACTTGTGGACATATGGAGGAAACAAAACCCAAAAGAAAAGGAATACTCATACTACTCGACTAGACATAAAACATACTCAAGAATAGACCTATTTTTGTTATCAGCTAGTATGCAGGATAGAGTAAGAAAAACAGAATATAAAGCGAGAATGCTATCGGACCATTCACCCTTAATACTGACAGTAAAGCTAGAGGACATCCCTCCAAGAATGTATAGATGGAGATTAAACCCCATGCTACTTAAAAGACAGGATTTTAGAGAATTTATTGAAAAACAATTAAAAATGTATTTTGAAGTAAATACGGAATCAGTGGAAGATAAGTTTATACTATGGGACGCAATGAAAGCATTCATTAGAGGGCAAATAATAAGTTATGTAACCAAGATGAAGAAGGACTACAATCAGGAAACAGAGCAGTTGGAAAGGGAAATAGTAAACATAGAAAAGAAATTAGCAATGAAGGAAGATACAACTAAAAGAAGAGAATTGGCGGATAAAAAATAAAATATGAAACATTACAAACATATAAGGTGGAAAAGAATATAATGAAGACAAAACAGAAATATTATGAACTAGGTGAAAAAACGCACAAAATCCTAGCATGGCAGCTTAAGACAGAGCAAACTAAGAAAATGGTATTGGCAACAAGGAAAAAAGACAAACAAATTACATATAATCCGAAAGAAATTAAGGAAAACTTTAGAGAATTCTATGAACATTTATACCGAACTGAAAACGAAGGGAAAGAAGGGAAAATAGATGAATTTTTGACTAAAATTGAACTACCAAAACTACAAATAGAGGAACAAAATAAATTAACAGAACCATTTGGAACAGTAGAAATACAAGAGATAATAAAAAAATTACCAAATAATAAGACACCAGGAGAGGATGGCCTCCCAATAGAATTCTACAAAACATTTAAAGACCTATTAATACCGCCCCTCCTGGATGTAATCAACCTGATTGATGAGACACAAAACTTACCAGATTCATGTAAAACAGCAATAATTACAGTGATACTAAAACAAGGGAAAGATCCACTCTCACCAGCGTCATATAGACCAATATCTTTGCTAAACACAGATTATAAGATAATAACTAAACTACTAGCAAACAGATTAGCAGAACAGGTACCGAAAATGGTAAATTTAGACCAAACTGGATTTATCAAAAAAAGACGCATAACAGACAATATTTGTAAATTTATTAACTTAATTCATGCAGTAGAAGGAAATAAAGCACCTGCAGTAGCAGTTGCTTTAGACTCAGAGAAGGCCTTCGACAGAGTAGAATGGAATTATTTGTTCAAAGTATTGCAAAAATTCAGTTTACCGGAGAAGTATATTAATTGGATTAAAGCATTATATAAGGGACCGTTAGCGAAAGTGACAGTAAATGGACATGTATCAAAGCAATTTAACTTAAGCAGGTCAACGCGGCAGGGATGCCCACTATCACCGTTATTGTTTGCGCTAGCTATAGAACCACTAGCAGAATTGATAAGAATAGATAATAATATAAAAGGAATAAAAATAAAAGACAGGGAATATAAAATCAGTCTATTTGCGGATGATGTGATAGTGTACTTAACAGAACCAGAACTATCAATAAAAGAATTATATAAGAAATTGAAGGAATATGGAGAAGTGTCGGGATACAAGATAAACGTAAATAAAAGTGAAGCAATGCCTATGAATAACGCGGATTTCTCAAAATTTAAGAAGGAATCCCCATTCAGATGGCAAATGCAGGCAATAAGATACCTAGGTGTACAAATAAACAAAAATCTAGGCCAATTATATAAACTCAATTACAATCCACTAATGAAAAAATTACAGGACGATTTAGAGCATTGGAAAGAGCTACCACTAACACTGATAGGAAGGATAAACTGTATTAAAATGAACATTTTTCCAAGGATACTATACTTATTTCAGGCATTGCCAATACAACTGACAGAAAAATTCTTCAAAGAGTTAAAGAAAATAATAAGGAAATTTTTATGGAGAGGGGGGAAACCGAGGATAGCACTAGATAAATTAACAGAATGGTATAAACAAGGAGGCTTACAATTGCCAAACTTCAAAAATTATTATAGAGCCGCACAATTAAGATACCTATCAGATTTTTATCAAACAAGGGAAAAACCAGACTGGACGAGATTAGAATTAGATAAAATAGGGGAAAAGATACCTGAACACATATTATATAAATGGGACGAAAAATTGGTACAACATAGAACTTCTCCAGTATTACACCATCTCCTCAATATATGGAAGAAGATTCATGTAGAAAGAAATAAAACAAATTATCAAATACCAAAACTAATATTGACGCAAAATAAGCTACTCCCTTTTACAATAGACAACCTTTCCTTTAGAAAATGGGAAAAAAAAGGGATTAAAAGAATAGAAAATTGTTTTTCAGGAAGTAGATTCTTATCCTTTGAACAAATGAGAGATAAGTACAATATAACTGGAGATACAGCGCTGGCATATTACCAACTGAGATCCTACTTGAAAGATAAATTAGGAAGCAATTTGAGTTTACCAGAGGGAAGTAACCTTGAATATGTGATTACAGATACAATGTTAATCAAAAGATTTATAACAAATATGTATATTAAACTGCAAGAAAAGGAGAATGAGGAAACAAATGGTAAAACTAAACAAAAATGGGAACAAGATTTAAATATAAAGATAAAAAAGGAAACATGGGAGAAATTATGTTCTGGAACGATGAGAAATACAATAAATACGAGGCTGCGTATGATACAATATAATTGGTTACACAGACTATACATTACACCGCAAAAGTTAAATAAATGGGACCCAACAGTATCTGATAGATGTTTTCGATGTAAAAAAGAAAGGGGAACAACAATTCATGCAATCTGGACATGTGAGAGAGTAGAAAAATTTTGGGATGATCTCAATCAGATATTAAATAAAATAACAGAAAACAATATACCAAAGAATCCAGAGATCTTTCTCCTAAGTTACATAAAAAATAAAGAATTTGGAATTGACTTGGAGGATGCACAAAAAAGATTTGTTAAGATAGCCCTAGCCGTAGCAAAAAAATGTATTATGTCAACCTGGAAATTGGAAGATAATTTGAAAATACAACAATGGTATATAGAAATGAATAAATGTATTCCATTAGAAAAAATTACATATAGTTTAAGAAATAATATTGAAATATTCGAACAAGTATGGGAGCCTTACATTAAATACAATAGCGAAAACCTACCGGGAACAAACATTACCTAAGTTGATGGAAGGAGAAGAGAAGAAAAGAATGGACTCAGTAGAATTTCTGGTGTATTTTTGTTGAATGACAACATTGTCTGACTGGCTTAATGCAACCTAGATTGTATACCTAAAATGGATGAGGGGGGGGGGGTGGGGGGGTGGCTTGGGAGGAGGGAGTGGGGGGGGAGAAAAAGTCACTGTATATGTGTGAAAAAGAAAAAGTGTATATCATGGCTAACATGATTTATGGTGTGAAAAATAAAAAATTTTAAAAAATTAAAAAAAACTTGGGATTTTCTTATAGTTTTAATTCCTTTTCTCCCCCAATTTGTTTATTTTAACAAACCAGTTTTATTTAGACATCATGACTTCCTGAAGTGCTAAAGCCAAGAGGAAAGGAGAGGAGGCTTCAATCTCTGAAGACTTTTACACTCTGATGCGATACATTAAGGATTTGAGTAAAGATGTCAAAGATTTTTAAAAAGATAAGAAAGAAATGAAACCCTCTTAATCAAATCGCTGGGAACATGAAAGAATTAGGATCCATCATAGAGGATCATGACTCCAAAATTCAGGACTTGGAAAAACCTGCTGAAAACCATGATTCCCTAATGGATGATATACGACGAAATAACTTGGAGCTAAGGAAATCCAACGATATGTTATTGAAGAAAGTTGCAAATTTGGAAGCTAGGAGCAGAAGGAATAATTTAAGAATTATTGGCTTAAAGGAGGGAATTCAATCACGCCAGCTTTCCTAATTCTTCACCGAGCTTCTCCGCAAGGATTTTGGGTCAGATACGTTGCCAACTTTCCCTGAAGTCGACAGAGCACACTCTTCGTTTATTCCTAAACATGCTTTTGGTTTGAAACCTCGATCTATCGTCCTCTGTTTACATCATTTCCAGATAAAAGATCAGCTTTTGCGAGAGTCTCGTCAGAGGAACCCTACAATATCGTGATCAAACTGTCAGGATCGTCAATGACTACCCACCCAAAGTTATAAAAGAACGATCTACATACAAAGATGTTACGTCCCAACTTTACATCGACTTCAAACCATTGCTGACTTTTCCAGCTAAGCTGAGAATTACTCTACCAGATAATAAGAAATGGCTGAGCTCGCCCAATGCTGCAATCCAATTTTTTGAAAGATACCTCTTCAGTTCCTGGTGTTGTACAAAAAAAGTTCTTGTATAACTCTCTTTCTATTTGTTTTCTTTCCTGTCTTTTTTGATATGAATATTGAAATCTTTCTTACTGTTTTAAGATGCAGTGAGATGATGAATGATTTTATTAAATCATTGTCTCAAATATCTAATTTTGTTGTAAAAGAGGAAGGATTTTTCCCTTGTCTTTACATTTCAAACTTTTTAATAGAGTAATTAAGCTGTGGGAATCTTAATCTTAAATTGTTTTTTTAATAACTAGACAAAATAATTTCTCAGCTTTTGTTATCTTTTAGTTACAGTTCTGAGATACCTGCCAGCTGTGAGTTTTGGGGTCTTATCATTTTGACTGCTGCTTTGAGCTGTCAGAATTTTCGGGGGGGGGGGTGGGGAGGGGGAGGGATTTTATTTTAGTTTAGTACGGGGTCTTTTAAGAGGTTTTTTTTTGTTACTGGACAACCCATTACTTTTAATAATTATGGCTTACTGATATTTATTAGATGGCTATAGGTATCAAGGAATATTTCGGGGCTAAACGCCGTAAGATTTTTTCACATATTAGAAAGTTCCACCCTGAGATCAACTTCTTGCAAGAAACTCATTGTTGTATACATGCGTTTTTTGAAATTTTGGAAAGGACAGCTATTTCATTCTGTATTCTTAGCCAAATCCATGGGAGTCTCGATTCTGATCAATCAATCAGTGCCATTTATTAAGCACGAAATTATCACTAACACTAACGGTGTTTTTTTAAATCTTGTACAGTAAACTTCACAACAAATCTTATGTTTTTGTAAACATCTATGGACCTGATATTGAAGACCTTCATCTTTTTTTTTTGAAAAGCTTTTTCTTCTACTAGCCTTAATTGTCTATTCCCTAATAATAGGTGGCAACTTTAATTGTTGGCTGGACCTTGTCCTTGATTGTTCATCTTCTAGAATTGCCAACCTAAGCAAGTCTGCTATACTCATAAATTCCTTATGGTACAATCTGGTGTAATAGATGCATGGAGATTTCTCCATCCTACTGACAAGAACTTTGGGATTCAAATCTCTAGACCTTTCAAGGTTGCTGTGCAGGTTGAAAGAATAGTTAAGAAGGCTGATGGTATGCACTTGATTGGCTTCATTAGTTGGGGGATTGAGTTCAAGAATCATGAGATAATGTTGCAGCTCTACAAAAGTCTGGTTAGGCCACACTTGGAATATTGTGTTCAGTTCTGAAGCCTCATTACAGGAAGGATGTAGAAGCTTTGGAGAGGGTGCAGAGGAGATTTACCAGAATGTTTCCTGGATTAGAGAACATATCTTCTGAGGCAAGGTTAACAGAGGTTAACTCTCTCTGGAGTGAAGAAGGATGAGAGGTGACTTAATGGAGGTTAACAAGATTATGAGAGGCAGAAATAGGATGGACTACCAGCACCATTTTTCCAGGGCCACACATACTAGAGGGCATCTCTATAAGATGAGGGGAGGAAAGTTTAGGAGAGACATCAGGGATAAGTTCTTTTTAAAACAGAGAGTAGTGGGAGCCTGAAATGTATTGCTAGGGGTGGGGGGTGGAGGCTGGTACAATAGGGACATTTAGAAGACTCTTAGACAGGAACATGGATGGAATAAAAATAGAGGGTCATAGCTGTGAGACAGGGAAGGTTTAGATTGTTGAGTAGGTTTAGACTGCACAACACCATGGGTGGAAGGGCCAAGATTCAATTTATTGTCATAGTAATAATAAAGTGTCATAGTTACATGAAATTTCTTTTTGCCTGCTGCAAGGCAGACAGTTTCACAACCGGCTAGAATTGCCTAAGCACCTCTTACATTTCTTACAGTCAGACTTATAGGCAGAGAGAAGCAAAAGTGAGTCCCCCCCAGACTCACCCATGAATTCACGTCCAGAGCTTCCGCAGCCCCACAGAGTCTAGTCCAAACCATTGGCAACCCAAGCTCCAGATCCGTACTGTGCTGCAATATTCTATTACAGTACCTTTCTATAACTTATTCCTGTGATTTCATAATTATAAGCAATTCACTAAAGTTGCCACACGGCAAGTCACAAAAGACTCCTCTGACGAGCATGCAGCCTAAGTTAAGGAAACTAATAAAAAATATATGCAGCAATTCTTGAATGATTCCTGAATGTTTGTGGACCAGTGTATTCCATAATTCATAATGACTATATTTGCAGCCTATACATTTGAGCCCACGTGTAAAGAAGTGTATTGCATTATATTGCTTACCAATACAAATTTCTTAGAAGGAACTGTGGTCCTGCCACATACATTAATCCTACAAATCTATATCTGCAAGAGATGAAGTCGAAATTATTCTGAAAACACCATTACATGTCAAAACACAATGTTCAAGAAACTCAGCAGGTCAAACAGGGTAATTTATATTGCAAATTTATATGTTGCATAACCAACATTTCAGGCTTGAGCCCTTCATCAAGGTATGAGCAAAATGTAGACAATCACCTGAACAAAATGGTGGGGGTTGTGGAGGAGAACAGTCCCACAGGCAGGAGGCAATGGATGGATAAGGGATCTGACTTGAATTGACTTGAAGCATAGTATCTGAAGACTTTCATGTTTTATTCACGTCAAAACAATTTGTTTAATTAATTTATGTTTAACACCATGTTAATGCCTCAGTTCATACTTTACCTCATTTTGAAGCTTTTGCTCTAATATTTCTTTTTGTCTTTGATATTCATCTTGATCTATCTTTCTGGAATATTCTGTTTTCTTCAATTCAGCTTGAAGAGCTATGTGTGCAGCAGAAGGTTCATTTAAAACTGAAAAGAAAAAATATCAACTCCATTAACAATATTTTATTGGATTTTCATTTTGTCAATTTTATGGATTGGATTCTTTTATTGTACTCAATGATTATCAATCACAAGTGATACATGTAACATCACTATAGATCAATCCCAAAGGTCATTACGGTTGTAGCTCTTTAATCCAGCGACGTTGGAACTTGGCCATTGTCAGACCACAGAGAATGCCGGAAAACAGAAATTGACCCAAGGGAACCCCCTATGTAAAACATATCAAAGGTAGAACATAGCTTAAAACAGGAAATAATACTATGGGGTGGCACAGTTAGCACAACGCCTTTACAGCACCAGAGATCGGGACCAGGTTTTGAGCCCCACACTGTCTGTAAGGAGTACTAATGGCAGCAGATTTTTCAACCTTTAAAGCGCCAGCAATCGGGACCGAGGTTTGATGCCCTTGCTGCCTGTACAGAGTTTGTACTAACGATGGCAGATTCAAATGTGCCAGATCATGGGAATTGGAGACCACAGAGCGCTGGATAAGAGAGGTACAACCTGTATAACCTGCGGAGTATTTTTCAAAAGAGGAATGAAAAAAAGTTCCTCATAAAATTATTCACTATCATACCCCTTTCAAGGCCTATTCACAATGCTTTTCACTTTGTTGTGCAAGATGTATAAAGCACTGAATTATAGATATTCCAAAAGAAGTGAATTACTTTGCAGATGTGTTGCTAAATTAGCAATACAAAGTCCAAAGGCTTGGATTAACACAGAGAACTTGAGTTTCAATCCATAGCAATACAAGTACAATTCAGTTTGGTTTTTTTAAAAACAAACCTCAAAATAAATGCTGGTACTAGTTAATAACGTAACTAGTTCATTAATTCCCTTCCTAGAATGTAGCTACACAGCAAATCATGTCCCATGATATCTGTGTCAACCATGATGACAATTTAAACCCCTTCCTAGAATGTAGCTACACAGAAAATCACGTCCCATGATATCTGTGTCAACCATGATGACAATTTAAACCCCTTCCTAGAATGTAGCTACACAGCAAATCATGTCCAATGATATCTGTGTCAACCATGATGACAATTTAAACCCCTTCCTACAATGTAGCTACACAGCAAATCATGTCCCATGATATCTGTGTCAACCATGATGACAATTTAAACTGTAGATCTGTCTGCATGTGCTCTATATCCCTCAATTCATGGTCTGTTGAAATGCCTCCAATACATTGCTACTGTACCTGCTTTCATTACCTCCCCTGGCACCGCATTCCCAGCTTTTAATACTGAGTTTAAAACAAAAAGAACTTGCCTTGTAAATCTCATTTAAACGCTACCCCTCATCTTAAAACTGTATGTGACATTTCAACCCAGGGGAAAATAAAGATTCGGACCCTGTAGTACTTCTCAGCCTCTCAATGTTTACATACATCTATCAGGTCACCACTCAGCTCCAAATTAGTTTTCATCCCAGTATTATTTTTGCAAAAAAAAGTTAGAAACTTGAAATGAAAAACAAAAAATACTGCAAAAGCTCAGCATGTCAGGCAGCATATCTTAAAAGAGAAATAGGTTTCTGGCCCAGAACTCTTCAACAGATGTCAACCGTGATAAGTGTTTCCAACGATTTTTATATTATTTGTGATTCCAATTCCACAATTAATGATCTTCTCTTAACTATCAACAAGGAAACACAAATATGGCAATCTTTTAAACCTTACATTAAGTATTCAATTTCTTTAGAATGGTGTCTGAGAACTCAGATTAAATAGCCTAATTTGTTTCAAGGTTACCCAACTCTTTCACACCAGGAAATAATTTTTTTGAAAAAAAAGGCACACCGGTAACGATATGACTTGAATAAGAGTCCATTTTAGGTATCACTGAATGATTCCAAATTATTTTAAATTATCAACCTAGAACTCAGTATTTTTTTAAATTCCAAAATTAGATGATGGTGGGAGTAAGCTCCAATCCAGGATTGGAAGATACAAGCTGGACTAACATTTCAGTGAAGGAATAATGTACTGGCAGAGGTGCTGATTTTGGATAATACTTTAAATTGAAGCCCTAAATATGCTGATCAATGAATTATACTAATCAAGATGATATTTCTCAAATAGTATGGTTTTGGTCAACATTAATTTCTCAATCAATGCCACTTGAATAGATACATTACATATTTATTTAAATTGCTTTTGTGTTATCTTGCTGGGACTAAATTAGTTGCTGTGCTAATTTTAATAAAAAATGTTTTAACAATAAAACAAACATTTTTTCAGTCTGCAAAGAAGTGAAAGTTACTGAAGATATTCTTCTTTTTTTATTTTGTTTCTTAAGGCGAATCTCCTGCCAAAAACAGGACACGATTGAGACAGTATTCAATCTTTACAACTTTATGAAACCTACAATCCAGGTGAATCAGATTCAGTCAAATTCTGCATCTCCTTCACCACCAACTACCCCCCCCCCCCCACCCTCCTACCAGCAAAAACAAACATCTCATTATGCCTATTCATTTAATGATGGGAAAATAACAACATTTATGAATTTAGCAAACAAATGATATTTACAGATTAAATTAAGATTTTAAGATGGATAGCTTCCCATATCTTTGCAAAATAACCAATGACGTATCTTTCCTCTCTCCATTTTTAGTAACCTTTGTTCAATGTAAATCTATTATTACAACAAAATAACAGATCGAGAGTATCACAAGTACAAATCCGTGACCACTAAGTCACAGCATTTCAAAGCATAACTGCATTGGACAATCATTTCCTGTATGGCACTCACTCAAAGAGGGTTAACTGATAGTGGAAAGTTTGCTTATTGGAACTGTGTCTTCTTTGGCTTGGCTTCGCGGACAAAGATTTATGGAGGGGGTAAATGTCCACGTCAGCTGCAGGCTCGTTTGTGGCTGACAAGTCCGATGCGGGACAGGCAGACACGGTTGCAGCGGTTGCAGGGGAAAATTGGTTGGTTGGGGTTGGGTGTTGGGTTTTTCCTCCTTTGCCTTTTGTCAGTGAGGTGGGCTCTGCGGTCTTCTTCAAAGGAGGTTGCTGCCCGCCAAACTGTGAGGCGCCAAGAGAACTGTGTAATGCGCATCGAAAGAACCAAAGACCTGTTGATCCAAACTAAGGCTTTTATTAACTAAAAGACTGGAGCACATCACAAGTAGGTCGACCAGTCCAGTATGACCTGGTCTGGCTAGGAGCAATCCTTTAAGACCTGCCAGTAGGTGTGGCTACCATCTCAGCCAATCACAGTCATCCTACACTACCATCTGTACATATACACATTGGTGATAGAATCTGTACGATCACAAACTGCATGAAGATTTTGGCACCCTACCAATTATTTTCCCAATTAAGGTTTAAATATACATCCTTGCTGGTTGAAGTTCTGAACCTAAAACCAGCTAGTTAGCTCTAATGTTTCTCCAACAGAACTGCCAAAGCTTAAATTGTTTACCACCCGCTTTCATGACGGGATTTACAATAAACATATTCACATTAAATCTAATTAGAGTATACCAACTTTCACACAGTTTCTGATTTTCACAACGAGCTTCATCCAACTGTTTCCAAAGTTGTTTAATTTCCATCCGAAATTGTACATTTTCAGTCTTTAACGATGCATAGTCAGCTGTGTCCTTTAACTTTTCATTCAGTAGCCCATGTTGCTTCACTAGCAAAGAAACTTGGCCTTTAGCTTCATTCAGTTCAACCTGCAATGAGATTTTAACTTGAATACTTATCAATTAAATGGAAGTTAATGTTGAGAATTATGACTCCCGTCAATTATGAAAAACTAGCTTTCGGGCTCTTGAAACTCCACTGATTACTCCAACCATAAACTACACTAGAACCATCAAAAAGATCCAACCACGCAAATGAAATACCACTTTTTTTTTTAAATCTTGCACTAGCTGTAAATGTCGATATTTATTTATCCATCTATCCTTTATAGATATGAACTCTTTCAGTTCTGGGATCAATAAATGTATAATATTGTAACTGGTGTATCTTGCTTACCTGTTTGGCTACAGCATGCAAGAATTTCAGTGCTTATGAACATTGCACTGAAGTGTTTGACATTAAATTCATTATCATTATATGCATGGATTGTTGAAGTGTTTTTGCCTGTGTACTTCCAGCAGGAGTGTTGGCATATTTGAATCGATGACCTCAGGGCAAGGATGCTTTATCATAGATACTTGAGACATATGTAAAACACGAAAGTCAGTAGACACTGTGATTGAAGTTAAAATATAATGCTGGAGAAACTCAGCAGGTCAAACAATGTACTTTATATAGCAAAGATAAAGATACAAAACCATCATTTCGGGATTGAGCCCTTCATCACCACCAAATCTCTGCTACACAAAGAGAAGGAAGGTCCACCATACTTTCCTGAATCCGCATTTTGGCAAGTTGGATCACTTGGCAGTGCTCCTACTGCTTGCATAGAGACAGAGCCTAAAGCGAGAGGCTCCAGGGATCAGGACAGCCAAAAGGCGGAATGAGGATGAAGATCAGCTGCAGGACTGCCTCAAGTCAATGCATTGGGCAGTATTCAAGAAGTCAATTGAAGATCTCAATGATTCCAGGTCTATTATAGACTTTATCAAAACAGCTGTTTTTGAGTATGCCCCCACCAAATTGATCAGGGTTTTCCCCAAGTAGGAACTCTTAAACAAAGAGTTCATAAGTCTAGACATGGGTGGAAAATTGATCTGAATACAATATGGGATGATTTATGTAGGGATTTGATGACTAATATTATCAATGTAAGATATAGATTAGCTCGGTATAATTGTTTACATCAGTTAAATCTTACACCACAGAAATTGAATAGAATAAAATAAGGTGTGGTGAAGATATAGGAACTTTCTTGCATTCAACTTGGCTTTGTCCTAATGTAAAATCTTTTTAGGTAGATTTACGAAATAATTTGGAACAAGTTATAGGAGTTGTTTTTCTGCAAAATCTGGACTTATCCTTATGAGAAAATATTGAACGAACAAGGCCAAAATTAAAACTATCAATTTATTAATAGAAATTTGTTAAAAATTTGATAAAATAAAATAGAGGAATTGTATTGCAGACTTGGAAATCAGATATATTTTTAGGTATGCCAAGATGGCATGCAGAAATTCAAAGTTGCATTCCTTTGGAAAATATTTCATATAGTTTGAGAAATAAATATCTAATGTTTTTGCAAATTTGGCACCCATGTACCCAAAATATTAGGATTAAATTTGTAATAATGTCCCTTCTGTTCCTCCAGACCTACGAGATTCTCCTCTGCATTGTAATGAAGAAATTTTATTTACACATGTTTGATGACACTTCTCTGTGCAATCCTGAAAATTTTCTTTCCTTTTCTTTTTTTTTCTATAGTTATATCTTTTATATAGACTATGACTATTTTGAGGGAGGGGGTTAGGTAGGGTGGGGTTTTGAGAGAGAGGTGAATACCATTATGTATGTAACCCTTGATTTTTTTTTTGCAATTTGTAGTACTATATAATTCTGATTACTGAGTGTATGGAGAAAATTTTAAATAATATTAAAAAAGGACTGACGTTGCACATTATTTATTACCGAATATTTCTTTCCTGTATTTGCACAATTTGTTTATATTTCTTAGTTTTAATTTCTCTCTTTTGCAAACATATAATTTTCCTTAAGTACAGTTTACATTTCCAATAAGTAGAAATTCTGCCTGGCCCACAGGAAAAAGAATCTCAGGGTTGTTATGTGATCTCATGCATGTACTCTGACAATAAATGTGATTGACGAGCTTTCCTGAGATGGTACAGAAAAGTTTGTCTGCATGGAGGAAAATTGTTATGGGACTCACGTCCATGCAAGTATTTTGCTCAGGACTGGAATCACATTTTTCAATGAAAGTCAATCGACAATCTGGAATTCAACTCGCTGATTTTCAAGTATCCTTGTATCACCTGACATTTCTTACCAGGTGATGGGAATAAACCATCCTCAAATTCCTCCCATTCAACTGCACATAGGCATCCGATACAATTTACCTCCAACTTCATCACTTGAGCACGGGTTTGCTGATGTTCCTCTTTACTTGACTGTATGTTCAGAGATTCTTCATGCAATCGAGCTGCTTCCGCTGCAAATGATAAATATGTTAAAAGATGATAAGAACAAATAAACAGAATTACAATTTATCATTATTTTCCGTTGTTAGTGAAGCTATATTTCAGGCAATAATTTAATACTTTACAGCATCAGACATGTATTATTATCCCTATTTAATCTCATTAAATTCCGTGAGAATTTATCAGCTAAAAACTGCAGTATATGAAGCATTCAAGGATTATTTATAATATTTATACAGCTTGTTATGCAAGAACAATTGATTTGTTGAGCAACAGGACTTAAGTGCTGAATATGGATTTCTGCTAAACAGAAATCTGCTGGGGATTTGTAGGTTTGTTTTAAATGCATGTCTGAAAAGTTATTTTTTCAGTAGTTAATATTGCATAACTTTTATATAGCATTTTGGTTTAGGAAAAGAATAGATAAACTGGTCGGGGGGGCGGGGGGGGGGGAAAATTCCTACATAAAAGTGCACTGTGTAAGAGTGAAGGCCTAAATGAAACCCTTTCTTTATGAAAAGTGAAAGATTAAAAGAAAATGAAAGTATGACTGAAAATGTGATGGTTAATTGCAAGATCTAAAGAGATGTCCCACATAGTGACCTTCTGGTCCTGGATGCCAGGAAAATTCTGTTCAAGCTGCATACCCCTCGGATCAGCAACCAGGATCAAAAAAAATGAACTAATATTTCTTAAGGAGCCAAAATGCCTCTTGCTGAGAGATGAGGAAAAATAGTTTTTCCCCAGAGAGTAGTGAATGTTTGGAATTCTCTAACCAGGGAAGTGGTTGAGGCTGCCTCATTAAACATATTTAAAATTCAGTTAGATAAATTTTTACATGATAGAGGAATTAGGGGATATGGGGAGAAGGCAGGTAGTGGAGTTAGGTCATAAATTAGATCAGCCATGATCGTAATGAATGGCGGAGCAGGCTCGAATCATTACAAAGGGCAGCAGTTGCAAGAGCAAATGAAATTTTACACTTTGCACAGGATCAAATGGAAAAAATATAAAAAGTCAATAAAAACCCAAGTCCCACAGCCTCTTCATAAGTTTTTTGACTGATAATGCATCCTAGGGAATAGAATGGCTGTTGTTACTTACCCCAGCCAGCTCAATAAAATGGAGGCGGCAAGATGTCAGGTGTCTGAGGTTAATGTTGGAGAACAAATTGGGTCTAGTGATCACAACTCTATTAGTTTTAGGGTAGTTTTAGGGAAGAGCAAAGAAGGGCCTAAAGTTGAGGTTCTGGATTGGAGAAAAGCAAATTTCGAAGGAATAAGAATGGATTTGGGGAGTATTGAGTGGGACATGATTTTTTCAGGAAAGGATGTAAATGAAAAATGGAGGATATTCAAAAAAGAAATTTTGAAAGTACAGAGTAGATATGTCCCAGTGAGGATCAAAGGAAAGGCTGGAAGTCATAGGGAGCCTTGGTTTTCGAGGAATATTAGAAATTTGGTTAGGAGAAAGAGGGAGGTGTACAAAAGGTATAAACAACAGGGTGCTGAGAAATTGAAAGAGGACTACAAGGAGTGTAGAAAAAATCTAAGAAATTAGAAAGGCCAAAAAGAGGCACAAAGAGGCTTTGGCAGACAGAGTAAGAATAAATCCAAAGGGTTTCTATAGGTACATTAAAAGTAAAAGATTAGTGAGGGATAGAATTGGACCCCTTGTAGATAGGGAGGGTAGGATATGTGAAAAGTCAGAGGAAATGGGGGAAATTTTAAATGATTTCTTTTCCCCGGTATTCACTAGGGCAAAAAATATTGTACCAGTTGAAGTAAAGAAAAATAGTGGGGAGGTCATGAATCATACAAGGATAACCGAGGAGGTAGTGATGGCAGTGTTAAAAAATATAAAGGTGGACAAATCTCCGGGTCCGGACAATGTATTCCCAAAGAAAGGGTCCAAATGTTAGCCTGGAAATTATAGACCTGTGAGTCTGACGTCTGTGGTGGGTAAGTTGATGGAAAGTGTTCTGAGGGATGGCATTTACAAATATTTGGAAGAACAGGGATTGATAGGTCGTAGTCAGCATGGTTTTGTCAGGGGTAGATCATGCTTAACAAACCTTATAGAGTTTTTCGAAGGGGTTACCAAAACGATTGATGAAGGGAAGGCTGTGGATGTTGTCTATTTAGACTTTAGTAAAGCTTTTGACAAAGTTCCCCACAGGAGGTTAGAAAAAAAGGTAGAGGCATTAGGTATAAATAAGAAGGTAGTGAAATGGATTCAGCAATGGTTGGATGGGAGGTGTCAGAGAGTACTGGTAAAAAATTGTTTGACAAATTGGAGGCCGGTGACTAGTGGAGTTCCTCAGGGATCTGTCCTGGGTCCATTATTGTTTGTTATATATATATATTAACAATCTGGAAGGAGGGGTGGTAAATTGGATAAGTAAGTTTGCAGATGATACAAAGATTGGTGGTATTGTGGATAGTGAGGAAGATTACCATAGCTTAAAAAGAGATATAGGAAAGCTAGAGGAGTGGGCTGAGAAATGGCTGATGGAATTTAATACAGATAAGTGTGAAGTGTTGCATTTTGGAAAGGCAAATCTAAATAGGTCATATACATTGAATGGTAGACAATTGAGGAGTGCAGAGCAACAAAGGGATTTAGGAGTTATGGTAAATAGTACCCTCAAAGTTGATACTCAGGTAGATAGTGGTGAAGAAGGCATTTGGAATGTTGGCCTTCATAAATCGGAGTATTGAATTCAAGAGTTGGGATGTTATGATGAAATTGTACAAAGCATTGGTGAGGCTAAGTTTGGAATACTGTGTGCAATTTTGGTCACCAAATTATAGGAAGGATATAAACAAAATAGAGAGAGTGCAGAGAAGGTTCACGAGAATGTTGACAGGATGTCAGGGTTTGAGTTACAGAGAAAGGTTGAGCAGCCTGGGGCTTTTTTCTCTGGAGCGCAGAAGATTGAGGGGGGATTTGATGGAGGTGTTCAAGATTTTAAAAGGGACAGAAAGAGTCAATGTGGATAGACTTTTTCAATTAAGAGTGGGGGGATATTCAAACCAGAGGCCATGGTTTGAGATTGCAGGGGTAAAATTATAAGGGGAACGTGAGGGGAAATTTCTTCACGCAAAGGGTGGTTGGGATGTGGAATAAGCTTCCGGCAGAGGTGGTTGAAGCAAGGACGCTATTTACATTTAAGGAAAGACTGGATAATTACATGGAGGGGAGAGGATTGAAAGGGTATGGACCAGGTGCTGGTCAGTGGGACTAGGAGGGAGGGGATTTGATCCGGCATGGACTAGTAGGGCCAAACTGGCCTGTTCTGTGCTGTATATGGTTATATGGTTATAAGATTGCAGCTATGTTAATAATTTAACATTCCTATTTTAATTTTTTCCACGTGACTTTTGGAATGTTAAAAATCTCCCTTGATGTTCTGATCTGGCTACCATCACCTTAAATTAATACAGAAGTTTGAGTGGCCATTTAAGCTTCAAGGGAGACACAAGCAGCAGATTCCCACTCCACTTAAACATCACAGGAGATTTAGAGACATCATAAGTACTATTTCAACACTGCAGAGTAACTAGCTTCAAACATCGACCATGTGGATGCAGAGGGGGATTACAGATTAAGCTAAGAGACTGAGCTGAGACTTCCACTCCATACCATCCTCTGGCCAACATACAATCCTTGGAGAACAAACTCAATGAACTCCGAGCCAGATTACAACATGAGAGGGACATCAGGGAGTGCTGTGTGATGGTTAAACAAGAACATTCCAGACACAGCACTACAGCCGTGGCTACTCCTTCCGCCACACTGATTGTATACTGGCATCAGGAAAAACCAGGGAAGGCGGCATGTCTGTCATCATTAATTCATCATGGTGCACAAAAGTAACGATCACGTCCCAGTCCTGCTCTCCTGACCAGGAGCATCTGGCAATCAAGTGCTTGCCCATTCTACCTGCCATCATCCTGGTCATAGTGTACATTCCACCACAGGGTAACATCAGGCTGGCACTGGAGGGTCTGAGCATTGTGATTAGCAGCCATGAGAGAGCACATCCTGATGCCTTCCCAATCATTGTGGGGGACTTCAAACCAGGCCACCTGAAGAAGACTAACAAAACACCACCAACATGTCACATTTGAGACCATAGCAGTGAACACACTCAACCAATGCTACACCACCATGAAGAATGCCTACCAAGCCATACCACGTCCACACAGCAAGTCTGATTACCTGGCTGTCTTTCTACTCCCGGTGTACAAGCAGAGACTGAGGACCACAGCACCAGTGAAGATGGAGAAAGTATGGTCAAGGGAGGCAGAGGAGTGTCTGCAAGACTGTTTTGAATTGGTGGACTGGACCATATTCAATAACTCATCCTTAGAGTTGAATGAATATGCAACATGCGCTATCAACTTCAAGGCCTGCGTGGACAAGTGTGAACACATACTGCGTGTTCCCCGACTAGCAGCCTTGGATGAATCAGAGGATTTGCAACCTGCTGAAGGCAAGATCGAGAGTATTTAAGGCCAAGGATCCAGATCTCCTCAAGAAGTTCAGGCAAATCCTGCAGAAGACTCTCTGAAGCAAAATGGCAATTCCAGAGGAAGATGGAGACAGAAACAGATATACACCAGCAATGGCAGGGAGTGCAGGCCTTTACAGCCAACAAAGTGAGGACAAAAACCATAGTGGTGAATCTTCATTACCCAATGAACTGAACATCTTCTATGCCCACTTTGAGAAAGAGAATTCAACAATGCCATAAGAATCCTTGCAAAGGCTGAGAACCCTGTGATATCTGTCTCTGAAGCTAATGTCAGCTCATTCAAGAAAGTGAACCCTTGCAAGGTGTACCTGGCAGGGTACTGAAATCTGTGCCAACAAGCTAGCTGGCCTCTCATCACTGCAGTCACAGGTTCTCATCTACTTCAAAAAGATATTAATCATCTCAATGCCCAAGAGAGCAGTGTGAGGTGCCTCAACACTATCACCCAGTAGCACTAACATCTACTGTGATGAAATGTTTTGAGAGGTTGGTCATGGCCAGAATTAATTCATAGCTAAGAAAAGGTCTGACCCCACTGCAATCCGTCCATCATCCCAATCACTCCACAGCAGATGCAATATTGCTGGCTCTCCACTCACCTCGAAAACAGAAACTCATATAAACTGTGCTTTTCATAGGCTACAGCTCAGCCTTTAACACCATTATTCCCTCAGTGCTGGTCAAGAAGCTCCAAATCCTGGGGCTCTGCATCCCCCTTCTGCAACTCGATCCTCGACTTCCTCATTGGAAGAGAACAGTCAGTATGAATTGGAAACAACACCACCTCCTTACTAACAACACAGGTTGTGTGCTGAGCCCATTGCTCTACACTCTATAATCCAATACTGTATGGCCAGGCTAGATAAAAATTTGCCAATGGCAGCATGGTTGTCAGCAAAATCACAAATGGCAATAAGGAGGCGTACAGGAGGGAGATAGGATTGGTTCATTGAGTCTGGTACAGATGTGCCAATGCACAGGATAAGAAACAACTCCAGAGGGTTGTTAACTCAGCTGCAACAACACGGGCACTAGACATCACTCCATCGAGGACATCTACAAGAGGTTGCATCTTAAGAAGCCAGCCTCTATACTCAAGGACTCATGCCACCTAGGCCATGCCCTTGTCACTCTGCTACCATCGGTAAAAAGGTACAGGAGCACAAGGACAGCTTCTTCCCCACTGCCATTAGATTCCTGAAAGATCAATGAACCAAAGACTCTGCCTTACTTTAACTTTTCATGCACTATTTTTATTTATTGTTGTAAGATGGTTTACATGAATGTTTGCACTGTGAAACTACCACGAATTTTTAACAATAAATAGTGATTGGTCTGTCAATGCTCTAGACTTTTCTGGTCTCATATTCAGTGATTTGTCGTTAATACCAAGTTGAAATAATAGATCATCAACAAAAACACCCCCCTTCATTGATGCTGTTTGGCTGAATTTCAGTTTTAAAAATTCTTCCTCATATAAATGATCTGTTGGAAAGCACAAAAAATGCAAAATAATAAACCATACCTTCAATTCTTTTCTCATTTGCTGCCAATTTCTCCATTCTTTTTCGATAATCTTCCTGCAGTTCAAGTTGATACCTGTATAGAAGAAAGAATTGTATTATTTAATAGTTGAATAAAAAGAAAATCATCAAAACTTTGTATTAAATCCAAATGGCCTCATTTGGAATGAGGGATTCCATCTGTTCAAGTCATACCAGCTTATCAGTAAAATACAAAAATGCAAACACTATTTGCACAAGGTTATTATTATTCTGGTGGAAGTTAACTCCATCTTTGCAGATATCACAGAAAAAATAGTTTTGGTGAAGTTATTGCTATTGCAATAACAATTTTTCACTGAAAGTTTTTCCCCCTCAATCAAAAGAGCACATCTTCTACCTAACTCAACAATTGGAAGGAGTGAACTTTGATGTAAAACTTCAAAATTAAATTTCTAAATATTCTCCTCTAGAAACTGGTTTAAAGCAAACCCATCAGGATATTTACAAATTGACTGTACCATGATCTTTTATACTTCCACCTTAATACATTAAAATGATAATGAGTTTATTATCAATGTAGGAGTCCTCCGTATGTTTGGAACAAAGATACTTTTTTTTTCCCCTTTCTTTACCTCTGTGCTCCACAGTTTTAAATGTGTAATCAAATAATTCACATGTAATTAAAGGGAACATTCCAGATTTTATTCAAGGTTATTTGTATACATTTTGGTTTGACCATGTACAAATTACAGCACTTTTTAAACACATAGTCCCCTCATTCCAAGGCACCATAATGTTTAAGACCTTTGGCTTCACAGGTGTTTGTGAGTATTCAGGCATGCTTAATTGCTTCATTGGTGCAGGTATAAGAGAGTAAGGCTTGCTTCAAAGCTTTTGATCACCTTTAGAGTCTGTACTTGTCATTATTCAAGATGAGGACTAGAGTTGCACCAATGAAAGTCAAATAACCCATTGTGAGGCTGAAAAATAAGAAAACAGTATGAGACATCACCCAAACCTGAGGATTATCCACATCAACAGTTTGGAACATTAAGAAGAAAGAGTGAACTGATGAGCTCAGTAATCGCAAAGTCTTAGACAGTGCAAGATACAAACCATGGCAAAGCTTTAGATTTTGGACAGATCCCTTAAGCCTCTACATTTTGCTCTTGCCATCACTCTAATACAGGTTAATCTTGGTCTCATCTCTCCACAAGACTTTTTTTTCCCCCACGATTCTGCAGGCTCTTTTAAATACTTCTTGGTAAACGGTAATTTGGACACCTTGTGTCTGTGGCAAACTAGTGGTTTGCTTTATGCAGTGTCACCTCTGTATTTCTGTTCATGAAGTTTCCTGGAGACAGTAGTCATTGACACATCCACACCTGCCTCCTGAAAGAGTGTTTCTGATCTGTGGACAGGCATTTGGAGATATTTCTTCATTTATGGTGAAAATTCTCCAGCCGTCAGCAGTGGAGATCTTCCTCATCCTTTGTGATTACTGAGCTCACCAGTATGCTGTTTCTTCTTAATGACGTTCCAAACTGTTGATTTTGGTAATATTAAAAGGTTTGGTTGATGTCTCTTACTGCTTTATTCTTGCTTTTCAGCCTCATAAAACTTCACTCGGGCATCTGAATGATTTTCGGCATTACTGAAGGTTCAGGCCCAAAACCTCGATTGCCTTTTGCTTTTTATGAATGCTGCGTGACCTGCTCAGTTTCTTCAGTAATTTTGCATCAGAATACCATCTTTTGCAGGTTTCCCTTCAAGTCATAAGACATCCTGGCTTGGATATTGTTGTTCCTTCATCATCGTGGCATCCAGATCTTAACTTAGAACTCCCTCGTGAATAGCACCAAGGGAATAACATTAGCAGGTGGACTGAAGCAATTTGTGAAGGTGGCAACAGATCCTGGCCTTATCAGCGACATCCAGATGGAAAAAAAACAAATGAGAAGCAGTTGTTTGCTCTTTAACATATTAGTCTCCAAGTTAGACGTGTTTTAAAAGAGTCAAGGCTTCTAATATTTATCCCCCAAATGGGCATGATAGTGTTCATTGATGAAGCTCCTTCCATTTTTTTTGTGGTTCGCAGCCACAGCTACCAACAGGCTTCCAATATCTTCTTCATTAATTATTCTTTATGTACAACGAGAGACATTGAGTGCATGTAGATAATTCAAGTTCGTGGCAGCTACAACTAAGATAATTTAGATCAACTGGCAATGAAGCACCGTGCTGTCACACAAATCACTGAAGCAAATTATATTTATTTTGTCATTTCACCTGAAAGTACTGAACTGACCAAGAGTCAAATCTGACATCCTCCTGGAATCTATTCCTTTGCCCTTTTTCATACATTTACAAAATGAGAAAGTTCCACCTAGTGTTCTATACTAACATAACACAATTCTAAAGCAACACGATTGAAGTGATCCACAAATTATAACAGTAAGATTTTCTAATCAACAATATTATCAGCAATTTAGTACAAACATGAAATAACCAGCTTCACTTCCCCATAGATGCTGGTCGAGCACTTCCACCATTTGTTTATTTATCATGGAAAGGCTAAGTGCTCACGAGTGAAAAAGAAAAGTCTGCATTTTATCAATGCTGTTATGAATAGCAGTTGGCCATGATTTCACAGACGCTCAATGACAGTGAGCATAGCAACCCACAGAGAATCAACTTCAACGTGAGGTCACAACAGAAAGTCTGAGGGAATGCCATCACGAAAGCATTATATTATCATTTACACTCAATCATTCCTGCATGCAAACAAGATTCCTCAAATGGTTCCCAGAAGTTGAGCAAAGCCACAATTCTTCAGAAAACTATCGATTTACATCGAGTTTCTGCACAAAGAAGAAGCAGGACAAAGAACTCTCCACTCTGCGCAAATACAATACAGCTTTGAAGATTATAAGTCCACAATATCTTAGGACAGATTCTTCTTAGACCAACTTAGATGTGTACATGAAGAGCTATAATCCGCAGAGTTGTGAACCTTTAGTTGATTGGGATGAATTTGATAAACTGAATACCCTGCTTGATATGAATTTTATGGGAAAACAGATGGGACCTGGAGCATAGTGACTCTGCACGCTATCCCCCAAGTGATCTTCTTCTGATATGTAGTGTTGTACTTGAGTATGAATTGATTTTGGCTGGATGCCACAGAAAGGTTCCCACCCCCCCCAGCCCATTGCATCTTGGTACACAGGAAAATATTGATAAACAATTCAACAATTTTGGTTCAGATTTCAACATCTGCAGGCGTGTGTGTTATCCCTGGTTTGGAATCTATTTTGACATAACTGATTTACAGAAAATTAAAATTACAATCAATAAACATTCTTATTATACTAATTGCTGTCCCTTAAATAAAATTTCTTCAATAACACCTATGCTTGCACAAAACAAAGTGATTAGAAATTCGTGATTTTTAAAAGCCTCCCTCATCCTCGCCCGTCTACAGTATATAATGAAAAGTTGTCAATTGAACATTTTAAAAATTTTTTGCTTAAAATTACAGTAAAGTGTTCAAAATGCTAGTTAATACAATTCTATATACTGAAGGACTAGGTTATTTTGTTTACTGTCTCCTTGAATCGCACGTGCCTTACTTGCATAGTTCATTCTTAAGCTTTTGCTCATAAGTCTCTTCAATATTTTTCACTGACAATTCCCGTCTTTGGAGACCGTCTTCCACACTCCTGTTCTTCTGTTCATGTAAATTCTGGGTCCTGAAATGGGAGAAACATCTTTTTTTTTAATATAAATGTTTTTAAATTTAAACATACAGCACGGGTCTTTCCAGCTCATGAGCCTGTACCACCTAAGTACCCCAATTAACCTACAACTCCCATAGGTTTTGAAGGGTGGGAGGAAACCCACACAGACATGGGAAGAACTTACAAATTCCTTACACACAGCACCGGATTCGAACCCAGGTCACTGCCACTGTAAAAGCCAGTGCTATTCAATCATGAATGAAATCTATATTCAAATACAATTAATATACTTTCTCACAAATTGAAAGCCACAGTTTTCTCATCACCTACCTAATAATCAGATTTTGTACAATTCATAATCCAAAAAATTATTTACCTGTGCATTCTTATTACCTCTCAATTTAAAAAGTACAAATGATTAACCCATCAGAATGGAGTCATTTTTACAGAACATTAAAAATTAGATGCATAAATAAAACCTGCATAAAACCTGTTCCCAATTTTTATGATTCATCACAGGATGTTATTTTGATCTTCAACAGGGAGTCTCATTAATAAGCATAAAACAACATCTTCCAGTCTCACTATGGAGTTAGAGTCAGAACGATTCATTATATTATTGGTGGATGTCAGAACCTACAGGAAGCAAACAAAGCTAGAAATACAAGCAAGATGTCAGGAGGTGAAATGAGATAACAAAGAGGTGATCAAGAAATTACAATGACAATGTAGGCTCCTAATAAACAATATCATCAAGTTGACTAGTTTATTATTTTATCAATTCAGAAATCATGAAAAATATTTGCCAGTCAAATAAATGCCCTTTGCCAACAGCATATTAATTACTCAGAAAACATGCAGGCATATTTCTCAGAGCAATTACCTGTATGTTTCTGTATCTAAAAGAAATGGCAATGCAGAGTGTTGTCAGATAACCTTCCTCCTGAATCTTTCACCCGAAAGAGCATGTGGCATTATGTGACAATAATGGAACCTTTCCCTTTAACAGGGAAGCAAAGATGAATCCACACTTTTCCATTCTGTCATTTAATATTTGTATTTTATTATAAATATATAATGTAACTAATTGCTAACAGCAGAAGTCTCAAGTTACACAAAAAATACCACCAATGCTGTCTCTGCAAAATCATCCAAATTTATTGGATGGTCAAGTGAGCCAGTATCCACTCCAGTATTGCAACCCTTTCAGTACCCAGCTATTTTGGACATCAATGTCATTTGCATAACCAACACCAAGTTCCGGAAACACATCATCTTCCCATGACAGCTTAGAAATGAGATTACAAAGTAAAGATTCAAGAAGGTGATCGCAGCCTATTCGAACAAAAAAATGCAACATTTGAACATTTATGAATAACTGGGACTCTCAGAAACAAAAAAACTATTAATTAAAAAATTGCAAGGGATTGATATATACTAGAGTTCCATTTAGATGCTTTTCTCCTTTAAAATAAACAAAGGTATTGTTCTTATGCTGGCCTCAATGGTCCATGAAAAATCATTCCCCGGAAATAATACATTCTCTTCCCACAAATATTCCACAGAGAGTACATCCAGCATTTTCTATTTTTGTTTCAGATTTCCAATATCTGCATTTTTTGCTTTATTCATATCAATTTACTAACATGTAAAAACACAAATATATCATTGTTTTTTTTTTAAATGTCAATTCTCGACTATTGCGTTTTGTACTTACAATTCAAAGGCTTCAATTCGTTGCCGAAGTTCTACTTCTCTATTACGCAGAGCTTCAATGTCTTTCAATAAACTTTGCCTTTGCATATAGATTTCTTTCTCTTCAACCTATAACAAGATTTTTAAAAATCCTAAATAAATCTGTAAAATAAGTTCATTAGATACTGTACATACTTGTAACAGAAAATATTCAAAATTCCACATCAATACATACCTTAAAATTGATGGATTATCCTGGTTTAAACAGCACCATTAATTTACCACATGTAAAATATTTTAAAACATGAAGGAATTGCAATGCAAGAATATATGTAAACCACACTTAAAGGTAATTTATAATCCAGAGCAAAATTCTCCATTAATAAAAATAACAGCTCCAAAAATACCCAGGAAGTTTCTAACAAACAACACGACTCTCCACTGGCCTCTGATTACCACAATTAATCTAATGATTTCTAGAAACTCAGTGACTGGACTGCACCATAACAGAACTCACCTCACAATTAATTGCTAGTTACAGATTATGAAGCTGAAAAGCAATGCTTTTTTCTTGTCACAAGAAATGTGGGTTAGAATTTATGAAGATAATAGAAAATTAGAAATTAAATTAGATAAATTAAACTATTAGATAATAGTAAATTAGAAATTAGAAAGCCACTTCAGACTAGCACAAATATACAGTTAAAGGCAAAATCCAAAAGTACTCATTATATACTAAGAAAAACTGTTCTGCTGTTTGACTCATCATTCAAAATGGTCTCTCTCAAGCAACCCTCAGAATTGAGGATATCTTGCTTCTCCAATTACAATGAGGCCAATAGAGGACCTGCAAACTCTACCATAGGTGATTAAGGAAGGTGTTGCAAGACAGGTGGGTAACTTGGGTGTAGCGTGCTCCTTCTGCCATTTACAAGCCCAGCAAAGTCCTCTTGCCTTTCCAATTGCTCTTCCATTCTGAGCAATATTGGGTCAGGTGTTAGACCTTTTGACAAAGGCATTGAAAACATCCTCAAATCTTTTTATTTGTCTACTTTGAATCATTTCCTCATGGTGAGAGAATGCTGAAAAGTGTTTGAAAGAGTCTGGTGTCAGTTTTATATTCATGGGTATTGAACACCTTGTAACGGAGACAAGAACTGAATATGCCATAGAAAGAACTACATTGTCCATTTCAATGCAAGATCACTCATTAACAGCACAAAGCCTTGTGACTTCCAAACAAAATTAAAAACAAATTCTAAGTGTAGAGTCCATTCCTTCAGGTTCAATGGAAACTTTTTTTAAAAATTACCTTAAAATATTTTTGTCCCTTCAGTTCTCCCCCCACCCCCCCACTCCCACCCCCATCCCCACACCCCACCAGATACAACACTGTAATTCTAAATTATATTTCCCTCTTCAGGCTCTGGTTTGCTTAGTTAACAATTCTTCATTCTATTTGATTAAAAGAGACACCCAATTGAATGCCCTGTTTACAGCTTCCAAATAAGGTAAACAGGCCTCCATGCCAAATGATGATCCAACTGGACCAAATTGTACAGCAAGTCACAGCAATTAAATTAGGCAAATAAAGGTCTAACAAACAGTGAACAAACAGTGAGCAATGCTTCTAACAAACAGTGAGCAATGCTTCGGAATGGACAACTCCCTACCAACCTGAAACAGGTTTCAACCCAAAACAGCAATCATCCCTTTCCCTCATGGATGATGCCTGACATGCTGAGTTCCTCTAGCAGTTTCCTTTTTGTTCATAAAATCCATCATTCTCTCTGAAAAATCAAAACAGGTTCCTCTCCCTCCCTTCTGTCTTTTAAGGGAATAAATAATTGGAAAAGATTTCCCACCACCCTGCATTTCTCCATCTTTTCTAACAGATTATCAGCTGTGGGTGAAAGTTTTATCTGCATCACTCCAAAAACTGCTCGAATGAAAGTTAGACCTCAACAATTGGAATGGTGATAAGAGTAGAATAAAAGTATGCTTAACCTTAATGCTTGTCCAGTTTCATCTCAGACCATAGTTCATATTGGGGCAGATATAAAACACAGAAAAGACCAATTTAAATTTTTCAGATGAACAGCAGAACAAAGCACAAGGACCTGGAAATTCTTCTTGGTGTGTCAAACTGTTGTTGTTGTATTGTTGTACTAACACACATTTGGGTCCTACTCAAAATCTTGAAATACTCAAAGACACATTTGAAATTGTATTAAAATTTAAGTTTAGAAACAACCATGAAAGTGACCCTCCACAGCCACGCTCGATTCAGTCCCACTGCAGATACATACCAACAACAAAAAAGTTTTTATAAGCACACTCCTACTGGTGGCCAGACAGCAATAGCTGCATGGAAAACAGAGAGCCAATAGGAAAGTAAAAGAGCAGTTCCTGATTCAGTGGAATGGTGTGCACCAGAAGAGGATACACTTGGCACTAGTGAGCTACAGTGTGGTATAAAGCACCCAGAATCTTGGGTGGGAATTTGCTGAAGGGTAGGTCTACACATCTGTACTGCCTTGAAGGTTTCAGATCAGAACAAAGACAGGGATAGCATCATGACAAAATTGCTATGCATACAAGCAAGATGGTTAGCAAGCAATTATACCTGCCTGCAACATGCAGGAAATGATAAGGGCCATAGAGGATGCTATCTTCACACTCTAGCAGCAGGTTGTGAAAAGCCCAAGGACCACAACCCCTACATTGGAGGCCATGTAATACTTCTCTGTTGGATTGGCCACATCTGCACCAGATGTACCGAGATCCAGTTACTAAGGGAGCAAATTAGGGATATGTAGTTGCAGATTGATGACCTGCGGCTTGTAAGGGAGAGTGAGGAGTTAATTGACTCAACTTTCAGGGCGATAAATACTCCAGAACCTGTGTCAGGTAAGTGGGAAACCGTCAGGGGGGGAAAGAAAAAAAGCAAGAAAAATGGAGAGCACACCAGTGACTATCCCACTCAGCAACAGTTATGTGGTGTTGGATTCTGTTGAGGGAGATGACCGGACAGAAGATGGCCACGGGCACCAGGTCAATGGCAATGAACCTGACAGAGTGGTGCAAAAGAAAAGGAGAAATGCAGTAGTTATTGGAGATTCCATTGTCAGGGGTACGGACAGGAGGTTCTGTGAGCCAGATAAGTATACCCACATGGTGTGCTGCCTCCCTGGTGCAAGGGTACAAGATATCACAAATCGGGTCCAAAATATTTTGAGAGGAGAGGGAGAGCAGCCTGATGTCTTGGTACATGTGGGTACAAATGACATTGACAAGAAAAGGGAGGAGGTAATGAAAAGGGATTACAGTGAGCTGGGACGAAAGCTGAAAGACAGGAACACTAGGGTGGTGATCTCGAGATTACTACCTGTTCCAAATGCAAGTGATGAAAAGAATGTAAGGATAAGGAAAATGAAAGTGTGGCTGAGGTGCTGGTGTACAAGGCAAGGATTTGGCTTCTTGGATCAATGGGACCTCTTTTGGAGAAGGCATGATCTTTACAAGAGGGACGGGTTGCACCTAAACCCAAAAGGTGTCAACATTTTGGCAAGTATGTTTGGTACAGCAGTGGGGCAAGGTTTAAACTAATTTGGCAGGGGTATGGGAACCAGAGTGATAGGGAAAAGGGTAGGGAAGATAAAGAAATGGCCAGGAAAAGTAAAATAGGAAAAGTAATGTTGGGAGGAGAAAGTAAAAAATCAGATGGTGCAGTGAGTTTTTGGGTCAATGATAGTGTTAAGAAAATTACAAAGAAAAATAGTGAGCAGAAAAATCAAAAAAGGTTACAGAAGTCACTAGATATTAAAAGAACAAAGAGCATAAGGGCACTTTATCTGAATGCCCGCAGTATTAGAAATAAGGTTAGTGAACTTGAGGCGCAAATCGGTACCCATACCTATGATTTGGTAGCCATCACGGAAACATGGCTACAAGGTGGCCCTAAATGGGAATTAAACTTTCAAGGGTGCAAAGAGATAGACAGGATGGTAAAGGAGGTGGAGTTGCACTCTTAATCAAAGATGAGCTCCAGGCAGTAGTGAGGGATGATATAAGATCTAAAGAGCATAATGTTGAGTCCATTTGGGTAGAGATAAAGAATAACAAAGGGAAAAAATTATTGGTGGGTGTTATCTATTGCCCACTATGTAGCAATAGTTTAGTGGCACAGGAAATAAATAGAGAGATAAGTGAGGCATGTAATAATGATACGGCAGTCGTCATAGGGGACTTTAACTTCCACATAGATTGGGAAAATCAAGTTGGTCGTGGGAGTCTGGAAGAGGACTTCATAGAATGCATCCGCGATAGCTTTCTTGAGCAGCATGTTAAGGATCTCACAAGAGAAAATGCTCTCCTGGATCTAGTGTTGTGCAATCAGATAGGTAGAGTAAATGATGTAATAGTCAGAGACCATCTGGGAAATAGCGATCATAGTATGATTGAATTTCTCATTCAGATGGAAGGGGAAATAGTTAGATCTAAAACTAATATATTATGCTTAAACAGGGGTGACTACCATAGGATGAGGGAGGAATTGGGCAGAGTTGACTGGGAGCACAGGCTAATTGATGAAACAGTTGAGGAACAGTGGAAGATTTTCAAAGAAATATTTTGTAATGCTCAACAAAAATATATTCCAGTCAGGAAAAAAGGCAGCAAGGGAGGGAAAAATCAACCGTGGTTAATAAAGGAAATAAAGGAGAGTATAAAATTGAAGGCGCGGGTGTACAAAGCTGCAAAGAGCAGTGGGAAACTGGAAGATTGGGAAAACTTTAAGAGACAACAAGGAGTTACAAAGCGGGTAATAAGAAATGGGAAAAAGGATTATGAAAGTAAATTTGCACGAATTATAAAAACAGAAAGCAAAAAATTTTATAAATATATAAAATGGAAGAGGGTGGCCAGAGTTAACATAGGACCCTTGGAGGATGAGAAAGGAAAACTGGTAGCAAAAAATGAGGAAATGGCCGAGGCATTAATCAAATATTTTGTGTCAATCTTCACGGTTGAAGACATGTCCAGCAAACCCAAGTGCGGAGTTAAGGATGCGAATGTTGGGGAGGGCCTTGATAAAATAGTTGTTACAAAGGAAGTAGTGATTGAGAAACTAATGGGACTAAAACCAGACAAATCACCTGGTTCTGATTATATGCATCCAAGGGTTCTGAAGGAAATGGCAGAAGTTATAGTTGATGCATTGGTGGTCATATACCAAAATTCCTTGGATTCTGGGCAGGTCCCGGCAGACTGGAAGACAGCAAATGTCACGCCAGTTTTTAAGAAGGGATGTAGGCAGAAGACTGGAAATTATCAGCCAATTAGCTTGACATCTGTAGTTGGAAAAATGCTTGAAGCCATCATTAAAGATGAAATAGTGAAACTTTTGGAACGCAAGGGTTCAATCAGGCAGATGCAGCATGGTTTTAGAAAGGGAAGATCTTGTTTGACAAACTTGTTAGGATTCTTTGAGGATATAATGGGTGCGGTGGATAGAGGGGAACAGGTTGATGTTGTATATTTGGATTTGCAGAAAGCGTTTGATAAGGTCCCGCACAAGAGACTTATCAGTAAGTTACAGGAAAGTGGAGTCCGGGGAAGTATATTGGTCTGGATTGAAAATTGGTTGTCTGACAGGAGGCAGAGAGTCGGGATAAATGGGAGTTTTTCAGGTTGGCAGGGAGTGGTAAGTGGGGTGCCGCAGGGGTCAGTGTTAGGCCCACAACTGTTCATCATTTACATTGATGACTTGGAGGAGGGGACAAAATGTGGTGTAGCCAAGTTTGCGGATGACACCAAATTGAGTGGAAGAGCAAATTGTAATGAGGATGTGGAGAGTCTGCAGAGGGATATAGTTAAGCTGGATGAGTGGGCAAAGGTCTGGCACATGGAGTACAATGTTAGTAAGTGTGAGGTTATCCACTTTGGCAAGAAAAATAAAAGAGCTGAATATTATTTAAAGGGTAAAAAACTACAGCATGCTGTTGTGCAGAGAGACTTGGGAGTGCTTGTGCATGAATCGCAAAAAGTTAGGTTGCAGGTGCAGCAGGTTATTAAGAAGGCAAATGGAATGTTGGTCTTCATCGCTAGAGGAATTGAATTCAGGAATAGGGAGGTAATGTTGCAACTGTATAAGGTACTGGTGAAACCGCACCTGGAGTACTGTGTCCAGTTCTGGTCTCCATATTTGAGGAAGGATATACTGGCTTTGGAGACGGTCCAGAAGAGGTTTACTAGGTTGATCCCTGGGATGAAGGGGTTGACTTATGATGAAAGATTAAATCATCTAGGATTGTATTCGCTCGAGTTCAGAAGAATGAGAGGAGATCTTATAGAAACATAGGATTATGAAGGGTATGGATAGGATAGATGTAGGAAGGTTTTTTGAGCTGGCCGGGGAAACTAAAACGAGAGGACACAGTCTCAAGATTCGGGGGAGTAGATTTAGGACAGAGATGAGGAAAAATAGTTTTTCCCAGAGAGTAGTGAATGTTTGGAATTCTCTAACCAGGGAAGTGGTTGAGGCTGCCTCATTAAACATATTTAAAATTTGGTTAGATAAATTTTTACATGATAGAGGAATTAGGGGATATGGGGAGAAGGCAGGTAGGTGAAGTTAGGTCATAAATTAGATCAGCCATGATCGTATTGAATGGCGGAGCAGGCTCAATGGGCCATTTTTGGCCTACTCCTGTTCCTACTTCCTATGTTCCTATTTCAACAGCAAACCCATCACCGTACCTTCACATTCATGGGGTAGCAGCTGTAGAGGTACTCATGGACAAACAAAAAAAAAGCAGGGGAAAAGAAAATGTGTTTCAATAATACTCATATGTGACTGAGCGCACATTAAGTGATCTCTCAGGACTGCTTTTACTGTACCCTCCATAATATTTGGGACAAAGACATTTTTTTCCTTTATTTGCCCCTGTGCTTTACAGTTATCCATTTTTCACCAAACAATTCACATATGATTAAAGTGCACATTCTAGATTTTATTCAAGGTTATTTGTATACACTCTGGTTTAATAATGTGGAAATTACTTCATTTTTTTTAATGCATAGTTGCCCCATTTCAGGGCACCATAGTGTTTGGGACACTTGACTTCACAGGTATTTGTAAGAGACATCCCCCAAACTTTAGGATTACCAAAATCAACTGTTTGGAACATCATTAAGAAGAAAGAGCATCCTGGTGAGCTCAGTAATGACAAAGGGACTGGTAGGACAAGGAAGACCCTCCACTGCTGGTGACAGGAGAACTCTGAGCTGAAATCAATGAAAAGCAGTCTGGCATATGAGGCGCCATTCTTCAGGTGGGTCAGGACGGAGTGAAGGGTCAAGACGATAGCATCTTCTATGGAATGATTTCTCCTATACGGGGATTGAAATGGGTCCAGTGTCTCTGGGAGGTGTGCTTTGATGTATTCCATCACCATACACTTGAAGCATTTCTTAATGGTGGAGGTCAGTGCTATATATTCTCATTGACCTGTTGAGTTTCTCCAGCATTGTGTTTTTAACCTTCATTCGGGGGCCTACCACCTAGCTCATCAGGGGTCAAAAATGAGAAATGTTGAAACAATGATGCCAGTAGATCATTACAGCGTGGTCTACTCAGTCCTGAGAGATGCACTCAGTCACTTATGAGTATTATTGAAACACATTTTCTTTTCCCCTGCTTTTTTTTTTGTTTGTCCACGAGTACATCTGCAGAAGCAGAAGTGGTCATTATTGAAAAGGGTGTCCATAAAGAGTCTCCTTCCCTTCATGATATTCTGCAATGTCAAAACATTGAATGGGCTTGTGTAGCTTTTCTTTCCTCATGTGTGCAAGATATAAAAGACCCCATTGCATCACTGACAATGAAACTATTTCTCACTACACTATTTAATTTAAAGACAATGAGGTAGAAATTTGACTTCAATCTGAAAAATAATGAATTTTCAACCCAATCAGTTAAGTATTAGCATTTAAGTAATTCACAATATTCAGTTACAGAAAGCCAATTTATTTTTCAAGCATATTTAAACCTACTTCCTGCTGTTTCTGAAGTCTCTCAATAGCATTCTTCTCTCGTGCGATCAATGTTTCAGTTTTCAACTGGTACATTTTATCTAGTTTCAATCTGTGTTCTTCTCTGTCCTTCCTTGACCTCTCTTTCTCTTCAACCTGAATTTTAGCTAATTCCACGTCCTTAAAATGCTGCAGCTATAACAAAAAAAAACTGGTTAAGTTTCTTGAACGCCAAGTTAAATTTTTAATCTAAAGCAAATAGTGTCAACTGTAATATGATTTGAGCAGCCTTGCATCATAGCTAATTACACATATGGTTAAGGTAAACAGCATTTCAGAACAATGTAAGATTTATAAAAAGAGAAATTGCTGCAATAGCAGAAACTCTCAACGACAACAGCATTTGATGGACCCAAAATAATTTCACCCATGATCTTCAGGAGGATTGGGGAAAAAAAACAAATCATTATCCAACAAGCATGATCTGAAACACTAAGCTGGCAATCTCCAGTAGCCAAGGGATCTGGGAAGTGGATGCAACATCTATGGAACACAATAAGAAAATTCCAGGAAGACTGAAGATTATCAGGAACTACCAATACAACAATCTTGAAAATACAGGTATTATGACAAACGATCAATTCTGGATTCAAGAACATTGAGAATGCAGCCAAAAATTTGAAAACAATGAGAAGGTTTCCAACAGTGCAAGGTGTCTGGAATTAAGGACTCAATTCAGATTTGAGGAAGATCAATCTGGTAGAATGTTGAAAAGTTGGCGGCATGGATCAGGAGCCAGTGATCGGGATTTGAATCCAGTGCTGTCTGTAAGGAGTTTGTATGTTCTCCCTGTGTCTGTGTGGGTTTTCTTCAGGGGTTCCAGTTTCCTCCCACAATTCGAAAAATGTACCGAGGGTGTAGGTCACACATGTCAAACTCTGGCCTGCGATATAATTATATTTGGCCCGCAAGATCATTTCAAAAATGTATTAGAGGTGGCATGCTGGCCGCTGTGCCAGTATAGCGCATGCACAGTAATACAACAAATTCCAGAATGCATTGGCGTCAGCCTGCTAATCGACCCCACCTCCTCTGTTTACATTGCAGGGTCTCACCGTGGACTCTGGTTTTGGGGTCTGGCCGGTGTCAGGGGAAGCCAAGGCCGCTTCCCAGCGCCCGGAACCGGAGGCCTCGGGCCTGACCTCGCCAGGACCGTTGCCCACTCCCCCTCCCTGCCGCAGGCCGATCCGCGACTCACGGTGACGGGGCCGCTGATCCGCCGAGATGCCGCCCTGCAGCGAGAGCCGATGCCCCCGCACTGTCGTTGTCCAACCCGATCGCCCGCAAACCCCATCGCCCGCAAACCCCGCCCTCCCACACACAGGCCTGAGTAAGTATTATGAACTTTAATCTCAGGATAAAATGATCTTCCAATAGTTTCACGTCACAGTGATAAATATATTCCTGGTTAAAAATGGTCCTGCACCTGGATACAAGCTCATTAGGCATAAAACTTGAAAAGTGTGTAAATCAAAGGATATCTGTACCAATGGAAAAAGGGCATGGCAAATAACCCTGCTAGAGTTCATGCCCACAATCAGTCACCCATTTGATTGTTTCAGGAATCATGTTATTCTCCCACATTCTCAATAGCCCTCAGATTTTACTATTCGACAGCACACTAGCAACATTTGACAAATCCTCTATAGAGAAATATTATTTATTGAATATTTTATTTCTCATTTGTTAATGCTTCTGGAAAGAGTTTATCCAAAACTATTATTAAACATTTATTTTAATAAGAAAAAGTTTAACATTACATATGTTACAAGAAGAGAAAACATGCAGATGTTGTTGAAAATGTTCAATTAATATTTAGTTCGGCCCTCGACTTAGTCCAAGTTTTTAATTTTGGTCCTCTGTGAATTTGAGTTTGACACCCCTGGTGTAGGTTAATGGGATGTAAATTGGGCGGAATGGACTGATGGGCTAAAATGGCCTATTACCATGCTCTATGTTTAAATTTTAAGATGTCAATAAAAATCAGGTGCAATATTTTTCAGTCCATCAACCTAACACCCCCCCCCACCCCCGATATCAGTGCTTGTATTACACCAACTTTGCTTTATGTCCATTCCAACCACTATGCAATTTGTGCATCTTGTTTCATTTAAGGGAAATAGCATTAATGGAATACCACTAAGAAATAAAGAATACATGAAAGATTACTCTTCTTATCCTGTTGATAAACAAGATTGTATTAATTCGATGCATTATAGATTTTGAAAGTAACACCAATACAAAAACACTACTTACCCAATTTTTTTAAAATATTCATGGCTACAGTGGTATCACAAGCTTGAGATCAGATGGTGCAAAAAGCTTGCAACTCCTATGTTAACTATTGTTACAATGGATATTGATAATGTTGGAACTGTGCTCCATTAGTAAAATGCAGAAAGAACTTCTGTTTAATCAATGGATGCTCCTATTTCATTGCATATGAATAATCCAGTTTCAAATGAAGGGATAGCATTGGAACCTGTCCTTGATAAAACCTACGAGATTTTACACATTGGGCAGGATTATGCTCAATCTAGACAGCAGCACGTGGCCACCCTCTCGCTGCAATTTCTGTAGCCATACATATTTTGTGGCTTTACAGAATTCTTTCGACAGCTCAGTACTATCAAATTGGTTTCAAGTTTCTCCAATAATTGGAGATGCTTCAAAACTGATTTATGCTACAAAATGTATCAAGTCATAACTTTAGTTACATTTCCAGAAATTACCAGAAAGCAAATATCAACAAACTACTTTTACAAGGTTTGCCATCCAATTCAAATCAATAGGGAAGCACTACTAAACACCTACCTTCCAGAGTTTCAATTTAGTGAACCTGTGCACCACTCTTGGACTAGCTGGCAAGTTGAGCAGTGGAAAATAAAGGCAGGGTGCAGACAACTGAGGCAGGGTGCAGACAACTGAGGCAGGGTGCAGACAACTGAGGCAGGGTGCAGACAACTGAGGCAGGGTGCAGACAACTGAGGCAGGGTGCAGACAACTGAGGCAGGGTGCAGACAACTGAGGCAGGGTGCAGACAACTGAGGCAGGGTGCAGACAACTGAGGCAGGGTGCAGACAACTGAGGCAGGGTGCAGACAACTGAGGCAGGGTGCAGACAACTGAGGCAGGGTGCAGACAACTGAGGCAGGGTGCAGACAACTGAGGCAGGGTGCAGACAACTGAGGCAGGGTGCAGACAACTGAGGCAGGGTGCAGACAACTGAGGCAGGGTGCAGACAACTGAGGCAGGGTGCAGACAACTGAGGCAGGGTGCAGACAACTGAGGCAGGGTGCAGACAACTGAGGCAGGGTGCAGACAACTGAGGCAGGGTGCAGACAACTGAGGCAGGGTGCAGACAACTGAGGCAGGGTGCAGACAACTGAGGCAGGGTGCAGACAACTGAGGCAGGGTGCAGACAACTGAGGCAGGGTGCAGACAACTGAGGCAGGGTGCAGACAACTGAGGCAGGGTGCAGACAACTGAGGCAGGGTGCAGACAACTGAGGCAGGGTGCAGACAACTGAGGCTCTGACTTCCATTTTGAACATGTAGATGGAAAAGTCAGAGACATTCTTACCTGTCAGAAAAAAAACTGCTGCGGCTTGTTATGTAGCAAAAGGCAAACATTTCAGCCCAATAATCTCCCCTTTCCCAATACAATCTGAAATCAAGCACTTCTGTTCATCCAGCAATAATTGTCATCAAACAAAGTAACCAGGTTGAATTTTTTTTTCTCCCAGATGAAACCAAATAGTAAAAGTCACCAATTTTACTTTGAGACAAAGATCTTCAGATGATGCAAAATCAAAGCAAAATAAAAAAATCAAGGAAATACTCTGCAGGTCAGGCACTGTCTGTGGGGAAACAGTCTGAATGTTATGCAGGAAATGATATAAATATTGGGGAACACAAAATTAAATTAAGGCAAAAACATTACATCTTTCAAACATTATCCTACTGCTTGGTGACAACCTACATTTATCATAGGTGCACTGACTGTGTATCCTCTAACAATTTCAATGGTGGTACAGCACAGCATCACCAATAACTTCTGTATTTAATTGCACACATTGGGCATTTTGTTCTTTTGGTTACTGTAAATTAAACTATTAAATATTTTCCTAATACGGAAAGACTAGATTATATAACATTAGAATGTGATTAAAAATGACAATAGTATATGTTGCACTACCTCTTGATTGAACTCCACTTGAAGCTGTTCTTCTATTTGATTACGATATTTAAGCAGTTTTGTTTCCCAAAAATCCTCTTGCACATTGGCTGGTTGAAAAGCAGCATATTCTTCATCAATCATTTGTAATTTATCAACTGTGAAAATATAAATTGAAAAATGAAATACTGAGGACAACAGCAAAACAACAAATCAGAAGGGAGCATTAGAAAATTAATTTTTTTTTTTACACTCCAAGAAAAGTGCAGAGAACAAAACAAAGGACTCTACATCACCTTTGTTGACCTCACCAAAGCCTTCGACACCATGAGCAGGAAAGGGCTTTGGCAAATACTAGAGCGCAACGGATGTCCCCCAAAGTTCCTCAACGTGATTATCCAACTACACGAAAACCAACAAGGTCGGGTCAGATACAGCAATGAGCTCTCTGAACCCTTCTCCATTAACAATGGCGTGAAGCAAGGCTGTGTTCTCGCACCAACCCTCTTTTCAATCTTCTTCAGCATGATGCTGAACCAAGCCATGAAAGACCCCAACAATGAAGACGCTGTTTACATCCGGTACCGCACGGATGGCAGTCTCTTCAATCTGAGGCGCCTGCAAGCTCACACCAAGACACAAGAGAAACTTGTCCGTGAACTACTCTTTGCAGACGATACCGCTTTAGTTGCCCATTCAGAGCCAGCTCTTCAGCGCTTGACGTCCTGCTTTGCGGAAACTGCCAAAATGTTTGGCCTGGAAGTCAGCCTGAAGAAAACTGAGGTCCTCCATCAGCCAGCTCCCCACCATGACTACCAGCCCCCCCACATCTCCATCGGGCACACAAAACTCAAAACGGTCAACCAGTTTACCTATCTCGGCTGCACCATTTCATCAGATGCAAGGATCGACAATGAGATAGACAACAGACTCGCCAAGGCAAATAGCGCCTTTGGAAGACTACACAAAAGAGTCTGGAAAAACAACCAACTGAAAAACCTCACAAAGATAAGCGTATACAGAGCCGTTGTCATACCCACACTCCTGTTCGGCTCCGAATCATGGGTCCTCTACCGGCACCACCTACGGCTCCTAGAACGCTTCCACCAGCGTTGTCTCCGCTCCATCCTCAACATCCATTAGAGCGCTTTCATCCCTAACGTCGAAGTACTCGAGATGGCAGAGGTCGACAGCATCGAGTCCACGCTGCTGAAGATCCAGCTGCGCTGGATGGGTCACGTCTCCAGAATGGAGGACCATCGCCTTCCCAAGATCGTGTTATATGGCGAGCTCTCCACTGGCCACCGTGACAGAGGTGCACCAAAGAAAAGGTACAAGGACTGCCTAAAGAAATCTCTTGGTGCCTGCCACATTGACCACCGCCAGTGGGCTGATAACGCCTCAAACCGTGCATCTTGGCGCCTCACAGTTTGGCGGGCAGCAACCTCCTTTGAAGAAGACCGCAGAGCCCACCTCACTGACAAAAGGCAAAGGAGGAAAAACCCAACACCCAACCCCAACCAACCAATTTTCCCCTGCAACCGCTGCAACCGTGTCTGCCTGTCCCGCATTGGACTTGTCAGCCACAAACGAGCCTGCAGCTGACGTGGACTTTTTACCCCCTCCATAAATCTTCGTCCGCGAAGCCAAGCCAAAGAAGAGTAGAAGCTGATTCTGGCCATTGAAACCCATGCCATCCAATTACACCTAATCAACCTACAACCTACAGGATAGGAGGAGTGCCTGGGGAAACCCTATATACACACACAGACAGCCCCAAATTCAAACCCAGGTCACTGGCACTATAATAATGTCATGCTAAACTGCTACTATTCTGCCCTAGAGATGATAAATCATTAACAAAGTTCATCAGATTCACATTGGAAAATAGTTGTAATTCCATTTGCTGCACAAGTTTAAATTCATTATCATCCTACAGTACATACACAAGATGAAACCGTGTTTCTCTGGACCATGATGCACACACATGCACTGCACATAGTTCCACACAGCACAATTATTATACATACATAAAAATATTATACAAAATAAATATGTATGAATAATTTACTCAATTTCATTCACAAGACCCAAGATCACTGGATACCATTCATCAATCTCACAGCCTTTGGGAAGAGTTATTTCCCAGCCTGGGACTTGATTTTGATGCCTCCTTTCTGATGAAGTAGATTAAAGATGGTAGAGATCCTAAACAATTCTTTAATTGCCTAATTAAGCAGTGCTTCTGGTGAATTCTGACAATAGAGGAAAGGGAGGCCCCAATGATTTTCTCAGCTTTTTAATTAACCTCTGTATTGACTTTATTTTGTGGATGGTTCTTTTTGACCCCCTTCGTCCAGGTTCAGGTAGTGTTCTATTCTTCAGTAAACATATCGGAAGGAAGGGACGACTCAAACACTTTGTTTCCCAGTACTTCTTTATTTTCACACAAGCTTGGTGGGAGGTCCATCACACCCCATAGAGGATCAAGGAGCTCCCCAAACAAACAAATATATGGATTTGTATATTCCTGACATGATCTAACTTAACCAATCACAAAACAGTCTTTTCCCATGTGACAAACATCATCCTATCAGCATTAAACTATGCACTATTCATCTACAAATCATATTATTTTGCGAACCAAATCACAGAAACTGGTTCCCCTTTCTTCAGACATTCCTCTTACAAGTCTGAAGAACTCCCGGCTAGTGAAAATTTACTAGCTCGGTTGTGGTTACGAGGCAACACCCATCATGGGGTCTCTCATTTTTCTTAAAGTATTTATGGCCCTCAAAACATTCTTTCACACATCAGCAAGGCACATACAGTATAGGCATTGGTTAACACTGATCAATATACATCAGTCTACACTAAGCTGACCCTTAATTCCACACTTTGCAGCTACCATACCAGACGATGATGAACCAAACACGACACTCTCAATTGTGCTCCGGTAAGGCATTTTCAAGGTAGAAACCGGTAGCTTTGCCCTCCTCAACTTCCTTAGGAAGTGTAGGCACTGTTACGTCTTCCTGACTAATCTATCCAGGATAGATCAACTATTACATGCACACCAATAAATTGTGCTCCGAACTCTCTCTAAAATGGAGCCATTGATGTTTAGTAGAGAGTGGTCGACTTTCATCCTCCTGAAATCCATAATCATCTCCAATATGGCTTCCCACTTCAGCTATTTTTTGACTACCCACAAGAACAGCACCTGAAATATTCATAGAAGCTGCCTGACCTATACAGGGGCATTCCAATTTCCTCTACCTTATAGAATAAGCTCTCAGTCCAACACTGTACAAATAATTACAGTACACTGTACAAATATGTACAGTGGCACCTTTAAGAAAAACTACAAAAGAGAAAAGTCCACCCCAGATCCTTACCAATAGATTCCTTGTACTGTGAACTATGGCTGGTCTGAACCTCTGCATCTCGAGAGTCCTTTGTTAGACAATTATCAGTCAGTTCCATCAAGAATTGAATAAGAAATCCTAATGACAATAGAAGCATTAAGAACCTGTTAAGAAATCTTTTGTTTGAACATTTACAAAAGGATTTCTAGTTTTTCCAAATGTATTACTGCAAATTTAAAACTAACTCTATTACCCTTTTTGTGGTCCTTTTGAAGATTTGAGATCTGAAGTTGGAAAAATAAAACACACGTCATGCAATATGTTAAAGAAACAACTCATTAACTATCAGATTTGTTTATAATATAATCAAACTCGTACTCACAATGGATTGGTAAAGGTCTGATCTTGAGCTGACTTTCATTATCTTTAGTAGATCTCTTGCTGTAAGTACCTTCAAAAAATTACAGCAAAATTAAATTCATAATTTGCTGATGGATAAACTCCATCACCAAGAATGTGCGAACAAGAGGTCACTCCACCAATTTCAATGCTCACATATTTTCAGTCAGGCTGCCTGGTATTAACTTGCCAGTTGTAGAAATAAAATGGAACAAAGAAAATATACCGATGAAGCCCTGTACCTTCTTTTTGATGGTTGAAACTTCTGTGCACTAGATGGAAAGGGTTTACAATTTCTCTCACCCTATTTAGACAATGCTCCCAGTAATCTATAGTGGAAAGGGAGCCCCTGTGATCCTTTTCTCTGTTTTAATGACCCTCTGTACAGGCGCACGCCAAGTTACTTTGTGCTGTCCACAATGGAACTCTTCATGTGCAGTGAAGAATGGTCAACCTTTAACCCCCCCTAAAGCCCACAATCATCTCCTTTGTCTCGTCCATGTTGAGACTCGGGTTGCTATTCTCAAACCATTTTGAGGCTTTCAATCTTCTCTCCATAAGCTGACTCATCACTGTGGCTGATGAGGCCAACAACTTTGAATCATCCATAAATTTGATCATTCTATTGTAACTAAATCTGGCAATGCAGTTGTGAATCAGCAGCGTGAACAGCCCTGATGTGCACCAGAGATCAGTGTGATGGGGCTTGACGTCTTTCCAGCAAGAAGTCCAAAATCCAATTGCAGAGAGGGGTCTTGAGTCCCTGCGAGGTCAGTTTATCCTCCAGCCTCTGAGGTATCATCATGTTGAATGCTGAGCTGAATTTAATGAGCACCTGACCAGAAGACAGCATCACCAGCTTTTAACATAAAGTAACAACAATCTAATAATCATCTATCAATGATACTGAAATGGAGAGCTTCAAGTTCTTCGGAGTGAAGATCAGCAACAATCTGTCCTGGTTCAGCCACAACGACGCTACGACCAAAAAAAACAGAATGACAATTCAAGTTTCTAATAAGCCTTAGGAAATTCAGCAGATCCCTAATGTCTTATAGATGCACCATAGAAAGCATCCTGTCCTTCTGCATGCCAGCATAGTACTGGAACTGTTCTGCCCAAGAGGGCAAGAAAGTGCAGAATTGCGAGCACAGCGCAGGCCATCTCACAAACCAAACCTGATTGATCAAATCAATTTATACCTCCGAACGCCAATATTAATCACCCTGATTACACTCTCTTCTCCCTTTTCCATTGGGAAGAAGATGCATCATCTTGAAAACACCAACCTCCAGATTCAAAGACAGCATGTTCCTTCTTGTTATCAGACTTTTTAATGCTGGTACTTAACTATGCTTTACATGTTGACTTGTCTCAATAGCACAGATCTTTTCATTGTAACTTGATACCCTGACAACAATTCCACAAGCTCCCACTTCATTTGAATTCAATTTGTTACCATGGTGCCCAAAATCAGATTACAATTGTTTTAAATACATTTATAAAACTTAACAGCAAAAACATACCTTTGGGCTAATTATTTTGGAGGAAAAAAAAACACTGCCTGTCCAATCGACAAGTACTGATTTCAAACTATACCAATAATTTGCTGTTATTTGCACCTCAAATCAGCTGCTTCTTGGTGGCAATAATCAGGGAATTATTTTAAAAAAATACAATGTTACCTTCTCCTTTTCTAAGCCACATTCTGGATAGAAGACAGAGAGTGAGTATTCATATCCCGTCCTGCTCAAGTGGTCAGCAACAATACTATTTGCAGCCATAATCAATAGGGAATCTTCCTCAGTAGAAGGATGTTGATGACGATTACTGCATGAAAGTAAATGTCCATTTAAATCAGGGCGTGTCAGTTCATGAACCAACTGATTTCGAAGCTGAGACTGTCAAGAGAAAATGTATCAATGAGTTAATAAGCCAAACTTTTGAAGAAATTTGCTTGCAAGCATGTGGACTTCTATAATTCACACAAGTTATTATTATTTAATGTGGATTAAATACTGGACACTGTACAAATTAGCATTCCTGGAAACTAAAAGTTTGCACACCCAACCTCAGGGTATAATATAGAAAAATGAATTAGGTAGAGCGAAAATAATTATAAATGAATTCCCAAAGATTCCTAAATTTCAAAGTTACACAATTGATTTAAAAACTACATGCAAACATCAGAAAGTAGCTGTTTAATACCCATCTATAATCAATTTAGTGCTGCAACTTAATTATTTATATTTTAAGTGATCTTCAAGGATCACAAAGTAACAATAAGGAAACTTTATTTTGCTTCCAATGCAAGCACCATATTTTTCCACTTTATATATAACCATGTATTTGTCCAAGCATTCAATATTCAGAAGTATTGGCAGAGCAGACATGTGACATCACATAGAACCACAAGATTCCTTTTCCTGGGAGCCTGGCAGAATTTCTACTTATCGGCTGTGCAAAAACCATGCTCAAGATCCATATACAAGAGAAATGTAAACAAACCGTGCAATAGAGAAAAAAAATTCAGTAATAAATAATGTGCAAAGTAGGAGTCCTTAAATTGTGTTTGTTGTTTAGGAGTTTGATGCTGAAAGAGTAGCAACTGTTCCTGAACCTGGCGCTACAAGTGTTGTAACACCTCTACTGGCTTCCTTAAGGTAGCAGCAAGAACAGAGCATGTCCTGGGTGGTGTGGATCCTTGATGATTGCTGATGCTCTCTAACAGCTGCATTCCATGTAGATTTTCTCATTGATAGGTAAAGTTTGCCTCTGATGTACTGTGCTTGGCCCACTACCTTTTGCAGGGCTTTCTGCTCAGAGGTATTGGCGCCCCCATACCAGGCCGTGAAGCACCCAGTCAGTACACTTTCCACTACACATCTGTGGAAGTCTGTCAGGGTTTTCAATGTCATACCAAATGTCACAAACTCCTGAGGAAGTGGAGCCACTGGCGTGCTTTCTTCATGATGACATTAGTTTGCTAGGTCTAATATAGTAACTCCCAAAATTTAAATTTCAGATCCAGTATCATAATTTATTGTCATGAATATATCATAAAATTTGCTCACCCTCTCCACCTTTGATCCACAATCGATCACTGAATTGTACACCTCTGGTTTTCTGTTCCTAAAGTCCACAAACAACTCCTTGATTTTGGTGACACTGATGTGAGGTTGTTGTTAGTACATCATTCACCCAAGTTTCCAATCTCCCTCCTGGATGCTGATTCATTGCCCCTTTTTATACAACCTATCATAGTGTTGTCAGCAAATTTTAGATGGTGTTGCTGTTGTACTGAGTACAACAGATCTATGTTAATACAAATCATTACTTTAATGTTAAAACTATATTTTATCTAGATATGGCTTAATAAGGTAGTTTGGGTGGCTACAGGGGACAAAGGCAACACATTAGCAATTTAAACACACATGGTTATTCGAGGTAAAAGACAAAAGCCAGTTTGAAATGAAAATGGATGCTGATTGAAGTTAGAGTCAAGAAGATGAAAAGGATTTATGATGGTTCTTGGGATAATGGAAACAATAGGTGTTAGTTCAAACTCGTGGCCATTTTAGTTCTGAGGAAAGCAGACTTCTCAGAGACATAACTGGACTTGAATGTTTTTACCACATTCATATCAAAAGACCTTACGAGTTTCAAAGACGGAAATGATGTCACATACCATGTGACATGAGAAGTTGGCTGGAAATATATTATTGAATTCAGACATTTTTGGTTCAGTTCAGAGAGTATAGAAGTCAAAACTCTGTGATACCCAGAGGTTGGAATCTTGTGAAAGACGGGATTGAATTACAGTAACCAGAATAGGTGCTGTTGTGTGTTACTCCTGGAAAAAGGGGAACACAGAATAAATGGCTTTTGAAATAAGGAAGACCATTTTGCTGACTCTTCGGGAAAAGAGGACAGAATTCTACTTGGTCAATTTTTGTAAGACTACTTCATTTAACCCTTGTCTGGGTTTGTGAATTCATTGTGGAAGAAAATAGCCACATTTGCTGTTTCTTTGAAAAGAGGACAGATTCTTTGTGTGGAAAACAGATTTCAAAATCTTCAGTAACAAGGTTTGATCCTGGGAAGACAGGAATTGTATTCTCCTTTTCACAGAAGGTACATTGGTGGCTCAAAACATTGTCTCGCCTATTTAAAGAATATCACTCAAGACATCTCTTCAAAAGAATTGTGTGTAAAGAGGCCTGAAGATAGGATTCTTAAAAGCACTTTATAATTATTTCTGAAATGAGAATTTAAGACCTTCAAGCAAGACTAAAATGATGCTGAAGTTTTAATAATTGACTTTTCAATGTGGGACTTTAATTATACACACACTTTACATTTGCGCATAGTGGGGTTAAATTTAGAGGTAAGTTTAGAGAATTGTAAGAAATGTTATGTTATCAATCATTTAATTAAAAACTATTATTTTGAATTTTCCATTGCTGTTCCTTTGTTAGTGTTAACAAAGCCCTTTTAGTCCTAAACAAAAAAATTTAAATGGGTATGTTAGTTTAAATTTGCCAACTCATTTTCTAGCCTTTGGGTGTCACGGTCTTGAACAAAGCAAGTACACTGCATTGCTCACTGACTTTCTCGCTCTACTGGCCCCCAATTTCCACAATACGGAGCCAGCACATGGTGTGCAACACCACATTGAGACCACTGGACCACCCATGTACATGCAGGTGCAGCAAATGCCCCAAGATAAGTTCCTCCAAGCCAAGGCCGAGTTTGCCATGATAGAGGAATTGGGAATCATCCGCCATTCCAACAGCCCATGGGTTTTGCCACTACACATGGTCCCAAAGAATTCTGGCTGCTGGCGCAACCGTACCGGACAGATACCCCATCCCACACATATAGGATTTTGCTGCACAACTCCAAGGTGCCAGATTATTTCCAAAGTCAATCTGGTGAAGGGCTACCACCCAGTGCACCAGAACAACCTCCAGAAGATGGCCATAATCACCCCGCTTGGCTTCTTCGAGTTCCTGAGAATGCCATTCGGGCTGAAAAATGTAGCCCAAACATTCCAGCGCCTCATGGACGTAGTGGCAAGAGACCTGAAGGGGATTTTAGTGTACCTGGACAACATTCTCATTGCCAGCCCAGACCCCAGGGCCCAGAAAGAACATTTAAAATGCCTGTTTGCCTGACTGCAGACTTTCAGGCTAACCATCAATCTGTCCAAGTGCCAGTTCGGTTTGTCCACCATCAACTTCCTTGAGCATCACATCTCCAGTGAAGGAGCAACACTTTTGCCTGACAAGGTCAAGGCCATTCAGAACTTTCCCAAGCCCAAAACCCTCAAAAGCCTGCAGGAATTCCTTGGAATGGTGAATTTCTATCATCCCTTCCTCCCAGGAGCAGTAGCCACCATGCAGCCTCTCTTCGACCTCGTTAAAGCAGGGAACAAGGAGCCAAGCTGGTCTGAGGAGGCACACCAGGCATTCGAAGAGACCAAAACAGCACTTTCCAAAGCTACATTCCAAGCACACCCAGATCCAGACTTACCCCTATCATTAATGATAGACATCTCAGACCAGTCAGTGGGTGCAGTGCTGCAACAGTGGGTGGATCACCAGAGATGACCACTTGCTTTCTTCAGCAAACACCTCTGACCACCCGAGCTGAAGTACAGCACTTTTGATTGCGAGCTGCTGGCAATGTACCTGGCCATACATCCTCGAAGGCCAAGTGTTAATGGCCTACATGGACCATAAGCTGTAGATTTTGTCTTTGTAAGACAGGACAAACCAGGTTACCCCCCTCCCGCCTTATGAAAGGCCTTTCAAGGTACTGAGAAGGGAAGGGTCTGTATATACTCTAGACATTGGAGGCAGGCATGACATATTTACAGTTAGCCGCCTCAAGAGAGCCCACTTGGACTATTCAGAGCTCTTTACTACGGTGCTGGGAGCGCCCAACCAAAGACAATCTCCCAAACCTCACCTAAAGAGACTGCGATTCTGGTGGGGGGGTGGTGGTGTAGCGGGCTAGATCAACCCCTCACACAACGGGCTGAATCACCATAGTGAACAGCCAGTGCAACAGAGCACAGGAGCTTTCCTTCCACCGCGCAGAATCTCCAGGCTGCAGGAGCGCATTGCCAAGGGAACGGCCAGGCCTCACAGCAGCATAATAACATCACTCCCGTGAGCCTGTCACCTCCCCTAAAAATGAACATGCGTGGTTTTAATAGACGGCAGTTACTGGTTTACATGCTTGGTGTGGGCAGGATTTATTTCAGCAGCTCTGCCTCTAGCAGTGCTACATATGGGTCTTTTAAATTTGCCTTTTATATATCATTCCTACAAAAATGCAATTTATTGTGGTAAATACCTTTAAAGAATCTAGGACACCTCGATTTTTGAATGTCTGATAAAGTCTTCTCCGAAGCTCTTCTGAAGAAATAGCTTGACTAGATCCAGAAGCCATGTTAGATTTTATTTGTAAACTGCAACACATTAAGCCAAAAAAACTTACATTACAAAATGTAAACATTGAGATCAATAATCATGATTAGAATATCTGAAATAACTATTCGTGGTGATACGTATATGTAACTGCTGATGGATTGCTTGCCCATCCCCCACTTTTAACTCGCTCCCTGGTAACTCTTCCCCTTGTGACCTTGGAATAGAGGTCGACACCCTTCTCCATCCTCAGTCGAGCACTTGGAATCAGGCTCGATACAAGTCTAAAGTATAATAAAGTCTATTGTTCCTCACTCTACGGCTTTGGAGTTATTGATAGAGCCCATCACTGTTTTAAAAAGTATAGTTACATAATATCAGCAAATAAACTATGTGGAAATACACATTAATAACTGGTTGAAACTAAAGCTTCCACAATTCCTGTAATCAGTCATGGTCAACACAGAAATTGCTGGAGGAACTCAGCAGGTCAGGCACCATTCAGGGATGGTAATAGTCAATGTTTCAAGTCTGAAATCCTTCATTAGGCATAGCAACAAACAGACAGAAGTACAAATAAAAGAATGGAGAGGAAAGAGGAGTGCAAGCTGGTAGATGATTAGTGAATATAGGTGAGAGGAGGCAGAAATGTGAAAAGTTGGGAAGTGAAGGGAGGAAGAGGCCAATCAGTGTGTGTCCTCCTCAGCACTTGGCCTCTTCCTCCTGACATTCTGTGCTTCTTACTCTTTCTCCCCCCCCCCCCCACATTTCTTTCCTTCTTACCTATATTCATCTATCACATGCCAGTCTAAGCTCCTCTCCCTCCCTCCCTTTTTTATTTAGGCTTCTGCCCATTTCTTGCTATTCCAGATGTTCCCCTAACTGTTGCTCCAGAATTTGCACTCTCTTGATTATGATTGTTTTATTCTGACTGTTCCTGTGTAACTTCTGCAAAACCTGCATACGCTACTCAAACTCAAGCAGAGCACTAAACCCTTTGTCACCCATAGTTCCTTCATTTGACTCCTTAAAGATTCTTCACAGCATCTTCCTCAGCCCAATTGCCACATCTCCAAACAGAAGACTTGTCCAAGTCCTATCTACTTGACATAAAGCTTCAATCATCCAGAACCAAACCGAAAAGAAAAAAAATCTAACATTTGCCAATTTTACCATGATCCAATTCTTTCACGCCTCAATTTCAAAGCATTTGATCCATCATCAAACCTATGCATGAACGAGGGACCTCTAACTTGACACCCACGCTCGCCTGTGCAAATCACTCTGCAAATTCAGCTTTAACTCAACACAGAAAGAGACCAGAGCTGATAGACACCGTGTCGTTAAGGTAGTCATTCCCAACCTTTTTCTTCCAACTCACATACCACTTTAAGTATTCTGTATGGTCATTGGTGCTCTGTGATTAATAAGGGATTGCTTAAGGTGGTGTGTGAGTGGGAAGGGAAGGTTGAGAACCACTGACTCTAGACCCAATTGTTACCAAAATATTTTGCTGGAGAAAAATTGTCATTGGCCCATTTCCTTTGGTGTTATCAAACCATGCACATAACAAGTCAACTAGGCATGATTAAAACAGTGGTATTTCTTTCCACCCACATCCCACCTTAAGCAATCCTTTACTAATCACAAAGCACCTATGGCCTAGGGAATACTTAAAAGTGGTCTGTGAGTTGGAAGAAAAAGGTTGGGAACCACTGCTACACAGATGATACCATTCATCATAAGTGTATACATTATAAAGCATAATGAATGATAGAAGTAATGCTGGCACAGCTGGAGAGAACCAATGCCAGATTTTCCAGCCCTCAGCACTATGAATTCGGATTCCACGTGCAGAACTAAATGGGTAAGTTTAACCTTGTCGAAATTCTACCCCCTTCGTTTCTTTCCACTCAACCTCCCTTCGAATTTTTTTTTCCTCGACAGTGACAACTTGTGCAAAAGCAAACGGGCTGCAATTCCGAGCATGAAGGCCGCCACGGTGCAGCCCCAAGCCATTGCTCCCTCCAACCCTCTTACCTCCACCTTAGGCGCATCCAACCCTGCCAGGCCTCCTTCCTTGAAGAAAGACGGGGGAGGGGGGCCTTGACGCCTGACATCACGCTCCGGCCGTTACTCCGGTAACCGCGGGACGCCGGGCTGAAGTCACCACTGCGACTCAATCGGAAGCGCGATGCGGATTGGTTACAAAGGGCTCCGGAAGACGCCAGCCAGCGATTGGTTCGGGTGTTGACGGTGCATTGCCCTTTTGATCGGCCTGGGATTCATTGCGGTGGTCAGTGTTGGCTGGTGCGACCCATTGAGTGACGGGCCCGCCCCCTCCAGCAGCAAGGCTGGTTTGGCGAAGACGAGGTATTTAATCCCCTGTTAATCGCAAGCGCTTGGTCCCGGCTGCTGGTGACTGGCTCTTGCCATCCCCGGGTTCGGGAGCCCTGACCCTCCCCCCGCCGTTGATGGTGTTTGTGTTCGCCTGAAGTTACTCCTGGCAGCGTCTGAGCTTAAACAAAGGTCTGTCTGAAATCAGGACGGAACGAGGAGAAGATAATGTTTTTTTTTATTTAGTCACTGAAATTCGGGTGATAAGTTCCAGATTTTCCACTGAAAATGCAAACGAGCTTCGTGGTTTTATTTAACTTCTGCAGGGGAATGTAGAAAAAAGTACTACTACTGGAATATTAAAGATTAGTTTGCAATTGCAGTTTGTTAAATGTTGTCTCTTTTTGCAGGTTAGACTGAGGAAAAATGGCTGGGAGCTTTTATTTTGTCATAGTTGGTCACCACGATAATCCTATTTTTGAAATGGAGTTTCTTCCAGCTGGCAAAATGGAACCCAAAGTAAGAATACAGTAGTTACCCATGCCCAAGTTGCATTTTTTCTATGATTTTTGTTACTAATTTTGACTAATGTTATTTGCTCCAGACATTTACTATCAATCAACTTGATAGACTCCACTGAACAATCTAAGGTGAATTGTCAATCTGCACAAGTATAATTTACCAGTCATTTTCCATCCCAAATGGGTTCCCAAATTAAATTTACAACTAGGTGTATTCTAATTAAGACCTGGATCGATATTACCCATAATGATTTGGAGTGCAGTCCCTGCAAAAAGGTAGAGACTTCCATTATGCCACCTGATATAAGCCCACAAACTCCACCAGATTTTACTTCAATGAGATCTCTTTCTACTTGTGAACTGTTTCCTCCCAAATAGCTTGAGGATCTATCTTTGGTCCACTCCTACTTCTAGCTTGTTCACTGCTTCAGTGACGTCATCTGAAAATTAGGTCTTTTTTTAAAAAAAATCTGCAAATGTTAGATCTGCGGTTGATACTAGAAAAACTCAGCAAGTCAGGCAGAATGTGTGGAAAGGGTTAGTTTGAGATTGAAGGCCTTTTGACAGAGCAATGAAGGAGAAAAATAAAAATGCAAGAACAGAAAAGAATGCAAAATATCTCTGACAGGTCAAATGTGCTTTATAGGTAAATTGCAAGCAACGTGAACTGCTTTAATGGATGCAGTTGCAGAAAGAGAATGTAATCCTTTATTCATAAAGCATTCAAATCTTGTTGGTTAACAAGTGAACACAAAGGAATACAGAAGTTCCAAAATGTAGTTTATAGGACATTCCACGCAAGTGAAGAGAGATGCTATCCCAGTATGTTTTCTGCCACACTCCAGTTTGGATCAAATTTGTCACTCTCCTTGTGGATCTCATACCTTTAACTTTTGACCAGTCTACTTGTGTGGAATGCTGCAAGAAGACTTGCTGAAATTCTCTGCACTACATTGAATGCATCATCAACTTGCTTGATCCTTGATGGTTGTCCTGATTAAACAGTATCTTTCTAAAATCAGTGGTTTTCAAACTGCCCCCTAAACTCACATTCCACCTTAAGCAATCCCTATCCCATAGGTGCTCTGTGACAGTAAGGGATTACTTGAGGTCATATGTGAATGGGAGAAAAAAGGGTGAGAACCACTGCTCTCGACCCAATTTTTACCTATTTTGCTTGAGAAAAATGGTCATTGACTCACTTCTTTTGGAGTTCTGAAACTGTGCACATGATGAGTCAATTAGGTACAATAAAAAGGTTTTCAAACTTTTTTTACTCACATCTGACCTTAAGCAATCTCTTACTAATTAATCACAGAGCTCCTTCGGCACAGGGATTGCTTAAGGTGGAATGTGAGTTTAGTGGGCAGTTTGAAAACCACTGTTCTATTGAAGCTTCATACTATCTCTCAGAATTGATTCCAATAATTTGTCCACTATGGAAGTCAAACAAAATGGATTCAACTACTAAGTTTCTTTTTAAACAATAAACTGTAGTTTGGAGGATCAGAAAGTAATGGTTAGAGTCTCTCTAACTTCTTCCTTTATTCTTTGCATCCTGGGGTGGATTTCATCAGGATTTGTCTTACTTTCAACAATGCTAAACCTTTCAAGTTATTTTCTTACAAGCTTATACTGTAAAATGTACACCTGAATTATAATGTCTCATTCCCTTCAATATCATATTCTCTAATAACCTTCCACTTCCGCAGTTAGCTTTTTTTTTGCCCCACTAAGCTTTGCTCATTATCTTGCTCTTTATGTAATTACAAAGCATTTTAAATTAGACATACAGCACTGTAACAGGCCAATTTGGCCTGTTGAGTCTGTGCTGCCAAAATTACATCCCATTAACTTACAATCCAGTATGTTTTTGAAGGCATTTTAGCATTTTCATTTTTTCAAACTTGCAAAAAATGTCATACCCTGTATTTGCTTTTATTATTAATTTCATTCTTGTGTTTTCATGGTCTTGTCTTTCTGCTCTATTAAACCATTGATACTTGATTCTTTTTTATTTAACCATAATCCTACCCTAAATGCAATTCCTCATTGATGGAACTCTAGATTTGCTACTCCTACCTTTGACCTTTGTGGGAATATATTTACCATGGACTCCTTTTATGCCCTTCTTGAGTATCACTGTTTTGCTAAATCACTTCACTCTTGTGCATTGGTTTTCAAACTTTTTCTTTCCATTCACATACCACTGCTTTGATTAGTAAGGGATTACATAAGGTGGTATGTGAGTGGAAAGAAAAATTTGAAAACCACTGCTCTAGTGGCAGTTGCCTTCCTGTAGTTTAGGAATTGTAAAAAAAATTTTGTCCTTTTCATTATTTATGCTAACACTTAATACATGCTAACACCAGTTCCACCAAAATGCTTGGCTGCTAATAGTAGGCCCTTTTATAGATGAAAAAAAAAACGAATGCAAAGATAGATTTTCCATCTTTATATCGCTGCATTTGCCTCCATAAAACATCTGAAGGCAGATTGACTGCTCGAACTCACTCCAGCTTCCATCTGCCTGGGGGGTACACTTGGAGGTGAAGTCACTCCACCTCCTCTTAAAGGATCGCCCCTGAAGGTGGCTCCAAAGGGGAAGGCTGATGATGTTGGGATGACTCTGTCAGCCTGCAACCCAGGACCACAAATTTTAAAACCCTTATGGTTAATAAAGGCTATTAGATTGCTCAGGAGATCTGCATGAGTCCTAAGTACAGATCTCCACTAGCATTCTTACCTGCTCTTTGAGTACAAGTCACTTTTCCTTCTTGCCGCGCAAGTTTGACATCACTGTGGCGGGCGGCGCTACTGCACCATTTGCCCTGCCTCCTTCAGCTCTGGAAGACGGCTCCTGACTCAGCTTTGCACAAAGGCACTGCAGGATCTGTCTTACAGGTCATTACCATAAAAGGTAAAATCACCTTTTTTTTAAAAAACTTGAGCTGGCTATAATGCTGTGTTTCATCATAAAAAGGCCTACTGTTTTCCTGTCCAATTTAATTCCTTAAATTGAATCCACACTGACCTCTAATCTTCAGGGTGATAATTACAAAGAATGACTTTTCAGATTATTGTTGTGTGTAAATAAATTTTCTTCAATACAGGATGATCACCGCCACCTTAACCAGTTTATAGCGCATGCCGCCCTTGACCTGGTGGATGAAAATATGTGGTTATCCAACAATATGTACTTGAAGACTGTTGATAAGTTCAATGAATGGTTTGTCTCTGCATTTGTTACAGCTGGACATATCCTTCTTTGAGTAAACCATTCATGGGTTGAAGAGAGTTGTTCCTTTTTGTTCTTGTTCAGGAATTTGTACATTGTCTGGTATGTTCACTGTACCCAAAAATGGGGTCTTGGAGTAATCCATTGTCCCTTTTATTTACTACCTTGCCCAATCAATTTGTGTTGGTTTGTTTTTAAATCCTGCCCTCTTCAAAAAAATTCTTTTCATTACTCAAGTTATAGCAATCCATCTAATTTGCTACTCCAGCAATTAATAGTACATATCCACTGGATTGATTAGTAGCAGTTGCTCTCTCACTCCATCATATTCACAAAAACTCATTTTAATTCAAGACCATCAGATGTATGCAAAGGAGCATTGCAGAGTATGTGACATTGTCACAGAAGATATAGAGTAACCACAGACCCTGAGTGTTCAGTGACATTACCAGGGCTGGTTCCATTGACTGGACCAACCACAAATGGACACAGTTAGCATAGTGGTTAGCACATTGCCGCTACGGTGCCAGTGATCAGGACAGGATTTGAATCCTGCACTTGTCTGTAAGGAGTTCGTATGTTCTCCCTCTGTCTGCATGGGTTTCCTCTGAGCGCTCATTTTCTCCCACCCTTCAAAACCATAGTGGGGGTTGTATGTCCATTGGGTGCATTTGGGCAGAATGAGTTCATGGGCTATGCTGTATGTCTAAAATGAAAATTTAATCATGGCTACAAAAATGAGACAGGCGGAGTATACAGCAGTTGTTGACTTGTTTCCTAAGATTCTAAAGGCTTTGCACCATCTACAAAGCCACAAATTGCAAGTATGATTAAATAATTTGTATTTTTCTGGATGATTGCAGTGACATCAACTTTTGAAGTTCAACCACAGTCGAGAAGGATAGAGCCCACTTGATTGGCAACCTCTAGTCACTCTGAATGTTCATTTGCCACCAACTTGGTGCTATCTACAACAGATCAGTTATTCACGTTGTTCTTGCAACACCTCCCAAACACAAGACCACAATCACCAAGGAGGACATGAGCAGCAAGTTCATGTTGCAAACTATCCAAACTTGGAAATATTACTGGTCCTTTATCAGCAGGGACTAATTGAAATGAGAGAAGTATTTCCTTTGTGGACCCTATGTGGTTCAGCTTGAGTTGACAACAGACTCTCCAAGGCAAATAGCGCCTTTGGAAGACTACACAAAAGAGTCTGGAAAAACAACTATAATATACTCCTATGAAATATGTCATATTGTGGCTTAAAGAGAATAACTGCTGAAAAACTGATTTTGTTTTTGCTCATTATTTTCCTTAATTTCTTAACACACATGAGATTCATTATGTTGCATGATGTTCGGCAAGAAGATGGTATAAAAAATTTCTTCAATGATGTCTATGATTTGTACATTAAGGTAAGTAGATTTTGTATTCCCTAATTGGGCAATTATAGTTACTGTTGAAATTTAATGTGTGTAGTCTTGATTATTACATGCAGAATGGAAATTGTATAGAGAGTAAAATTTGAATATGAGCTTGTAATAAGACAAGTCTGAATATTGAACACCATCAATGGCTGTTGAGGAGACAAAGGATTATATCTCATGACTTGGGAAAAACTTTACTCTCCCCACAAATAAATTGGTGTGATAATTAGATTTTGAACTTGCAATGTTATATTAATTTTTAGTTTATAAATAGTGCACCTTTTTAACCTGTTTGGATTTCTGTTTCTTACCTGACTTTTGTTTCTCTTATAGTTTGCTATGAATCCATTTTATGAACCCAACACCCTCATTCGATCAACAGCATTTGATAGAAAAGTTCAATTCTTGGGAAAGAAACACCTGCTGAGTTGAACGCTTCTAATTATTAAAGGATAGACTTTGTATTTGTATATGTCAGTGGCTTGTAATTTGATTTCTCCAGCTGCGCTGCCACAAGTCTATAAGGTATATAGACTGGATTTTATCATCCCATTCAGTGCAATGTAATGCTGATTTGTCGAGGAAAATAATGCATATGTGCCCACTCACAACAAATGTAATTGTAAATTGAACTTGTCTTAATCTGATTGGGTGTACATTGATGGATAATGGGGGAGTGAAGAGGAAGGAAGTGGTGACATGAGCCTGTATACATTTTGACTGAAAATTTGTTCCTCATTATCAGTGCTTCATGTTCATTAATCCAACATGCTTAATTTTTGCTATTATTGTAGGAGTCACCCTCCTTTAATGGTCGTACATAGTGGTTTGGCTCCAAAAAGAAATGCTTATTTTCCAACCAATTTGGCTCCTGATTCCATTGTCATTCTTTAGGACAAAATAAATGGCAAATGATGACAAAAATCAAAATGTCCACCCTGGTTTAAATCAGTCTTCAGATAAAGTCTTTGTATACTGCCATAGTAACAGTTGAGATAAAACTGCTGCTGGAGAATTTAGTTTTCATTGAGCAAATCATGGTTTGAATTGTAATTATCAGACTTCTGGATGAAAGTTTCAGAGGGCTGAGCTTCACTGCCCTCGCTATTGGATAGTCAGCTGCTAGCATTTTGAAAGTACTGGTTAACTGCCTCAAGTGAAAATAAGCCATTTGACCCCTTAAGTATCACACCATACAAGCTCAAAGAGATTAAGAGATGACCTCATGAAATTCCTGCATTGCAAACACGAAATCAGAATTTATAATGTCATGAAATTCAGTGTTTTGTGACATTCATAACCATCTTACAACATTATGTAAAAATAAGTGCACAGAAAGTAAGGCTGGTTCAATGATTAATCAGGATTAGTCATTTTCATTGAAAAGTGAGGGGAATATTTCAGATTGACCTTTTTTTTTTAAAAATCATAGCATTGAAAATTAGGGAAAAATTAATGGCTATGATCAGGTGAACACCAGGAACAACTGAATGACAGAATTACGCAGAGGCAGGTGAATAATAAAGTGCATATTCAGTGAAGGTCCAAAACTTGATTTCTCCCCCCCCCCCGGAAGAACTCATGCCTAAAATGTCAGCAATCTATCTTTGTCTCCTATAGATGCTGAAAAGACCAGCTGGGTTCCTCCAGCATTTCGGTGTGTTTACGACAATCTGTTAAAACAGTTAACATATTTACAGAAACTTATTTGCATCATTAACACAAAGCAATTAGAGTTCAGTTTTCCTTTGGGCTCCTAACCACATCCAGAGCTTTTAACTATCAAACTGATTTCTTCCAATTCTGCCCCTTACCAGAGAAGTATGTGTTGGGTTCAGTGCCCTCATGTTCCCCACCTGTGCAACCCCATTTTATCTCCGACAACTTTGGATTCTGCTGTGATCCCAGCCTGACAGAGTGCTTTGCACGTGCTCCATATTCAAAGCCATTGCCTAATTAAAAGAAAATTAGGTTGCATGAGATACCCACGACTTCCGGCACTACCGAATCTACAAATAACTGATACACGACTGATGTGGGTGTGACCATTTAATACACCTGTGCAGTAAATTAAAGTGCAAATTTCAGACTCAAATTTTCATGTTTAACAAGATCTAGATTTCATGATTACTACATGGGAGGTTTTCGGACCATGAGAGTACCAGAAGAAATAGAACGTTGTGCCATTCTCTAAGATTAAAAAAAATCAAGTGCTGATGGTTCTTAAAGTCATTGAGGGTAGTATTCTAACAGAATACAAATTGATGCAACTATAAGCTGTAGTCATCAAAAGGAATAAATAATTACAGTACAGTACCCCCTATCTGAAACTCTTAGGAGCAGATGTTTTCTTGGAACAATGGAACAAAGTAGCATCAGTAGAATACCTGTATCAGCGGTTAAACAGCAGGCTTTTTGAGCACTGACATGACAACACTGGAAAATTCACATGAAATAATCAGTATTTACCTAAAAAAATCTGTTTACAAATGAAGATAAATGCAGCACCAAACACTAGAAATTCTCATTTGCCATTTTCAACCATCTTTGAACACCAGAGCTCTGGTTATCAAAATGGCACCAACAGTGATTTTTTTCTATTTGTGACATGTCAGCACCAAAAAAAATCTTTGGTTTTTGGATCTTTTCAGATTTGACCTGTACTGCATTCCATCAACTCTAAGGACCTCATGTTGTACAATTTTTTTTCAAGTTCCAAATTCGAAAACTAAATGTGTCATACACTTAAATTGTCATTGGAAAAATAATACTAACAATTCCGGGGGAGCACAATTGGTGCAGCAGTTAGCGCAATGCTTTTTAGAGCATCAGCAAGAGAGATCGGGGTTTTAAATCCCATGCCGTCTGTAAAGAGTTAGTACGTTCTCCCCATGTCTGCACAAGTTTTCTTTGGGGGCTCCAGTTTCCTTCCACCATTCAAAATGTGTTGAGGGTATAGGTTAATTGGGTGAAATTGGGCAGCAGCTTCGAGGGCCGAAATGGCCTGTTACCATGCTGTACGTCTAAATTTTAAATATTCAAGAAATGTGCTTTTGTACAGCAAATTGCAAGTCCTGTGAGAATAAAAGGTTAGTTGAATACCTATTTCCTGCAACCTTTCAGAATTATGTAAAACCATACTAGATAGGTGATATACATGTAGAGCCAGAGGATGCACTTACTTTTCCATATCATCTTGCAAATGCAAAATTATAAAAAGAGCAATAAGATGAAAATTTTGTTTACCAGCATTCTTGACTTTTGAAGCCTTTTAAAAATAATTTTGACAAATCCATTCATTCTGGAATTTCATAAACAATGGGACTTCTTTTATAATAAACCAATTTTTTTTAAAATTGGTGGGCAAAGTTTCTTCCAATTTCAGCAGATTAAAAATCCAGGAATGTGTTTTATTCTGCCAAGTTACCTTCCGGCACACCAGAATACTTGTGGAAGTTCCCTATGTTTCTTAATAATAGATAGAGGAAACACTATTCAACAGCCTTAGAGTGGTTCTCCTTTTTGGTATTTTGTGAAATTTTTGTAGGGTTGTTGGAATTTTCCAGCAGCTCCTGACTGAACAGTAACATGGATCTGTTCCAATTCGCCTATCATAGCAACAGGTCAATGCCAGATGCCATATCAGTGGCTCTACAAAGCCCTGGGACACCTAGACAGCAAAGATGCATAAATCAGGATGCTCTTTATCAACTACAGTTTAGCATTTGACACCATCTCCTCAACACTGATCAGAAAACTCCAAGACTTGGGACTCAACAACCCACTGTGCAAGTGGATTCTGGATTTCCTCACCACAATCTGTGGAGATGTTTTTGCCAATCCTCAATCTCCATCAGTACTGGAGCATCACAGGACTGTGTTCTTGGGCCCCTCCTCTACTCAATTTACACCTATGATTGTGTGGCTCAGTATGACAATAATACCACAGTAGTGGGTTGTGTATAAAAGGTGATGAGTCAGTGTACAGGAAAGCTTGACTGAATGGTGCACCAACAAAAACTTTGCACTCAATGTCACCAAAACCAAGGAGCTGTTTTATCAAGGGAAAACAAAGGGTATACAATCCAGTGATCTTCAGGCAATCAGAGGATGAGCAAATTTAAGTTCTTGGGAATCACCATCTTGGAGGATCTTTCCTGTCCCCAACAGACTAATGTCATCGTAAAGAAAGCCCACCAGTGCCTCTAGTTCCTCAGGAGTTTACAGAGGTTTGGTATGACATCAAAAACCCTGGCAAATTTCTACAGATGTGTAGTGGAAAGTGTGCTGACCGGATACATCATGGTCTGGTATGGGGACACCAATACCCCTGAGTGTAAAGCCCTCTAAAAAGGTAGTTGTCACAACTCAGGACATCATAAGCAAAACCCTCCCCACCACCAAGAACATGGAAACGCTGTTGTTCCAGGGCATCATTAATCATCAACGATCCCCACCATCCAGCACACAGTCTGTTCTCACTGCTTCCATCAGGAAAGAGGTCTAGATCCACAAGACACATCATCAGGTTCAGGAACTGCTGCTACCCCTCCACCATCAGACTCAACAAACTCAATTAGAGTCTCATTTCAGGACTCTTTTGCACTTTATTGATTCTCAACATTGCAGAGAATTTTGTTACATTTCATTATCTGTTTACAGTTCTTTATTTGTTTAAATATCTATGTTGTGTAGTTTTTTTTGCACTACCAATAAATGACAATTCTGCTTTGCCTGTAGAAAAAGAATCTCAGGGTTGTATGTGAGGTTGTGTATGTACTCTGACAATAAATCTAAAGTCAATTGGCAAAGAATCTTGATCAAGCATCACTAGAAATATGAAATCCAAGGCTTTATCTAGCGACATCTCAGCAGTGACAGACAGGGAGATGAGAGGTATGCAAACAGTATTGATTTGTAACACACAAACTCTACAACCATTCAAATGTGATTTATTTTTATTTGTCCACTTGAAATCAATGCTATCTACTTGTTTCTCCTGAATCTTAAATCCATTAATCAGAATATTTTCATTTTAAAAAAATTAAAGGACAGATTATTTGCTTTTAAAATTAAACGTACCAGAGAAAAAAAACCTGTATCTGTAGTTTATTCTTATTCACACAGACAAATTATTAACTGAGAAAGTTGCACTAAATAATTATAATAAAAAATATCAATTATTGGAATAACCATCAATGCATTTGGTAAAGACTCCAGAAGCTGCTTTCACTGTACCATTATCAAGAACCTTGCGTAACCACAGGCTGCCCTAGCACATTCAGAACCCAATACTGAACTTTTGTAGGAAAACATCAACTGATTTGCTTAAAGCTCATCCCCACATATATCAATAAAGTCTATGCTTAAAATCTGGTGGAATTTATATTTTATGCCTTTTTTAATAATACTTCAACAAAGCAAATGCAACTGAAACTACATAATCCTGTTTGCAGAATGCACTGATCAGCGGGATCATGTTTACATTTGAGGATTAAGATTGGTCGGAAAGGCAGAAGAGCTAAACTGCACAGAAATTGTATGAAAAATATTCACAATTTTGAGAGAAAATTTTTATTTAAATGTCTGAAATAACTGTCGGTCCCAGAAAATACAACTTATCCTATTTCAAATTCTAAAGATGATTCCAGCCTCAACCTATGGAGTGTGTATGGAAAGAAATACACCTACAAAACTTGGAAAACTTCAATCATGAATTTGAGAACATGGTGTAATTTACAACTATGCAGAATCGAGAGTAAATCTTCCTAAAAAGATCCTTCATCAATTACCACAAAAACTTGCAGATCCAGGAAATCAAATAAAAAAAATTTTGCTTGCACTCATGTTCAGGCAGCATCTGTGGGAAATGCAAGTTTCAATATTTCAGGATAAAGATCCTCTGACAAGAACTGAGAATGACAGAAAATAGGTTAGTTTTAAGTTGCAAATGGTGGGGGAGGGAGGGATGGACAGGTCACCCTATGAATGGATGAAACCAGGGTTGCTATGGGAAAGTTGAAGTCAGCTGGTTGATTGGTTAATGAGAGAGAGCAAGCATGGAACAGGCAAAGGCTGAGAATTGCAAAGCTGTTGGAAATGGGCCATCAGGCAGCACTAGGAAAGAGAAACTGAGTTGAGATTTGAGTCAGATCTGGCCAATTCTGATACAAACCAATAACCATAAATTGTCGAATTTGATCTAGGAACTAGAAAACTCCAATATACCCAAATGGAAGACAAGGTGCTATTCTTCAATGATATATTTAGCTTCATTATAATAGTGCAGGAGGTAGACTGGTTACAGTGGAGTGTGGTTCTCTAAATATTTGCCATGGATGTTTCAATGAGATGCATTGCATCCAACAAAAAAATGCCACCATTACCCTGATGAAAGTGTTGATATACATAGTGATCGAGCTTTATATTCCACCAAAATACACTATTACCATTGTGAAAAGTGTATTACATGATCCTCTCATAACAGTGCTTAGGAAATTTCTGATGAGGTTCAAGTGCTGAAAATGACATGTATACATCCATCAACCTCTAAAATAAAGCAATTCTGTCACTTTAAGGAGGATCTCAATCACTGGTTATCAACTTTGATAAAGGTTGGCATTCATTTTTTTTTTAAAAAGAGTAATGAATTTCCCCACATGCAGATATTCAGGCAGTCACAAATGATCCTACTTTTCAAACTACCATGAAATCTAGCAACAAAAATTGATCCCAGTAGTAGATAACAATGGTGTCACCCAAGAGGCTCCAGAGCCCTATGAATGTTCAGTATAAAGGCATATACAATGTGCACACAGCATGATGAGTTAAATAAGAAAATTCTGCAAATGCTGGGATCTAATGCAATACACAAAAGTGCTGGAGAAACTCAGCAAGTCATCGGAAGCAAATGTGTAAATTTTAGTTCAGTGCAAATGTGTGCCAAATAGCCTATTCCTGTGTTCCAAGTTACAACTTTTATAGTTTATGTCTTGTGAGACTTAATTGGTTGAACACTGACTAAAGCAGTTCAAAACTGATTCTGAGAGATGACATAGCCTTTAGACCAAGCTCCTGCCACTGGAACAACTTCAACCGAAGATCACCAGAAGCTTGAAAAACAGCACCTCTTTTATCAAGTAAGCACTTAATAAACCAGTGAAGTGAAACATGAAAGTCTGCACTGTGATTGTAGTAAAAACAAAAATGCTGGAGAAACTCATCAGGACTCGCAGCAACAATAGGAGGTAAAGATAAATAATCATTTCGGGCCTGAGCTCTTTGTCAGGCATACCTTGACAAAATGGCTCAGGCACAAATTGCTGAGTTGCTCTTGCATTTTTACTTATTGAAACCATGGTTAACTTAAGAATCATTATTTTATAAAACCATGATAGATATTGCTATTTAAAGTTGCACTTTATCCATTTACCTTTCACCATATTTCTCTCTAGCTTATAAACTCACTCAAGCATTGCTAGCATAGTTTATTTTTGTGGTTATCTAGTTTTTACTCAGTTTAATTGATAGTACCTGACAGAATGGCCAATGTACCAAGGGACTTCCCATTTTTCTTAAATTGGATCTTTAGAAGAAAGGGTTTTAAAGGGTCATTGTCCTGAAATGTTGACTATTTCTCTCTAAACAAATACCTGTACTACTTGACCTGCAGAATCTTTCCTGCATTTCATTTGTTTCCCTAAGAAATCAAAGGGAAGAGCACTTTCTCAGAAGTGCAGAGGATCATCAATATTCTCAAGATCATGGAGCGGGGCTTGAATCTGTAATATGTTGCCTCAGCTGTGAGCACAACTACTGAGCAAAACCTAAATTTACACACTACAAACATGCTTTTGGGACAGGTTTAGTGAATGTATTTAAAATTAAGTGAAGCAATTGCAAAATATATGAACTAGTTGAAAGACTGCACAAGAAATTCAGTTACTCAAGAAAGACAAAAGAATTGTGATTTAAGAATTTTATATAGTGAATAAAAGCAGGGACCAGAAAGCATGGTGACAGGTTGAACACAGTGTTTAAACTTTCAGCAGATAGAATGCAATGATTTGTTAAAATACTGTATAACTACGCCAAGACAATTTCCAACTACTTTCAACTGCATAATTCAGCAGTACTGCATCAGCCAAAATAAGAAATCTTTGTGGTAAACAAGGAAATTCAACAATTAAGACAAACATGTTTATTGCAGCAAAGCAGAAGCTAAAGTAGTTATATTTTTGGATTTTTCTCTGCATTTCACAAACTGAATTCATTGTTTTGCCAAATTAAGCACTCGAATAAATCAGTCTTTGTGCTTAACAAATGGCTTTCTGAAAATAGTTCATGTTAGACCTTACAACTGCACCAGATTCTGAAATATTAATTGCCTCAATGATCCTAACATGCTGATTTCTATCAATGCTATACACAAGGAGAAACTTGAAATACTAAGCAGGGGTCACACACTCAACTATGCAAGAACAAAAGCAAAGCATATTTGGAACCATTATCCTTGACCGGGGAAGAAAATGCTGAGAAAATAAATATCAAGTGGTTTTGCATAAAAATCAACCTGATTTGGCATACAATGGAGCAAAAAGTGGCAAAAAGACCAGGAATCTAAAATTAAGCCCGTGATTGAAAATTCCATCCTGTTCAAAAATTCCAAGTCTTGTAAGGACATTTAACACAATGTGCAAGTTTTAAAAATTAGTGCTGCAATTAAAAATGCCAAGACAATCTAATAGATAGCATTTACGTAATCTGATAAATGTGACACCACTCCATTGGCCAACATAATAACAATTACAACCGTAACTAATTTTAAAGATTACATTTAACCAAGGGGGGGGGGGGGGAAATAAATGATTGCAGTAACACCTCATGGAATGGCACTGAAGACCAGTTATATTGTAAAGAATTTAAGATTCCAGGTCTAGACAAATCAATTCAAAATGCACTACATCTTTTCATTATTTTTTTTATAACCTCAATGTTTTTGTTGATTTGCTTGCACCTCAAATCTGTTGGAATTACTGAGAAAACAATGACCATTTCTCAATCTCAAAGAAATAGTACCTTGTCTTTACAAACCAATTTTACCACAGAAATGACATTTTCAGTATCACATAAAAAGTACCCTTCAGCAGAACAAGGTCAGTAGACCTTACAGTTACAGTCAAAATTAGGAAATGAAAATATTCAGGCTTCTTCCCAATACCAGTAAATACTTCATTATCATTTCAGTTTTTTTTAAAAAGTACAATATTTGGGGTCAGAGTAGAAGCATCAAAACTCTTGAAATAAATTTAGGAAATGGCAAAAAAATTATTTTACAATACTTTGAAGTTTCTTCCAGTTTTCATTTTAGATAGAGACAGTGTTAATATCAATTTTATTTTTTATTTAATATTTGAGTAACTTTCCATTTTTTGGTTGATCTTGAACTCAAAACATTGTCTAATCCCCATCATTTTACCTACAAATGTGTCAGTTATCAGTGGATAACGCAGGGCATCAGCATTGTGTGCGCGTGCATGTGTTCACATCTTTTCTTAACTGGAACAGAATTTCCTTGAACTGGCTGACATTTGTTTCCTTAAAACAATCCAAGCTGATTTCCCAATCAACACCAATCAGTGGCACACAGTGGAAAGTTTTCATTGCATCCAACCCTCAGTCAACAGCACGAAGAGCTTGGTTTCTTCCTTCTATTTAAATTCACCATGTCCGTTTGCATAAAACTGTCAGATCTATCATCGGTGGCAAGAACTCGACGAACTGCCTCTTCAAAGGCCACTGCAACATTGGTGGCATCTTTTGCACTTGTTTCAAAGTAAGGATTGTTGCCATTATCTTTGCACCAAGCCTGTGCCTCTTCTGTTGAAACTTGCCTGTCACTGACATCAATTTTATTACCCAAAACCACAAACGGGAAACTCTCAGGCTCCTTTACATCTGCATAATAGATAAATTCCTTTTTCCAATTGCTCAAATTTTGGAAGCTCTGGTAATCATCCACGCTAAAAGTAAGGAGGCAACAATCAGAGCCTCGATAGAATGGTGTCCGAAGGCTCCTAAACCTCTCTTGACCAGCAGTGTCCCATATCTGCATTGTCACAAAATGTCCATCCACTTCCAAATCTTTGTTCAAAAACTCCACCCCTATTGTATGAAACAGATGTATATCAAACTTATTGGTGACATATCTATTCATGAGTGAACTTTTTCCAACTCCACCATCTCCCAGCAGGATAACCTTTAGTAGGGTTGATTTTCCAGCCATGGCAACCTCAAATGGACAAGTGATGATATCAAAACCACCTGTTAAAAACATAATAATTGGTTACCCATTTCCTGGATTACGTGCAAAGACTGGAAATAACCAGCAACAATCAAAATGCATCACAAGCCTTTGAAGTCTGAGGAATAGCAAAAAGAGGAAAATCCTCAAGTGAGAGGTGGTTGGACAGAGAAATAGGACTTGTTCAAAGGGTGCATAGGGAAATCTCTAATTACTCCACACAAAGTTGTTAGTCTCTATACAGTCAAGATTAAAAACAGATGAGAAAAACTCTCCATTCAGTCATTACATCATTTGGCATAGGGGTATGAAGAGATTGTTAAATCCCTCTACTTAAACAGCATGTTACTGTTTTTGTGCAGGAAACATTTTTAAAACAGTACTTTATGTGAATAAGTCAATGATAAAGATCAGCAAAAGCAAAACTCCATAATGGATTTGTTGTGGATAGTTTGTTTCATCTTGTGCTCAAAAAAACAGAATCTGAGTTGTACAGATACGGAGTCCAAATGATCAAAGTACAGGTTACAACTGAGTGAAGAGTAATAGTTTCAATACATCTTGATACATGGTTTCTGTCAATTTAAAAACAATCCATTTACAAATGTTCACTATGATGTAAATGGCTCATAAGACTACATGACCTCGATGCATCATGCATTTTCAATGGAGTTGCAGATGAAGCAAAGACCAGAGGGGTGCCAAGGCAAGAGAGGGAAAGGGACAAGAAGCGAGGGAAGCAAAGGAATGTGGCAAGGGGTGTAGGTTGGAGAGGGAACTGGATGTGCATAAAGGACCAATAAAGAGGGGAGGGAGAAATAGCATAAATAAACCCATTCTTCCAGTCAACTGCCCTTAGCCTAGAAAGCTTGCTTTGGAAAGGCTGTGCCCAGCATTTCAGTCACTAGATATTACCAATACCAATTCGTGTTTTGAATTAACATTTCATGGAGGTTTCATCTTTTAGGTACAAGAATCAGTTGAACAATTGCAATAAAACCTTTACCAAAAATCAAAAGTAACACATTGCAGACTAGAGCTATTTAAATTAGGCTTTGCAAATTTACAAACAACTTCCAAAAAGTTAATTCACACCTAAACTTTCACTCTTCTTGTACACAATTCCTTAAATGATTAAAATGCTCTTACAATTTAGTGTATATTTTCAACCTTCACATTTTCATGTATACTTTGATAGAAATTTCACAGAATTTGAAAATAACAAGTCAATGTTTTCTTACCTGTTCAGATTAATGCATCATTAGATTCTGTGGTTAAAAAAAGTGAGAAGAGCAGATTAAATCACAGTTTACAAGATCCAAATCATTAAGAATCCACAGTGCCATCTCAACAGATCGTGCATTACATTCCGCATACACTGCAGGAATTGCCAGTCCTCCAATATGTTGCGCTTTTATTACTCAGGGTGACAGGAGGCAGTAATATTCCTAGAGAAAATGTAAAAAGCCTCTTCAGATCCCTTGTGAGGGGAAAAAGATTTTGGATAATAAAACAATTCTCTGCTGGGGATGCTCTATATCAACATATTGTGGATATGGGATATGGAGAAAAAAATGGAGGTGATGGAGATGGACTTGGGAATCTATTCAAACTGCCCATATAAAAAATACAAAATTAAATCATGCTTTTTTTTTTAAAAAAAAACTTGTATTGCAGGAGTTGAAGTTGTCCCCATGACACCCGTGTTGTTTCAAAGATGCACTGTAACTATCTATAACTATCTCTATCTATATCTATAGAGTGGCAGTTCACAATAAAAATTAAATTTGCTTAGCGTAATGTTAAAGTTTTGAAATCCTTAGAGACCCAATCAGCATCAAGAGTCAAGGTTTCTAAACTCACTACTTCCACCCCAGCAAACGAAACAGTATTAGCTATGGTTCAATTAATAGTCAATAAGAATATAGGATGAATTCTTACGCTTACAAGGAAATGAGGAACAGTTTCTCATCCTGAATCACTTAAAGTATTGCTATCCCGATGTGAAAGTTTTCTTCTTGAAATTTCATTAAGGGTCCTGTGCCTCAAAAACATGTTCAAGCAAATATCCTGATAAAAACTGCAACAAGGAGTCAAATGGACATTCAGTGCATGCAATTTTACTAGAAAGAATTAATGCTTCAGTGAAATATTTGCTGTTTTCCTTGTTTGTAACAGTGGCCTAATTTTAAATGTGCAATACCAATACACAAAGGATTAGATGTCTGAACCACAAAAATACAAGTTATTTTCCCCACTCACAATCTAATTCCAAACCTAACCCCTCTAAAATTAATTTCAGAACAATTTAATACCAACTTACTGTTTCCCAACCAATTCAATAAACAATAACTATTAATGTAATGCATTTACATAATATGGATTATGACCTTGAACACTGATGCATCTAGATGGAATTACCAACTCAAGTCACCTTCAATCAGCTGCTGCACCGAGAGGAGTCACGTGATGGAGTAGTGGCCGGACGGTGAACTCCAGCCCTCTCCAGAAAAGTCGGGAAAAACAAAGGAAAACACAAAGGCACAGAAATAAAAGTTACAGAAAAGTGAGTATAAAGGTGGAAAGAAGATGGCGACAAAAAAAGAAAAATCGAAAGCAACGGTAAGAAGAGAGGAAGAGAAGACAAAGGAGGAAAAAGGTGAAGGCCTTACCTGTCCGAAGAGGCCCGCTGCGGAGAGAGAAACCCGCTCCCTCAGGTCGGTAAATAATGGACTACAAAAATGGCTCGCTGAGCCGAGTAAAAGTGCGCAACCGCGCATGCGCGATGCGAATGAAAAAAAACACACCGACGGGAGGGGGGACCAGCTGGGGAGTCGATCTCCACAGCCGGCAACGACAGCTGCAGAACACCTGCAGCAAGAAGAGACCACAGAAGACAATAGAAACAAGAAAGAAGAGAAGGAAAGGGTACATGGAATCATTTAAAGAATGGCAAACACAGGAATTTAAGGATTTAAGAAAAAGAATAAACAACACAGAAGAGAAAATGAATAAAATAGAGATGACCTTAACAGAAATGGGAAAGAAAATGGACAAGATGGAAGAGCGGGCAGTAGCAGCAGAAATGGAGGTAGAAGACTTAAAAAAGAAATTGGAGGAATCTAATAAAAAAACTAAAGAGACACAAGAACTACTAGCCCAAAAAATAGATACAATGGAAAATTATAACAGAAGAAATAACATAAAGATAGTGGGCCTTAAGGAAGATGAAGAAGGCAAGAATATGAGGGAGTTTATAAAAGAGTGGATCCCTAAGACCCTAGGATGTCCAGAACTACAGCAAGAAATGGAAATAGAAAGGGCACATAGAGTATTGGCCTCTAAACCACAACCACAACAAAAACCAAGATCTATTGTAGTAAAATTCCTAAGATATACTACAAGAGAAAAGGTACTGGAGAAGACAATGGAAAAAGTAAGAGAGGGCAACAAACCACTGGAGTATAAAGGGCAAAAAATCTTCATTTATCCAGATATAAGTTTTGAACTCCTAAAGAAGAGAAAAGAATTCAATACAGCAAAGGCGATTTTATGGAAGAAAGGGTATAAATTTATACTAAAGCATCCAGTGGTATTGAAAATATTTATTCCAGGACAACAAAACAGACTATTCTCGGATCCAGAAGAAGCACGAAAATTTGCAGAACAATTACAAAAATAGACTGAGGGAGGAAGACGGGTAATGAGAGTTAAAATGATCACGATTGATATGTATGTGGGTAAAGACAAAAATAGACTGAGGGATGAAGACGGGTAATGAGAGTAAAAATGATCACGATTGATATGTATGCGGGTAAAGAGGTATAAGAGTGAATAGGAAAATATAGATAGTATAGACAAGAATTAATAAGGGAAGGTAATGGAATAGAGAGAATAAGGAGGGAATTAAAAGAGTGACCTTTGTGACATATGAAAAGTGAAATCTTTTCTGGGGGGGGCGGGGTGGGGGGAAATAGCGGTCACTGCAAAATCAGTTGACGCTTGCGAGTAGATTCGCAAATCCAAATGGAGAGGGGAGATGTGGTTGTCCGACAAGGGATAAAGGACAACTCAGGAGGGGAAGGGGAGATTGGGGATAAATAAGATAGAAATAGGAGAATAAGGAAAATGTTGGATGTTGTAGGAATGTTGTCTTATAAAGAGTTGAAAATAAGAAAACAGAAATGGAAAAGGAGGAAAGGTAATGATGGAAAAACAGAAAGAGAAGATAAACAAAATATAAAAGGGCTACGCTGAACTATATGACTTTAAATATTAATGGAATACATAACCAAATTAAAAGGAAGAAACTACTAAATTTAAATGAATAAATGTATTCCATTAGAAAAAATAACATATAGGTTAAGAAATAATATTGAAATATTCAAACAAGTATAGGAGCCTTACATTAAATACAATAGCGAAAACCTACCGGGGACAAACATTACCTAAGTTGATGGAAGGAGAAGGAAAGAAAAGAATGGACTCAGTAGAATTTCTGGTGTATTTTTGTTGAATGACAACATTGTCTGACTGGCTTAATGCAACCTAGATTGTATACCTAAAATGGATGAGAGGGGGGGTGGGGGGGTGGCTTGGGAGGAGGGGGGGGGGAAGAAAAAGTCACTGTATATGTGTGAAAAAGAAATAGTGTATATCATGGCTAATGTGATTTATGGTGTGAAAAATAAAAAATTTTAAAAAAAATCAGCTGCTGCACCAAACTGTATTATGAAAGGTTAAGTTACATTGGACAACACAAACCCCAACAAGAAAAATACTAATAATTCTGCAAAGGTTTGAGTTGCTTGGTGATTTCCAACTATTTTAGGGGAATGTTCGCTATTCCAAAGGAGGCATACCTTAAGATTGAAAGCTTTTTTCCTATTGTTGCTCCAGGTGTACTGTCTTTCTGCTCTGTTCCATGAGGTTTTATGTAAATAGCTACCACTGTTGAGTGGATTATGCCTTTTCCATTCCTTCTTGTTCCACAAGACTAGCTGAGAAAGCTACTGAGGGGGAAGAGCAGTACATGAGTGTCATACATCTTTAAGTATGTTGGATTGTCCGAGGGTGTTCAATATTTTGAAAAAAAGACAAGTATGACAAACAAATAGAAACTTTCAAATGGTGAAATGATTAGCATTTAGGGTTAAGATCAAATGAAGTTCAGATTAAAATACAAGACACTATGAATGGGAATCAATTTTACTCTAAAAGGAAAATGTTCACCAAAATGAATGCATTGGAATTACCATAATACAACAGAAAGGGGTACATCACAAGTGGCAAGAAACAGGAAATTACAGGTTAAAAATCTCACTGAAGAGAATAATTAGAAACATACCAAATTATACTTAATTTTTTTTTAATACAAGTACATACTGGAAAATATTCCAAAAAAAAAAATCAGCAAAATTGTACAGAATTAGAGTAATGGAAGTTGAAACCAAATGAAACCAGATAGATATTATCCAAATATTTTAGAGATTGCGAGGCACTGCTATCTATCATGATAGAAATTCTGTTGTGTACTAGAAGACTGGAATTAGGCCATTATGATCCTTAGAAGCTAGAGGGTGATAGAGCAAATAGATGTATTGATCTCACTTTATTAGTACCTTATCTGCTTTCAGTATACTTAAAGGCCAATATTACATGGAAGAAACATAGATTTCAGAAAATACAATTCCTAACCAAGTTCTTATAAAATTTATAAAACAAAGTAGAGTGAGTGCAAGTTAACTGCTCTTCTCCCAATTCTGAATACTACACAAAACTCATTTCTTGTGAATCACAGTAAATCTTGTGGACAATTGAGATCTTGGCTAAGGAGTTCACATTCAGACTTTTCTTTGAATAGGGCAAGGGAGAAATATTGATCAGAATGCTCAGGATTATGGTCCATACCTTTTCAAAAAAAGGAAAATGAAATACCTCATGATGGTAACTTGCTGATATCAAACTGTTGGTCAAAATAGATGAAAAGATTTGTGATCAACTCCAATGGAGTGTCAAAAGCAGCAAGGACAAGGGGGTGGGGGAGTTGGACATTAGAAAAATTGAATAAAATTTTATGATTTGAGTGATTCTAAGTGGATGATTTTAAATACCAGAATTAACTCCATCTCCAATTACCTTCTGCTTTTCCAGAACATTCACAGGCAATTTCAACATATGAGGTTATGAATCATTCATTTTCAAGTTAACTGTACACTTTGGCCAATCACGCACAATTCCTTATGTGGAATTATAGTTGAGAGTTTGAACAGAGAGGGAAAATAGATTTTTTCCATTCATTCTATTAGGTCTTAAATGTATGTAAAAGGCCCATAGAGTTTGCATACAGACCAGGTGAAACAAATTTTCAGTGTTTTTAAAACGAAACATTTTGCAGATAACTAAACACAATCATAAATCCACCAGTATTAAAATGCCAAAGCAAGGTTCTGCCATAACCTTAGCATCCATTTTGTCATTACAAATGAAATTCTTATACTTACAATGGCAAAATCGATTAGATCAACTTTTTAAAGAGGCCTTGTTGTACCTATCAACATATTGCACAAATGCATACAATTCTGGAATGGAATACTTTAATTGCAGTGAATTGCACCAAATGGTCAAGTGGAATAGCCATTACTATTTTTCAAAGATCTGGGTGAAAGTAGAAGACAAACATGAACTGAAGCACATGCTCCAGCCATAGTTGTTTTTATCCAGTTTATTGCAACATTGGCTGGAATGCATCAAGTAGACCATAATGCTTCAAAATGCCAGGTTGCTATTCACTGAATTCAGTTCGGCAATCAACAAAATCATGGCTCAGAGGGTGATAAATAAACTGCCCTCATTGGGACTCCAATCCCCACTCTGCAATTGGATCTTGAACTTGTCAGAAAGACTACAGTGATTCCAGATTCACCGGAAAAATCTCAAATCCCAATACAGTGAGTCCAGTGCACCTCAAGGATATATGCTCAGTCCATTATCAATTCAAATACACTGCCAGATTCAGTTCAACCCAAATCAAGTTTGTAGATGATATAACAGTAGACAGCCCCATCAGCAACAATGATTAGTCAGCTTCTAAAGGAGGTTGTGAGGCTTGTCAAATTTCTCAAGAACAACCACCCTAGTCTCAATGTAGACAAGACAAAGGAGATGATTGTGGACTTTAGGAGGTTTGAAAACTGATTACTATTGTAGAGAATAGCTATTATCAAAGACTTTCTTAACAGAAACATTTAAATTCTATTTCTTTCCATCCAAAATGATTTAATTCATGTGACTTTTCGTAACATCCCAGTAAGAAATATGTTCTAAAATTAGTGGGCAATATGCAACAGAAAACTTATTCCTATGACAAGATCTTTTGTTCCCTGTTCTCATCAGCTGTTTCTCCATCCTCTCCATCTGACAAAAGCTGAGCTTGTACATATATTTTTTAATGAACCACTCATTAAAATGTCAGAACTGAGACAAGCAGAATCGGTTAGATCTGCACAGCATACACCAATTCATAATTCAGCATGGAATATTTTTAGGTAAACTAGGTTTAGCGAATTGTGTACCGCAACGGAATATTTGTATTTAATATTATACCCAATTTTATCTAAGCTTGAATATGACATTACATCATGGAGCCACTGTGCACAAGTCGGTGGGAATTCATCCTTCCATTTCATTAAAAATGCCTGTCCTACTGTCATCATGCTAAAGGCCAAAACTTTCTCTTGAGATGCAAATATACTGGTTCACGTGAAAAACCAAACTCTGCAGTTACAGGGCAAAAATCTAATTTAATCTTAAAAATCATTGACAAAGAATTTAAAGTATTCTGCCAATAACCAAGACATTCCCAAAACATACAAAGTGAGGCTTCAAAAATTTTACACACTTTTCACAAAATGGATCAACACCCCATAGAAATGGGATAATTTAAATTTAGATATATCTATTAACTTAAATTGTAATAAACAGTGCCTTGCACAAAATGAAGATTCATTGATCAAACTAAGAGTGGAATACCAATCCTCGTAAGTTATATTAAGATCACATTCCCAATCATTTTTAATCTTAGCCATTGAGGGTAATCTTAAACACCAAAATCTTATTTTTGTTTATAATTTTTCTCTGGCTAATTCTATTTAGATAACCATTTTTTCCACCTTCATTATTAGATGAAGGCTTTGAGGAATGGTACAGATTTGGTATTAAAAATGTCAATAATTTATTTATTCAAAATAACTGTTTCTTTTGAACAATTGTTTATTAATTCAAGTTTTCTAATAGATTTTTTCAAAGATATTTGCAAATTAGAAATTTTGTTTAGTCTAAATTGAACACTTTTCCCTCAAATTCTACAGTCAAATATTCTGGATTTACAATTTGTTCATAGTGGATTGATATCACATATATTGATCTATTGGATTTAAAATTAGCCTCAACCGAATATTTGTAGTCATTTAAAAACTTTATTCAGAAGAGCATCTTAACTGAGTATTGCATAGTATTTTAAAAATAGCAACTTGAACAAATTAACAAATCAAGGAGGGCTTAAAGAATATTAGTAAAAGAAACATACATCTAGGATATAGGAAATCTCAGATTTCTGTAGACAAATTGATAGAGAAGGGATGGAGTACAATGAAGTCAGGAGAAAAAGGAAGCCATGATTAAGATTGAAATCAGTCCAGTCATGGAGTTGCTAATAATGTCCAAGATTTTATATTTGAGATGGGAGGACAAGGGGTGGCAGGAATAGCATTTTACAGGAATGGTGAATGCAATGAAATAATTGGGGATGTCTGAAGAGTAAAGACAAATTTTAAAAATAATTGCAGTGCCATCAAGGCGACAAGGGATGGTTGTGCCAGTGACTGCAGAATTATTGTCCTTAGCCCTCTCTAACATGTTGAATTCCTCCACAATCTTACTATCCCCAGATCTCTTAAACCACTTGAAATACAACTCCTCTCCTAACCTGTTGTTTTAACTCTTGACCTTGTAATAGCTTGCCATCAGCTTGGGACAGAACAATATTCTTTATCCTTTTTTCAAATAACTCTGGTTCTCCAATTTTAGATACCTTAATTTTCCTATTCATCCTAAATGAAGTTCTTTTGTTAATTTGCTACTTTTTGTTTTAAAGGGTCCAAACACAAAATGTTGACATTTCTACCCATGGATGCTCTCAAACCAAGATATTTTGACTAATTAAAGAATCCAGAGCTAAAGATTTGATGTTTCAAGCCTGCAACGCATTCCATTGACATCTTGTCTCTAAGAGGAACTTGTGGTTATAAGCATCTGACAGCTGAAACCATCAATACCACAGATCATCCTAGTCAACAAATCTTACTTCTCCAATAACCTTTTAAACACTTCTCAACCCTTTCAGAAGTTTGCTGCCACTGCACCAGCCTCAACAATCTATCAAATATTCACCTTTGGATTGAATTGAGCAATCCTTATTGTGTGTCTGCTTGCAGTCATGACTACTATTTTTCCTTCCACCCCAACTTCCACTTTTTTTAAAAAAAAAAGAAACACTACATGCTCCTTCACTAACAATTCCAGCCATCAAGCTCAACAGTTCCTACTATTGGATTGCAACCCCATCTGGTTCTTCCAGGAGGAAACGTTCCCCTTTTTTCCAAATCTGGTGCAAGAGTAGCTGCAGATTTACAGTTAAATGGCCAACTCTCAGCCGCTCTCTGAAGAGAGCCACACCACCACCAAGTGCAATAACGCCGAGGAATGGAATGACAAGTGATCTGAGCAGCCGCATTTCGGTTGATACCGAGTCAATGCGCTAACTTTGCGATATTGTTGATGGAGTGAAGCCTAACTTCTTTTATAAGCACTTCAACTGCCAGGTTTAGACGATTTCCCCATAAAGATGGAGCACATTCATGACATCTTAAGCTGCCTTTCAACTCCACTTTCAGCGCTTGTTGCATCCAGGGGAAAGAAGAGCCAACGTTGCTCGACAGTTCAGAGCGGAATGAAACGACACCACCACGATAAGAGTTGCTGCGACCCCACCCCCCACCCGGTCCGTTCGCCCACAGGCCATTTGACTGCAGATCATCGCCTGAACTGACGCCCGGGCGATATGACCGCAGAGTTTGGGATGCCGAGTCCCTCCGCCTTGCCGGCAGCGGCCTCACCACGTTGCCGCCACTCTCCCGACGAACTGGCCACGCTTGATTCTGTTCGCTTTGAGATGGGTCGGGCTCGCCCTCTGCCGCAACCTGCCGCTGCACTTACCACCTCTGCGCTCCCACCGGCCGTCCGCGAGGACTGCGCCCGGCCAAGGCGCCGACCCGGGCACGGGATATGACGTTCGTGGCGCGGGTGGGACGAGCGCTCAGCTGACGGTCACGCGCCGAGGCCGGGAGTCACGTGAGCCGAGCCGTGCCGCCGACACGTGCAGCCGGAGCGAAATGTCGCAGGTGGCGGGGAGCAAGAAATGCGTGGGTTTCTTTTTGTAAAATAGATGGTAACCGGCCATTCCAGCCCACGAGTCCGTGCTGCCCAATGTGCACCCCATTGACCTACACCCTCAGTAGGTTTTAAACCGTGGGGCGAACCCCCCGCAGACACGGGGAAAACGTACAAACTCCTTACAGACAGTGCGGGATTCGAACCCCAGTCTGGACCCGATTGCTGGCGCCTTAAAGCCGCTGCTGCCCACCCCACAACTCTTCACAATGTATGGAGGTTGTAGTTTAATTGGGGTATTTTGGCAGCATGGGCTCATTGGCCAGAAGGGCCTGTTTCCGTGCTGTATGCCTAAATTTAAGATTTATATCCCTCCATAACATTTCTTTGGACAACAGCCCCAACCCCTTCAGTCTCTCCTGAAAGGTGTCTCGACCCACTGTGGAGAAAAACAATCCCACTGATGTTCCAGATTCATGATCTTTCATCAGAACTCCTCCTTTGCAAGAGAGCCCGTGAACAAATGGACACCCAGCTCCCTCTGGGGATGACGGGCATCAAGAAAACTGTTAAGAATATAATGAAAGCAGGTCGTTAACTCCTACCTCCACCATTAATGACCAGAAGCTACAACTCTTTCCGTCTTTTGGGCATTGAATTTCTCACACCTGTAGGTTTAGTTCAGAAATACTCTGTAGTCTGTGCCCACCATATGAAAGTGAGCTACCACCAGAGTTGTCTGCAACTTTTCAACAGTCTTAGGCACTCACCCTGCAGTCTACGCTAGAAGATGAGGAGAAAATTCCTTATTCTTGAGGGTTGTGCGTATTGGGGGTTTTCAATCCTGGAAGATTACTGGGATGCTCTGAGATTTGTGGACACTGAGGGATTTGGGGAAATGGGATGAAGACAGGTGGAGTGTAAGTTTCTGAATAATGACCAAGAGACCAGCCCCATTTTTCCACTTCTTGACTAAGATGCACTGATGCTTCTCAAAAGTCAGAGACTTAACCAAAACAATCTGACAAGAAATACAACCAAGGTGTTCTGAGATTTCAGATTTCACTATTCTATTCTAACCAATTCACTGAACAAAACAAGATATTGTAGATAGCATGAATCAGTGACATTGATTAACATAGTGGTATTATTTTTAATATCACTGAGGCACCATGAGGAATAATTTAATTTTCCCACGGTTGGATGATAGTAACCATATTCAAATAAGGTCACATTCTGCCAAACCTTAACAGAAAACTATGCAAGATGAATGTGGCCCATTTCCTGAGCGCATCAATTTTTTACAACGGATACACATAAATTCGTAATATATCTAACAGCCAAAATTATTTTACCGTAGAGATAGAGGTCAGTGCACCAGACTACAATAGTGCTACCCTTGTCTGTGGGTTAGATGGTGAGGTTAGGATTCATTCAGAGACAATGCAGGGTATGACGTTCTGAGGGGGTGAGATTGGAATGAATGAGGAGAATGGTAAATTCAAGAAGGTTGATGTCTCAGCAGCAAGAGGAAGTAGAAAGGTTCAGAGCAGGCAGAAGGCTGGAACAGTATCCAGTTAGAAAATCATAGTTGTGGAAGTAGGCACTGAGACAGAGCTGACAGAAGAAGTTTGACATCATAGCATATGTGAAACTTGTTGAGGTGTGGGTGAAGGAGGACGAAGATGAGACCTCTACTGAGGACAGAGTGTTCTGTCTCTGAAAGGTGATTAGATGGTAAAGACCAAGCAGGAATTGGAGGGTGGGGGTCAATGCGTGGAGTGGAGCATGGAGGTGGGAGGAGTATGGGGTGGATCAGGTGGTGGAGGGTAGGAAGGATTCAAAGGAAGGAGGTGAAGGTTGGGGAAATCAGAGGAGGGAGAATGAGGATGATAGGTGCTAGAGAGTTTGAAATTAAGACATGGTCCTGTGGGCCAAGGGGGCCAGGTTAGGGTTTACATCAGAAGCTCGATTCAGTAGACTTTCAGGACCAATGTGGAGACCGTTTTGGGGAGGCTTAGTCCTGTAGGCCGCCAGGGCCAAGGTGAGAGTTGCGACAGAGGCTTGGTCTTGTTGGCCAGGTCAGAGTTCGCATCGGAGCTTGATTCTGTAAGCTTTCAGGACCAATGTGGAGACTGTTTTGGAGGCTTGGTCCTGTAGTCCGCTGGGGCCAGGGTGAGAGTTCTCAGTGGAGGCTCGGTCCTGTAGGTTGCTGAGGACGGGCTCGGTGCTATAGGTTTCCAGGGACAAGGCTCAGTCCTTGGTATCTAATATTCTTGCTAATATCTATTCCGGAATCAACATTACTAAATTAGATCATCAAGTCTTTAACCTATTTGTGTTTCTGACTCATTCCGAGCAAAGATCAGCAACCATGTGACAATAGTGATTATACTTGAAAAGTGGTTCATTGTCCTGTGGCCATGAAGGAAACTATATAAATTCAAATATTTACTTGAGAAAGAATATACAGACCACTGTGTGCAGTTTTGGTCTTCTCACTTGAGAAAGGATCCACTGGCTTTGGAGGCAATGCAGAAGTTCACTGTTGATTCCAGAAATTAGGGGCTTAGTTTATGAGAAGAGATTGAGCAAACTGGAACTATCATTTGAGTTAAGGATAAAGGGGATCTTATAAAGATAATTAAAATTATGGAAGGAATAGACAAGCTAGAAGCAGGGAGGTTGTTTCCACTGGCAAATGAGCCTCAAGATTCTCCCCGAGGGTGGTGAATCTGTGGGATTACCTGCCCCAGAAAGCAATTGACGTATTTAAGACACATTGACAGATTTTTGAAGACTGGGGAATCAGGGTATGAGGAAAAGGCAGCTAAGTGGAGCTGAGCCCTCAGCCAGATCAGCAATGATCTTGTTGAATGGCAGAGTAGGCTTTATGGACCAAATAGGATATCCGGCTTCTATTTCTTATGTTATTATTTTCATATCCTTTACCTTTTTTGCACCAAACTTATTTTAAAAAGTCTATTAAGGTGGTCCTGTTTTTTTTTGGAAAGAAGAAATAATAAGCTTGAAGCTGCCTCAGAAACTCTGGTTGATCAACATTTCAGCTATAAAGTTGATTGTTCATTATTAATGGAAAGCACAATCTTTCAAACTGATCTCTCATATGGGAGTGGAAGATCCAATCTATCCAGTCACAGCTGAGTAACGATACAATACATGCAGTATCAGGACAGGGCAGAGCTGAACATGATTTTGTAGGAGTGAATAGAAACTTTCAGGTGGCCAATTGCCCTCTTGTAAAGCCGCATATTTTGGCAATATGCAGCTGTTGGGAGGCCACCTGAATGTGCAGGAGGTGCTTGCAAGGTGAACTTTGTAACCCTCCTCCGAGAGGGCTAATCGCTGCAGCACAGTGGCCTTCCCAGCCATCTGAATGCAGCCACCTAAAAGCGGCTGCATTTGGGATGACAGTCAGCTGGCAAGCACCTGACAGCTCCTCTCCCAGCTGACCCTTCCCCCAGCGCAGGACATCGGGGGGCAGAGGCAGCTGGCTGGGCTGTCAGTGTGGGGACTGCAGGGCTCGAGCGGCTGGTGGGGGAGAATGGGGGTTGGAGCGGCCCGCGGGGGGAGAAGGGGACTGGCCGAAACAATGCCGTTACCCAACTCAAGCGCCGTATTCACCCGCCGTCTGCTACAGCCTCCTCCTCTCCTGCCGGCTGCTCCAGCCCCGTGAGTGGGGAGAGAGCAGGTCAGCGGGATCAGTGTGGGGACGTCCCCACGCTGACAGCCAGCCATCCTGAATCGACAGCCCAAGGGACAGGAGGTGAAATGCACTCAGATGCACATCCCGGCGCAGCTGTCCTTTCAGGTGGCCAGCGTTGCGCTTTAAAAACTACCACCTGAACGACAATTTAAAGGGTCGCTTCTGCTTCTTCAGGCACATTCTTAGCGCAGAATGCACCTGAAAAAGTCTAATGAGAAGAAATCCTTAAGACAGTGCTGTATTCATTCATTTGCCTCATTAATTCAAACATAATCATTTAAACTGAGCCCATTCTTACCTATGGCCTACTACAATGCAACTCCTAGACTGTTAAGCAACCAAATAAAATGAGGACTTGAACATTCCAAGTTAAATTTGAGTTGGGAGGTAACATGACGATATTTGTTTTGTGTTCTGTTTTTACTGCATCATTGTTTTATGTTTTAAATCTTTCTCTTTGGAGCATGCATCCAGTATCATCAGATTTACTCTTGGCATTTGTGCCCTAGTACTCCAAGCACAGTGATTAGCATAGGTGACAACTATGCAGCTTGCCAGTGGCTGCCTTTGAATTAGTAAAGGAGGATAACATCCTCTGGACAGAGGAATTACAGAAGTAGCTGGGCATATTGAAGCAATGATGAAGCCAATGGGGTTATGACACTATTCATGACTGCCATACATTTTTATGATTATCTCCATTTTACTCAAGAAACTGGTTTTGACTCCAAGCTTGACTTTTGGAGTTTAATCTAGCTTTAGGGCAGCTAACTCTCCCAACTTAATTATCTAACTATTGAGTCAGCCACAGCTCAAATGCAATACTCTGACAATCAGCAAGGATGTCATAGTGGCTCATCTAGTAAAGCCACCCTTACAGCGCCAGCAATCAGAAACATGGAAGAACAGGACCTTCTACCCACGAGTCTGCATTGAACATGACATCCAAATCACTCTAAAACTACTGCTTACATTTTATAGGCATCCCGACAGCTCCTTCACAATCTTGTGTCTATCTCAAAACCTTTTTGTGTGACACAGATAACGTAGCAGTTGGTGCAGCGCTATTACATTCCCAGCGACCTGAGTTCGAATCAGACATGCCTGTAAGGAGTTTCTACATTCTCCCTGTGTCTGTGTGGGTTTACTCCTACCCTCTACAAATGGTGTTTGTAGGTTAATTCGTGTATTTGGGTGGGAAGGACTCATGGACAAGAAGGGCCTGCCACAATGCTGGATGTTTAAATTTAATTTAAAATTTAAATGTTATTGTATCAACTTCCACCAGTACTCCTGGCAACTTGTTCCAGCCATGTTTGTGTTTTGTTGAGAAAGTGTCAAGTTCAGTGGGTTCAGAGAGATGAGTCTGGACACAGAGTTTGCAATCAAACGTAACTTTATTAACACAACAATTAATAAGAGAGACAATTTATAAGGGAGCATGGAACTGATCATAACAGGAAACAAATGGAAGAATGTTAGATAGTACAGTGTAATACAAAGTAAATGTAAAAATATTAATTTACACAGGTGATGCAGTAATTCGCACCCTATTAGCAGGGGTTATACACACCCTCCCAGACCCCTGAATAAGGGGAGGTGGATCTGTACCATATTATCCACAGGGATATTCGCACACCCTCAGACGCCTGATCAGTTAAGAGTGTTGTGGTCAGGCAATGTGGAGAATTCTTCAAGAAGTTTAAACCTTTATTTGCAAGTAAAGGCTGAAGCAATCAGAGAACAAGCTGCTGATCACTCCTCAGACACAGTATGCATCTTCTTTTTACGTTAAAATCCTGTCTTTGCTTGCTCAACCTATCATGTCTCTTATCTTAGCTGCTTACCAATCCTTATTGCTTATTTACTTATCTAATTATGTCTCAAACCATGTGCTCCATCATCTTCTGTCACTATTATCTTTTAATCTCCTTTTCTATCAGTGTCTCCTCGATCTTATCAAGTCCTTTTCACATGTTACACATCACTGGTTGTGTGGTGGTCCACCACCGGCCTACTGCAGGGGGCAACCTCTGTACCTGCAGGAGTGTAAGGGGACAGGACAACACCTGGCCAGCTGTCAATCAGTCGGCCTGAATGGATCAAGCCCCACCCGGTCGGGTGTCAATCACCTTCTGGAATATAAGCCTGCACCGGTCTCCCGAGGCCTCACACAGAGTTGCTGCAACCACAGCCAGCCTGGCTCTGTGGAAGTCTTTGTGGATTAAAGCCTGTTGTACAGTCTTGACCTTGTGTGTGTCTGATTCTGTCTAACAGTGCACCACAGGTTGCCATCCTTATCTTTTATCATTACATGGTTACACAGGGTTCTTAATTGAATACATGGGTAGTAAAAAGTAAATGTTTAAAAGTATAGAGTAATACAAAGTAAATGTGAAAGTAATTGATTAAGAGTACAATGTTTCCATATATTTTCCATAAGAGCGGCGGCTCTACTGGCAGTAGTAATCGACACCAATTTAAGCTCTAGCAATACCACGGCTCAGCTTCAGTCCAGTGTGCACTTTTCCCGCAATCCTTCCAAGCGACGCCTGCAACAGTGACCTGTCATGGAGTGGTGTCCGGGGCTATCACCACAAGGCAGAGAGAGCTAATGTCCTCTAAGCTGGTGCTAAATACATGGTTCTAGCCAATAAGGATGCTGATTGATTTGAACCAGCCATTGGCAAGGTGTGCACTGAGCAGTGGTCTGAGCCCAATCTTAACTGGCATTCTACATGCAGTTTGTAACATTGTCTATAACCTTGTACCTTTGAGTAGAACAAAAAGTACACCATGTACTGACAGGTGGTGTAACTTCTGAATAAGTTTCAGACAGGGAGGTCATGTGATCACCAGCAATAGGCAAGGAGCTTCCTCCATACATAACAGCATGACCTCCAGTGTACAACACTTGTATATTGGTGAAAAGATGCTGAATGTTCATGATTTGAGAAACATTTATTAGGTCTCCCATCAGCCTCCTATGTTCCAAAGGAAACAACCTGTTTGTCCAATCTCTCCCCATAACTCATACCCTCAAAACCAGGCAACATCCTTGTAAACTTCTTCAGTACCTTTTTCCAAAACTTACACATTCTTCCTATAATGGGGCGATCAGAATTGCACGCAACATTGCAAATAGAGTCTCACCAAAGTTTTATACAACTGCAACGTGACTTCCTTACTTTTATACTCAATATCCCGCCCAAGACAGACATGCTATATGCCTTCCTTACTACCCTATCTAATTGCATGACCATGAGTTGTTGACCTGAACCTCAATTCCTTTACATAACCACAATTTTAAGAGCCCGACCATTAACTGTACATGTTCCCCTTATATTTGACCTCCTAGAGTGTTCAGTTCTGACTTTTTGTGCTGTCTGTGAGAAGTTTGCACATTCCCCCTGTGATCATGCGGGTTTCCTCACGATACTCCAGTTTTTTTCCATATTCCAAAGATGTGAGAGTTGGAAAGTTAATTAGTACTGTAAATTTCCAGAGTCACGTGATGGAGTAGTGGCCGGACGGTGAACTCCAGCCCTCTCCAGAAAAGTCGGGAAAAACAAGGGAAAACCCAAAGGCACAGAAATAAAAGTTAAAGAAAAGTGAGTATAAAGGTGGAAAGAAGATGGCGACAAAAAAAGAAAAATCAAAATCAACGGTAAGAAGAGAGGAAGAGAAGACAACGGAGGAAGAAGGAGAAGGCCTTACCTGTTCAAAGAGGCCCGCTGTGGAGAGAGAAGCCCGCTTCCTCAGGTCGGTAGAAATTGGACTACAAAAATGGCTCGCTGAGCCGAGTAAAAGTGCGCAACCGCGCATGAAAAAAAACACACCGACGGGAGGGGGACCAGCTGGGGAGTCGATCTCCACAGCCGGCAACGACAGCTGCAGAACACCTGCAGCAAGAAGAGAACACAGAAGACAATGGAAACAAGAAAGAAGAGAAGAAAAGGGCAACAAAGAAACAACAGATGGCCAACCCAGAGGAAGAAGAAGAGGAAGAGTACAGTGAAATAGAAGAAGAAGGGAAAGGCAAGATAAAGGATATACTTTCTCTTGTTAGAGGATACATGGAGTCATTTAAAGAATGGCAGACACAGGAATTTAATGATTTAAGAAGAAGAATAAACAACACAGAAGAGAAAATGAACAAAATAGATATGACCTTAACAGAAATGGGAAAGAAAATGGACAAGATGGAAGAGCGGGCAGTAGCAGCAGAAATGGAGGTAGAAGACTTAAAAAAAAAATTGGAGGAATCTAATAAAAAAGCTATAGAGACACAAGAACTGCTAGCTCAAAAAATAGATATAATGGAAAATTATAACAGAAGAAATAACATAAAGATAGTGGGCCTTAAGGAAGATGAAGAAGGCAAGAATATGAGGGAGTTTATAAAAGACTGGATCCCTAGGATCCTAGGATGTCCAGAACTACAGCAAGAAATGGAAATAGAAAGGGCACATAGAGCATTGGCCTTTAAACCACAACCACAACAAAAACCAAGATCTATTGTAGTAAAATTCCTAAGATATACTACAAGAGAAAAGATACTGGAGAAGACAATGGAAAAAGTAAGAGAGGGCAACAAGCCACTGGAGTATAAAGGGCAAAAAATCTTCATTTATCCAGATATAAGTTTTGAACTCCTAAAGAAGAGAAAGGAGTTCAATATAGCAAAGGCGATTTTATGGAAGAAAGGGTATAAATTTATACTAAAGCATCCAGCGGTATTGAAAATATTTATTCCAGAAAAACAAAACAGACTATTCTCGGATCCAGAAGAAGCACGAAAATTTGCAGAACAACTACAAAATAGACGGAGAGATGAAGACATGTAATGAGAGTAAAAATGATCACGATTGATATGTATGTGGGTAAAGAGGTATAAGAGTGTATAGGTATAATGTGCATACGTGAATGTAGCGGTACTTAGAGGAAAATATAGATAGTATAGACAAGAATTAATAAGGGAAGGTAATGGAATAGAGAGAATAAGGAGGGAATTAAAAGAGTGACCTTTGTTACATATGAAAAGTGAAACCTTTTCTGGGGGGGGCTGGGTGGGGGGGGAATAGCGGTCACTGCAAAATCAGTTGACGCTTGCGAGTGAATTCGCAAACCCAAATGGAGAGGGGAGATGTTGTTGTCCGACAAGGGATAAAGGACAACTCAGGAGGGGAAGGGGAGATTGGGGCTAAAGAAGTTATAAATAGGAGAATAAGGAAAATGTTTGATGTTTTAGGAATGTTGTCTTATAAAGGGTTTAAAATAAGAAAACAGAAATGGAAAAGGAGGAAAGGTAATGATGGAAAAACGGAAAGGGAAGATAAACAAAGTATAAAATGGCTACGTTGAACTATATGACTTTAAATATTAATGGAATACATAACCAAATTAAAAGGAAGAAACTGCTAAATTTACTGAAAAAAGAAAAAATTGATATAGCATTTGTCCAAGAAACACACTTAACTGAATTGGAGCACAAGAAATTAAAGAGAGATTGGGTAGGGCATGTAACAGCAGCATCATATAATTCAAAAGCAAGAGGAGTGGCAATATTAATTAGTAAAAATGTGCCATTTAAAATAGAAGAGGAAATAATAGATCCAGCAGGGAGATATGTAATGATAAAATGTCAGATATATTCGGAGTTTTGGAATCTACTTAATGTATATTCACCTAACGAAGAAGATCAAAAGTTTATGCAAGATATCTTTTTGAAGGTAGCTAATACGCAAGGGAACATACTAATAGGAGGGGATTTCAACCTGAATTTGGATTCAAATATGGATAAAACGGGGAAAAAAATTAACAGAAAGAACAAAGTAACCAAATTCATAATTAAATCAATGCAAGAAATGCAACTTTTGGATATATGGAGGAAACAAAACCCAAAAGAAAAGGAATTTTCATATTACTCGGCTAGACATAAAACATACTCAAGAATAGACCTATTTTTGTTATCAGCTAGTATGCAAGATAGAGTAAGAAAAACAGAATATAAAGGTAGAATACTATCGGACCATTCACCCTTAATATTGACAGTAAAGCTAGAGGACATCCCTCCAAGAATGTATAGATGGAGATTAAACCCCATGCTACTTAAAAGGCAGGATTTTAGAGAATTTATTGAAAAACAATTAAAAATGTATTTTGAAATAAATATGGAATAAGTGGAAGATAAATTTATACTATGGGATGCAATGAAAGCATTCATTAGAGGGCAAATAATAAGTTATGTAACCAAGATGAAGAAGGACTATAATCAGGAAACAGCAGTTGGAAAGGGAAATAGTAAATATAGAAAAAAAATTAGCAATGAAGGAAGATACAACTAAAAGAAGAGAATTGGCGGATAAAAAAATAAAATATGAAACATTACAAACATATAAGGTAGAGAAGAATATAATGAATACAAAACAGAAATATTATGAACTGGGTAAAAAAACGCACAAAATCCTAGCATGGCAGCTTAAGACAGAACAAGCTAAGAAAATGGTATTGGATTCAAGGAAAAAAGACAAACAAATTACATATAATCCAAAAGAAATTAAGGAAAACTTTAGAGAATTCTATGAACAATTATACCGAACTGAAAACGAAGGGAAAGAAGGGAAAATAGATGAATTTTTGACTAAAATTGAACTACCAAAACTACAAATAGAGGAACAAAATAAATTAACAGAACCATTTGGAACAGTAGAAATACAAGAGATAATAAAAAAATTACCAAATAATAAGACACCAGGAGAGGATGGACTCCCAATAGAATTCTACAAAACATTTAAAGACTTATTAATTCCGCCCCTCCTGGATGTAATCAACCAGATTGATGAAACACAAAGCTTACCAGATTCATGTAAAATAGCAATAATTACAGTAATACTAAAACAAGGGAAAGATCCACTCTCACCAGCGTCATATAGACCAATATCTTTACTAAACACAGATTATAAGATAATAGCTAAACTATTAGCAAACAGATTAGCAGAGCAGGTACCGAAAATGGTAAATTTAGACCAAACTGGATTTATCAAAAAAAGACGCACAACAGACAATATTTGTAAATTTATTAACTTAATTCATGCAGTAGAAGGAAATAAAGCACCTGCAGTAGCAGTTGCTTTAGACTCAGAGAAGGCCTTCGACAGAGTAGAATGGAATTATTTGTTCAAAGTATTGCAAAAATTCAGTTTACCGGAGAAGTATATTAATTGGATTAAAGCATTATATAAGGGACCGTTAGCGAAAGTGACAGTAAATGGACATGTATCAAAACAATTTAACTTAAGCAGGTCAACGTGGCAGGGATGCCCACTATCACCTTTATTGTTTGCGTTAGCTATAGAACCACTAGCAGAATTGATAAGAATAGATAATAATATAAAAGGAATAAAAATAAAAGACAAGGAATATAAAATCAGTCTATTTGCGGACGATGTTATAGTGTACTTAACAGAACCAGAACTATCAATAAAAGAATTATATAAGAAATTGAAGGAATATGGAGAAGTGTCGGGCTACAAGATAAACGTAAATAAAAGTGAAGCAATGCCTATGAATAATGCGGATTTCTCAAAATTTAAGAAGGAATCTCCATTTAGATGGCAAATGCAGGCAATAAGATACCTAGGTGTACAAATAAACAAAAATCTCGGCCAATTATACAAACTCAATTATTATCCACTAATGAAAAAATTACAAGACGATTTAGAGCATTGGAAAGATCTACCACTAACACTAATAGGAAGGATAAACTGTATTAAAATGAACATTTTTCCAAGGATATTATACTTATTTCAGGCATTGCCAATACAACTGACAGAAAAATTCTTCAAAGAGTTAAAGAAAATAATAAGGAAATTTTTATGGAGAGGGGGGAAACCGAGGATAGCACTGGATAAATTAACAGAAGGGTATAAACAAGGAGGCTTACAATTGCCAAACTTTAAAAATTATTATAGAGCCGCACAATTAAGATACCTATCAGATTTTTATCAAACAAGGGAAAAACCAGACTGGACGAGATTAGAATTAGATAAAATAGGGGAAAAGATACCTGAACACATATAAATGGGATGAAAAATTGGTACAACATAGAACTTCTCCAGTATTACATCATCTCCTCAATATTTGGAAGAAGATTCATGTAGAAAGAAATAAAACAAATTATCAATTACCAAAACTAATATTGACGCAAAATAAGTTACTCCCTTTTACAATAGATAATCTTTCCTTTAGAGAATGGGGAAAAAAAGGGATTAAAAGAATAGAGAATTGTTTTTCAGGAAGTAGATTCTTATCCTTTGAACAAATGAGAGATAAGTACAATATAACGGGAGATACAGCGCTGGCATATTACCAACTGAGATCCTACTTGAAAGATAAATTAGGAAGCAATTTGAGTTTGCCAGAGGGAAGTAACCTTGAATATGTGATTACAGATACAATGTTAATCAAAAGATTTATAACAAATATGTATATTAAACTGCAAGAAAAAGAGAATGAGGAAACAAATGGTAAAACTAAACAAAAATGGGAACAAGATTTAAATATAAAGATAAAAAAGGAAACATGGGAGAAATTATGTTCTGGAATGATGAGAAATACAATAAATACGAGGCTATGTATGATACAATATAACTGGCTACACAGACTATACATTACACCTCAAAAGTTAAATAAATGGGACCCAACAGTATCTGATAGATGTTTTCGATGTAAAAAAGAAATGGGAACAACAATTCATGCAATCTGGACATGTGAGAAAGTAGAAAAATTTTGGGAAGATCTCAATCAGATATTAAATAAAATAACAGAAAACAATATACCAAAGAATCCAGAGATCTTTCTTGTAAGTAACATAAAAAACAAAGAATTTGGAATTGATTTGGAGGAGGCACAAAAAAGATTTGTTAAGATAGCCCTAGCCGTAGCAAAAAAATGTATTATGTCAACCTGGAAATTGGAAGATAATCTGAAAATACAACAATGGTATATAGAAATGAATAAATGTATTCCATTAGAAAAAATTACATATAGTTTAAGAAATAATATTGAAATATTCGAACAAATATGGGAGCCTTACATTAAATACAATAGCGAAAACCTACCGGGGACAATCATTACCTAAGTTGATGGAAGGAGAAGGAAAGAAAAGAATGGACTCAGTAGAATTTCTGGTGTATTTTTGTTGAATGACAACATTATCTGACTGGTTTAATGTAACCTAGATTGTATACCTAAAATGGATGGGAGGGGGGGGTGGGGGGGTGGCTTGGGAGGAGGGAGGGGGGGGGAGAAAAAGTCACTGTATATGTGTGAAAAAGAAAAAGTGTGTAGCATGGCTAATGTGATTTATGGTGTGAAAAATAAAAAATTTAAAAAAAAAAGTACTGTAAATTTCCCCTCATGGGTAGGCAAATGGTAGAATCTGAGGGGTGCTGATAGGAATGTGGGGAAAATAAAATGGAGTTATGTAGGGTTACTGTAAATAGGTTTCTAATATCCAGGCTTTGTTCCATGCTGTTCAACTTCAGTATTATTCTGTCATTGATCTAAATGAGAGTTCACTTAAGCATATGGTCTTTGATTAACTCGTGGTTTTCTAAATGACAATGAAGACTAAATCATATAATAATGAATAAAGTAAATCATGAATTATGGTTACCCACAACTACCACTGATCAATGGTTAATTGTTTTATTCCTTTTTCCATTCAGGGAATCGGGTACAATCCTGTATGGTACCTACATTTAAATAGTAGTAGCTTTTCACACAACTTTCATAATTGTACAGCAAAAGTTGTACAAAAACTTTTGGAGCTACAGCATGTGTGAAATCTTGGAGTGTGGGGAGGGTAGACACAATGGGAGGTTGCTCCTGCGGGGACCAACTACCCATTCTGACTGCTGTTAGCTTTATGCAGGCTTTAAAGGAGCCAACAGTAGTTTTATTTAAAATCCTGCAACCGCTGGGTCTGCGCCAAAAATAGCAGTGTCTATGATCGGCAGAAGCTACGAGGGGTTGAAGATTGCAGGGAAGCAGAGGACTGGTGCAGAGCTCCAAAAATTGGGAACACAACCCCACACCCACCACCCTCCCCGTCTGAGAAGGAGAAGCAGAGGAAATGACCCATAGGACAGTGACCATGGTGGCAGACTAGTGAGGGGCTCTGAGGCCGAGGAATACACAAGCGGTGACTCAAGGCAAAGAACCCACACAGGCTGTGGGCTGCTGGAGACTGTGGTCAGGGGACCCACCGACCAAGCTGGGGACTGCTGTAGACTGACTCGAAACTGGCTGAATTGGTACCAGGTATCGTAACTGAGTTGCAAGAGGGTGCGAAGGGCTCTGAAAGGTTCCTAATTGTATTGGAGGATCGGATCTGGAGCTCGGGTTGCTGATGGCTTGGACTGGACTTTGTGGCTGTGGAGGCTCTGGAAGCGTTATGGTGAATCTGGGGAGGATCTCTCTTGCTTCTCTTCCTCTGCCTGTAAAAGATACCAAGCAATTTCTGCCGATGGCAAATCTGACTGCTTTACAGCGGACAAAAGGCAATTTTGTGTAATATGGCACTGTTTTTATTACATGATAATAAATTGAATCTTGAATGTTATTGGAAAGATCCTTGAGTGTAAGTATACATCTAGGTGGTTTGTGTTAGGACAGATTTGTTACAGGCAAAGTAAAAATCAACAAATCTAAAATTAAAACATCTCCAGATGGCAGGTCTGCCATGGGCTGTTTATAGTTAAGTCTCTTTTACTTGACTTCTTTTGATGATCATAGAACTTTACTGGCATTTCAAAATCAATCACTTTTATACATTTGCTTTAAAATTTGCCCCTTTTATGCTTCAGCTGAATTCGTACATTCAAATCATATCATTACAGTTCTTTTAGAAAATCATCTCTGCATCTTTCTCAATCAGACTGTAATAATTATTGCAGAGTATTTATATCATTGATGGTTTTTAGGGATTTATAAAGAGATTGCAGTGATCAGGTCTCCTCGTGGAATTTTATCAGTGCAATCCAAAAAAGAGTCTTGCTACAGGTAAGGCAGATCATTTACCTATTCATTGCCTGAGAGAGCTGAAGTGAAGCTCATGCAAAATCACCTGATTTGTTCGTATAACTCATTTATGAATTGATTCAATGTTGTTTTATATCACCTTAACAACTCAGTAAAATTTCTTTTTTTAAGTTCAGGGGCGGGCAACATTTTACCACGCGTGTGTCAGTGGTTGAACGGTGGTATGTACTGATTGCCACCATAAATTAAATAAATACTGAAACACAGACATTATGTAATTTTCTGCTTGAAGTACGTCATGTACAATGCATGAACATAAATGATGATAATTTATCAAAAATCAATCCACAGAAAAAGTTCAAGGAACAAGATCAACCGTATTCCTTCCAAAACATTACGATGATGCATTTCTGGTATTCCAGTGAATCAGTTTAGCTTCTCCCACTCACATACCACCACCAAGGTTTGCACATGACTCAGCTGGCTGTGTTACTCCAGAGGGATTTATATTCATGGCAAAAGGTCCCTCTATTTCTTCAACTTTTTTCTGATACTTAGCAAGAATTAAACTACATTTAGCTGTATTTTTGTGAAAGAAAATTAAATCAGTAATTTTATCCTCAAACACTCTTTCCAACTATTTGACTTTACCACAACTACTACTTGTCACTCATGCCCCAGGTCTTGAGGTAAGCCCCCATATCTCAATTTGAACGGTGTCATTCCCTGGAGCCTACTTCGCGCACTGATCTTGTTCTTTTTAAGATGGACCTCGCACTATGTTTATGTTTGTTTAACTCTAATAAAGCCGATTAGCTGAGGGTTGAGCTGTTGACATTTTATGTCAAGCAGTTGCCCCAGCCTTTCATTCGTTCTGTTAAGGATGACTTTAAGGTCAAGTTGGTGTTTGACACGTTTATCTTTCCCCTGCACCAACTTCCCCATATTAAGGTGAGCTCACAGCCACACAGCGATTGGCTGGGCCTTCCCTCCCTCGCCCACAGCTCACATCCACTCCCCTCCCCTGCTTAGACCAACCGCTCAGGCAGCGGCAGCAGAAGCAACAACATCCATCTACCGGGATATTCAGGTGCAATATGCGCCGCTTGTTCCTCTTCATCCCCCCCTTTCATCTTGTTGGTGCTCACGGTCATGCTTCCCATGAGTTTCCCAGTGGCTGGAGTGACAAGGGATGGCTCTTTGCCCTGGACCTGCGCCCCTGTTGGCAGATGCACCTTGCACCCCTTGGATCAAGGGTGCTGGCCACAAAAGGAGGAAACTCCGGTGTTGCCTTCCCCTTTGCAAGTCCCACAGTGCTTGTTAAAACTAATGCGGGCTTCAGCGACCATTTGTGTTGAGCCACTTAATTCACCCACAAGAGGATCCTGTGCCATCTGCTCTGGTCTGTGCTGAATGGACAATTTCACATTACCGAGATGTTTATTAATATCTCCTTGCACTGCACATATGAGATCGTGAGTCAGATAAATTTGGATCACTGTAGGTTGCCCAGCCCCTGTACAAATCTGTTTGGTAGTCATGGCTTCTCACTAAGGTGGCAAGAATTTGGGGAGGAAGAGGAAGATGGGGAGAGAAATGGGAGAAAGGGGGAGGGTAAAGGATTCAATTTATGTAATAAAAACACAATGCTGGAGAAACTCAGCAGGTCGAACAGTGTACTTTATATAGCAGAGATAAAGGTGTTGCATCTTTATTTCCAGCATTGTGTTTTTACTTTAATCATGGTGTCTGCAGACTTTCGTGTTTTACATTCAAGCTATGCATTTTCTTTCCTGTTAACCTCTTAGTGAAGAATTACGTGCACCGTGAAGCCAGTAACTATAAGCTCAGTTGTTCATTTCTCATTCCAAATCTTGTTTCTTTGTGTCCTTGCATGTGCCAATACTCCAGGATAATGCTTCCCCTGTGGTTGCCGCATTCTTGGAGGATGGTCTTGAAGGGCAACTTTGAATAGTGCTGGGCTATTGGGTTTGCTTCCAATCTGCTACATTTTGGCATGGGCAGCAACTACCCCAGCTGACTGCCTGACAATCTACAACCAGATCATTGGTGGTTGGGTCAAACAATATTAGAAAGCCACTGGTCATGCACATAAAGATGCTTGGTGTGTGGTGAGCTGTTGAAAATCCCAGAGACTACCTAGGAGCCCAACAATTTGCAACAGGCCTTTACAGAGTTTTAAGCCTTGTTTTAAAAGTTAATTTTTTTTTTAATTAAAAGTTTTCCAATGTGTAAGAATGGTCAACTCCATTTGCAAGCATGTGAATGGATGAATGAGGCAGCATCTACTGGGTGGTATTGCAACTTCAATTGCACTCCAATAACAACAAATCTAACATTTGAATGGTGCAGTGGGAGTGCAGACTGCTGCTAATCTGAGATATCATTCTCAAAAGCTCCATGATGCCATTGCCAGTTCCCTCATCAATCCTCATTTATTAGATCAGGAACCACATCACACATTACTAGAGTGTGCACATGATGATAACCAGCACTTGCATGTCTATAGCTTGATATCCAACCTCAGCACAAAGTCACAAATCTACATGGAGCTGAGCTGCTTCATGCTCCTTGACAGTGAATCCAGATCCTTTGACAAGTTTCTCAATGTACCAAGCATGTCCATTAATTCTCCTCTGTGACTGTCCCCATCAAGCTGTTCATCTGAGACTTTTTTGTGGATGTAAAATAAGTTTCACTGTAAATCCTCCATTTAAAATGTAATTCAAACAGGCATTACGTTTTGACAAGTTAAACCAAGGAGAACATGATAGGGCCCTGGAGAATGTTGAAGAATAGAACAGTTTCTTGAAAGCAGTGATACAAGTAGACTGACTGGTAAGAATGCATTTGGCACAATCGCCTTTATCAGTCAAAACAAAACAAGACATTGGTAAAGTCACATTTGGCATAATGTGTGCAGTTCTGAATGCCCAGCTACAAGAACAATGTAATTAAACTACAAAAGGTGCAAAAAAGATTCATGAGGGTATTACTGGTAGGACTTTTTTTTTTCCTGGAGTATAGGGGGCTAAGGGATGACTTTATAGAGGTATACAAAACCATGATGGGCATGGATGGAGTGATTAGTCAGTCTTCACTCCAAGGTGAGAGAGTCTAAAACTTGAGGGCATAGGTTTTAAATTGAGGAGGAAAAGATTGTAAAAGAACCTTAGGGGTAATTTTTTGACACAAAATTATATGTAAGAGCAAGTAGTAAAGTGGGGGGGGGGGGGGGGGTACAATTACCACATTTTTTAGATATTTGGGAGAAAAGGGTCAGAAACTGTGGGCCAAACACAGGTGAATGGGAGTGGCTCAGAAGAGCAACCTGCTCAGACCTGTTTCAGTGCTGTATTCCTCTGAGTCTATGACTCTTCAACCTCCACACTGAGCTCTATGTTTATTTAGAGGCTATTTCAGAAAATGTGAATGGACTGAATAACACTAGCTGAATTAATTGGCTGATATAAGCTTCTTCAGACCTTATCAATAGATTTTACAAACAGCTTTTGTATTTCTAGCTGCAAAGAATATTATCAAAATTTATTATACTATTTACAGAAGTTTTGAAGGAGTGGCCTTTTTCAGTTCAGTAAGAACATCTGAATTTCATCTGTCTATGTAGCATATCCTGTAATATTGTGTTCCAAATTAGATTTGTGAAATATTTAAATGGCTGTCTCTCAAATAATTTCTGTAAATTTCACTATTACCAATCCAGCTTTTTAACAGTAATGGCCTATATATATCAATAGTGCCTTTTTCTCATCTTTTCTGTTTGCCAAAGGTATTTTGTGTACCTTGAGGCAGAGAAAATACTTTTGGCAAGAGGAACATGAGAAAAAACTGTGTATTCAGTAATGTAGAAATTCTGATTCTTTCATTTATAGCCTTTGATATCATTTCAAAGTTCAGATTTATTTTAGAATACATACATGACATCACATATAACCCTGAGATTCTTTTTCCTGCGAGCGAGGCAGAATCACCATTTATTGGTGGTGCAAAAAAACTGAAGATACTTATTTATGTAAACAAATAAAGAAATGTAAACAAAATGGCTGTGCAATACAGAGAGAGAAAAAAAATCAATAAAGTGCAAAAGTAAGTCCTTAAATGAGCCTCTGAGCTCATTATTGAGGAGTGTGACGGTGGAGGGATAGCAGCTGTTCCTGAACCTGGTGGTGTGAGTCTTGTGGCACCTATTCCTCTTTTCTGATGATAGAAGTGAGAACAGAGCGAGTGCTGGGTGGTGTGGATCCTTGACAATTGCTGCTGCTCTCTAACGGCAGCATTCCCTGTGGATGTTCTCATTGGTGGGGAGAGTTTTGCCTGTGATGCCCTGGGCTGCATCTACTATCTTTTGCATGGCTTATTACTCATGGGTATTAGTGTCCCCATATTAGACTGTGATGCAGCCGGTCAGCACACTTTCCACCACACATCTGTAGAAATTTGCAAGGGTTTTAAAACCTCCACAAAATCATGGAGGCGCTGACAGGTTTACTTCACTATGCTATTAGTGTTTTGAGTCTAGGAAAGATCCTCCACGAAAGTGACTCCCAAGAACTTAAATTTGCTCACCCTCTCCACCTCTGATCCCCCAATGATCACTGGATCATACCCCTTTGGTTTTCCCTTCCCGAAGTCAATAATCTACTCATTGGTTTTGGTGACATTGAGTGTGAGGTTGTTCTTGGTGTACCATTCAGCCAAGTTTTCAATCTTCCTCCTGTATGCTGACTCGTTGCTCCTTTTTATACAAGCCACAGCCATCAGTGAATTTATCGATGTTGTTGTTGTACCAAACCCCACAGCAATAGGTGTATAGCGAGTGGAGCAGGGAGCTAAGAACGATGCCCTGTGGTGCTCTGGTCCCAGATTTAACTTGAGTACATTAAGTCATATCAATTCAACATTTTAGTTTACTATTTTCCTTTAAGAAAATGTGTTAAATTTATATCATTTTGAGCACATGGCACCTTAGATTATTTACAACTTTAAGGACATGAAGAAAATTCTGAGCTACTTTCCTCTGCTGTCACTAAGTTTGCTCCTTTGATGGTAGAACAGGCTGAAAGTTCGATTTGTGCTTATGTCTTTTAATCTAATATCTTCCATCTCTGACCTGCTATGCATGCCACCCTCCATTCATCCCATTGGTGGTGGACATTTAAGATATTCTGGCTTTGTGGACATCTTTCTAGTAAAAGCCTCCTAATTTTCTTTCTTCTCCTTAAAACCTTTTCAAAAGCCATGTCATCATTCTTTACATTAAAAGAATGCTCAAGTGGTACTAAAGCACATACCTCACAGTTTGAAGTTCATAAAATAGAAATATAGAGGGAAAGTAAAGGTTTTAGAGATTATTTTTTCGTTGCTAATTGCTAAGAGAGGCGGTCTCTGCTATTCAGCACCAATATATTCAGTTCCATTGAAGGCAAGACAAATTTCTCCCCAACAATTTTAGATGCGATCATAATGAAATTAAAATTCCACAAGATTTAATAAAGGGAAAGGAATAATAATGGCTCAGATTCAAAACCAAGCCTCGGTTAAACTTGGGTTGCATAATCACACACAAAGCTCCTTTTTTTAAATAGTATGCATACAAATTCTTAAATCAGGACAATGCAGTATTCAGACATGACCTAAATAAACTTTTAAAATAATTCAGTTACTTGCACAGGGTAGCCAGAAACAGAGCCAGCTGTCAGACACATCTTTTTCATTGCAAAGTATTTGGAATTAGCTGTTCCAGAAACAACATGGAAATTAACGTGTTCCCACTGAGGTTTCCTTCAAGCTACATCAATACTTTTGGAAATAAAAGCTAAGAATTGGCCATTATTAGAGGGAAATCGTTTATTACCATTGGGATTGACAAGAATATTAATATGCAAACCAAATCTTTCAGCCAGAATATGCAAACATATGCTTGTGATTTATCATCAGATCTCAAATGTATCACCTTAGGGAAATCAAATGTCCCTGTCCTGAGTGTGGTAAATTAGATCACTTGTCACTCCATGCTAGTAATATAGACCACATCAGCTGGTTGAAAAGTAGATTGCATTTATGTAACTTGCTTTGGTCAATGGTGCAGGTGAAACTGAAGGATCTGACCCTCTCTACCATCACCTTGTCAATGAAAACAGGTTGGGTGATTCCTTGGCCTGCCCTTCCACAATAAGATCCTTGGTCTTGTTGATGGTGAGAGCAAGGAAGTCAGAAGTGGTTGGAGTTGTTGGTCCTGAGAAAGGGCCTCATAGCAGAGGCATGTTGCCATTTAACTTCCAATTTTGTGAGTAAATCGTAAGGGAATATTTTTAAAACCATTCAGGCTAATTGGTGCAGCACATGCTTTAAATATAGAATAGTAAGCATTTTGGACTGGTACCTGCCTTCTCTTATTCAGTCATGAGGATACTATCATGTACATGCGTTAACAATCAGCAAGATAATCGCAAGTAGTTGAGGTAACAAAACACGCAATAGATGCGTGTGTTGGAGCAGAAAGAGGGTGAGGGATAGAAAGATGAGAGGAGGAAAAAGAGGAATAAGGGAGATACCCCACTTTGTCATGGATAGATTGATTTTTCATGAGAAAAAGCAGAAATACCTTTGCTCAGAGAATGAGGTAATCGTTTTCTGCAAGCGGCAAGAGCTGTTTACAAATGGGATGCCATCTTGTTGCAGAACATTCAAATCTGAGGGTTTTTTTTTTAAACCAAAAATTGACTTTCTTCATGATAATTTATTTACAAAAGGAAAACTGTTCAAACCTGAGTTTTGTATACATTCATTTCCAGCACTGTACATTGTTACTGTATTTACACCATAACCACTACTTGTGGCTCCCTGTCATTACTCTCCCTCTGTTGTTTGAGATGCTTTACCCTGATCTCAGTTCCTCAATGCCCGGTAAAGGAAGGACCAGCCATGTTCAACCTTTTTTTGGACTATAGCCCTCCTAGGACTCTACTCAAAGTTTATGGCCCCCTTCCCTGTGAAGCAGTCAAGTTTTGGTTTTCTGTACTGCATAAAAAATATTTAAAAATATTTATTTTACATGAGGTGCAAAGAAAAAAAGATTCACTTAAATGTGCTGTGGCTCCCTGTTGTCTGCTCTAGACTGTGGTCCTTCCCCACTGTCACATTGGCTGTGCCAAGCCTCAGGGTGTCCCTCAGCACATACTCCTGCAGCCTGGAATGCACCAGTTGGCAGCTTTCCAACATGGACATCATTAAAAAAACCATTAAAAAATGGCTGTGCTGCCAGAGCTGCTGTAATGGCAGTGCTGCTGCTGGTGCAAACCCAGGGAGAGTGGGAAACAAAAACATGGAGCTCCTCCACAGTGTTTAACCATCCAGTTCTAATGCAGATGGGTTTTTACTGGTTTTAAACAGTCTGTGAAAGGAGCTGTCCAACCGTAGGGTCTGTGCCCAAAAATGGTGGTGCCTTTGCTTGCAGCAGCCTCAAGAGGTTGTAGACTCCGAGGACACCAGAAATGGGGAGAATATCTTTTGTTGAGGAGAAGCATACAAAAGGACCCTACACGACAGTAACCATGGCAGCGGACCAGCGAGAGGTTCAGTGGCTGAAGGACCCACATCGGCAGTGGGCTGTTGGCAGCTTGTGGTCGAAGGACTCACACTAGCTGTGGGCTGCTGGAGATTGGCTCATGGGAAACAGGTATCAGAACTTGTATTTGAGAAGGTGCTGAGGGTAAGGAGAGCTCCCGAAAAGCCTCAGGTGCTGAAGGCTTCCAGATCCTATTGGAAGAGCTGGAGCTCGGGATGCCAACGAATAGTTCAGGGATCTGTGATGCCACAGAGGCTGCAGGCAACTCCATGGACACTCAGTAACTCTGAAGGGACCCTCATTTGCTTCTTTCTTTTACTGTAAGGGTTGACAGGCAATACTAATGCCGATACTTCACCTGCCTCTCCCCTCCACATTTTTTCATATCTTGATGAAGGGCTGAAGCCTGAAACATTGGTTATCTTTGCTATATAAAGTACACTGTTTGACCTACTGAGTTTCTCCAACATTGTGTTTTTATTTTAACATTCAGTGTTTGCTTTTTTTTGGTGCGATGCTTTAACTTGATCATGGAGGATGACAGTGTCTGGTTTAATATTCTACTTATTGATGAGTAAATATTGGAACCAAAATTGTAATATTTACTAAATGGACTGGGGAAATGCAATCATAATTTAATCAAACTGTTAATCCAAAATAATATTTGAGAAATTCAACAGAGTTCTTTGAAGATGCAACTACTGGAGTGGGTAGGGTGGAACCATAGAACTATGAGCACTTGAGTTGCCAAGACAAAGTAAGGCTACAGACTAAGTGCTAATAAATGGGATTAATACAGCAAGGTTCTAGAATGGTTGGCATGGGCATAATGGGCTAAATATTCTATTTCTGTGCATTTGGATTTCCAGAAGAAATTTGACAGGTTGCTGAAGAAAAGGTCCTTTTTGTACATGATCTTGAGGTAATGATTAAAATATAATGAACCTGGATATTGGCTAACTAATAGAGTTGGGGGTAAAGGGATCATTTTCAAGTTTGCAAGTGATAACTCGTTAACATGACACAGGGATCAGAGTAGGGGGCCCAACTATTTACGGTATTCATTGAAGGTTTGGAGTCACAAGAGTCAGACAACACAAACAAGCCCTTTGGCCCATGCCCATAACCTGCATTCATCCACGTTAATTGAAGTTGTGAAGACAAAGAATCTGCAAAAGGGAAATAGAAAGTGCAAAGATTTAGCAGATGAAATACAATAAGGGTAATGTGAGCTGACCCACTTTGTTAGGAAGAATAGTAAAGCCAGAATGTTATTAAATTAAAGAATTCAGAATGCGTGCATGGAAAACAGAAAATGAACTTGCAGCTGCAACAGTCCATCTAAGAAGAGAGCAACCAGGGTTCTTTCAACAGATTCTAATTGTGTTCAATTCACGTTCATGTTGGGTATTATTATTGTCAATTATCATAAGAAAGGAAAAAGGGAGATGGTAAATAAAATTCAACTTTGATACTCTCCTGTTCTTTTTATACAGCTTCTGACACTCAACAGGCAAATAATTTCCCCTTCTTTACCAAATTCCATTTTCCTCGTAGAAGAGGTGTGGATGGGAGCAGCTCCATTGAGAATACACTAGTTAATTATTAACCTGTAAGAGCAGGCACCCATTATGATTAAAAACACATAAATGCTGGAGGCTATAATCACAGCATCTGCAGACGGCTAACAAGGATCAACTTCCAGAAAAATCATTTTCAAATTTCTCCCCCACCCATGGGCTGAATGGATCTAATCTCCTTCAGCCTTCTAACCATCCAAGATATATGTTTCTGCCATTTACGTTATCAGTTGCAACTGTGCCTTGTGCTGGTATGACTCAATCTTCTTGACTTCTCTCTCTAAATCTCTCCAACACTTTATCTAACTAAGCTTTTGCACATCTGCCCTAATACCTTCTTATGTGACTGGGTGTCAGGTTATGTTGGATTACATGCTCAAAAGTGTCCTGGACATAACAATCTTGAGGTTACTACAGAAATGGAAATTATTGCTGTACTATGTGGTTCCAATGATTTGGCAACTCCAAGCCATCAAGGCTACAAGGAAAATGTTCATGATAAACTATATCCTACATATGCTCTGCTACATTAGCTGCAATTCTACTTACAACATGTGGCCCAATTGACCCTGATAAAGCATTTACTGTGGAAAATAAAGAGGGAGTTTTTACGACTGACTAATTTTTTAATGCGTTGACCATCGCCTTCCCAAGATCGTGTTCTATGGCGAGCTCTCCACTGGCCACCGTGACAGAGGTGCACCAAAGAAAAGGTACAAGGACTGCCTAAAGAAATCTCTTGGTGCCTGCCACATTGACCACCGCCAGTGGGCTGATATCGCCTCAAACCGTGCATCTTGGCGCCTCACAGTTTGGCGGGCAGCAACCTCCTTTGAAGAAGACCGCAGAGCCCACCTCACTGACAAAAGGCAAAGGAGGAAAAGCCCAACACCCAAGCCCAACCAACCAATTTTCCCCTGCAGCCGCTGCAACCGTGTCTGCCTGTCCCGCATCGGACTTGTCAGCCACAAACGAGCCTGCAGCTGACGTGGACTTTTACCCCCTCCATAAATCTTCGTCCGCGAAGCCAAGCCAAAGAAAGTTAAATTATCATATCAAAAATTAAGTAAATACTAAGCATAAGTCTTGACTCATGATTTGATTGAAGGTGAAAGGTGTTTGTGAGCCAGCTCTTGATAGTAAAACACAGAAATGCTGGAGGGAACTCAGTAGGTCTTGCAGCCTCCAGAGGAGGTAAAAATATAATACTTATTTTTTTGGGCTGAAGGCCTCAGGCCCAAAACATCTGTTATATATCTTTACCTCCTATGAACTCTATGAGACCTATTGAGTCCTTCCAGCATTTCTGTGTTTACTAGGGGTTGACACCATGGTTAAGTGAAAAAAAAACACACACAAATGTGTGAGAAACTCAGTGCCTTTATGTAACAAAGGTGTACCAACATTTCGGGCTTGAGCCCTTCATCAAGGTGTTTTACTACATTCATAGTGTCTGCAGCCTCTCATGTTTCACTTAAGCCAACTCTTGATGTCCAGGCCCTTTAGTTCATATCCCTTATTGCAGAGATGGAATTAGAGACCACTTACAAGATATGTTATTGTAACCATGTAATATGGGGTGCACTAGTATACCGTGGAAAGACTCTGATTCAGTGCAAGTGAATCAAGCTCATTGCTTCATATTAGTCATTCACTGTATCTGCCACTCAATCAGGAAAAGGGCACACCAATGCTTCATACCTGATGAAGAACACTGGGACAAAATTTTGGTTACCCTTTAATTCCTAATGATGGTGCATAACCTGCTGAGTTTCTTCAAAACATTTATGCATTGCACTCAACCCCAGCATCTGCAGTCTTGTTTCCTTTTTATGCTTTTTAAAATAAAATCTTTGAGTGAAGATGTATGTCTTCAGACAGACTCTTGGGGAAACCAAAGTAGCACATTCCTGGTAGAGTCACCCATGTCAAATAGCTCCAAGGTGAGATTCTAGATTAGGTGCAATTGGACTAAACAATGTACTATTCTACAACAACAAACCATCTGCTGGAGGAATTCCACAGGTTGAGCAGAATCACTGGAGGAACTCAGTGAGCTGAGGAGCACCAGTGGAGGAACTTGAAGTTTTCTCTAGTCTACTATTCTACAACCCTTTGACGTTTATCTTACAGTAAATATTGTGAATTGCTCTTGAAAGAACAACTGCCTGAATTTTCCATTGTGATGTGTTGTCCAAGCTTATTGGTTGCCTGCCCATTTAAACCTGTTCTTATGTTGAGAAGATCCAACAGTGAAACTGCTCTGCAGAGAATTCAGACCAACATAGTTCAGCAGTTGTAAAAATACCAAAATATTACAAACTAAAAACATACATGACAGTCATCTCCAAGTGTTTTCTACGATCATATTAGTTTTATTATTAATATTCTGTTGCCTTTTTCAAGATGTACTGAAGACAAAGATACTGGAATCGCTAGCTGTGATTTACGAAATCAAATTTATTTGTGATCCTTTGTCAATCTAAACAGAAATCCAGCCACTGTTATACCACTTTTCTCCACATTCATTGCAAATGACAAAAGTCATCATCTGCTCATCAGGATTTCCACTTTGCACCCAACCTGGAATAAAAAGTGTACCTCTGTCAATTGCAGTGACCGTACAATTAAATTTTTCACACCTTTTGCATCTGATTTTGTTTGTCTTAATTCCTTCCAGACAATGAGGCAGCTGATGGTCCTGAAGCCCAGAGGTAGTGTACAATGCTCTTAGGTGTTTCAACTCCTCACTAGCCATGTCCATCACTGACATCTCAGCAAAGGTCTGTGGAGTTAGTTCTCCTAACAATATTTTTTGTCTTAAATGAGGATTTTTAGGGTTCTGTAAATTTGAAATCCTGCTTCGAATGCAAGCTTTGTACTTTTTAATATTTTTCAAATGAATTGTATATATGGATTGTTCGATTTCTTTGGCAATTCTATGCAATGTTTCTACCATTTTTTCATCAACTGTCTCTGAGTCAGTTAAAGCTTGGAAAATTAGTTCTATACACTTAGACCGCACAGCATCAAGATCTGAAATACACAACTTTTTAGGAACTGGATTCTGGTCAATTCCTAAAAAGCCTTCTGCTGAAAGTTCCTGTACATTGTGTGTTTTTTTGTTTGTGAGGAGATGGTGGAAGACGTCAGTTTCTGTTGCTATTTGAACATCTTCTGGTTGTTGTGTGAAGTTTTTCCTAGCAAAATTGGTTTCATACATCTTACGTTCAAGTTGTACTTTTCCTTGATTTATTTCATTTGACAGCTCCATTTTTTCCTGACATTTTCCCTGGAAAATAGAAGTCTTGTATAATTTTTTCCATGCAGACAGTAGACTCCGTGCCTTCCCCCTGGTATCAGCATCTGGACAAGTTTTTAGCACTCTATATACAGCTTTAATAAGATCCATCTCCTGGAGAATTTCAGGTGTGACTGGAATACTCTCAAAATCATTCAGGAGGTACTTTATGTCCTGGATGTTGTTTGCAGAAACAAGTTTCTCAATCTGCCGTGCTCTACGGGTCACCTCCTTCAGGTTATTCATTGCACTGTCAAATATCAAATAAGTAGACATTATTACGGGTATTTATATTTAAATATACAGTACATTCATTTTAAGAGTGTTTTTAACAGATCAATTTTTGCAGTAGAATCAAGGAACTGGACAGGAAAATGGAGGTAGAATCAAGGAACTGGACAGGAAAATGGAGTTGAGGTCATGATTTTTAATGAATAGTGAAACAAGTTTGAGGTTGTGTATCGCCAACTCCTGCTTCTGATATTTTTTTACTTCTCAAACTTATGGCATCCTATAAGAAACATAGGGTTGCAGAAATTAAGATGTGAATGCACAAAATAAAATTCACACAACGCTGCCTCCCAATCTAATGTTTACTTTTTCACACATTTGTAAAACACATTGCTGATTGAAAAGACCAAAGGAAACTAAAAAAAAGTTTCACCTATAATGTGACACAGATTGAAATTTCTTCCTTTACTTTCGCGTTGCAGATTGTTGAAAATGTAAGTCAATAGTTGCATATTGAGATCACAGAATACATGGGAACAATTGAATGATGGAGTATCCTCAAGATAAAGATTAATTGATGGAGAAATAGACAGGAAGGGGAAAAGTTAAAAACCTTGAGTAAAAACATTGCTAACAGTGGAATTGGAATTGGTCTCAAGAATAGATTTCTGCACCGATAAATAGCACCACTAACAGTTCAGTTAGTTCACTTTGCATTTTACCACTCCAGGGGATTTAGAGAGAGAATTCAAGGGAATTGGGTCCTGCCAGCACAAGGCACAGTAGCAACTGATAACACGAATGACAAAAAAAAACACATCTTGGATGGTTAGAGGGCTAAAGGAGATTAAATGAAGCCCCTGTTTTCTAAAGGTTAAGAGTGGAATGGAGAAAAATTATCCAACAGCTTGTGGCATGAGCCATTGACTACATCACTTTTCTTCATTGCAAACTGTTTTGCTTACATACACCAACTGTGAACTCACTTAACTTTCCAGAATTTTTGGGACAACTTTAAAGAGTGATTTAAAAACAGCACATAAAAAAAAAGCAAACAAAAGCATTAATGATTAAAATACAAGTATGGGCCCTGAGGAGGTTTGTGAATGAATATCGAAGATTGATTGGAGGTGGCATTGAAGTGTGGATTAATTCCTAATCTTTTCTTTTTCTTTGGCTTGGCTTCGCGGACGAACATTTATGGAGGGGTAATGTCCACGTCAGCTGCAGGCTCGTTTGTGGCTGACAATTCCGATGCGGGATAGGAGAATATGAACAACTCAGTTTAGTAAACTTTGAAGCTTTTACTGATTAACAAGGGAAATAGTTTTCTCAGTTAGAGTCATTACATGCAGCTGTTAAGTTTGTGGTGTTACTGGGCAAATAGGAGGGATCAGAAAAATAAATGGGCTGGTAAGTGTGTGGAAAAATGGTAATGAAAACCTGTTCAGAAAACAGCAATGAGAGAGAGCTAGAGCAATGTTTATCTGTCATATTTAGTCCAAAAATTTATATTTGGAGATTTCAGTTCAATGCATTATTAATGAATGGAAATTTTCAGCCACTTCCCCAAAGGGCTCACCACAAATCTCAACTATCATCAGGAACCTGACAGCCATTCTACACAAGAGAAAATTACACTACATCAATAGATAGTTTCTAATATTTTAGGAGTTTTACTCAAGATCCATACTTGGCCTATCCTCCTCCCTCATCTACCCATAGCCTCCTGAGAGTATCATGAGGAAGGATGGAATCAACACCCACATGTAGGCTGCCAAAACTCAGCATCATTTCTCCAGAAACTCTCACAGCTATTTTCTTTCTTCTGAGCTCAAGGATAAATTGAGCTACAGTTTTGGATGAATTCAAATTTTGGCTAGTTATCTATAGCTAAGCTTCAAAGGTAACCTACATTTATATAGATTATTTAACGGCAGGAATGGGGTAGAGATCCTGCAAAGCAAGTTTCGGGGAGCAAAGAGTCGAAAGAACAGGACCTCCAAGATGGTCATTTCTGGATTACTAATGGTGCCATGAGCTAGGGAAGGTCAGAATAGGACAAATATGTGGCTGAGGAGATGGTGCAGGGGGGCAGGGTTTCAGGTTCTTGAATCATTGGAACATTTTCTGGGGAAGGGGTGACCTGTACAAACAAGATGGGTTACACCTGAACAGGAGGGGAACCATTATCCTGGCAGGGAGGTTTACAAATGCTGTTGGGGAGGGGCATTTAAACTTGATTTACAGGGTGGTGGGAACCAGAGAAAAGAAGCAGAGGAAGAGGTGGTCAGTACACAAGTAGGGACAGCTGGGAGGAACTTTGTGGACAGGCAGACAGAGCAAATTTTCAGCCACAAGGATGAGTTGCAATACAAGGATGATTCCGAGAATGAATTATATGAGGAGTGTTTGACAGACCTTACCCTGTTTTTTTAGAATTTAGGAGAATGAGGAGAGATCGCATTGAAACAATGTGAATGTTGAAAGGCATGGATAGAGTAGATGTAGAAAGGTTGTTTCCCATAGTGGAGGAGTTTAGGACAAGAAGGTATAACTTCAGGATTGAAGACTGCCCATTTAAAATAGGGATGCAAAGGAACTTATTTTGTCAGAGAGAGGTAAATCTGTGGATTAAATAGCAGGACAGAATCAATGAGCTAAATAGACTATTTCTGATCCTATTCTTATGGACTTAATGGCACTTACTAATTTGCAGGAGTGATTATCAAAAAATGAAATGACAACAAGTATAGACGACACTTTCCTTATTCTAACATATCCTAATTTCAAAGTATCATCTTCCAAAGCGTGAGCTGTGATTTCCCAAATTTCTCTTTTTTTTTTAATCCAATAATTCAAACTCTGTGGTTGTTACTTTATGTAGTTTTAATTCGTTGATAGAACGGATAAACATTTTGCATAGTTTCGCCATAAGACTTTCATAACGGTGAATAACAAAGCATTTACTGTATAGAGATACAGAGATAAAAACTATAGAGATAAAATTCAAATAAAAATTTCTCATGCTCACGCTTCCTCCACATCTTGTAGAAAAAGAGCAAACACTTAGTCTGGGCAGATACTATGACATGTTACATCATAGTTACTATGATACCACTACAAACAATGGTTCTCTTAAAGAGACAGGCACAAATTAACAAAGAGTCAAAAACCCAAGATTTTAACCTTTACACCAAGCTACTGAAGAACATTAGCATAATGCCCTATTTTCTGGGTCTGGATTAGGTGTGTTTAAGGTAGAGAGAATATGACATGCTGAGGGGCTTAGGTAGGGAATATCAGAACCAGGGACTAGGTAGCAAAAGGCATGGTCACCAAGGCAAGCAAATCTGAGGTGAACAAGAGTCCAGTGTACAAATTCTCTCCACATTTCCATCAACCCCCACTAGATTCTACCACTCACCCACACACTAGGGACAATCTACAGTGGCCAATTAATCAACCAACCTGCATATCTTTTACATAACTGGGGAACCCAGAGAAATGTCACATGGTCACAGGGAGAAGTTGCAAACTCCAGACAGACAGCACTGGAAGTCAGGATTGAAATGGAATGGTGAGGCAATGATTCACTGCACCACTCTCTCCTTTGGCTTGGTGTTAATTTTTGCTTCTGTAAAAGGATGACAAGTGCAATTAATATTTAACAGCATTGTTTTTGGAAACAATTCTTCATAATATTTGATATTTAAAGATTGCAAATAACACATTTTAAAGTCTGGGATTTACCTTCTATAATAAGATTTACAATCTTATTTACATTCAGCAGGTTGGAGCTCCCTCCAATGGCCTTGACTATAAAGTGAATGGGAATAAAACAGAATTCTCTAAAACGGGAAAGAAAAGATCCACATGCATTTATGCATTTTCTCATGACCTTGATTTAGAACTAATAAAGAGGTTTTGAAGTGAATGCACTTTCTAAAAGCTCAAAAACACAGCTGCTGATTTGTACAGTGCAAGCTCCCATAAACAGCAAAATAATTATGACCATTATCTGATTTTGCAATGTTTGGGGCATAATCAGTGTCTGGGGAACTCGGATTAACTCCTATATTCTTCTTCAAATTAAACCTTTCATGTGCACTGGAAGATAGGGCATAATTTTATCCAAAAGATGATGTCTCTGAGAGTGAAGCAGTTCTTCAGCGAGGAATTGGAGTGACAATTTAGGACAGCAGCTAACCTTGGGTAGAAGCCTGAAAATCCCTTCACTACCCCATTGCAGGGAGTGCTTCAATCCTAAATGGGGAACAGTAAACTCCGACTGAGATTCGCCTTGACTTCCTGGTGTAAACCTGCCACCGGATGAGAGAGTAAAGAGATGGACTCTCTGTAACTGGCCTCAGTTCGAATGATATCTGACAGGACAATGCTGCAGAAAGCTCGAGGAAGTGCAAAAAACAATGCTTAAACCTCTGGAAAATACTGCATTATACAATTTTACAGTGTTTTCAAATTAAAATTAATCATTCAGGAACAGGGTGATGTGTGAAACAATAACAGCCTGACATAGGTGACCTATTGCTATGCCTTGCACACACATTGTTATGTCTATTTGCAAGACATCCTACCATGATGACCATATCCCCTGAAGCTGATCTGACAACAAATGATTTTTCCATGCCTTGCAGAGGCTTCTAGCTGTCAACTTCTGAGCAATCAGCATTATAAAAGCCATAAAGATGGAATTAATCATTTGATGCACCTTTCCCACCCCCTCCACCCCTCAAACCTGTACATTTTATGGTTGAGAAAAAAAATCAAACTGAACTCCTCTGGTTCGGCAGAATCTGTATCAACCCGAAACAACATTGATTCCAACATAAACATCCATTTTCAGCAGCTTGAGATATTTGCAAGTTAATTCTCACATTATCAGTCCAGTTTGTAGATATAACAGGTAAACTGAAGCATGCTACTGTGGAGAAAGACCTTTGAGGATCTCTTGTAAATGAACTGCAAAAAAGTTAGTTTGTCGGTGCAGCAGGCAACCAAGAAGCCAAATGCGATGTTGCCAGAGGGATTGAATTTAAGACCCAGGGTACTGTGAGGCCGCACCTTGAGTCTTGTGTGTGATATTTGAGAGGAGATATACTAGCTTTGGACACACTGCAGAGGTGGTTCATCAGTTTGATTCTGGAAATGAGGGATCAAGTGTTTTTTTTTAAATAAACTTTATTTATTCGTTCAAAAAACAAATAATATATGACATATGAAGCAATTAAATATATACATAAACGGTTTTTATATATAGAAAAAAAAAGAAAAAAAAAGAAACACCCCCCTTCAGCCAACTCTCCTAAGGGGAGCCATAAAGAAAGAAAGAATATTAAAGAAAAAGTTAAATATACATATTAAAAACTAAACAATATAAATTGAAATGTAAATATTCTGAGTATAACAGCCACTTATTAATTAAAAAGTTATAATTATCATGCGAAACATATGTAATTTTTTCCATTATTAAACAATATTTCATCTCATTATGTCATATCAATAATATTTGTATCTTTCCACGTACTAGCAATACATTTTTTCGCTACGGACAAAGCTAAATATACAAAAGCAAGCTGGAACTATCTAATCCCAAACTTTTCAGAGGTTGCAAACTACACAATAAAAATACTGTTGGATCTAAAACTAGTTTAATCTTATACAGGTATTCTAAAAACAATTGAATTTTCTTCCAAAAAGATTGTATATGTATACATGACCAAACAGCATGAAAAAAAGTTCCAACCGCGTCACCACATCTAAAACACAAATCTGATTAATGAAAACCATATTTTCTTAATTTTTCAGGTATCAAATATAATTGATGTAAAAAATTGTAATTATTCATTGCATAACGTGCATTTATCAATCTAGTTACACTATCATAACAGATATCTAACCAATCCTCTTCAGAAAAAATAAAATCAATATCCGCTTCCCATTTAATTTTAGATCTATCCCAACCCTTTTTATCCATACCATCCTGTAATATTAGATACATAGATGAAATATAACTTTTCTCTGGTACCTTCATAAGAAGAGTTTCAAATTTAGTAATTTTAGGTAAAATCATATCTCTACCAAACATACATTTTACCAAAGATCGAATTTGATAATAAAGAAATAAAGAATTCTTATCAATACCAAAACCGTCCCTCATCTGATTAAAAGATAAAAACTTACCCTCTTTAAAATAATCTCCCAAATTTTTCACACCTTTAAATCTCCAATGCAATAAACTTTGATTATGTATTGAAAAAGAAATAAGTTGATTATTATACAACAGTCAAAGCCAATAATTTACCCCTAGAGCCTGTCATTTTATTTTTCTTTATTCATAACTTCATTAAATTTTCAGTATAGGCACATTATATTGTTGTAACAAATTTATATTCCATCTAAACAAAAATTGATGTACTTCAAATTCAGAAATACTTGTCATCTCAATTTTAGCCCAACTAGGAGGCCGTACCAAATCCATCAATGAACTAATAAATTTAAGTCGGGCTGCTTCATAATAATTTTGAAAATCTGGTAAACGTAGTCCCCCTAACTCATATTTCCAAGTTAATTTATTCAAAGCTATTCTCGAAAATTTACCCCTCCATAAAAACTCCCTAACCATTTTATTCAAATCTCGAAAAAAAAATTTATCAAGTAAATACGGAATAGATTGGAACAAGTATTGTATACACGGAAAGATATTCATTTTAATTGTATTTATCCTACCCATTAAATTAATAGGTAAATCTTTCCATTTAATCAAATCAGTTTTAATTTTTTTAATTATTGGAGCATAATTTAATTTATATAAAGATTGATAATTAACATTCAAAATTATATCCAGATACTTAATTCGATCAGTCCACTTCAAATTAATAATATTCTTATGAACTGAATAATCTCTTTCACTTACTGGTAATATTTCACTTTCATATTGTATTAAACATTCCTTCAAATGCAAAAGTGACTGAGCTGGGTTTATTAAACACACAAATACATCATCAGCAAATCAATTAATTTTATACTCCTCGTCTAAAACTTTCATATCTTGTATCTGTGTATTTTGTCTTATCAGCTGTGCTAAAGGTTCAATCACTAATGCAAACAAAGCTGGTGATAAAGGACAACCTTGATGAGTTGATAACTAATTATTTGTCCTCTCAAATAGGCTTTCATAGCATCGCATAATACAAACTTACTTTGAGCAGAATTAGAATTTTCTTTCCAAAAAAAATTTTTTTTTTCTTTCAAAAAATCAATAAATTCCATATTTTTTAACAACATTGTATTAAATCTCCAACGATAAGCCATTTGAATTTTTCTCAGAAGTTGCATATGTAAAATATAACAAGGAGTGATCTGAAATCACCCTACTTTTACATTCCGCTTGTTGTATTTTCCCTTGTAAATGTGCCGATACTAAAAATAAGTCAATCCTTGAAAACGATTCATGTCTTGATGAATAAAAGGAAAAATCTTTCTCTGTAGAATTAAGACGTCTCCAAATATCTACTAAATTAAGATCTTTCATCAACGCTTGGACTTGAATTGCCATCTTGGATTTTTTTTAACTTTCTTCAGAGATTTATCAAATAAAGGTTCCAAAACACAATTAAAATCACCACCAATTAAAATATTATCATTAGCCTGACCCAAACATAAAAATGCATCTGAAATAAATATTTCATCACCTGCATTTGGGACATAAATATTAAGTAAAGTCCAAAATTCACTAAAAAGCTTACAATTCAATTTAAGAATACATCCTGCCTTTTCCTCCATTGATTGTAATTCAAAAGATAAATTTTTATGTATCAAAATTGCTACACCTTTAGCTCTAGAATTAAATGAAGAATATACATGCCCAACCCAGTCTCTTTTTAATTTCATGCTTTTCTTCACATTCAAATGTGTTTCTTGTAAAAAAAACAATATCAATTTTCATTTTCTTAATATACGCCAAGACTCGCTTACGCTTAATTGGACTATTTAATCCTCGAACATTAAAAGTAGCAAACCTCAACTTTGACATATCTACTATTATTACTAAATACCAATAATATCTTTATATAAAAACTCAAATCAACATATATAGGCCCTCCAATAGAAAAAAAATCACAAATTAAAAACTAATTAAAATGAAAATAAAAAAATAAAGAGAAAAAAAAAGAAAATACCCCCCCCAAAAAAAACTACCAAAAGAGTAATCAATAAATTCCATATTTTTTAAACATTGTATTAAATCTCCAACAATAGCCATTTGAATTTTTCTCAGAAGTTGCATATGTAAAATATAACAAGGAGTGATCTGAAATCACCCTACTTTTACATTCCGCTTGTTGTATTTTCCCTTGTAAATCTAAATGTGCAAATATGCAAATCTCTCCCTCCCCAGACAAACAATCAATAACATCAAAATATCATAATAACGGAGGAGTCACGTGATGGAGCAGTGGCCGGACAGTGAACTCCAGCCCTCTCCAGAAAAGTCGGGAAAAACAAAGGAAAACACAAAGGCACAGAAATAAAAGTTACAGAAAAGTGAGTATAAAGGTGGAAAGAAGATGGCGACAAAAAAAGAAAAATCGAAAGCAACGGTAAGAAGAGAGGAAGAGAAGACAAAGGAGGAAAAAGGTGAAGGCCTTACCTGTCCGAAGAGGCCCGCTGCGGAGAGAGAAACCCGCTCCCTCAGGTCGGTAAATAATGGACTACAAAAATGGCTCGCTGAGCCGAGTAAAAGTGCGCAAACGCGCATGAAAAAAAAACACACCGACGGGAGGGGGGACCAGCTGGGGAGTCGATCTCCACAGCCGGCAACGACAGTTGCAGAACACCTGCAGCAAGAAGAGTCCACAGAAGACAATAGAAACAAGAAAGAAGAGAAGGAAAGGGCACCAAAGAAACAACAGATGGCCAACCCAGAGGAAGAAGAAGAGGAAGAGGAAGAGTACAGTGAAATAGAAGAAGAAAAGAAAGGCAAGATAAAGGATATACTTTCTCTTATTAAAGGATACATGGAATCATTTAAAGAATGGCAAACACATGAATTTAATGATTTAAGAAAAAGAATAAACAACACAGAAGAGAAAATGAATAAAATAGAGATGACCTTAACAGAAATGGGAAAGAAAATGGACAAGATGGAAGAGCGGGCAGTAGCAGCAGAAATGGAGGTAGAAGACTTAAAAAAGAAATTGGAGGAATCTAATAAAAAAACTATAGAGACACAAGAACTACTAGCTCAAAAAATAGATACAATGGAAAATTATAACAGAAGAAATAACATAAAGATAGTGGGCCTTAAGAAAGATGAAGAAGGCAAGAATATGAGGGAGTTTATAAAAGATTGGATCCCTAAGACCCTAGGATGTCCAGAACTACAGCAAGAAATGGAAATAGAAAGGGCACATAGAGTATTGGCCTCTAAACCACAACCACCACAAAAACCAAGATCTATTGTAGTAAAATTCCTAAGATATACTACAAGAGAAAAGGTACTGGAGAAGACAATGGAAAAAGTAAGAGAGGGCAACAAACCACTGGAGTATAAAGGGCAAAAAATCTTCATTTATCCAGATATAAGTTTTGAACTCCTAAAGAAGAGAAAAGAGTTCAATACAGCAAAGGCGATTTTATGGAAGAAAGGGTATAAATTTATACTAAAGCATCCAGCGGTATTGAAAATATTTATTCCAGAACAAAACAGACTATTCTCGGATCCAGAAGAAGCACGAAAATTTGCAGAACAATTACAAAAATAGACTGAGGGAGGAAGACGGGTAATGAGAGTTAAAATGATCACGATTGATATGTATGTGGGTAAAGACAAAAATAGACTGAGGGATGAAGACGGGTAATGAGAGTAAAAATGATCACGATTGATATGTATGCGGGTAAAGAGGTATAAGAGTGAATAGAGACAATGTGCATACGTGAAAGTATCTGTACTTAGAGGAAAATATAGATAGTATAGACAAGAATTAATAAGGGAAGGTAATGGAATAGAGAGAATAAGGAGGGAATTAAAAGAGTGACCTTTGTGACATATGAAAAGTGAAATCTTTTCTGGGGGGGGGGGAATAGCGGTCACTGCAAAATCAGTTGACACTTGCGAGTGGATTCGCAAATCCAAATGGAGAGGGGAGATGTGGTTGTCCGACAAGGGATAAAGGACAACTCAGGAGGGGAAGGGGAGATTGGGGATAAATAAGATAGAAATAGGAGAATAAGGAAAATGTTGGATGTTGTAGGAATGTTGTCTTATAAAGAGTTGAAAATAAGAAAACAGAAATGGAAAAGGAGGAAAGGTAATGATGGAAAAACGGAAAGAGAAGATAAACAAAATATAAAAGGGCTACGCTGAACTATATGACTTTAAATATTAATGGAATACATAACCAAATTAAAAGGAAGAAACTACTAAATTTAAATGAATAAATGTATTCCATTAGAAAAAATAACATATAGGTTAAGAAATAATATTGAAATATTCAAACAAGTATAGGAGCCTTACATTAAATACAATAGCGAAAACCTACCGGGGACAAACATTACCTAAGTTGATGGAAGGAGAAGGAAAGAAAAGAATGGACTCAGTAGAATTTCTGGTGTATTTTTGTTGAATGACAACATTGTCTGACTGGCTTAATGCAACCTAGATTGTATACCTAAAATGGATGAGGGGGGGGGTGGGGGGGTGGCTTGGGAGGAGGTGGGGGGAGAAAAAGTCACTGTATATGTGTGAAAAAGAAATAGTGGTATATCATGGCTAATGTGATTTATGGTGTGAAAAATAAAAAATTTAAAAAAAATATATATATCATAATAACAAAAAAAAATAGAATAAGAAAATTCTTTTCATCCAAAAGATTCCAATCTCGGAGATCCCATTTCAGAAGGAGGTAGACTCTTTCCATTCCCATTTTTCCCATTTCTCCCATTTCTTCCGTTTCCAGAACAACCAGATTTTTCTTTAGAAGATAATGGTGGACTACGTCTTTGTCCTCTTACATCTGGCAATGAATCAGCAAAAATCATTGGTTCACGATCATTTTCAAAAAACCGAAATTGATAGTCTCCATAAAACACCTTCAGCACTGCAGGGTAGCGAAAAGTAGACTTATAACCTTTGCGCCACAAAACTTCTTTAACTGGATTGAATCAACGTCGACGTTGAATGACCTCTTGACTCAAATCAGGATAAAAAAAGACTCTTCTATTCTGAACCAATAACGGGGTTTGTCGTTGTCTCACATTTTGCACTGCAAGTCAAAGTATTGCTTCTCTGTCCAAATAACTCAAACATCGAATTATTACTGGTCTTGGTGGTTGACCAGCTGAGGATGTTCTTCTTAAAGCTCTATGGGCTCTTTCCAGTACCAATCCCCCAGAGAAAAATTCTTGCCCTAATATTTGCAGGATCCAGTCATTAAAGAAACGAAGAGGATTTTGTCCTTCTATACCTTCTGGCAAACCAACAATTTTCACATTATTCCTTCTGCTTTGATTCTCCAAGTAATCTATTTTTCTTTCTAGCTCCTTCTCACGTTCTCCTAGTTCTATGACTGATTTTTCCACCTTCAACACTTTTTCTGTGTTAGAAGTCACTTGTTGTTTACAGTCCAAAAAAGCAGTCTGAAACTTTTTTTAATTCTTCATAAGATGCATCCACATGTGTCTTAACCATATTTAATTCTGAACTTATACCAGCATTCATTTGAACCATTTCATTCATTTGAGACATCAACAAAGGTTTTATAACAGCTTGAACAATTGCATACACTGTGATTCGGTAAACCATATATAACCATATAACCATTTACGGAGCGGAAACAGGCCATGTTGGCCTTTCGAGTCCACACCAGTTCACTGACTTTGTGCGCCCTCTTCAGGCATTGGTTCCGGTAGATCTTCATTCAATAAAGATGGGCGAATTCAATGCAGGTGGAATCTTTACTTAACTAGTTCCTTTGGCTATCCTTTTGTAAACATTTCCAAATAATAAACATTCTTCAGGATCTTGGCACTTGTTTTCAATATTGTGTCTAAAAAATCTCATGAACGATTGGTACTTAAGTGGTAATCATCATAAGTTTTAATCTCCTTCTTGGGCAAAGAGAGAGACTATAGCTGGATCAATGATGTGGCATTTCAAACATAAACTGGATTAGTAGGTGAATTGGCCACAGATTGTATTTGTGCAGCATGTGTTTGTAGGCTGGATGGGTCTGTTACTATGCTATATCTCGAATTTGAAAAAATAAAATAAAATTAAAATGTTGTAGCGACTACTTCTGTATAATTACTAAAGCAATACACATACTGCAGGTTAGTCAACACAAGAGTGTTTTATTTAGACTTTACAGGCTTCTTCTATATAGCTCACATCCCAGGCACCACGGACGGGGTGGGACGGGGAAAGCTCAGCTCTGCTCTCTGACGTGGTGGCAGAACAAGGTAACTGCATCTCCTGCTGCAACTCAACAGAAGGCATTTTAAAAGTTTTACTGTGGGTCTGGACTCCCAGCGCCGGCACCCCGACTTCCTCAGGGGTCGCCGCTGGTCTCCCCCTGCATCTCGTTTTTTCATCAAATCACGAAGAAAAGCGATTTCTTCAGATTGAAATGCTACCTGATGCATTTCCAACAATGGAGTCGTCTTCCTACGTGCTCCCTCCATTGAAATCGAAAGGCTTTCCAAATTGGGGTCCACTTCTTGGGAACACGCACCTTCTTCCGGAGAACAGGTAATTCCAGTGCCATCCTTCACTTGGTGAGCAATAGACATTTTTTTTCAGCTCCCACAGGTAGTCTTTGAGGTTTAGACAATGAAGAGATTGAGCCTGGGGCTGTATCAAGTCGTCGAGGCCCCAAATCTTCAACACTTCGAAAATGTAACTTCTTCTGCACTTGAGGTTTAATCTTATTACCATTAGTGGCCATAATAATTCCTTAATACTTTAAACTAAAATTTAAAAAGCTTAAACTTGAAAACAAAGGGTTAAAAAACAGGAACTTAAAAGTCTGGCCAGAGAGGTCGAGATTACACGTCTAGACTCTACGCCATCTTGCCACTCCCCTCGGGATCAAGTTTATGAGAGATTGAGTAGCCTGTGACTGGACACATTAGAGTTTACAAGGATGAGAGAGGATCTTGCAGAAACTTACGAAATTAAGAAAGGAAGCTTGATTCACTGGCAGTGATGCTAGAACTGGACTACACAGCCTCAAGAGATTTAAGATAAGAGGTGAAGAGGGAGAGAGAATCTGCAGATTTCTCTACCCAAAGAAGCAATAGAGGCTGCTTCATTGAAGTCTGAGGAGATCTGGCATGCCATCAAATACTCTTATCAAACCTCTATTGATGCAGTGTGGAAATTATACTGACCAGTTGCTTCACAGCGTGGTTTGGAAAATTGAGTGCCCAGAAACTTAGAGAGCTTCAGGAAATGGCAAATTGAACCAAGTTCATCCTGGGCACTGAATTCCCATCCATCAAAGACATTGACATGGACACTAAGTTCTTTCAAACTGCCTTGTAAAATGGGGTTAACTGAGTAATTTGCCCAGTTAACACCCCACTTGAAAGGGTCTGACCTGATCAGCGTCGTCCAAAGTCAACACGGTCCCTGCCCTAGCTCGGAGGTAGTCAGGGGACCCAGTTAAACTTACCCAGGACGCATCCACTGGCAGTCTAAACAGCAAAATGGCCAACCTGGTTACTCCTGTGACATCAGTGTTTACACACTGGCATCATAGGGAAACCCCTGCTGAAGTGTCTGCATTGATCAGGGGGAAAGAGAGGGGTCGCTGCCAGGGCCCAGGGTGAAGGTGGGGATGGTGAGGTCACTGCCATGGGGCGGGGGGAGAGGTCGATGTTGCGGGGTGGGCAGAGGGGTCACTGCAATGAGGGAGAGAGGAGTCGCTGCCGCAGAGGAGGGAGGAGAGGGATCGCTGCCGTGGGAGAGAGGTTACTGCCGCGGGGGTGGAGGGATTGGCTGCCATTGGTTAGGGGGGAGTGTGATTGATGGTGGGAGGGAGACTGACAGCTGGTGGGGGTATGGAGAGACTAGTTTGTGTGACGCAACACTCACTGCGTCATCGTGGGGGCAGGATCCCCCTTAAATCACCAGGATGGCGATTTACTGGGGCTATCGCCCCTCAGCTTAAAAGGTGCTGGAGGCACCTTTGCCCCACTAATAGCATCTGGGTCCCAGGAGCTGCTGTTTAAAAGCACCTACCGTGACAAGAAGGCATCCAGCTTCATAATGGATTCCCATCAACCCGGTTACAATCTCTTCTCACTGCTGCCTTCAGGCAGATTGTACAGGAGCTTGAAGTCCAGCACCTCCACGTTCAACAGCTACCAAGCTCCTGAATGTCCCCATACTACCCTAACCAGAACTATTTGGGAACCACTATTAAATGCCACATTTTACTTGCACTAACGGCAAATGTGAATAGTTATCTATTTTCTTTTCAATCTTGGCATATTGTAGTAATTTAATTTATACTATTATATTGCATGGGCATACCTCATACCGATGTGGCTACAGCAAGTAAGAACTATGGCACATTTGTATCCTGTGCTAATATAATCATCATAATCAAATGTATTTAAGACTCAGGAATTAAGGAGAACAGTTGGGTAAATGGAACTGAGTCCACAGCCAGGATCTTATTGAATAGCAGAGCAGACTTGAGAGGGGCAGATGGCCCATTCCTCCTCCTATTTCTTATATTTTAATGATTTAGATATGAAGGCCCTAATACATTCCAAAGTGAAGCAGCTGCGACTTCATTCTTGATCATTTCAGCAAACTGCACAATTAAATAAAACCTGTTTCTCCGAGTTTGGAGAATTTCAGCAGGTCACACAGCATTCAGAAGAAGTTAAGGGTGACCAGCGTTTTTGGCATGATCATTTACATCCTCTGGATGCTGTGTGAGCTGCTGAGTTTCTCCAGTACATCTGCAGACTTTCCTGCGATATGTCCCACATTACTGCAGGACCATATATTACCTTAAAACTGTAAGGCACATAGTGAAAGCAGCTATAGACGTTCATGCTTCAGGTCAAAGATCTCTGCCTTGAAAGGTTAACACAAATTCTCTTCCAAAGATTTTGCCTGACCTGCTAGACTTCAAGTATTGTATTTGTTCATTTTAAATGCCCAGCATCTCCCTTTTGTGAAATAAATGGGCACTCATTATTTCATTAACCTTACAACACTTTTCCTTGTTCATTCACCATGAAGTGTGTAAAAAAAAATGTAAAATTCCTGTCTACCCAGCCCATGGAAAATGACAAGCAAGTGCACTGATCACCACCTTTGCTCTTCCCATCCTGAAGGCGCCGCTGTGCTGGGCGACACTTAACCCAATCACACGGTGTGAGTTCAGCCGTCTGCTGGTGGCAGTGACGGGAGAAGTGGTAGGCGCGTAAACGATGGTAAAGGCTTAAAGTCCGCAATGCTCCCTACCAGCATCGGTCGCCTTCGGTAAGGCGGTGAAAACAGAACAGATCCGAACCGTTTGCTGGTTCACCGTAAAAGACCAGCATCCGTTCAAGCCGCCATCGCTGCTGCCTCGTCGACACAGTGCGCCTGCGCAAGGACGTCACCGAGGGTGGCTGAGTGGGGGTTGACTCGTCCCTGCACCCACGTGCGAACGGGAGGCACAACCAAATACATTTTCCATCCATGGACTGGAAACAGGAGGCCGAAACTAATCCCGCATTCAGAGGGTGGAAACCGATGTCTTTCACGGCACTGTCCCTTCATGAATGTGAACGTAAGCACTATAAATTGCAAAATAAAGTTTGAGGAAACTTTTATATTTCCTTTAAAGGCGTCCAGCGTGCAAAATATCTCGCTTTGTCATGTAAATAGATTCTCATAATTTCTTTAACCTGAAAAATACTTGCCTCATTCAAAGACTGACAGGTATATAAAATAATAACATTCCAATATGCCCAAACTCGCCAGAGAGGTCGAGATTACAGTGGAAAAGCTGGAAACTTCCTTATTAGCTGGCTCCTCTGGTTAAGACGACTACCTACAAATCCAGGTTGAATTCGTCCCCCTCCTGTTTTTACTCCCAGCAGTTCAGCCTACCAACCATTCAGAAAACCAGAAGCTCTATCCATTGACTACAGATCAGAATCTGTTGTGGACTGGAATCTCATAAGCAGCAAAACCTGATCGAAAAAAAGCAACACTAGTAGGAATATGTAAACATTACCTTTAAAGTCCCTCTTGCAGAATCTACAATTATGTCCAATGAAAATTATAGCTAAAAGAGAGAAACAAGTTATTAGAATTTTAAATTAACCACTTAATTGACACTTAGTAAAGGATTCTTCAATAATTTAGGCAAGGTTTTGAAACAAAAATTGAAATTGTAGGAAACATTCAGCAGTTCAGAAAGTCTTTGGGTAAGGAGAAACAAAATTAATGTTTCATAACAATCATATGTGATTGGACACCAATTGCTTAGTGTTTCTGCATGTATCTCATGGTCAAGGATCCCTCGGAGCACCAATAGTTTTCAGTCTTTATTTAGAAAATGCTATTTTAATTTTTTTTAACCAAAGTGAATAACTTCACATTTTTCCACGTTCAATTCCATCTGTGATGTTTTCACCAATTCACTTAGCCTGCTTACATCTCCCTGAAGTCTCCCTGCATCCTTCTCACAATTCACTTGCATTTAGCTTTGTAACAAGCGCAAAAGTGGACATATTACACGGATTCTTCGTTCAAATTTTTTATATAAATTGTGAACAGTTGGGATCCCTGCACCAATCCCTGTGGCCCTCCAACATAAGATAACCTGTTTATTTCTATACTCCATCTTCTGTCTCAATTACTCACCAACATGTGCTTAATAACTTTACTAGCCTTTTGAACGTTCAAAAACCACATCCATTTGTTTGCCCTTATCTATTCTGCTAATTATAACCTTGAAAAACTCTTATCAGATTATTCAAATGTAACTATCCTTTAATGCTAACTCTTTTGCTATTTTCAAATGCACTGTTACCATCTCCTTGAGAACAGATTCAAGCATATATTACTGAGGTCAGGTGATTTTCTCTTCATGCTTTTTGAATTCATGTTTTTTTTTACTTCCAACATATAGAAACTATCCAAGAACCCAGAATTTTGCAAGATGAAATCAGTGCATCTACCTCCTCCATTGCCTTCTCTCTCAAAACCTTGTGATGTAGGCCATCAGTTCCAGGAGTATAATTTTTTTTAAAATTCAAAGGCTGTAAATCTGAAATGAAAACAAAACGCTGGAAATTCTCAGCAGATTAGACAACACCTGCAGAAATAAAATGCAGTTAGCTTTTTAGATCTCTTTCTACAGATGCTAACTGACCTGCTAGGTCTCTTTTGCGTGTTTTTTAAAAATTTTCTGTCACAGAGCCATGCAGCATGGAAAGAGGCCCTTCAGCTCAAATCGTCCATGCCACGAAGTTGCCAATATGGACAAGTCCAATTTTCCACTATCTCTCTCATTTACTTTTTATGCACCTGTCTAAATATCCTTTAAACTGATCTAGAAAAAGCTTATTGTATATATTCCACAAATTCATCTTCGAGATTATTATGAAAATTAAAATGTATCTTGTTGGCAATTGTTTCCCTTAATTGTTGAATTGGCTATATTATATTCTTCTTTCTTCTTCTTCTTCTTTGGCTTGGCTTCGCGGACGAAGATTTATGGAGGGGTAATATCCACGTCAGCTGACAAGTCCGATGCGGGACAGACACACGGTTGCAGCGGTTGCAAGGGAAAATTGGTGGGTTGGGTTTTTCCTCCTTTGTCTTTTGTCAGTGAGGTTGGCTCTGCGGTCTTCTTCAAAGGAGGTTGCTGCCTGCCGAACTGTGAGGTGCCAAGATGCACTGGCAGTGGTCAATGTGGCAGGCACCAAGAGATTTCTTTAGGCAGTCCTTGTACCTCTTCTTTGGTGCACATCTGTCTCGGTGGCCAGTGGAGAGCTCGCCATATAACACGATCTTGGGAAGGCGATGGTCCTCCATTCTGGAGACGTGACCTACCCAGCGCAGTTGGATCTTCAGCAGCGTGGATTCGATGGTGTCGGCCTCTGCCATCTCGAGTACTTCGATGTTGGAGATGAAGTCACTCCAATGAATGTTGAGGATAGAGCGGAGACAACGCTGGTGGAAGCGTTCTAGGAGCCGTAGGTGATGCCGGTAGAGGACCTATGATTCGGAGCCGAACAGGAGTGTTATATTAAGTCATATCTAATACTACAACTACTATTTGGTAGCCTAAAATTAACTCACCCTTCCTGTTTCCTGCTCTTTCTTGAAGATTCTTGACCACACATTCCCACTTGACCATATCTAGTACTCTGGTCCATCACCTTGATTGGTCATACCTTGTCCTGTCCATCACTAAACGCCCTGTCCTACCTGCTACACCCAGTGGCCCATTTCAATGGACAACAATTTTTTTTCAAAAGGCTTGTTTCCTGAAAAATGGAATTATGGTGGACAACTTCAAGCTGAACACAAAGATAATTTCAGATTTGCTATATCACATAGGAAGTTTGAGAAACATTAAATTGACCTTTATTATCAAGCCACCTTTATTTATCGTTCATACCATGCTTGCATGGTAAAGACAGATAGCGTTTATCCAGGACCATGGACATATTTACATAAATATAAGGTAGAATAGAAGTTAAACATATTAAAATATTAAGACACATACAGTAACAGTCCATGGTACCCTATCCACAAATGTTCTGGGAATTAAGGAGTCTGATGGCTTGGGGGAAAAAAACTGTTGCTCAATCCGGACGCAAGATGGCGGAGGGGAGAACAGTTTACTTGAGGGGCGTGTGAATCCTTCGCAATGTTTATTGCATTTCACCTGCATCAAGAGTTGCATATGTCCTTCATGGTAGGAAGAGAGCCCTCAATGGTCTTTTCTGCTGACTTCACTATCCTCTGCAGGGTTTTGCAATCAAGGAGGAACAGCTTCCAAACCAGGCAGTGATGCAGTTGCACAGTTGCTCTCAATCCATCCTCTGTAGAATTAGTGAAGATGGAGGGTGGGAGATGAACTTTCCTCAGCCTTCGGAGGAAGTAAAGGCGCTGCTGGGCTTTCTCAGCTATGGAGCTGGTGTTAAGGGACTAGGTGAGATTCAGAATGTTTAATCGCACAATGATGCTGACACATTTTGTTATTTCAACAGACCTAAAAATGTTTTTCCACTGGTTTTCATTTGTACTCAACATATGGTACCTCTCATGTCACTGTCCAACAATAGTCAACCAGCATTGATGTATTCCAATTGCCCTGATACTACTTTTCCATGTCACAATGTCCTGGTGAAACCTTTGACTATGTTCATCACTGACTGCACCAACATCAGTAGGGAAGAAGTCTAAATGTGAATTCAGAAAATGAAATTTAAATGACATATTGTACTTTATGGTTTCATTTGCTTGAAGCATGATAAAAAAATATGAAAGAAAATCACAAAAATAGGTTTAATCTAAAAAAAGGTATGTGATAGAAAATTATAAAATGATTTTCATGTTCAAAATCCATAAAATATACCCAAATGTGTTTGGGAAGCAAAATCTTTGTTGTCCAATGCTATTGTTGTTTAGTCCTTGTTTAGTTTCCCATGTGCTCGGTCCATCCCAGGCCTCTTTCATATTCAATTTATGTATTCTGACATGCTTTATTTTTGGATGAAATATCTGTTCATCTGCAGCAAGAAGGAATTTATGTGAACATATACATGGTAACAATGTGGTCCATTAAGCCATCAGCTTTTTAGGCCCGCTTGTGCTGTATTTACCCTTGCAGGTCCACTTGAGGTGCCCTCATCCTTTCAGGTCCACTTCAAATTCGAGAACCATATTCCTTTTGGGTCTACTTGTGCTGCCCACGCTCATTAAGTTCAGCTCGTGTATCATTGGTGTACTGTATTCATTTCAGGTCCCCCTGTGCTGTCCTCATCCATTCCGGTTCATTTGAACATCAAGCTGGTATATTCCTTTTGGGTTTGCTCATGTTGCATTCACTCTTTCACATCTGCTGAAAAATCAAGCTACTATAATGGATCTATGTTAATCTTTAATGTAAAACTATATTTCCTATAAAAATAAAGTAAATTATAGAGTTAAAATATTGTATCTGTATTCTTAGTAAGTTAGCTGTGGGTTAGTACAACGAGATAGACAACAGACTCGCCAAGGCAAATAGCGCCTTTGGAAGACTACACAAAAGAGTCTGGAAAAACAACCAACTGAAAAACCTCACAAAGATAAGCGTATACAGAGCCGTTGTCATACCCACACTCCTGTTCGGCTCCGAATCATGGGTCCTCTACCAGCATCATCTACGGCTCCTAGAACGCTTCCACCAGCGTTGTCTCCGCTCCATCCTCAACATTCATTGGAGCGCTTTCATCCCTAACGTCGAAGTACTCGAGATGGCAGAGGTCGACAGCATCGAGTCCACGCTGCTGAAGATCCAGCTGCGCTGGGTGGGTCACGTCTCCAGAATGGAGGACCATTGCCTTCCCAAGATCGTGTTATATGGCGAGCTCTCCACTGGCCACCGTGACAGAGGTGTACCAAAGAAAAGGTACAAGGATTGCCTAAAGAAATCTCTTGGTGCCTGCCACATTGACCACCGCCAGTGGGCTGATATCGCCTTAAACCGTGCATCTTGGCGCCTCACAGTTTGGCGGGCAGCAACCTCCTTTGAAAAAGACCGCAGAGCCAATATTATGAACTAGGTGAAAAAACGCACAAAATCCTAGCATGGCAGCTTAAGACAGAACAAGCTAAGAAAATGGTATTGGCATCAAGGAAAAAAGACAAACAAATTACATATAATCCAAAAGAAATTAAGGAAAACTTTAGAGAATTCTATGAACAATTATACCGAACTGAAAATGAAGGGAAAGAAGGGAAAATAGATGAATTTCTGACTAAAATTGAACTACCAAAACTACAAATAGAGGAACAAAATAAATTAACAGAGCCATTTGGAATAGTAGAAATACAAGAGATAATAAAAAAATTACCAAATAATAAGACACCAGGAGAGGATGGATTCCCAATAGAATTCTACAAAACATTTAAAGACTTATTAATTCTGCCCCTCCTGGAAGTAATCAACCAGATTGATGAAACACAAAGCTAACCAGATTCATGTAAAACAGCAATAATTACAGTAATACTAAAGCAAGGGAAAGATCCTCTCTCACCAGCGTCATATAGACCAATATCTTTACTTAACACAAATTATAAGATAATAGCTAAACTATTAGCAAACAGATTAGCAGAGCATGTACCGAAAATGGTAAATTTAGACCAAACTGGATTTATCAAAAAAAGACGCACAACAGACAATATTTGTAAATTTATTAACTTAATTCATGCAGTAGAAGGAAATAAAGCACCTACAGTAGCAGTTGCTTTAGACGTAGAGAAGGCCTTTGACAGAGTAGAATGGAATTATTTGTTCAAAGTATTGCAAAAATTCAGTTTACCGGAGAAGTATATTAATTGGATTAAAGCATTATATAAGGGACCGTTAGCGAAAGTGACAGTAAATGGACATGTATCAAAGCAATTTAACTTAAGCAGGTCAACACGGCAGGGATGCCCACTATCACCTTTATTGTTTGCGTTAGCTATAGAACCACTAGCAGAATCGATAAGAATAGATAATAATATAAAAGGAATAAAAATAAAAGACAAGGAATATAAAATCAGTTTATTTGCAGATGATGTTATAGTGTACTTAACAATAAAAGAATTATATAAGAAATTGAAGGAATATGGAGAAGTGTCGAGTTACAAGATAAACGTGTAAAAGTGAAGCAATGCCTATGAATAATGCGGATTTCTCAAAATTTAAGAAGGAATCACCATTTAGATGGCAAATGCAAGCAATAAGATACCTAGGTGTACAAATAAACAAAAATCTCGGCCAACTATATAAACTCAATTATTATCCACTAATGAAAAAATTACAGGACGATTTAGAGCATTGGAAAGATTTACCACTAACACTAATAGGAAGGATAAACTGTATTAAAATGAACATTTTTCCAAGGATATTATACTTATTTCAGGCATTGCCAATACAACTGACAGAGAAATTCTTCAAGGAGTTAAAGAAAATAATAAGGAAATTTTTATGGAGAGGGGGGAAACCGAGGATAGCACTAGATAAATTAACAGAATGGTATAAACAAGGAGGCTTACAACTGCCAAACTTTAAAAATTATTATAGAGCCGCACAATTAAGATACCTATCAGATTTTTATCAAACAAGGGAAAAGCCAGATTGGATGAGATTAGAATTAGATAAAATAGGGGAAAAGATACCTGAACACATATTATATAAATGGGATGAAAAATTGATACAACATAGAAGTTCTCCAGTATTACATCATCTCCTCAATATTTGGAAGAAGATTCATGTAGAAAGAAATAAAACAAATTATCAATTACCAAAGCTAATATTGACGCAAAACAAGTTACTCCCTTTTAGAATAGATAACCTTTCCTTTAGAGAATGGGAAAAAAAAGGGATTAAAAGAATAGAAAATTGTTTTTCAGGAAATAGATTCTTATCCTTTGAACAAATGAAAGATAAGTACAATATAACTCAAGATACAGCGCTGGCATATTACCAGTTGAGATCCTACTTGAAGGATAAATTAGGAAGCAGTTTGAGTTTGCCAGAGGCAAGTAACCTTGAATATGTGATTACAGATACAATGATAATCAAAAGATTTATAACAAATATGTATATTAAACTGCAAGAAAAGGAGAATGAGGAAACAAATGGTAAAACTAAACAAAAATGGGAACAAGATTTAAATATAAAGATAAAAAAGGAAACATGGGAGAAGTTATGCTCCGGAACGATGAGAAATACAATAAATACGAGGTTACGTATGATACAATATAACTGGATACAGGCTATACATTACACCTCAAAAGTTAAATAAATGGGACCCAACAGTATCTGATAGATGTTTTCGATGTAAAAAAGAAATGGGAACAACAATTCATGCAATCTGGACATGTGAGAAAGTAAAAAAATTTTGGGAAGATCTAAATCAGATATTAAATAAAATAACAGAAAACAATATACCAAAGAATCCAGAGATTTTCCTCCTAAGTAACATAAAAAACAAAGAATTTGGAATTGATTTGGAGGATGCACAAAAAAGATTTGTTAAGATAGCTCTAGCCGTAGCAAAAAAATGTATTATGTCAACCTGGAAATTGGAAGATAATTTGAAAATACAACAATGGTATATAGAAATGAATAAATGTATTCCATTAGAAAAAATAACATATAGTTTAAGAAATAATATTGAAATATTCAAACAAATATGGGAGCCTTACATTAAATACAATAGCGAAAACCTACCGGGAACAATCATTACCTAAGTTGATGGAAGGAGAAGGAAAGAAAAGAATGGACTCAGTAGAATTTCTGGTGTATTTTTGTTGAGTGACAACATTGTCTGACTGGTTTAATGTATCCTAGATTGTATACCTTAAATGGATGGGGGGGGTGGGAGGGGTGGGTTGGGAGGAGTGGGGGGGGGAGAAAATGGCACTGTATATGTGTGAAAAGGAAAAAGTGTGTACCATGGTTAATGTGATTTATGGTGTGAAAAATAAAAAATAAAAATAAAAAAAAAGAAGACCGCAGAGCCCACCTCACTGACAAAAGACAAAGGAGGAAAACCCAACACCCAACCCCAACCAACCAATTTTCCCCTGCAACCGCTGCAACCGTGTCTGCCTGTCCCGCATCGGACTTGTCAGCCACAAACAAGCCTGCAGCTGAAGTGGTCATTTACCCCCTCCATAAATCTTCGTCCGCGAAGCCAAGCCAAAGAAGAAGAAAGAAGAGTACAGGGTCACACACAGGTCACAGCACATTTATAGAGAACCATTGTTTTCTGAGAAGAGTGTTCATTCTTGGAGTGGACGTGTCTTGGACAGACAGAGCTAATGGATTTCAAGAGGGTCTTAATTATTCAAGAACTGCTGAGGAAGTCATCTGTTTTTAATTAAAGCCACTTAAGCCTGTTAAACAGAGATGAGGTCAGAGGTTATGGATATGGAATAGTTTTGAAAAAGGAACAGATTTTTGGTAGAAATAAAATTGATGGTGATGTGGTTTTGAAGAATTGGGACTCACCTCTGTGATGATATAATGGTCACATGATTTGGAGAAATATGTTACCAAATTTAGACATGAGTTCAGTTTTGGAAGAATTCAGTTTGGAGTTTACAGAAGTCAAAACTCTGTGAAATACAAGGGTTGAAAATTGGTGCTGTTGTGTATTACTTCTGGGAAAAGGAAGCCCATTTTGATGTCTCTTTAAAAAAAGAGGACAGATTTCTACTGGGTCTATTTTTGAGTGGCCACTTCGTTTAACCCTTGTCTGGTTTTTGATTTCATTGTGAAAGAAGATAACCACATTTATTTAACCCTTGCCTGGGTTTGTGAATTCATCATGGAAGAAAATAGTCAGTTGTGAGTAAAAAAGGCCTGAAGATACAATTTTTAAAAGTGCTTTATAATTATTCTGAACTGAGAATTTAAGACCTTCAAACAGGTCTAAAATGATGCTGAACTTTTAAAGATTGACTTTAAAATGTGGGATTTTAATTACACTTACACACACTTGCACACAGTGGGGTTAAGTTTAAAGTTAAGTAAGTTTAGAGATAAGTAAAAATGTTATGTTATTGATAGTTTAATAGAAATTATTATTTTGAATTTACCATAGTCTGGTGAATTTTCCATTGCTGTTCCTGTGTTAGTGCTAACAAATTCCCCTTAGTCCCAAAAATAATTAAAAGGTTTGTTAGTTCGTAATATAACTCTATTCCTTTCAGGACCGCTTGTGGTGTCCTTAACCATTGCCCTTTCAATTCTGTTTTCAACATCAAGCTACCATATTCCTTTTTGATCTACGTCCTGGAATTTATAAGCTTTCAGTCAAATTACTTTTTCTTAGGGGTGCAGCGTTAATTTTTTAGGTGCCAGAGCTCACAAAAAGTGATCAAATATCCTAATATTATTAGTGATATTTTTCCCCCACCAGCCATCTCCCCCTTCCATAAAATCGCCTGTATTCAGTTGGCATCAGAACAAATCTTAATAGAGTAATGGCAAGGGGAGGGGAGGGGAGGGGCAGCACTGACGTAAAATAGTACCTATGGTGGCCAATGCGTCAAAATAAACGGCAACAAGGAGGTCCCATGAGACCTGGCCTTGGTGGCCACCATGTTGCATTTGGCATTGTATAATTGAGAGCGAACAGTAGGATGAGGAAAGAGGATGAATGTACTGGTTGTGGAAGAAACCGGTTTTTTGTATGTCCAGAATAGTGCTGGAGTGGGAATTACACTGACCTTGCCTGTATTTAATATGCGGCTGCTGTTAAATTCCCCACGTTAAAATTCCTCACTTGTTTATTTTGCCTCTTTTTTACAGAAGTGCTGGAGCGGTGCACTGGTGAGCTCCGGCAGCACTGCACCCCTGCTTTTTCTTGAACTAAATTTTTTTCTTATGTTAACTTCTTTCACTCTCTCTAGTCCTCCTTAATTTCCAAGAAGTATCATGTATCTTCCATGAGAAGAACACAAAATATTTGTTTGTTTCTGCAATTTCCTGATTTCCCTATGTAATTTCTCCCTATTCTTCTAAACTGGACAAACATTAACGTTGGCTATTTTTAACTCTTTTGAAGCTTTTACAGTGTGTATTTTACATTTCTTGTAGATTACTCACTCCCAATGTCAGTCTTCATCCTGAATAACTAAAAGTTTTCTGGAACAATGAAAACTCAAATATATTGTTCAGTTGTTTGGAAACACTGCTTTGTCTTAGTTCTCTGAAGTTAAGTCAAATGTTCAAGCCCCACTTTCTTTTCTCTTTCTTCTTTCTTTTCAGTACACAGTGTTTTGCAGCGTTTTAAAAATGTGGAGGAAACATCATTCAACTGAAAAAGACTTTGACCGAAATAGATAATAATTCAAGTAAGATTAATGGCATATTTGAGTGAGAATTTACAAACAAACTCAAAAGAAAGAAACATTGGTGGTACGGTCATCAACAGGTGTAGCGGTTATTGCAATACCTTTACAGCACCAGTGATCGGGACTGGACCAGGGTTCGAATCGCACGTTGTCTGTAAGGAGGTTGTACATTCTCTCCGTGTCTGCGTGGGTTTTCTCCATCAATTCAAAACGTACCAGGGATGCACTACCAATCTTGAATGCCTCCAAATCCTTAGGATCGGTGTCAAATCTATCCACCAATACTACCTTGTCCATGGTCTAAAATTAAAGTGATTAAATTGTACTACCAATCAACCACAATCAGACAGAGAATCATGCTTAATAGGCTTTAATCATCTTAAAGTGTCAGCATAGCTTGCTTGTTGCTGGCCTGGTTCCAAAGCAGGTACAGAGGGAAGGGTTTGGGGGTAACAGCCTTTATGGGGATACCAGGGAGGGAGGAGTCACAGGTTCAGGGGGTGGGCCAGTCCATACAGCACATACATACATCTTTATACATAGTGGTAGCACAAGAGCGGGTGTAGGTTAATAGGATGTAAAATGGGCAGCGCAGAGTTGTGGGCCGAAATGGCCTGTTACCGTGTTGTATGTCAAAATTTAAATGTTTTTAAAAATTGTGTTCTACCAACAGTGAAGGTTGTTCAAGTGGATTTTCAGGACTATTTTTAATCATATCATAATCATCCAGCAGAGGAACTGGCAATGTGTTCTCACAAATCAGAGTTCTGGTAAATAGGTGACAGAAAACAACAATCAAAGTGAATTTAATATTTGAAATTTTTTGACTTGATAAAATGCTGGAGAAATGCAGGCACATTTTTGAAGAAGAAATGATGACTGTCTCAAGTCAAACTCTTCACTTTCCTGTTGTAAATGGTGAGACCCATCATGGTATATAGTATCTGGTTTATTTCAGCTGTAGGTTAAATGGTAGCAAGATTTTTTTAAGTTAATCAGATTGTGAGTTTTGTTGCACATACATTGTAATGGTTTTGCTGACAAAGTGGATTTTGGAAACAGATCCAATCGTATGATTGAGAGTAGAAAGAGGCTGTTCACTCCTTCATTATCTGTTTGGTTCTACTTTGCTCTTTAGCCTACAAATTTCCCTTCCATCAATAGAGCCAATTTTCTTTTAAATGATTAAATTTGCTTCTGACATCTTAGTGCAATCCAACATGACGTCATTGCTTAATAATTTCCTTTCTTTGCCTTCGGCTCTTGTGTTAAAACTTTAAATCTGTGACTTCTCATGCCAGAAGAAACAGTTTATCTTCACTTACATCAGTTTAAAAAAAAAATCAATTTTGAACTCTTTCTAATCTCCCTCAAGACCTGTTTCTGAATCTCTCCAAGATACTGCAACTTTTTAACTCAAATACTATTTGTGGAGGTGTCATGGGGATGGGGTAGAGGTTAATAAAGTGGTATAACTTCCTTCTTCCTTCTCACTCAATACTCATTCAGGGCATACATGTTTGGTTATAATTTTTTGATGTGCTCTTGATTTCACGGGCTTCATAATAACCCAAGGACATGAAAGAAGCAACATTTATATCTGGAGTAATGCAATTAATTTTTCATCTTCATTTCTCCCCCTAACCATTTTCTTCCACAGAAGATGACTCCTGCTAGAACACAGACCACCTACACTGCCAATCCTTCAGTTCATGTGACAGCTCTTCAAATAGGCCATTCTCGAAGAATGGATCTGCTTCTGTTTTTATCTAGTCTCCCTAAAAACCCATTCTGCTGTCACAGAGGTGTGGGAACCAAAACAATCTTATTTGCTTAAATGGCATGGGAAAACATCAGCTAATAATATCTATTCCACCACCGCTCAAAGCAATTCTCCATCTGCTGATATTATTTAGAAATATAAATTCCCCTGTTTTCTCCAAAAGCCTCGGGTAGTTGATCAGAAGATATCCAGAGAGGACTGCTTTATGTATACCTGGCCTAGATATCTTACATTTTATATTTAAGATGCATGAGCAGGATATGGTTGAAAAATAAGAAAACAGGGCTGTTTTTGTAGATTTACTCATTAGTGCTACTCTGTACATTTATCAGTCTTTAAAGAAAGCATTTACTTTGAACTACGCATTCCTTACAGGAATTTGGAGTGCAAGAATTACCAAACCACTGGATTATGTAATATCTTCCTTTTCTTTCTTTGGCTTGGCTTCGCGGACGAAGATTTATGGAGGGGTATGTCCACGTTTGCTGCAGGCTCATTGGTGACTGACAAGTCCGATGTGGGACAGGCAGGCACGGTTGCAAGGGAAAATTGGTTGGTTGGGGTTGGGTGTTGGGTTTTTCCTCCTTTGTCTTTTGTCAATGAGGTGGGCTCTGCGGTCTTCTTCAAAGGAGGTTGCAACCCGCCGAACTGTGAGGCGCTAAGATGCACGGTTGGAGGCGATATCAGCCCACTGGCGGTGGTCAATGTGGCAGGCACCAAGAGATTTCTTTAAGCAGTCCTTGTACCTCTTCTTTGGTGCATCTGCCTCGGTGGCCAGTGGAGAGCTCGCCATATAACACGATCTTGGGAAAGCGATGGTCCTCCATTCTGGAGACGTGACCCACCCAGCGTAGTTGGGTCTTCAGCAGTGTGGATTCGATGCTTGCGGATTCTGCCAGCTCGAGTACTTCAATGTTGGTGATGAAGTAATTCCAATGAATGTTGAGGATGGAGCGGAGACAGCATTGATGGAAGAATTCTAGGAGCCGTAGGTGATCTAACAATAAAATAATTGCTGTTAATGTTTATCTCATGCACATTAAATGAACAGAAATCCACACAATTAATTCCAGTCCCTAGCTGAAATTTTATAATAAATTCCTTTAAAATATCTCGGATCATGGCACGTGATGGTGCCAGTAACTATGCAAAAGCAAATTTCCCTCTACAGTGGTGAGCAATATTATATAGGGTTTGCTTCAGTTTGCCTATGAATCATATTAACATGTACAGGTGATCACATGAGAATCTGGACTGGATGCAGTGAGTTGGAAGGTGATAGTGTTGATGAAGCTAGGGACCATGCAAACTCTGCTTCCTAAGTTTATATATATTTTTGCTTGGAGTGGGGCTGTCATCCAGAGATCTCTATCTGAGCACATGTGATATGTCCAACTTCCTCTTTCAGCCATATATCAGCTGATATTTGTAAATTGATATCAATAAAGATATGTTGGAGGTAAAGTAAATTGCCACAAAACTATCCCCCACAGTCTTCCCTTCTTAGTAGCTCATATTTTATCTGTTATATTTTGATAATACAAATGGTTGGTAGTGGTTGAATGCAAAAGATAGTGACTCAATTACCTCAAATAACTGCTAGCAAGCTGGTTGTGAAGAAAAACAGTTGTATTCTAACAAATGCTGGGCACATTTGTTCTCTCGTTTTACAATGAAATATGAGTGTTCCTTCGCAATTATTTTTCCAATTGATTCATGTTCAGTTGATTTGACATCAGGAATATTTCAAATCTATTGGAGGTCCTAATAACCCAGTGTCCAATGAAAAAAAATGTCTAGGTGTATTTGTTTTCTGTCTACCATAGGTCAGAATTGTTTTACCTCATCTATTGTAAACACAGCTTTTACTTTACCTGTACATCCCTGTTATGTATGAAGGAAAAGTTTGGCAAATTTTGTGAAAAATGTTATCTGTGTCGATGTGTTGAAACAAACAAGCTAGAGTTCCAAACTTCATGTCCAGGTGCTCAAAGCATCACTAATAATGCTCTCAGGCAAGTGATTTATTTTCATCAGGAATTTGATTTTCCATTTTACCACAAATGCCCAGCAGCATATTGTGGAATTAAACTTAGGGTGATGCTGGGGAACGGTGTCCATAGAAAACACACCAAGATATGCTGAACTTGATAACATATTAACATTACTTTGCTTATCTCACAGGCTCTGTGAAAAGCAGATTTTTTGCCTTTTGTAAACCCCAGGAAAACAGATTCAACCCACTGTGTCTCTCTCACAGACCTAAGGGCATAGAGACTGTTGTTATGGATCTGTATCCAGTGAGAGCACTTGGATACCCTGACTGCATTCAGAAGTACAGTATGGCTCATTATGTTGATCCTTCAAATTTCAGGAACAGCCCAGATTAGCTCTATTTGTCTGTGTTGGAGGTGAATTTCCTAATATATCTCCTACTGTCCTTGAAACACTAACTGACACAATAGTATTAAGGGGTACCTCCGCAGTCAAGAAAGCGAAGGGCAGGGTTGTACCCAAATCATAATATAGTTATTATTTAATTAAAATATCATAATTCTCTGGAACTGCTCTCCCGCCCCCTCATCAAATTTCTGTTGACTTGAAAATAACTTACTGTCTGACTAGATCAAAATTGAGTACACATTCTTAACTAATTTTACCTCTTCCCAGTTGCCACTGAGCTTCAGAACTTCTTGCCACTCTGCCTCGTGAATGTTCCTTTATCCTATAAATAGAAGTTAATAAGGTTACGTTCTCTTTCAGACTTTCGTGTACAGGATTATTTTTATGTGATAGAAATTGATGTATGTGATCACTGGGCGGACGTGACAAGAGATCAAGGCTGTAACTTTGTGAATTAAAGATAACAATGCCTCCCTTCCGGACAGACTGAACATCTTCTGTGCGTGGTTCAATGAGAACAGAATGATGTCAAAGAATGCTTCATATCCCCCTAATGACAGGTCCTCTGCATAGCCGCAACTGAGGTGAGGAGAACGCTATCCAAGGTGAACTCACAAAGCAGCAGAACCAGATAGTGTACCTGGTTGGATACTGAAGGACTGTGCAGATCTATTGGTCTTTAGGGACATTTTCAGCACCTTACTGCAGCAGTCCATCGTCCCCGTGGATTTCAAGACAGCCACCATCATCCAGGTACTAAAGAGGACCTCAATGACTACTACCCCATGGCATTGACCTCCACCATTATGAAATGTTTCAAGAGCTAGGTCTTGGCACACATCAAAACACACCTTCAAGAAATGACCACCATCATGTCAACCTTCTATAGAAGCTCTATTGAGAGCATCCTGGCCCGCTGCATCAGTTTTGTACAGTTGCTGTAGATCAGGAAAGTGGCAGAGAGGATCACTGGGGTCTCCTTACCCCCCACCATCTATGTCCTCTACTGGGATTGTTGTCTGAAGAGGGTGCGCAAAATCATTGAGGACCTTTCCCACCCGTACAGCTTTCAACTACACTAATGGCGTTGTGAAGAAAGCATGTCATTGCTTCTACTTCCTCAGGAGTTTGTGGAGGTTTGGTATGACACCAGAAATCCTGGCAAATTTCTACAGAGGTGCGATGGAAACTGTGCTGACCGGCTGCATCATGGTCTGGTATAGGAACACCAAATTCTCCTGAGTGTAAAGGGGTCCAAAAGGTAGTGGACACAGCCCAGGACATCACAGACAAAACCTTCCCACTATCAAGAACATCTACAGGGAACACTGCTGTCAGAGAGCAGCAGTAATCATCAAGGATCAATCCCACCCACCCAGCACATGCTCTGTTCTCGCTACTGCCATCAGGAAAGAGGTATATGTGCCACAAGACTTGCACCACCAGGTTCAGGAACAGCTGCTACCCCTCCGCCATCAGACTCCTCAATCAGGGTCTCATTTAAGGACTCTTGAACACTTTATTGATTTTTTTATTCACTCTGTATTGCATTGTTTATTTACATTAATTATCTGTTCACATTTCTTTATTTGTTTACATATGTATGCTTTTGCACTATCAATTAGTGCAAAAAAATTTGCCTCTCCTGCATGAAAAATAATCTGAGTTGTATGTGATGTCATGTATGTACTCTTGATAATAAATCTGAAATCAGAGTACCAGGCTGCGAAAGTTTCCTGAAAAACAAGATGGGACACTCTTACCACTATTAAATAGACACTTTAAGCAATTGTTTAAGAAAATTACATTTTAAAATTGTGACATAATGTGACTGAATGCACTCAGAGACAATTGAGGTGTACAAACACGCTTTTAATAGCTTACAATTAATGGCCAGTTGACACAATAGTCCTCAGGTTAATCTGAGGTAAGGTGGGAAAACCAGGCTTTATATTGGGGTAGGTCAGGGCAGAGCCAGGGGAGGAGCCAGCCATCTGAACAATACATAGACAGTGAATTCCAGTTCACTGCGGACCTAATTGCATAGTCAGAGAGATTTTGTCTTGGTGACAGGGACAATTTTGGGTGTTATCACTCTGGAATCAGGTAATGCATCCAGTATGAAAACTTTTCTAAATTTTTGTGGATGAAAGTAATCACTGATCACCCATAAATGTAAAATGACTACTTCATCATATTCTCTGGAGGTTAGAGGAAGGGAGGTCTTGGAAAATACATTGGTGGGAGAATTGCATTAAGAAAAAATGGAGTATTGGAGTGTCAGTGCATTAGCTGTTGGGAGAGCAAGTGGAGAGTGGGATGTCAGTCAGATGAGGATGTTGAAGGGTTCAGGAACAGCATATGGAGCCCAAGAGAGACTCACATTGATGACTTCAGCACCCTACCTATAGGTAATTACAAGTTCTGGATTCCATGGGCATAGACCTATGAGGCAGATGCACTTTGTTTTACCAAACTTGTCTTCATATCATTGTTAAGGCTTGTTTTTGATGCATGATCTACACTATCTACCTGTTAAACTGAATTTCATGTAAGGTGGTAGTCAAGCATACAACAATCCAGCTATCTCTATGTGAAACATATAGGATTATGAAGGGTATGGATAGGATAGATGTAGGAAGGTTTTTTGAGCTGGCCGGGGAAACTAAAACGAGAGCACACAGTCTCAAGATTCGGGGGAGTAGATTTAGAGATGAGGAAAAATAGTTTTTCCCAGAGAGTAGTGAATGTTTGGAATTCTCTAACCAGGGAAGTGGTTGAGGCTGCATCATTAAACATATTTAAAATTTGGTTAGATAAATTTTTAAATGATAGAGGAATTAGGGGATATGGGGAGAAGGCAGGTAGGTGGAGTTAGGTCATAAATTAGATCAGCCATGATCGTATTGAATGGCGGAGCAGGCTCGATGGGCCATTTTTGGCCTACTCCTGTTCCTACTTCCTATGTTCCTATGAAAGGTGCTACACACACCATGGACCCAGACTTAAGCTGATGGCATTTATCAAAGGTGCAAAATACACAATGAAATATTGAGGCTCCATCATGTTTAAGAATTGTTACATTAAACAAACTGTTCTTGATGAAGGGCTCTGGTTCAAAGCATTGATTATTCTTTTTCTGCCACTGATGCTGCTCAACCTTCTGAGATCCTGCAGCAGAATATGTTGCTCCATGTTCCAGCAACTGCAGCTTCTCTCTTGTCTCCAAACAAACTGGCATCTTTCTTTTACCCAGAATAAATGAAATTTCCTGTAATGATTCTCTTGAAGCAACTTAGATCATAAAATAATGGAACAACACCTTCTGATTTTATTTCCATTAAGGGTTTTGATGAAGCATCTGGGAAGGAAACATCTGTGGTTCTGCTTTGCACAAGTGGACTGAGAAATCTGGATTTTATTACAATCTTGGTGACTGGGAAAAACATAGAATTTCTGTCAAGCGGGAATGCCAATTGGCAACGGATGTAAAGCAATACCATTGAACGTTCCCAGTTAGCTCATTGCTGTTCACATTATTAAACAGTTTTGTGTTGATTTTTGACAATCTCAACAATTTTGCCAGAAGCAAATTCAAACCAAGCTTTGTTTATGACAAAGCATGCTATGGAAGCAAATTTTTTTTAAAAGCATTTTTAATTTGCTGAGTAATTTATCTCTTGGCCTTAATTCACCAAATATTTCACTTTGACCAGGTGAACAGATAAAGACATTGTCATAGGGATTTCTCAGCCTTACTGCAGCTAAGTGATGTCAACACCACCCCCCCATCATCCCCATCCCCCCCCCTCACCCCCATTCTCCCCCCCCATCCCTGATCCCACTGGTCACCAAACTTTCATCAGATGTCCACACCAGTCTAAATGCCTCATGAATGCCCGATGCAGGAGGGAGGCCAGAGAATCCAATACCCATTACTGGGTTTGAAAGGCTATTTCCCCTGACTGATTTGATTCCTTGAAACACTGTCAGGAAATTACAAAATAAAAATGTGGAAGCAGCTGACGCTATCAAATTATCACTACCAAGTCCAAAGAAGAATTAAGAAGAAATCTCCTTATACTGCAGAAGCCAAGAGGTGACCCGAGAGGAATAATATGATAATGAGAGACATCGAGAGGACAGATTGTCAGAATCTTTTCCCATTAATATACTGCACAGTTGACATGCTGCTGAAGGCCAGGTTAGAGGCATTCAAGGATACTTGGACTTCTACAGGAAATTCAAGTATGATCTTCACAAGGCCATTAGGGAAGCTAAAGGCAACATGCACCAAGCTCTTCCCAAGAGAATATTAGGGACACGTGGTGATGATGGCAGGGCATGCATGATATCATTAAGTACAAAGTGAGGCCGGGCAGCATGGCACATAATAGTGCAGCATTCCTCAATGAGTTAATCATGTTCCTTGTTTACCAGTAGTGTGATGACACCCACATCAACTAGAATGCAACAAGTAAACTTAATCGGGGTGTCTAAAACAAGAGAGGGAGAGGTTTAAAGGAGATATTAGGCTTTTATTTACATGTGTGGTTGCTAGAAGAGGAAGGGCTGGAGTCAGATATAATCTCTATATTTGAAAGACATTTAGATGGATATTTAAATAAGGCAAGGTATGGGAGGATATGGTCCTAATACATCTGGGATTAATGCAGATGGGCAAAAGATCAGCATGGATGTGTTGGGCTGAAGGGCCTATTTTTATGCTGTACAATTCGACTGTTCTTTGTTGAACTCACTACCATAGGAAAAGAGCAAAAGTATTTAAGGGAGGCAAGATAAATATGCCTTCCAACAAAGTATACCATACCTTGATGAAGGGCTCAGTTAGGTCTGAAACATTGGTTACATATCTTTGTGACAAAAGAAAAAATGTGTGACTTACTAAGTTTCTCCAGCATTTGTGCATTGAACTACAATCACACTGTCTAGAGACTTTCTTGTTTAACTCTTATAACTAAAAAGGTGTTCAGCCTACATGCTCCATGTTGGCTCTCAGGGGGGCAATTCCATTTGTCCCATTCCCAGTCTTCTTATTTCCCGGTACACTTGTGATTCATTTTCTCTCATCCATCCTCTTTGATTCTTTTTGCCACTGACTTATATTAGTGAATAATTTATTGTAGGCTTGCATCTCTTGGGATGTAGAAGCAGACTGAATTACCTGAGAAAACATGATCTGACAGAGAGAAGGTACAAACTCTTCCCAGACAGCACCAAGGTTAGATTGATCCCAGGTCCCTACCAATGATGTGAGCGTTAAAGGGTAAAAGTGCAAAGAAATTTGGGAAGAGGAATGTGGACACTTTTTCTTTGCTGTAATATTTTATTTATTCCTGGAAAAATGTATGCACAAAGGAATTTAACAAATGGAAAGAATTCACATAAGAATTAACCAATAGAACACCCATGAATTTGATTTGCTAACATTTCTGGGGAGCTGGTGATAGGATGGTGGGATTTGGACAGGGATGAGTGTGGGTGTTGTCTACTGCCTGCTTTTTATAACTCTGAAACAGACACGATGGCCAGCTGGGGAAGAAACAGTGTGGCATGGATGGAAGCAAGTTGTCCAATTGCACCTACTCCATCCAAACCTCTTCTCCAGTAGTCAGATACAGGGCAAGAGATGAAAGGCAGAGGAGATTAAAACTTCCTCATCTAACTTTTCTGGTATTAATGTGCAGGAATGGGAAAAGTGGGAGATAGAAATGTTCTCTTAGGAGACAGATCAATTGTGATAATATATTCTGAAGAAGCAACATTCTTCATTGTAAATCTTGGTGGCTTTGTTCCATGGATTTCATGAGCTGTGATAGATAGAGGAGGCAAAGATGATGAGATCCATGATGTATTATTCTTATTTAAATAGATTGGTCTCAGCCAGAAACAGGAGCATTTCCACATTTCCTTATACCTCCCATGATGGGAACCCACACCAAGCTCCCATGCTCAGTCCTCATTAATTTAAAACCACCAATCAGTCCACCACCCCTCTCCCACCCATTCTCCAAAACCCTAAAACCTTCCATCACTTCATTAGACCTGGAAGTACCAATTATCCTTCACCCTTCTAACCTTTCCAAACCCAGCAGCCCTCAAATACTTTCCAATCCACCTGATCTCTTCCTCTTCAAGATTCAAACACTAAAAATTGGAAATGCTCCTTTCAATTACTAACCACCCCTCACATGACCACTAATCAGAGCTAACTGCCACCCAATTGACCCACAACCCCCATAAAATTTGAAGGATGGGAGGAAACCAGAGCACTCGGACACGGGGAGAACATACAAACTCCTTACAGACAGTGCCAGATTCGAACCCAAATGTAACAGCATTTCACTGACTGATACGCTAACTGTGCCACCCATCTTTCTGACCTAAGATTTGACAACCACTGAGAACTCATTATAATCTAAACACAGAGCACACCAAATAACCCCTAAAGGCTCCTGATCATCTGCACGAAGCAATCACTCTATATCTTTTAACCCAAATACCCGACTGGATCTTGACATCCCACTTTCAAAACTATCTTTAAAGATCATAAATTTTAAAATTGGACATACAGCATGGTAACAGGCTTTTTGGGCCCACAAGCCCATGCCTCTCAATTAACCCCGGGTATTTTTTTTTGAAGGATGGGAGGAAATTGGAGCACCCAGAGCAAGCCCACACAAACATAGGGAGAATGTACAAACTCCTTACAGACAGCGCCGGAGTCAAACCCTCATCACTAGTACTGTAACATGTTGTCCTGACCGCTACACTAACATTACTGCTGACCATCCATACTTTCTGGTGTATTCCATGCTCAATAAGCAGCCACTTTGTCAATCCGAGTGGCTGTCCATTGGGAAACACACTCTAAATTTTTTAATACATCCTACTATTAAACTGTGCAGAACTTACAGGAAATGCTTACCAAGTTTCCTGTCCACAAATCATTCCCAGTCATGGTCTTCCTGTCTTGGGAGCATATAATTGGCAGGCTACATAGAGAATATATAAGATTGATTCCATGATATTGCTCATAATTGTCGTTTTAGCAATGTTAGGCGCATGAAGTGTAGATGCATGCTTGGTGAACAACTCACTGCTTTGGTTTGTGTGGCAAATTCAAATCAAACAAGGAATGTTTTTTAAGATTATCCATCGGAACTATCTGCCATGCAATCCTGATGCTGACAGAGGTTCTTTGCCCGTACTCTATGTACCTTAGTCCCATGGACGTTATCATTAGTAGTGTGTTTTATACTAATGATGTTTCAAATCTGATTTTCAACTTGAAAAGACTTCTGGAAATTAAATGTGTTCATTGCACTTTTCATGCTGTAAAACAAAACATTTTCCAATTTAAATTATTATCTTGATACAATCACACCCATCAGTTAATCATTGAATTCAGGTGTTGCGCAAAACCAAGAAGTTTCTCAATAGATGATAAATGGCTATTTATCTTCACTCAATCCCTGCACCCAGAACAGAGTTAGCCATGAATATTTGGTTTGCAATATAGCAATCCTAATGTTATGCTAACAGTACATGTTCCTGGATGGGGGTGGTGTGTGGGGGGTGGGGGAGTGAACTTTTCCACAAATGCATAAAGGTTTCTGGGCAATTGGCCCTGTCACTTAAGATCCTGCAAAAAGAATCAGATTGTCAATAGAAATCTGCAAGCAGGAGCACTTTTATATGTCCGGTGGCGGGTGGGGGGTGGATACACAATGTTCATCTTGACAAGCAGACTTAAAAAGATCTTGTATTGCATTCTGGAATAAAGGAGGAAAAGTTGAAGACGATGCTTCAATTTCCTTTGCAACTCTTGAATTTATAAGTACTGCTTGACTTGTTCATCCAGAATTCTGTTTTTAACTTCAATTATTAAAGTATAATTTCAGTTCCTTTCATTCAAGAGGAAGACACCCACAATACAGAGGCAAGTTGTAATGACTGCTTTGTTGGGGAATGTTTGGCACTATATGGTATTTGAACTGTGCAAGGTAGTCATTCACTGATTAGTGTCAGTGCTTAAGCAATCCCACATGATAGTACACATAAAACATTAGAGCACAGTACAGGCTCTTCAACTCACAATGTTGTGCCAACCTATATATACCTACCTAAAAAAAACAATCCTCCCTACCTCATAACCCTCTATTTTTCTATCATCTTTTAATGTCTCTTAAATGTCTCTATTGTTACAGCCTCCACCACCACCCCGACAATGCATTCCAGGCACCCACAACTCTCGTGTTTAGGGGAGACATCAGGGGTTTTTTTTTTAACTTTTTTCCCTTCACTAGTACAGATGTCTTCTGGTGCTTGCTACTTCTGCCTGGGATTTGAAAAAAAAAGTACTGGCTTTCTACCTTATCTATGCCACGCATAATCTTGCAGATTTCTAACAATTCAGTCAAAGAGAAAAGCCCTAGCTCTGCTAACATAGCCTCATAAGACATATTTTCCAATCCATTTCCCAGAAATGGGTCCTCTGCACCCATTTCCACAGGTTACACATCCTTCTTGTAATGAAATTACCAGAACTGAAGGCAATATTCTAAGTATGGACTCACCAAAGATTTATAGAGCTGCAACATTTTATCATGACTCCTGAACTCAATTCCCCAACTAATGAAGTCCAGCATACCATAGGCCTTCTTGACTATCCTATCAACCAGTGCAGCAACCTGTCTCTCTGTTCATCCATACTGTTCAGTATTCTACCATTAACCATGCACTCGGGCTTCAGGTTTGACCTTCCAAAATACATCATCTCACATTTATCCTGATTGAACTCCATCTGCCACTTTCCTGCCCAACTCTACATCCTGACTATATCCTGTTGTAATCTATGACAATCTTCTACACTATCTACACCTCCAACTTTTGTATCATCCATAAACCAACCCTCTACTTTTTTGTCCATCTCATTTATAAAAATTACAAAGAGCAGGGGTCCCAGAACAGATCCCTGTAGATGTCCAGGCAGAATACTTTATGTTCACTACTACTCTCTGTTTTCTACAGGCAAGCTAATTCTGAATCCAGACAGCCAAGATTCCATCGATTCCATGCCTCATGACTTTCTGAATGTCTCCTATGCCTTATTAAAATCCATATATACCATATCTATTTCCCTACCTTCATCAATTTCTTTTGTAACCTCATCAAAAAACTCATTCAGGCTCACAAAGCCATGCTGGCTATACTTGAGAAGACAGCACTTTTTTAAATGCTTGTAAATCCTGTCCTTAAGAATCCTCTCCAATAGTGTGCCCACCACTGATGTAAGGGTCTCTGGTCTATAATTCTCAGGATTCTCCCTATAACTTGTTTAAAACAAAGTGATCACATTTGCTATTTTCCAATCCTCTGGCCCTCCCCTATGGCCAAGGAAGATCCAAATATCATTATCCACACCACAGCAACCTCTTTCCTCCCTTCCCATAAAAACCTGGGGTATATCTCATCCAGTCCCAGGGACTTATCAATCCTAATGTTTTTAAGAAGATCCAGCATTCATCTTTCTTAATCTAAACATGATCCAATATACAAGCTTATTCTATTCTGACCTCATCTTGACCTTGACTGAAGCACAGCATTCATTTAGGATCTCCCCAACCTCTTCTGCTTCCAGGCACATTTCAATCCTTTACCTTTAAATGGCCCAACCCTTCAATCTTGTCATCCTTTGCTTCTTCACCTATGCTTATTTTGCCTTAGGGATTTCCTTCATCCTACATGCCAAGGGCTTCCCATGCCCCCTTCTAGCTCTCCCAGTCCTTTCTTAAGTACTTTCCTGACTACCAAATAATTCTCCTGAGCTCTTCCTGCTTCCCAAATTTAATGTATGCTTCCTTAACTAGCTGCCTCACCTGTTTTGCAAACCACTGTTCCCTCTTCCTCCCATTTTTTCCCTCTCCCAGTGGAACAAGCCTATCCAGAACTCCACGTAAGTGGTCCTTTAGCAGCCTCCACATTACTTCTGTGCTTTCTCCTGAGAACATCTGTTCCCAATTTACTCTCCCTGGGTCCTGCCTCAACCCCATCATAATTAGCCCTTCTCCAATTAAACACTTTACCCTTTTATTCTTGCCCATATCTATGCTAAAGTTCAGAGTTTTGATCACCATCATCAAAATGCTGTCCTCTCTCCTGTTTTCATATTATTCACATTGTGTGTAATGCTAAATCAACAGGTACTACTTGTAAGGCTTCAAAGTATTTCATAGCAATATGGATTTGGCAATTTTCCGTCAAGCCAGCAAAATTTTGAATGAAATTATTTCAATGAATTTACTAAGCAGGAACATTGACTGGCTCATTGAAATGTTTGGTGATATTTTCTTTCTGAAAATCTTGTGTCATGGCACTGGATTATATAAGATTATTTATTCCCATTGTGTCATTTGAGATTGTTTGGCCTAATTGTGAAAAATCCATGATATTTGTCACAGCTGATCATCGAGTGTTCTTATGCGTCGAACACTTGGCAGTCTGATTAATCTTATTGAGCATGCAGTCATTTTTCTTAATTTTGATCATGAACCCTTCTTTATCTAGGTTTCCTCTGGGTTCTCTTGTATCCTCCCATATCCTACTTGGTAGATTGATAAGCCACTGTAAATTGCCCCTCATGTTGGTGAGTGGTGGAAACTGGGGGGGGGGTATGGAAGGAGGAATGAGGGGAAAATAGATGGGATTAGTGAGGACAGTGGTTCCTAAACAGGGGACCTCAATGTGTTCCTATGTGGCCCACAGTGACTTCCCAACCCACTGAAGACTGGGAGGGTCTGAGGTCATGTCTCGGTCCCCCTGAGTGACCTTGTGTGGGGTGGTGAGCAATCTGCCACTGAAGCCAGTAAGGCCATCTTTCAAAATAAGCAGCTTGGCGCTCAGCAATCAGTCACAGTACCTGTTAGACCTTCACGCAAGACAGATTCAGAAGTGTGTCTTTTCTGTCTTCTTACTACTTGTTGCTCAGCTGCTTCCAAGAAGAATTCCTGCATTACTTCCCAGAAATCGGCCGAGAAGGACTAGCCCTGGTGAGGAACTCCTTTCTTGTTGAAGTCGACAAAGTCCTTGATGATCTGCAGGATGAATTCATTGACATTCAAAATGATTCTGGATGCAGAGATGTATTTGAGACCATCTATCTCTGAGTTTTGTCCAAAAATGACAGAGAGTTACCCCAACTTTGCAAAGGAATGTGTTCAGAAGATCCTGCCCTTCATGACCACTTACCTTTGTGAATCAGGCTTTTCAATGTTGCTGCAGTTGAAGACAAAGGGACAAAACCTCATGGAAGTGGAGTAGGTCTCAGGTATGCAATATCTACCACAGAACCAAGGATATGGAAACTGGTGAAGAAACTTCAGGAACAGGGGTCTCTTTAAAGATGCTTGAGCCTTGATTTTGATGAGGAATTTTTATGTTCATTGTATGCTTGCAGAATTTTTTGTTCTTTAAAAAATGTTAAATAAAATACTTTAAATTAGATTTTTAAAAAGTTGTGTTTCTTACAGAGCTATCTTTGACTTGAAAATAATGCTCAGTTATTGCCACTAGTGGGACATGGCACGTTAGGCCGGAAGCCAGGTGGGTCTTAGACCAATAAAGGTTGAGAACCACTGATGTGGGATTAATGTAAGTGGGGTTTGATGTCAGCATGGACTCAACGGGCTGAAGGTTTTGTTTCAATACTTTGTGATTGTAAGTTTTAAACATATCGAATACCCAGTCAGGGCCTCACAGAACCACTCGTGAGTTAGTTGATTCTAACAGCTGTAATTGTTTAAGTGCTCAGAGGATATGGATCAAATTTACTTCCGCCATGGTTCTGCGGCCTCCACAGCAATTGTCAAGAGTGGTGAAACAGCTGTTGCGACTGAAATACTCTCAAGTATTCAGATGAATTTACAGTGGGCTGTAATTATGCTGTGTAAAAGTGAAGGGTTAAAAGAGGGTTTCTTCAGAAAGGTAAAGGTAATGTCAGCAGAGGTTGTGCCTGAAAACCTGTGTTTAGCTGGACTTGTAGCTTCAGCTTGTATTTTCCAAAAATGAGAATCTCCAACTTGGCAAAGATTTCTGAAGTTTTTGAAGTTCTGACTTCAAAGGTAAATTACTGAAAATCCAGAAGAAATTAGGGTCGATAATTCAACAGCTGCCTCCTTAGAAATTTCAGGAAACAAAAAAGCACAACATTGCACAGGCTATTATTAACATGATGCAGACGTCTTGTCAGATGCAAAGGTCTGATTTAAGATGTTAATTTATCTGTCAGACATTAAATATTGGATCAATTACAACCCTTATCCAGGAGTAAGTCATGGTAAAAGTGGTGAAATTCAGTTTAAAATCACACAGGTGATCTTTTCCGGGTGAATTTGCACCCATCGGGAAATTATCCTGGGCAATTTGTGATAGCGTGCCTGAGCCAGTCACGTAAAGGATGGCATCTCTGTTCTCGCACTGCCCGCTTTCTCCATTGCCAGTGTAAATTGGAGCTCAGAGTAACCTTCAGCCTTCCTTGAAATTGCACAATACAGTTCCAAACATATTGTGCAACTTTGTCTCATTTATGTCCATTTAAAGAGAAAGTGGAAAGAAAAAGTTTGAATTGTACCCATTTGACTCGTTATGTGCACGGTTTCCAAAGGAAATGGGCCAATGACAATTTTTCTCAAGCAAAATATTTCAGTAACAATTGGGTCTGGAGCAGTGATTCTCAGCCTTAAGTAATCCCTTACTCATCATAAAGCACCTATGGCATAGAGAAGACTTAAAGTGGTATTTGACTGGAAAGAAAATGTTTGAAAACCATTGTGGTAGATAATCCTCTGTGTTACTGTGAGAGGCACAGATGATGTATTAGGTTGATGAAGGTATCTCTGATAAAAAGGACTTTGACTTGAAGTATGGATGTCATTACATTGATGCTACCTATCCTGTATTTTTTTCTGTTTTTATGTTGGATTTCCAGCTTCTCCAGTTTTTATTTTGTCTTTTGTCTTCTATTATTCCTTTTGTTGGCTTAGTGCATGTCTTTTTTTTTGGTTTATCACTAGGTACTTGGAAAGTTTTCTGTGGTAAACAACTGAGTGAGTGGAAATTTTCATTAATCAATCATTGATTACTAACCAGTGCAGAGTTCACCCACAAACTCAGCCAAAGCACAGGGGTACACATCTCTGAACAAGTTGATGTGAATGTGGTATTATGAATGGGATAAATGGAGTGAATGGCTTACTTTAACTGTGGAGCAAGGAAGGCAAGTCAAAGATGGCAAAATCTTTTGTCCTTTACATGGACTGCAAAACTAAACTAAAATCTTATCATGCAAGATCCATGGCATGCTCCCTGTCTCTGCTCAGTTATCTGATTTCAGCAAGAGGAAATTGCAGTTGTTGTAGGACAACTGATCTTCATTCTGACCTTCACGATGGAGAGGAAATCATCTCACCAGTGATTCCTGTTGGGAAACATGCTTCTCACATTAACTATAAAGATTTGTGGATTAAATTTCAAAAGCCATAAATGACTGATATGGAATTGACGTACTTACACACCAAAAGCTATATGTTAATTTGAAAGTTGTAAAAGTGTGCATTCACTTGTTCAACATTACAATATGTTGAACAATACATTTTAGAAAAAAAGTATTTCAAATTTCTGGTGCCTCTTATAGTAGCTGTGCCATTGGAATGATATCAAATGTGATTTCTTGAAACAGTATTCCTCTGTGTCTTTCTTGTTGATTCCCTATAGTCTGCCAAATTGCCCTTTTGATGAAATGGCTCAATTACTACGAATAAATAATGTTCCAGCAATAATTGTTAGCCTTCGTACAAAGACTGCAGTCAGTTTATTCTTTTGCTTCTGAAAAGGTAAACCGCCAAGTAATTGTGAGTTGTTCACCAAAATATTTACATTCAATGCTTTTCCAGTACCATAATTGAGAGAGGAGGATCAGCAATGTCAGAGAAGAGCTGTTATCTAGTGAGACTATGTTGCACCCACCCAGTTGTTATAGTTATGACACAACAAAAATCTGAAGTGATATTTAAGTTGAAAGTGGTAGAAATGGCCAAGAAAACCAACAACTGGGCTGCTGCAAGGAAATTTGATGTGGATGAGAAATTGGATGAGAGATTGGAGGAAGAAAGAAGAGACGTTAGGAAAAAAAATACCAAAAGGCAATGTTCTTTGAGAAAAGGAATCATTCGCTGGCCAGAGTTGGAAAATCTTGTTGCAGAATGGGTATGTGAACATAGTCATCTGAAATAAAATAAGATCATTTGCACTGCAGTGGGCCAAGTCGCACTCAGACCTCAGTGAAGATTTTGAGGCTACAGTAGGCTAGTGCAATTGTTTCATGAAGAGGAAAAATCTGGTATTATGCAAAAAAACCCCAAAAGTTATAACATGATCATTGAATTTTGATGAAGATCTACTGGGACCAATGCCTGAAGAGGGCGCACAAAATCAGTGAACTGGTGCAGACTCGAAAGGCCAACATGGCCTGTTTCCGCTCCGTAAATGGTTATATGGTTATATGGTATGGTTAAATATTGCAGATTTGATAGTTGTGCAAAGGATGTGTGAACTTCTCTCAAATTCTCACACTCTTCTCAAATTTAAATCTTCATTTTCTGCATATTCTTTCTGGACGATGCCTCAGGATTGAGGATGACTTACTTCTACTCCACTGGTATCAGAAATGACCAGTGAGCTGATTCAGACTCTCTACAAATGGCGAAGGAGATGCCTGATGTGACAGGAGTGTGGGTGGGTAATTTGTGAGGGGTCACTCCTTCTGCTACTTGTGAAGGCCATGAAATCTCAATTCCACCCAGCAACTGGGAGGAGGAGGTGGAGAACCCAATGATGACTTTCCCTGTGACAGGCAGCAGGGCGACTCATGTAATTGCCAGTCAGGTATATCTCTTTTGCAGATGGTCTTGATTACAACATCTCTGCCCTCTCTCCCCAGATCTCCTCCTCTTCCTGGATGCAAAAGTGAGATTGTAGATTTGTGACTGAAGCTCATTACTGCTGAGTCTTAGAACCCCAGCTTGGATGGAATCATTTTGCATCACTGCACTAAGAACTCACAGTGGTACATACACTGCACTGGCAGTAAGGATGACATTGAAAAAGAGTTAAAACTGTGGGAGTGAAGATGTGGAAGGTAGTGGACACAACCCAGTACATCAGAAGCAAAACTCTCCCCACCATCAAAAGAAATCTACATGCTGCCATCACACATCATCAAGGATCCACACCACCCAGGACATGCTCTGTTCTCATTGCCATCAGGAAAGAGGTAGAGGTGCCACAGGACTCATACCACCAGGTTCAGGAACAGCTGGTGCCCCTCCAGCATCAGACTCTTCAACAACAGACTCAATCAGAGACTCATTTAAGAACTCTGACTTTGCACACTATTTATTACTAAATATTTTTCTCTGCGTTGCATTTTGTTTGTTTGCATTTCTCTCTTTTGTATATTGGATCTTTTCTTGCATACAGTTTTTGCACTACCGATAAGAAGAAATTCTGCCTGGCCTGCCAGAAAAAGCATCTCAGGGTTGTATGTGATGTCATGTATGTACTCTGAAAATAAATCTGAACTTTGATAGGGTGAGTCACTGTAACTTAACTGAGCAGAATGCACTGACAAGGCTTGAGTTTAGAATTGAGCACAGGAGAATTAAAGGTTAGTATTTGGGATCATCAAGAGATGGGTACTGGGGAACAGGAGGGTAAGTGGAGCAGAGTCCATCACCCATGATCTTATTGAATGGCGGAGTAGGCTCAATGGGCCAGGTGAGCTACTCCTGGGCCTATTTTGTATGTTCTTTGAAGTTTTGCAACTCTTAATATGGTGCAAATTGGCAGGGCAAATCCAGTCAGTGGCAGAGGCTCACCATGGAATTTATGATAATTTATGAGACTCCTTCAGTTCTTATGTAGAATAGATGAAGATGTTTTTCAAGACAAACAAACAACATTGAAATCCTGGGCTAAGGCTAAAAGTTATCTGCTCAAAATGAAGGTGTAGAGAAACAAAAGAAAGTGTACTTACTGAGTGGGATGATTCATTTCTGTTCGCCAGGGCAGAATAAAAAGATAATTTGTTGAAATGATGGAGAAATTGCAAACTGACATCAATCTTGGAAATGGGAAGCATCTACATTCTAGTTGCAGGAGCCCATTAATATTTACACATCATGTTAAATATATCACACTTTGTACTTCTGAATCATCCTGAACTGAGGCATGCTGAACAAGTTTGATGGAGGTTTAACAGATTAGTAAATCAAATCCAGCTGAATGGATGAAGATTTTTTTTTAATGACAAACAAAAAGTCAACAATCTAACCTGCAAGTAAAATAATGTTATTGTCTTGGAAATGTCATGTAATGACCTGAAAGAATGTTGGTTTGTTAAGGTGGGGCATTTAGCTGAGCCACGTTAACGAGTTTGGCATGAAAGGAAGGACAGGCGGGGAAAGGGAGTGCAGTAAAACTCTGATAACCTGAAAGTTCCAGCATTCTCAGAATTTTCAGGAGTTCAAATGTTGCCACAGGATTTTTACAATGCCCTGGATAAAGACCTTGCCTCCAGTTCATGGCATTTGGAAATTGTCAGCATCTTGTGCGTCCTGAGTCACACTGGCAGCTGTAATATCACTTTTCTCTTTACATGTGTGACCATGTACCTCTGTTCTATGACCTCTCCCGGCACCTTAATGATATGGTTTCCTTTCTGGAACACCTCCACTCTTTGCACATACGGGTTAAATGGGTGAGCCAGCTCACATTTCCACATTCAACGAAACAACCATAATGTGCTATCCGATTGTTTGGAAATCCTGATGGTTTGAAATACAGCTCCAATGCTGCCTTTAGCACTCTGGTCGGTGCCTTGGTTCCTTTGCTCATTCTAACACACTGAGCTTCTGATTCCCACTCTCCCTCAAACACACAGTGTTCCCATACTCCATTTAAAAGCACCATGTCCTTGGTTCCCACATTCCCTTTAAACTTAGTCTGACTTACACTACCTTTAATCCACTCATTCTTCCTGAAACTTACCTGGTTCATCAGAAATTAATTATATTACTATACATTATAGGATTTTTAAAAAGAATTAAAAGTTAGGGTATTGATGGTGCACAAAACATGTCAGTCCAGCATCACCAAGGACCCAAGCATGTTGGATTAATGGCAATTTACTGTGTTCCTTTATGTTATATTTTATGAACATAGAAGGGAATGCACATCATAGAAACTTAATACTCTTGTTCAACACTGCAAGGCACAGCTATAGATGAATATCAAAAGGGATGTGCTTGAGAAGTTAAAGCTATTACTAGAAGAGAAAACTTTTCTCAGCATGTTATGCAAGGCAGAAACTGATTTCTCATTGCCTCCTGGGTTGACTGCAATAAAATGGAAGGACAACTGTGCAAAAGTTACTTAGCCCATTTGATTCAACGTCAGCTACACCACCTTCAAGTTCCAATGAATATGTGATGTTCGACTTGTACCTCCAACTTGCAAAATATCAGAACCTGCAACATGCTGTTGGACACTGATTCAATACAAATTTTATCATTGACCCCAACTTGGAGCAGGAGGAATACAAGCTCCTTCTGCTTGTAATATAACAGCACCCGAAAATTTTACGTAAGCCAGGTATCTTGGCATCACCTTGGCTCGCTTCCATTACAAATACAAACGTTTATCATGGCATTCACAAGAACATGTACAAATGCATATGATTATAGTAACATGCCCTTCATTTGACCCCTTATTGCAAATCTTCTCAAACAACTCCCTGTTCTGGAATTAATTTCTTGTTTGGATAAACCTCTCATTCAGCATTAAAAGAATAGCAACTCTGTAAGGTGAGTATTTATTCTCACACTGAATATCCATAATAGCCTTTCAGATTGCTTTTGGCTGAGTAGAACCAGTAAAATTCAAGTTTCAAGTTGTCATTGAACACAGAGTCAACATAGACTTTAGCAAAGCCTTTGACAATGTCCCTTATGGGACATTATGGGAGGTCAGTCAGGAAGGTTCGGTCGCTTGGTGTTTGATGCACCATCAGTTACATGAAGACTGAAGTTACTGGAACTGAAGGCTTTTATTAGCAAGAAATGGTCAGCGTCCCTTGTTTTGCTGGCTTTCTCTGACTCAGGCTCGAATTGGGGACAGGGTTGTGGCATGACAGCCTTTGTTGGGGGATAAAAGGGAGGAGTCATGAGCTGGGCAGCGAGAGCAGGGCCAAGCATAAAAGGTTATATCATTTATATACACAATAGTGGTTTCACCACATTCACCCCTTCTTTTAAAAGAAGTCCCGGGTGGGGGGGAGGGGGTGCGCGGGGTGGTGTGATGCAGTCAGGTGCCCTCATAAGTTCAGTCAGTCTGGTGGCCTCCTTTGCCGTTGTGACTGGTGTGCCCTCATCCAGGGGTCTGTGGTGGTCTCTGTTGGTTGTGGCTGCTCCATCTTGGTTAGCCCAGCCAGGGTGCTTGGTTGAGCTGTGGTGGGGGGGTGGGTGGGTGGGCATGTGTATGTCGACTGGCATGTTGGCTGAGGTGATGGGGATAGGGATCTGAGGCCCTGGAGAGCTGGGTCTGGCTTGGTTGAAAGGGTGGGGGTCCAGATGCTCCCACGTGTATCAGGTCCCAGATGGATATTGCGTCCTCGTGTCTGGGAATGCCATGTAGGCATACTGTGGGTTAACGTGGAGCAGCTGGACCCTCTCGACTAGAGAGTCAGATTTATGGGTCCTCACGTACTTGCGAAGTAGGACAACCCCGGGGAACATCAGCCAGGTGGGTAAGGTAGTTCCTGATGCCAATCTCCTGGGGAATGTAAAGAGTCTCTCATGAGGTGTCTTGTTGGTGGCCATACGCAGGAGGGACCGGGTAGCATGGAGGGCCTCTGGGGGAATTTCTTCCCAGCGTTGAACGGGGCGGTCCCTGAACTTTAAGGCTAGTAGTATTGCCTTCCAGACCGTGCCATTCTCCTGCTCCACCTGACCATTCCCTTTGGAGTTATAGCTGTGCAGGGATTCACTGGTAGTATGTTGTGCAGATGGCTGGCCCTGCCTCTTGGCTTCACTCCCATCTGCTGACACATAACCTTGGTTTCCTGCCTAAACCCAGAACCCTTCTGAAGACTACTGTGAGACCCTACCCATAAGCTAATAAAAGTGTTTGTTCTCCGTCCAGTTGTGATAGCTTTTATTTGCGCTACAAGCTGGTGGTATGGCTAGAGGCAATGTCTTTGGACAGCAAATATTGGTGCAGCTCGTCACTCAAGAAGAATGAATCTCTATCGTGGACGTGGCAGGGATATCCGAAAATGGTGGACAGGATGTTCAGAGTCTTTATGATGGTAGCTGCGGTCATGTCCTGGCAGGGGATGGCAAAGGGGAACCACGAGTACTCATCGATGATGTTGATGAAATACATGCTGTGTTTCGTGGAGGGTAAGGGGTCCTTTGAAGACCATACTCAGACATTTAAAGAGGCGAGTGGCCTGTCGGGCTGGTAAAAGCACAGTTTGCACTCGTGCAGTCTCAGCAATTTTTGGTCAGCGTCCTGATGTCCTCAATGAAGTAGGGGAGATTATGGGCTTTGATGAAGTGAAAAAAAGCCGGTGATCCCCGGATGCAGTGCCTGCAACCGGTTCATCTGGCACATTTCCCTCAAGACAGGGTGTTCGGAGGCTCGTTGAGCTTTCTGGGCCAGTATGGTATGTCATAGTTGTAGGTGGAGAGGTCGATTCTCCACCTCAGGATTTTGTCGTTTTTGATTTTACCCCACTGCAGGTTGTTGAACATAAAGGTGACTGGCTGTTGGTCAGTCAACAGGGTTAAATGCTTACCGGTGAGGTAATGCCTCCAGTGCTATACCGCTTCAACGATAGTCTGAGCCACTTTCTCAATGGAGGAGTGCTAGATCTCGGGGCCCTGGAGGATGCGTGAAATAAACACTACGGGCCTACCCACCTGGTTAAGTGTGGTGGCCAGGGCAACGTCTGATGCATCGCTTTCCACCTGGAATGGGATGGATTTGTCCACTGCATGCAACGTGGTCTTTGTGATGTCGGCTTTGATACAGTTGAATGCTTGCGGGCTTCTGACAACAGGGGAAAACAGTGGCCCTGATGAGGGGATAGGCCTTCTCCGCATAGCAGGGAACCCACTGAGCATAATAAGAAAAAAACCCCAGACACCTTTTCAGAGCCTTGAGGCAGTGGTGGGGTGGAAGTTCTAACGGGGCACATGCGGTTAGGGTCGGGGCTGATGGCTCCATTCTCCACAATGCAGACTAGTATAGGCAGGCAATGTGTGCTGAAAACACACTTCGCTGTGTTGTACGTTAGATTGAAGTGTTTCGTGGTGTGGAGGGATTTTGGAGATTCTCTTCATGGTCCTGCTGCTCATAGCTGCAGATGGTGACGTTATCAAGGTATGGGAAAGTGGCTCGCAACCCAAGTTCGTCCACCATCTGATCCATCTCCCTTTGGAAGGTAGACACCCCATTCTTGACTCCAAAAAGGACTCTGAGAAAGTGGTATGTTGACCATTTGCATCAAAAGCAATGTACTGTCGCTCCTCAGGATGAATGGGGAGCTGATGATAGGCAGACTTAAGGACCATGGTCAAGAACGCCCTCTATTGGGTGACCTGATTCACCATGTTGGAAATCTGGGGTAGGGGGTATGCGTCAAGCCAGGTGAACCTGTGGATGGACTGGAAATAGTTTATGACCATCTGGGGTTTCTCTCCACTTTTCACTACCACAACTTGGGCTCTCCAGGGGCTTGTACTCTGCTCTATCACCCCTTCGGCAAGGAGGTGGCTCACATTGGACCTGTCTCTGGCACTATATTGCCGACTTTTAGTGACAACAGGCATACAGTCTGGGGTGAGGTTAGCAAATGGGGTGGGGGGCAACTGGGATGTGAAGAGGCTGCATATCAGCTGTGGTGATTGGGTTTAGGGCTGTTGGTCGGCCACGTAGTGAGGGAGGGACAGACGGTCCACAAACTGTTCGTTACGGACCGTGAGGGGAGGGGAGGCATGTCATACTCCATGGTGATGCTCTTTAAGTTGCACTGGAAGTCTAACTCCAATAAGATGGGTGCACAGAGCTGTGGCAGTACTAGGAGCTTGACATCACAGTATACCATGCTTCGGATAGTCAGTGTCACGAACTTTGGCCAATTTAGATTGGGAGGCTAGGGAGACACTTTCCCCCTTGGGCGGCACCCTGAGTGAGTAGTGCTGAACAGTGTTTGGGTGAATGAAGCACACAGTGTTCCCACTGTCAAATAGTCAGGCAGTGGGGCGGCCGTTTCCCTGGATGTCCATCATGGCTCTGGAAAGTTGGTTGATTCAGGGTTACCGATGCCAGCGTCAGCTCGTCGTCTGAGGAGTTCTGTTGGCTGCCAGTGATACAATAAGATGTGGCCCCCATGGCGCACATGCAGGCCCGGTCATCGTTCACTGGAAGGAAAAAGGGGGGAGACGGAAGTGAACTCATCGTGGTCGTTGACCTTCATGGCACGCATGCTCGGGGTATTCCAAGTCCCCAGAAGTGGCAGCAGAAGTGACTGCATTAAAGATTGCGGCCCCCATTTGCACACGGCGCAGCTGGACTTGGGGGCTTGCTTAGACATATAGACTTTAGCGAAGTCTCCTTTCTTCCCGCAGTTGGAGCAGACGGCATCCTTGGCAGGGCAGCGTTTCCTCGGATGCTTGCCCTGTCCGCAGAAATAAGAATCCGGGTTGTTGCTAACAGCTGGGGAGGTCAGCTCGGGTCAGGACGGGGTTTGCAATCCTGTCTCCCAAGATGGCGGCGCCCGTGACCCCCTCGAGGCAGCCGCATGTTTGCTGGAGAATGAATCTGCGTTGTGGATGGCTACTTCCAGGGTGTTTGCCAGTTCAATAGTTTGAGGTAGGCTCAGTCTTTTCTGCTCTAGTAGCCTCTGCATCATGTAATCAGAGAGGACGCTTGCTACCCTGGTGTCTCTGATCAGCAGCTGTGTGTGCTGTTCAGCCCTCACAGCCTGGCAGTTGCAGTCCCTTGCAAACTCCTGCAGGGCCCTGACAAAGTCACTGCTGCCTGCGTGAGTGGAGTACGTGCCGTGCATAGTCTTAATTTACCTGTACCTTGTACTGGTCTTTTAGAGTGTCCATGGCTTCTCCGTAGGTCTGGCAGTCCAAGAGCATCCGGTAGACTGGGTGCCCGTTGTACAAAAATATCAGATGGCACTTGGATCGCAGCTTCAGAGGCTGCGAGGAATCTTTCAAAACAGCGGCGCCAGAGTGCGAATTTGTCGGCTGCTTCAGGTTCTCTCGGGTCAATCTCTAGGCGGTCCAGCTTCAAGTATTTGTCCATGTTCTGAAGAAACAAAGTCTTGCTAATAAAATTGATGCACGATCAATTATGTGAAGACTGAAGTTACTGGAACTGAAGGCTTTTATTAGCAAGAGATGGACAGCATCCCTTGTGTTGCTGGCTCACACTGACCCGGGCTCGAACTGGGGGAAGGGTTGTGGCATGACAGCCCTTGTTTGGGGGATAAAGGGGAGGAGTCACAATCCAGTCAGTGAGAGCAGGGTCAAACAAAAAAGGTCATATAATTTACATACACAATAGTGACTTCACCACAGTGTTCATGTTAGGTAGTAAATTGAAATAGACGCTGGCTTTACGGAGAAGCCAGAGAGTGGTAGTGGATGATTGCCTCTCTGACTGGAAGTCTGTGACTAATGGTGTGCCTCAAAGATTGGTACTGGGTCCACTATTGTTTGTTATCTATATCAATGATCTTGATGATAATGAAGTAAATTGGATTAGCAAGTTTGCAAATGACACAAAGATCAGAGGTGTAGAGGGCAATCAGGAAGACTTTCAAAGGTTGCAGAGGGATCTGGACCAGCTGGAAAAATGGACTGCAAAATGACAGATGGAATTTAATGCAGACAAATTTGAGATTTTTAATTTTGGAAGCACAAACCATGTTGGGACATATACTGTAAATGGTAGGGTACTTAGGAGTGTGGAAGAACAGAAGAATCTGGGAATACAGATACATAATTCCCTGAAAGTGATGTCGCAGAAAGATCGGCTCATAAAGCAAGCCGTCGTCACATTAGCCTTCATAAATCAACGCATTGAATATGGAAGTTGGGATGTTATGGTGAAGTTGTATAAGACATTGTGAGAACAAATTTGGAGTTATGCATGTACTGTGTGGAGTTTTGGTCACTTAGGAAGAATATCAGTAAGACTGAAAGAGTGCAGAGGAGATTTACAAAGGTGTTGCCAGGGCTTGAAGAACTGAGTTACAGGGAAAGGTTAAACAGGTTAGGACTTTATTCCCTAGAATGAGGGGAGATTTGATAGAGGAGTACAAAATTATGATAGGTATAGAAAGAGTAAATGCAAGCCGGCTTTTTCCATTAAGGTCAGGTGAAATAAAAAACAACTAAAGGCCATGGGTTCAGGGTAAAAGTGGAAAAGTTTAAAGGGATCATTGGGTAAACCACGCAGAGGGAGGTGGGAGGGTGGAATGAGCTGCCAGTGGAATTGAAAAATGCTGGCTCAATTTTGACATAAAAAAAATTAGGGCAGCTACACGTATGGGAGAGATATGGAGGGATGTAGTCCAGGTACAAAACATTGGGACTAGGCAGTATAATAGTTCAGCACAGACTATAATGGGTGAAGGGCCTGCATTTGGGTTGTAGTGTTCTATGGGTCTACAGTTCTACAAGGTAGCACCAGAGCATGATTCACTACACCTGAAAGACTGCAGTAGGCAGGCTGGAGATAGACAAGATCTTGATCATGTGGCATGAAAATGCTGTCCTTCCATAGGCATGAAAATGCTGTCCTTCCACAGGCACTATGAAGGCAGGGTGTGAACAGACTTAGTGGATTATGTATGTGAATGCACGTCTCTTTGGACCCCCCCCCCCCCCCCCAACACACCCACGGCTTCCTGCTGTTCATTATTTAGAAAGTATTCTGTTTTATTTTTATTATTTTGGATCCAAAGTAAAAGACTTTGTATTTGGCTTTATCAAAATTCATTAGTTCTCATTTTGCTCATTGACTTTTAATGTTTTTAATCCAAGCTTTCCATCTATGGCACCATCTTTCTTAAAATCAAATGTGCACGTATGTAGGGCCAGGCCAATGAGCCCATTTCATCCTCTCTCTGTTTTAGTTGTGATAATCATCAGGGCTGAACTATAATTTATCAGATTTCTTCTCCTTAATTCTGAAGATAGGTCACTCTTGACTTAACAGTTTGGCTTAAAATACCCTCTCAGCTCAACTGGTGTAAGAGGCAGGAGTGTCCTCCACCCTTTCATTAACCATAGCAATGTGAGGCTTCAGTTTGTGAAAATGCAATTTAAGAAGTAAGTTCAGAAAAAGGTTGTTATCTATAAAGGGCAACATTTATTGCAAAATGTTTTACAAATAGACAAGAAATAATACAAATTATTGGTATCAAAATTCAGCATTGAAACAGAACACCAGTCATATAGACAGTGGCTAAGCCATTATATTAGTATGGGGGTTCACACTGGTTTTCATTGAGCACATTAGTCTTGAATTTTCTCTGCCCATGTGGCCCTCTGTCTGTCTGGTGAGATTCTGCTGGTTGCTGTTGAAGAAAGGTGAAAGAAAGGCATGAAAATCTTCTTCACTTCACTGCCAGGCCATCTCAAACTGTCTTATCTGGTTAAAAAGGCATCATCACCTTGGGACATTCTTGGAACTAGGATAACACTGGGTCTGCACTTTCAGCAGGTATTGGTCAATATCTTCTCAAAACCCAGTAAATCTGAGGACCACACGGAATTTGGGACAAAAGAATCAATGTCCCTTTCCCTTTCTGTAGTATCAAGGAATTTAAATTTTCCCTGGCGGTAAAAAGAGATAATAGCCATTCTTTTGTTCTCAGCCATATACTATATTTACATGAACTACATGCTTAATCAGATCTCTTGGTTAGTTTTGATTTTGCATTGGGCAAAATACTGTGGTCTATAACCCATGATCATTATACCTTATGTAAGTATTGAATACTCTATAGGCCAAGTGAAAGCACTGACAAGTGAGAAAATAAGTGAAAGATCACTGAAGGAGTGCACACCTGACATACATAGCACCTTGGTTGCACCGATAGAACATCATTACAGTTGTACAATTAGAAGACATAATATAATGTTGATAATAGTTAATATCGTAATTGTGAGTGTAGGAATCCTGCACTGCCAAATAAAATTTGGCATCAGAATGAGAGTACCTTATTGCAAAAATGTCTCGGTTTTATATGCTGACAAACAATCTGTTCAGACTTCGTTTGAGACGCTCTCAAAGATTTGCAGATCAAAGAATTCAGGTATAGGAACATAGGAAGTAGGAACAGGAGTAGGCCAAAAATGGCCCATTGAGCCTGCTCTGCCATTCAATACGATCATGACTGATCTAATTTATGACCTAACTCCACCTACCTGCCTTTTCCCCCTATCCCCTAATAAGACGTGCATTCACATACATAATCCACAAAGTCTGTTCACATGTTCCTATGTTCCTATGAGACACTCTCAAAGATTTGCAGATCAAAGAATTCAGGTATCTTAAAATGAAGCTTGTTGCTCAGTCATCGTTCTCCAAGTTTTCTTCTCTGCAAGGCCCAGAGGTCAGAATTACACTGTCCAATCCTATTTCACCAGTACTGCCCTTGCCTCGCTCTGCTTCAAAGACAATCTACAAAAAAATTACAAAACAAATAAAATATTTCAGATACATTGTCAGAGTACATACATGACATCACATACCACCCTGTGATTCTTTTTCTGCGGTTGAGGCAAAATTACCACATATTGGTGGCACAATAAAACTGTACACAGCATATAAAAAAAACAAATAAAGAACTGTAAACAGATAACGAATGTAAACAAACCAACTATGCAAAATGGGAAAAAATGTAAAAAATAATCAATGAAATACACAAGTAAGAGTCCTTAAATGAGTGCCTGATTTAATTTGTTGCTGAGGAGTCTGATGGTGGAGGGGTAGCAGCTGTTCCGGAACCTGGTGGTGCGAGTTTTGTGGCAATTATACCTCTTTCGTAATAGCAGCAGTGAGAACAGAGTGTGTGCTGGATGGTGTGGATCCTTGATGATTGGTGCTGCTCTCCGATGGCAGAGTTCCCTGAAGGTGTTCTCAATAATAGGGAGGGCTTTGCCAGTGATGTCCTGGGCTGGGCTTTATGCTCAAGGGTATTGGTGACCCCATACCAGACAGTGATGCAACTGGTTAGTGCACTTTCCACAACACATCTGGAGAAATTTGCCAGGATATCCAATGTCATACCAGACCTCTGCAAACTTCTGAGGAAGTAGAGGCGGTGTGTGCTTTCTTCACGATGCCTTTATGTGTTGGATCCATGAAAGAACCTCTGAGATAGTGATTCAGAAGAACTTAAATTTGTTGACCCTCTCCACCTCTGATCCCCCAATGATCACTGGATTGTATACCTCTGGTTCCCTTCCTAAAATCAACAATCAGCTCCTTAGTTTTGGTGACATTGAGTGCAAGGTTGTTGTGGTGCACCATTCCCTCCACAAGATAAATAATAATAAAGATAAAAGCACAAGATAAATGATAATAAAAAGATCCCCCTTAATTGATGCTAGTATTAAATTTCCATCTGTCTGGTCAGCAGTGATGAAGGGGCTGATTTAATTAATTTCCCTGGTGTTCCTTTCGGTTTTGATTTATTTTGGAGGCTTTAGTCACTTTTATTTCTCCCTTGCCTTTCCTGCCATCCTTTGCTTCTTGTATCTCTGTGTGTTTTGTCAAAAATGTTATTCCAGATGCTTCCATTCTCAAAACGTACCCAAACCACCAGGTTAAATTACAATGCAGAGAATGGGTTTTGGCTTGGATTTAGGATCCAGAGAACAAAAGTTCAAACCTCACTGGGGCCCTTCCAGAATGTAAAGATAAATTTTTAAAAATCTGAAAACAAAGGAAAACCATGTGTGACTATGAAACTGTCTCACGGTTATGAAAATAAAACAGTTGCCTCACTACTGTCCTTGAGCATATCATTCAGAATTAATGAACCATTTCCAACAAAAGCTGCAACAGTCCCATAAGCAACACAGCACCACCTCTCCAGAGGAGTTAGATTGGGTAATGAATCTTGTCAGCAATGCTAATGTCCAAACATTCGTTCAGAAAAAAACCTGCCTCTGCTTTTGGCTGAACTTGCTCTGAAAAACTGAGCAACAGGACTTGGTTGACAGGCATTATGCGCTGCTGTCTATATCCACGAGGAATGCACTAGCCTTTGGCTTACAAAATTCCACTTATATAAAACAAAAACAAAAAATCTTTACAACCTTTCATTCCTGACATCAAGAGTTGGTGTGTGAAAAACTATAGAAATTAAAAAAACAATTGCTGTTCTATGATTCAGATTTTTAGACTGTGGTCTCCTGCATCAAAGGCTTTGATCTCAATGCACTCTTGCTGCTTCCATTTTCTCTCTAATGGGAAAGTGTTAGGGGCTATTTGGGTTGGGCATCACTATTCCAACCCAATCCCATTCCTACCACTTTAAAGCTTACAGTGTAATTAGAAAAGTGAAGCTCCTGCAAAGATGATCTGCTACAAAGATGAGAGATCAAACATGCTTATTAAGTGTGGCACCACTTTAAAGAAAGAAACACATTTGTGAATCAAATGTTGGGAAAGCATTTCAGAAGGCAGTATAAATCTGTTCCAGTTTCTTTACTAATGAAACCTTCAATAATATGTCACTGGAAAATATACTTTGTGTGACTTGATACCTATGAACAAAAAAAACCCCTTGTTTCTGCAAAAAAAAAATCAGATACATCTGGAGATACATTTTTAGTTGTTGATTTGCAGTCAGAGTATGCTTGCCTTAGGAAAAAGAAGAGAACTCCAGGCAATGATGTATTTATATAGTTTGACTGTTCATAAGTATCTCATGGGTTGTTTGAAATCAAATATAAACTATTTGGTATTTGTGGCTGTTTTGGTGCATACCAAACAACATACAAACTTAATCACATGCATCTCAATCATCCTGCATGTAAAAATCTTAAATATTAATCAGCCTACCAGGAACTTTCATCAGTGGCACAGAAAATCTACCAATCCCCCACTGAAATCTTCATTTGGGAATTGAACAGATTAGGACTAATTGGGAAAGCTCTTTTCAAGAAACACTGGAGACATGATGGATCTCATGAAAGATTCAATGGTCCTTATTCAACTTCTACTAACAGGCAGAAACAAGACAGGAACAGTAAAATCTACCTTCACTTTCATTGCTGAACCTCTCTCTCAATTGCTGATCTGAACTTCCTTTCTAAAGGTGAGCAGGAAGAAATCAGGTCTTTTTTTAAATATGCAGACTGGTTCAGTTGATGATGGTGTAGCATAGAGACCTGAGCCAACAGTGACAAATTCACTATAAGGCTGGATCTCCATGAGGCTTCCCAGGTATTTAGACATGCTTTTCCACTGATCTTTTTGGGAGCCTTGGGATGGGACTTCCTTGTCCCAGGCTCTGTTTCTTCCTTTCAGTTCGCATCTGGAATGCTCCACTCCCTGTCATTCACTTCTATACGCTTTGCACCTCCACCAAGACCCATCCCCATTCATTCCTACAGTAACTGAAATCTAGCCCATAGTTCACACAGAGCTGTCCATTTCTGATTTTCATTCTTTTGATCATATGGCCATGAAAACCAGAAGGTCTATTGGGGGAGATGATCTGACTTCACCAGACTACTGGGCAGATGACAAAGGCAAAAATCTTCAGCCAGAACACACCAATCTAAATCATTCATGTTCCCTTTTCTGCAACTTAAAACACATTTCAAATGATCATTGATCTGGGATGTTAACTCAGAGTGGTCAAATCTCTGTTCTTATATCAGATTTATGTGTTTACAAAAACCACAGGAATCCTATTCACCTTCTTTATCGTGTACATCAATCAAATGCTTAAACCGCTTGCTTTAGTGAGTAGCAAATTGACTTACATTTCGCTGGGTTTCAGAATGGTTCTTAGCAGTTATTGTGACATTTCCATCCTTCCAACCTTCCTCTTTGTCTCTGGTCCTCTCCCAGATTGAAAGATCCCCATCAGTGGGAAATACCCGGAGATTTCCAATTCTCTCTCCGGCAAGGCGATATTTAAAGGTCAAACAAAAATCCTTCTTCGGAACCAAATCTCCAACAAGAAGCTTCAAATGGCCAACCTCATTCTCAAGTCCGACAAATGCAGGGACGGTCATGTAGTACTTGATGCCTTGTGAGCAGAAATCAAAACAAGTTAATATTAGGGGGTTAAGCAAGTTTTTTAAAAATTACTTACCTTGCAAAGAGCCACCCAAAGACTGAGGTTTGGAATTCAAGCTGCCTTCAAGATTGAAAGCAGAGATGAAGCTATGAGATCATGTGGGCAGTGAAGAAATTGGAGTTCATATCTTCTACACAACACTTCCATAATTGCCTGTCAGTGGGGAGGTGGTTGATGGGATGGGGGAGGAAGGAAAGGCAAGGCATGATCGTAAATGAAGTAAGACTGAGGTAATCACACAGGAATACCAAATAATTTGGAAATAACATGGAATCATGAAGCACGTCAGGAGGTCATTCGGCCTGATGTTCCAAAGTGGTCTTTTTCAGTTCTGTTCCATTTTACCTTTTGAAGTTTTCCAGACAAGGCAAATCACTGTGTGATCAAGACAGTGGTAGAAGGGTTCCAAATAGCACTAATGTGGGTAACCAGCTACTGCCTAGTCACGGGTCAAATATACTGGAATGAATGGAAGTGTCCTGACAATGAAAATATTTTGTTCATGCTTTTAGTTTATAGATTTATGTCTGTGACTTGATTTAAAAAAAAAGACTAGTTACACAATGTGAAAACAGGTCCTTGGGCCCCAAATTATTCCAGAGATAAGGAACTTTGGGTATGAAGATAGAATAATGAAGTTGCAATTAATTGTTTGTTTAGGAAAACAGGAGATTGCAAAGATATCTGAAAGTGATTTATGAGATCATGAAAGGTGTAGGCAGAGAGAAACCATTCTCATTTTCAGAAGAGTCGACAGCCAAGAGAAAATTGTTTGAAGGTGATTGGCATTACCAAGAACATGAGGAAAATAATTTTTGTGCAGAGAATGGTTTGGGTCTGAAATGCACTGCTGGGGGTAATAATGGAGGCAAATTCAATTTTAGTGATCAGAAAGGTGTTTGAGGAAGGAATATGCAGGGTGTGAGAAGAGATCAGAAGATTGGGAATGGATCAACTGCTGTCATGCAGAGCACAGACTCAATGGTCTTCCATTCTGCAATCATTATGTGTTTCTGTGTGAATTAGTGGTTTTATTTAAAAATGAATTAAACTGTAACTTAATTTTTTTATTAAAAAAGCACCATTCAGCAGATCAGCAACTTTCCAGTCAAAGTCGTCCTCTGTGCTCTGTATCCATTCACAAACTCCTTGATTAAAATTGCAGTCCACAGGAAAATCTAAACAGAAACATGGAGAAGATTTCTTATTAACCATTCTCAGCTGATTTACTACACATATTTTATACATTAACTTTTAGAGGACAAACCTTTTTCAAAAATTTGTGGAGGTTTCCTTTCATTTTAACATTCAAAGACAAACAATGTAATCCAAACATTTTTACCTCATTTGAAATTGGGGAACAGAAATCTCTAACACTGTTGAAAGATTTCTTTGGCTTGGCTTCGCGGACAAAGATTTATGGAGGGGGTAAATGTCCACGTCAGCTGCAGGCTCGATTGTGGCTGACAAGTCCGATGCGGGACAGGAAGACACGGTTGCAGGGGAAAATTGGTGGGTTGGGGTTGGGTGTTGGATTTTTCCTCCTTTGTCTTTTGTCAGTGATGTGGGCTCTACGGTCTTCTTCAAAGGAGGTTGCTGCCCGCCAAACTGTGAGGCGCCAAGATGCACGGTTTGAGGCGATATCAGCCCACTGGCGGTGGTCAATGTGGCAGGCACCAAGAGATTTCTTTAGGCAGTCCTTGTACCTCTTCTTTGGTGCACCTCTGTCACGGTGGCCAGTGGAGAGCTTGCCATATAACACAATCTTGGGAAGGCGATGGTCCTCCATTCTGGAGACGTGACCCACCCAGCGCAGCTGGATCTTCAGCAGCATGGACTCGATGCTGTCGGCCTCTGCCATCTCGAGTACTTCGATGTTAGGGATGAAGGCACTCCAACGAATGTTGAGGATGGAGCAGAGACAACGCTGGTGGAAGCGTTCTAGGAGCCGTAGGTGATGCCGGTAGAGGACCCATGATTCGGAGCCGAACAGGAGTGTGGGTATGACAACGGCTCTGTATACGCTTATCTTTGTGAGGTTTTTTAGTTGGTTGTTTTTCCAGACTCTTTTGTGTAGTCTTCCAAAGGCGCTATTTGCCTTGGCGAGTCTGTTGTCTATCTCGTTGTCAATCCTTGCATCTGATGAAATGGTGCAGCCGAGATAGGTAAACTGGTTGACCGTTTTGAGTTTTGTGTGCCCGATGGAGATGTGGGGGGTCTGGTAGTCATGGTGGGGAGCTGGCTGATGGAGGACCTCCGTTTTCTTCAGGCTGACTTCCAGGCCAAACATTTTGGCAGTTTCTGCAAAACAGGACGTCAAGCGCTGAAGAGCTGGCTCTGAATGGGCAACTAAAGCGGCATCGTCTGCAAAGAGTAGTTCACGGACAAGTCTCTCTTGTGTCTTGGTGTGAGCTTGCAGGCGCCTCAGATTGAAGAGACTGCCATCCGTGCGGTACCGGATGTAAACAGCGTCTTCATTGTTGAGGTCTTTCATGGCTTTGTTCAGCATCATGCTGAAGAAGATTGAAAAGAGGGTTGGTGCGAGAACACAGCCTTGCTTCACGCCATTGTTAATGGAGAAGGGTTCAGAGAGCTCATTGCTGTATCTGACCCGACCTTGTTGGTTTTCGTGCAGTTGGATAACCATGTTGAGGAACTTTGGGGGGCATCCGATGCGCTCTAGTATTTGCCAAAGCCCTTTCCTGCTCACGGTGTCGAAGGCTTTGGTGAGGTCAACAAAGGTGATGTAGAGTCCTTTGTTTTGTTCTCTGCACTTTTCTTGGAGCTGTCTGAGGGCAAAGACCATGTCAGTAGTTCCTCTGTTTGCGCGAAAGCTGCACTGTGATTCTGGGAGAATATTCTCGGCGACACTAGGTATTATTCTATTTAGGAGAATCCTAGCGAAGATTTTGCCTGGAACGGAGAGCAGCGTGATTCCCCTGTAGTTTGAGCAGTCTGATTTCTCGCCTTTGTTTTTGTACAGGGTGATGATGATGGCATCACGAAGGTCCTGAGGCAGTTTTCCTTGGTCCCAACAAAGCTTGAAAAACTCATGCAGTTTGACATGCAGAGTTTTGCCGCCAGCCTTCCAGACCTCTGGGGGGATTCCATCCATACCTGCTGCTTTGCCACTTTTCAGTTGTTCAATTGCCTTATACTGCCTCGGCCCCGGTCTGGGCAGTATGGACCGACCTAAGAGGGGAGGCAGACCCCTCCAGCCTGGGTAAGAAACCTGCATAGGAGAAGGCCACTCCGATATAAAACCTACGACCCAAGGACCTCGCTGCCACGTCCCAGCTTGCTTGGCCACGGCACACGAACCATGGGTGTAAAGGTTGGGTCCAGTACTGCGCGCACTGCACTCCACCTAAAAGCTCCTTTGCGCAGGCCCGAGGACATGTCCACATCCTCCCCTTCCACGTCCTCCCCCTCAAAAGATGCTCACAAACTCAAGCTAGCATGCTGGAACATCAGAACCATGCTAGACAAGGCTGACAGCCAACGACCTGAACGTCTGTCTGCCCTCATTGCACATGAACTCCTCAGACTTGACATCGACATAGCCGCTCTCAGTGAAGTCCGCCTGGCAAATGTAGGCAGCCTCCAAGAACACGGCGCAGGCTACACACTCTACTGGTCTGGCAAGCCTTTGGATGAACGACGCCTATCTGGTGTAGGCTTCATGGTCAAGAACTCCATTGCCTCCAAACTCGAAAATCTCCCGACAGGCCACTCGGACCGGATCATGTCCATGCGACTCCCCCTTCAAAACAAGCGTCGCATCACCCTCATCAGTGTCTATGCTCCAACCCTCCAGGCGGAACCAGCAGAAAAGGACAAGTTCTACACTGACCTGCGCAACCTCATTCAACGCACCCCTACAGCCGACAAGGTTGTCATCCTTGGCGACTTCAACGCTCGCGTCGGCAAAGATACCTATTAGTTAAATCTCAAGTAATATATCCAGCACATGGTGACCCCAGGATGTATGAAAAAAATTTACAATGAGAAAAAGAAATTCAGCAGCCAATTTGCATGAAGTAAAACATGAAAGTCTGCAGACACCATGGTTGAAGTAAAAACACAATGCTGTGGAAACTCAGCTAGTCAAAGAGTCTCCTTTATATAGCAAAGATAAATAAACATAACCAACATTTCATGTTTGAGCCCTTCATCAAGGAATGGAAAAATGTCAGCAGTTGCCCAAACAAAATGGTGGGGAGGTTAGGAGGAGGAGCACGGTTCCAAAGGCAGCAGGTAATAGGTGAATAAGGGAGAGAGGTTACAGCAGAAAACAAGCGAAGGAACGATGGCTCTGTAAATAGAGAGGGAAGGGGTGGAGAGCTAAGAGAAAGAAGACAAAGGGAAAAAGGAAGGTGGGGTGGGGGTGGAGAATGGTGAATAGGTTAGCGGAAATCAGAGAAGTCAATGTGAATGCCATCCAGTTGGAGAGTGCCCAGATAGAAAATCAAGTGTTGTTCCTTCAATTTATGGGTGGTCTTGGTGAGATATGGACAGATGTGAGTTTGGGACTGTGTCGCAGAATTGAAATCGTTGGCCACTGGGTAATCTCTCACACTGGTGTGGACAGAGCGAAGATGCTCAGCGAAGTGATCTCCCAGTATGCGCCCAGGCTCTCTGATGTAGAGTAGGCCACAAAGGGAGCACCAGATGTAGTACTTCACTCCCGTGGATATACAAGTGACGAGTTGCTTCACTTGAAAGGACTGTTTAGGGCCCCGAATGGTGGTGAGGGGAGAGGAGTGGATGCAAGTGTGGCAGGAGGGCAACTGGTGGGAAGGGATGATTGGCGAGGGAGTTATAGAGGGAGCTTCCCCCACAGAAGGCAGAGAGGGGAAGATGTGTCTATAAGTGGCATCCTGTTGTAGGTGATGGAAATTATGGAGGATAATATGTTGGATATAGAGGCTGGTGGGGTGGGGACAAAAGGAATTGTGTGTTTGTTATATCTGGGGGCAAAGGGAGCCCGAGCAGATGAGTGGTACATGGAGGAGATATGGGTAAACACTGAGTTGATGGCGGTGGAGGGGAACCCATGTTTGTGGAAGAAGGTGGACTTTTTAGATGATCTGGATTAGAAGATGTCATTTTGGGAATAGATGCTGCGGAGACAGAGAAATTGCGAGAAGGGACTAGAATCCTTGCAGGAGACTGGGCTGAGGAATTGTAGTTGAGGTCGTTATGCGAGTTAGTGGGTTTGTAAAATATGTCTGTGGAAAGCTTGTATCCTGAGATGAAGACATAGAGATCAAGAAAGGGAAGAGTCAGAGATGAACCAGGTGAATTTGAGATTAGGGTGGCTTCCCCTCCACTACAATCAACTCAGCCCTTACCTGTATCTTCTCCATTTCCCACTCATCTGCCCTCTGCCATCAGATGTAGGGTTTCTACAAGTATGTTAAGAGTGAAAGGATAGTAAGGGACAAAATTGGTCTCCTAGAAGATCAGAGTGGTCTTCTATGTGTGGAGCCTAATGAGATGGGGGAGATTTAAAACAGTTTTTATTTGCATCAGTATTTACTCAGGAAATTAGCATAGTGTATAAGGAAGGAAAGGAAAACAAACAGTAGTGACATAAAACATATAGAAATTAAAGAAGAGGAGATGCTTGCTGCCTTTCAGCGACTAAAGGTAGAGAAATCTCCTGGGCCTGACATGATATTCCCTTGGACCTTGAGGGAGACTAGTGTAGAAATGGCAGGGGGCCTGGCAGAAATATTTAAAATATCCTTAGCAATGGGTGAGGTGCCTGAGAATTGGAGTGTAGCTCATGTTATTTTGTTGTTTAAAAAAGGCTCCAAATGTAAACCAGGAAATTTCAAGCCAATGAGCCTGAAATCAGTAATAGATATATTATTGGAGGATGTTCTGAGATGTCGGATATACAAGTATTTGGACAGCCGAGGGCTGATTAAGGATAGTCAGCATGGCTTTGTGCATGGTAGGTCATGTTTAACACATCTTGTAGACTTTTGCTTGGAGATTACCAAAAAAGTAGATGAGTGGTAAGGAAAGGCCGTGGACTTTGACACGGTCTCACATGGAAGGCTAGTTCAGAATGTTCAGACACTAGGCACCCATGGGGAGGTTGTAAACTGGATTTAAAATTGGCTGTGTGAAAGAAGACAGAGAGTGGTAGTGGATGATTGCTTCTCAGACTGGAGGCCTTTGATTAGTGGTGTGCCTCAGGGATCAGTGCTGGGACCATTGTTGTCTGTTGTCTATATCGATCTGGATGATAAAGTAGTAAATTGGATCAGCAAGTTTGCTGATGACACTAAGATTAGAGGTGTTGTGGACAGTGAGGAAGGGTTTCATAGCTTGCAGAGGGATCTGGACCAACTGGAAAAATCAGCCAGAAAATGGCAGATGGAATTTAATGTAGACAAGCGTGAGGTGTGCATTTTTGAAGGACAAACCAAGGTAACCCACACACAGTAAATGGTAGAGCACTGAGGAGTGCAGAGGAACAAAGGGATCTGGGAATACAGATACATAATTCCCTGAAAGTGGCATCACAGGTAGACAGGATTGCAAAGAAAGCTTTTGGCATTCTTCATAAATCTAAGTATTGAGTGTAGGAATTGAGTTGTTATGATGAGGTTGTATAAGGCATTGGTGAGGCCAAATTTGTAGTATTGTGTGCAGTTCTGACTGCCAAATTACAGGAAGGATATCAGTAAGATTGAAAGGGTGCAGAGAAGATTTACTAGGATGTTGCTGGGTCTTCAGGAGTTGAGTTACATGGAAAGATTAAACAGGTTAGGACTTTATTCCTTGGTACATAGAAGAATGAGGGGAGATTTGATAGAGGTTTATAAAATTATGAGGGGTATAGACAGAGTAAATATGAATAGGATGTTCCACTTATATTAGTAGAGATAAATATGAGAGGTCATGGTTCTAGGGTGAAAGGGAAAGGTTTGGGGGAACATTAGGGGGAAGATCTTCACTCAGAGTGGTGGGAGTGAGGAACTATCTGCCATCTGACGTGGTAAATGTGTGCTCACTCATAAGTTTTAAGAATAAATTGGATATGTACATGGATGGGAGAAGTCTGGAGGGTTATGGAATGGGTGCAGGTCAATGGGACTAGCGGAATGATGTTTCAACACAGACTAGAAGAGCCAAATGGCCTGTTTTCTGGACTGTAGTGTTCTATGGTAACAAACACAGGATTCCCCTTGTCCTTACCTTCCACCCATCAGCCTTTGCATCAAACACATTATTCTTCAGAATTTTTGCCACCTACAACATTTTCCCTCTCCTTCCCTCTCTGCTTTCTGAAGGAACCGCTCCCTCCATGACTCCCTTGTGCACATCCCTCCTTACCAACTGCCTCCCCCAAGCACCTACCCTGTGGCTGCAGGAGGTGCCACACATCCCATACCTCCTCCCTCACCATAATTCGGGGGCCCCAAAGTCCTTTCAAGTGAAACACTTGTGTATCCACAGCATCCGATGCTCCCTTTCAGAGATGCTGAACGCAGACTGGGAGATTGCTTCGCTGAGCACCTTCACTCTGTCTGTATTAGTGAGAGGCATCTCCCAGTGGCCAATCATTTCAATTCTGTGTCCTACTCCCATACTCACATGTCTGTCCATGGTCTCATGCACTATTCCACTGACCACCTGTAAATTGGAGGAATTGATTTTCAGTGTGGGCATTCTCCAACCAGATAGCATTAACATCGACGTCTCTGCTTTCTGCTAACCTACTCTCCATTCTTCCTTCCTTCCCTTTCCCCTTATCTTCTTTCCCTTGGCTGTCCATTCCCTCTCTCCATTCATAGAGCCATCCCTCCTCCCTCAGCTTGCTTCTGTACCCTCCCTCCCTAAACCACTTATTATCTCCTGCCTTTGGGTCTGTGCTTCTCCATCTAACTCCCCTCCTATTTTGTTCGGATGCCAGCTGACAATTTTCCATACCTTGAAGGGCTCAAGCCCGAAATGTTGGTTATGTATCTTAATCTTTGCTATATAAAGGACACTGTTTCACCAACTGAGTTTTTCTAGCATTTTGTTTTTAAGCCAATATGCATGCTTTTATCTCCCTTAAATACCAATATTATAATGAAAAATTGTGCTGAGGGATAAATGTTGGCCTTACACTGGATCATTCATGTGCTCCTCCTTGATATAAGATAGAATCTTTTTCATCTACAGTAGAACCCAAAAATATGGACTGCTCAGGGATTGGGTCAGTCTGGATTTTCGGATTTCCTGGATTCTTGGGCAGTACTTTTAAAATTCCAAATATAAGGAGGAATAAAGAAAAAATGAACAGGTAAATTTTGATAGTTTATTCATTAGCAAATACATTTATCAAAATGAGTAGTTTTAAAGAAAAATGCAGCTGTGCATGTGTGGTGCTTGCGCACACACACACACACACACACACACACACACACACACACACACACACACACACACACACACACACACACACACACACACACACACACAGACAAAATTTAAAATGTTTGACTTTTCAAAAAGTCTGGATTCTCGGATGGTCAGGATTTCTGGCATCCTGATTTTTAGACTTCTAATATCTCCTTCAGTCTTGGACTGGAATATCAGCCCAAAGATTTATGTTTGAAATGGACATGAATTCATAACCTTAAGACTCAGGAGCAAGGATGCCACCAACTCATATGCTCTGTTTTGGCCTTGATTTTGATGAGTTGTGTTCCTTTGATCTTCAGTTTTCTTTGAGGACTTACTATAGATTTCATCTCTTCTCTACAATGATATGAAAATTTAGTACAAAATCTCCATCACTTGTTTATTCCTTATCAGGAAAACCTTTTAATACCCAAGGATTTCAACTTTAGAGAGTGCATGAAGTCTAGGGAGGATGTAAAAAATATCCAGCATTTCACTGCCCATTTTGCAGCCTCTATGGCATTTCATTGCTATGCCTTAATTTACCTGAGATCTCTGTTAAACCATGGCAGTTTCCTGGACTATGAAACTTGGTTTTTCAAAAAAAAATTAGCATTAAAATTGATGGCTCAGTTTTGGACCAGCCTGAAAACAGACAATTGTATGGCACTCTAGTTTGGTGCCTGATCTGTTTAAATGAAGACTTGTAGTTCATGTCATGTATCCTTTGACAGTCAGTCACCTAAAATTAATGTTGACACTACCACTTCTTTTCTACCTCCTCTCTCCCCTACACAAACATGAACATAGTTTTAGAGGATGAACCTTTTAATTTTAACAGGGATTTAATTTAATAGTGAACTCCATAACCAGCCTCAATACACAGAAGTGCTGAAGAAAACTAGCAGGTCACACAGCTTCTAGAGGAAGAAAGGTAATCAATATCTCAGGTCCTGAACCTTGATTGCCTTTCTTCCTCTTGATGCATTGTGACCTGCTGAGTTTCTCCAGCACTTTTGCATATTGTACTAGACCCCAGCATCTGCAGATTTTCATGTTTAACGCCATTACCATCTCGTCCAACCTGCATACCTTATGCAGTTGGGATACTTAGATAAATGTCTCTTTGGGGCGTCACTCATGCTGCAGGGACAAAATATCGGCAGGAAGCTGGAGCACAAAAGTCACCTATTCTCAGACCTCTGGCAGCTAATTTATTTCGTACCGTCATTAAGTGGTTCTTGCACAGTGACTTCTTTCTTTCCCAGCACTGGACTAAACACCGTAGCTTCATTCCTCCTGTGAACTGAAACAATCAACTGTTAGATCTGATAATGTTTAAAATGCAGCAAATGTAATCTTGAAAATTCTCACTAAATTAAGATTGAATATTGTACAGCCCTGTGAGGTAGAAACTAGTTACCTTGGCAACACCACATGCTCAGCTTCCTAACATGCTAATCAACAGTCAAAACCATGCCAAAGATGGGCCTTTCCCATTGGGAACTAAAATGAGAGGAGAATTTGGGAAGTCTCCTTGTAATTTGGTTACATTATTGAATTTATTGTCGGGGATTACTAATCCAGGCAAAACCATGATTCAAATTTCTTCACAAAAGTTTGTGAATTCATTTTTAAAACCCAAATACAAAAATATTGAAATCAGCGAAGAGTCAGAATGATGTTTCACTCACTATGAAGTTGTTGCTTTCTGACCCATAATTCACCTGTCAATGATATCAGGCAACATTTTTTTTATAACTAGTTAAGACTTTAATGGCAGTTTTTCCTTTTTATAATAAAGGAGTCAATTATTTCTCCAGAGCTTATTTTTAAGGAAGATTTACATTAAACAACTTTGCCTCAAAATTTTTTTGCAACTGTAGTGCCAAAGGCAATCATGATTCTAATAAAATTCACAGTAATGGAACGCTCTGGTGAAATAAGAAAGAATAATAATTTATATATTGCTTCACCTGTCTCCTGCTTTGCCTCGTGTGAGTTTCAGAGGTTACAACATACAGTATTTCTATGGTTTTATCCCACCCTCTTTTCAAAGGCCATTGTAAGTCTGGTATTTAAAACACATTGTAAAATGCAAGCAAATACACAAAAGTGCTGGAGAAACTCAGCAGGTCCCGCAGCATTCATAGGAGGCCATAAAATCATAAGATGAGCAGAAATAGGCTATTCAGCCCATCAAGTCTGCCCCGCCATTTAATCATGAGCTGATCCATTCTGCAACTCACCCCCATTGCCTGGCCTTCTCCCCATAACCTTTGATATCCTGGCTAAACAAAATCCTATCTGTCTTGATCTTAAATACACCCAATGACTTGGCAATAAATTCCACAGATTCTCTGCTCTCTGACAAAAGAAATTTCCCTGCATCTCTATTCTAAGTGTATTGTAATGGATAAATATTGGGAGGATTTGTAAGATTCTTCTTTGGCTTGACTTCGCGGACGAAGATTTATGGAGGGGGTAAAAAGTCCACGTCAGCTGCAGGCTCGTTTGTGGCTGACAAGTCCGATGCGGGACAGGCAGACACGATTGCAGCGGTTGCAGGGGAAAATTGGTTGGTTGGGGTTGGGTGTTGGGTTTTTCCTCCTTTGCCTTTTGTCAGTGAGGTGGGCTCTGCGGTCTTCTTCAAAGGAGGTTGCTGCCCGCCAAACTGTGAGGCGCCAAGATGCACGGTTTGAGGCGTTATCAGCCCACTGGCGGTGGTCAATGTGGCAGGCACCAAGAGATTTCTTTAGGCAGTCCTTGTACCTTTTCTTTGGTGCACCTCTGTCACGGTGGCCAGTGGAGAGCTCGCCATATAACACGATCTTGGGAAGGCGATGGTCCTCCATTCTGGAGACGTGACCCATCCAGCGCAGCTGGATCTTCAGCAGCGTGGACTCGATGCTGTCGACCTCTGCCATCTCGAGTACTTCGACGTTAGGGATGTAAGCGCTCCAATGGATGTTGAGGATGGAGCGGAGACAACGCTGGTGGAAGCGTTCTAGGAGCCGTAGGTGGTGCCGGTAGAGGACCCATGATTCGGAGCCGAACAGGAGTGTGGGTATGACAGTGGCTCTGTATACGCTTATCTTTGTGAGGTTTTTCAGTTGGTTGTTTTTCCAGACTCTTTTGTGTAGTCTTCCAAAGGCGCTATTTGCCTTGGCGAGTCTGTTGTCTATCTCATTGTCGATCCTTGCATCTGATGAAATGGTGCAGCCGAGATAGGTAAACTGGTTGACCGTTTTGAGTTTTGTGTGCCCGATGGAGATGTGGGGGGGCTGGTAATCATGGTGGGGAGCTGGCTGATGGAGGACCTCAGTTTTCTTCAGGCTGACTTCCAGGCCAAAGATTTTGGCAGTTTCCGCAAAGCAGGACGTCAAGCGCTGAAGAGCTGGCTCTGAATGGGCAACTAAAGCGGCATCGTCTGCAAAGAGTAGTTCACGGACAAGTTTCTCTTGTGTCTTGGTGTGAGCTTGCAGGCGCCTCAGATTGAAGAGACTGCCATCCGTGCGGTACCGGATGTAAACAGCGTCTTCATTGTTGGGGTCTTTCATGGCTTGGTTCAGCATCATGCTGAAGAAGATTGAAAAGAGGGTTGGTGCGAGAACACAGCCTTGCTTCACGCCATTGTTAATGGAGAAGGGTTCAGAGAGCTCATTGCTGTATCTGACCCGACCTTGTTGGTTTTCGTGCAGTTGGATTAGTGTAAGATTAGTGGGTTACATACATACACACATTTTAAAACAGATCTTATTTGAAAGACGGAAGAATTCATATTCAGTAACATTGCAGAAAGAATGGAGAATGCTAAGCACATTTCACAAGCAGGTGCTAATTGAAATGACATGAAATGAAAGGCCATTGTTTGTAGGAGACAAACTGGCTGTTAAAAAGTACACTCACAGAAAGGTCATGCCTGGGTTTTGTTTATCTAAGACAACATCTTGACCAAGGAGAAGAACTCCTGTTGTTTGCTGAAGAAGGTGGGGGTTTTGCAAGTGAGAGAGTCGCATGGGCTTTCTAGCAGTCTCAGTTGAAGAAAGAGGGAGAGAAGAGAAGCCCTTTCAGCTTGTGTGTGTGTGTAACACTGAAAAGCAGCTGAACAGTGCAAGCCAGGAAGAGCTGGTTGGAAACAGAAAGTTCCAAAGCAGTGGATGGCTGGAAGTGCTATCTGTCTGATGTTTCTCTTGGAATAGGAGGAACAGAGGGGAACTCTGTGATGGCCTGAAGAAAGAAGTTACCATCGAGAAAACCCTGATGGGGCAAATTTCATCAGCGAGACCTTGAGGTGACTAACGGTGGTACCTCAGTTGTGGAAATCCTGGAACAACAAATGTCTCTCTGCAAACCCTACAAAAACCTTCCTGAGTGGTAAACATTTACCTTTCAAGCACCAAAGCCTGGTGAACTTAATACATGTTAAATTCTGTGCACAGTATAAGAATTGCCTGCATCCAGAGAACTCGGAAGAAGGAAAAGTGAGATTGAACTGTGAACCAAAGAATTTTTCTTAAATTTACACATACATTACATACACGTGTGCTGAGAATTAGAAGCGGGTTAATTTTGGTTAGTTAAGTATAGAGATTTTAAAGTTTGATTCTATTTTCATGTTTTAAGTTGATTAAAAATAACTTTTGTTTTAAAAATTACTTGTCTTGGTAAATGTCTATTGCTGCTGGGTTTTGGGTTCCTTTGGGCTCGTAACAGTATGCTTTTCAATCTTGAAGTGTGCCCTCTTGTCCAAGACTCTCCTATATGGGAAACAGCTTTTCTACATCTATTCTATGAACATTTAAAATGTTTCAGTGAGATCCCCCCCTCATTCTCCTAGATTCCACCAAGTACAGGGCAAGAGCCATTATATGTTCCTCATATGATAATTCTTGCATTCCCAAAATCATCCTTTTGATTCTCCTCTGAACCCTTTCCAATGTCAGCATATGTTTTCTTAAATGAGGAGACCACAACTGCTCACAATACTCCTCGTGAGGTCTCACCAGTGCCTTACAAAGCCTCAGCATCACATCCCTGCTCCTATATTCTATTCCTCTTGATACAAATGCCAGCATTACATTTTTCTTTCTTCACCACCAACTCAATCTGCAAATTTACCTTCCAGGTATCTGCATGAGGACTCCCAGGTACCTTTACATTTGGGAATTTTCAATTTTGTCCCAATTTAGAAGATAATCTCTCTGTTTATTTATTCTGCCAAAGTATATGACAGTACATTTTACAAGATTGTATTTCATCTGCATTTCTCTGCCCGCTCTCCAAATCAAAGTCCTTTTGCATCCTCCTTATTTCCTCAACACTACCTGCTCCTCCACCTCTCTTTGTATCATCTGCAGACTTACCACAAAGCCAATCATTTTTCAATAATCATTGATATACAACATAAAAAGAAGTGACTCTAACACTGTCCCTGTGGAACACTAGCAAACAACAAGAATATGATCCCTGTATTCTGACTCTCTGCTTCCTGTCAATTAGCCAATCCTCTACCTATGCTAGTATGTTTCCTGTTATACCATGGGTTCTTATTTTGTAAAATAGCCTCATATGGGGCACCTTGTCAAAGGCTTCTGAAAATCCAAATATGGAATTCAATCAAACAGAAACTCAAACAACCAGCAAAAAAAATTGAAGAAGTAAATAAATAAAAAATCAAATAAATAAGTGGGCAGATGGATCCCATGGTGGAGAACTGAGACCTAGTTGGACACATTCAGGTTTACCCTGCTGAACTTGCAGAGCTCCTCAATGCTCACTCATTCTTTTTGCTGTTGCCACTTGCGTGGAGGTGAGCCAGGTTGCCCTGAGGGCCTGACCAGAACACTTGTGTGGAGGTGAGTCCTGTTGTCAGCACGAAGAAGATGCGCTTGAGGACCTAACCGGGACACTTTGAGTTGGAGCCAGCAGGATGCAGTAGAATATGGAGGGAGAGGGGGAAGATGGCAGTGGCGTTGAGACTTTGCTGCCAAGGTTCAGATTTTAGACCTGGTGTGTAAGGCAACCCTGATTTTGAGGCAACATTTTTAAGTTTCAAAAATTGTGCTATACACTGGTATATACGATAGGTTAAAAAAAAACATTTTAGTTGGAATAAAATAATGACGTCCAGGATGAAAAAGCCAGTTGGTGCTGCTCGCCACTGGGGTGACTCTCCCAAAGTATCTCCTTGCCCCTGCCTGGTAAGAGTCTTTATCTTTATTAGTATTACGTATATTAGTAAGGCTATATCTGTAAACTTGGGGGAGGGGGTTAATTATGATGGTGGCACAGTTAGCGTAGTGGCTGGCACAGTTAGCGTAGTGGCAAGCACAACGCTGTTACAGTTTAAGTGCCTGGAGTTTGAATTTATATTTTGTTAGTTATGGAAATTACCTGATTAACGTGAACTTTACATAATTAAAGACTACAATACTGATTTTTTTTTCAAATTACTTTACATTTTGCACTGTCTTTCATCTTTTAAACAGTGTATTCTTAATGCTGGTGTATTAGTTAGGCATTGGAAGAGTGCGTCTCAGTCAATCAGAAAATTTGCATTTACAACATCCAAGGTTCCCTTAGGTGTGGGAAAATGGAGATTCAACTGTGTGCACACCATACGCTGCCTTTCCTTTATCCAGCTTGCTTGTCACTTCTTCAAAGGATTCAAATAGGTTTGTAAGCAAGATTTTCCCTAAAGGAAACCATGCTGGCTTTGGCCTATCATGTCATGTGTCTCCAAGACCTCTGTAACCTGATCTTTGACGATTGACTCCAATGTCTTCTAACCACTGACGTCAGGCTAACCAGCCTATAATTTCCTTTCTGCTGCCTCCTTCCCTTCTTGAATAGTGGAGTGACATTTGCAATTTTCCAGTCTTCCGGAAAAGTCTTCATGCCAGAATCTATTGATTCCTGAAGGATCATTACCAATGCCTCCACAATCTCTACAGCAACTTTTTTCATAACCCAAGGGTGCAATCACTCTGGTCTAGGAGACTTATCCACCCTTAGACCATTCAGCTTCCTGAGCACCTTCTCCTTTGAAAGAGTAACTGCATTTACTTCCCTTCCTTGATTCCCTTGGACATGCAGCACACTGCTAATGTCTTCCACAGTGAAGGCTGATGCAAAGTATTCATTTAGTTCCTCTCTTATCTCTGACTTCCATTATTATTTCTCCAGCAGCATTTTATAGTGGTCTTATATCTACTCTCATCTCTCTTGTACCCTTTCTATACTTGAAGAAGCTTTTTGCGACCTCTTTGAAATTATTTGCATGCCTACTTTCCCTCCTTATCGGTTTTTCAATTACTTTATGTAATTTTCAAAAAACTTCCCAATCCTCTATTTTCTCATTAATGTTTGCTTCCTTGCATGCCCTCTCCTTTGGTTTACATTGGCTTTGACTTCCCTTGTCAGTCACAGTTGTGACGTTTTTCCATTTGATTATTTTCTCTTTTTTGGGTATGTATTGATCCTGCACCTTCCAGATTTCTCACAGAAACTCCATCCGTTGCTGCTCTGCCATCCTCCCTATAGTTGTCCCCTTCCAATCTACTTTGACCAGTTCTTCTCTCATCCCACTGTAATTCCCTTTACTCCACTGAAATGCCAACACTTTAGTTTCTTCTTGTTAAATCTAAAATTGAACCCAATCATATTGTGATCACTGACCCCTAATGGTTTGTTTATCCTAGGCTTTCTCATTTTCTCACACATCCAAAACAGTACAACCACAGTGGGCTCATCAGCAAGCTGCTCTAAGAAGCCATCTTGTGCAAATTTTTCTCTTGAGATCCAATCCCAACATGATTTTCACAATCTACTTATGATAAACCCTCCCCCACCATGACTACCATAACATTGCCCTTCTGACAAGTCTTTTCTCTTTACTGTTGTAATTTGTTCTCCACATCCTGACTACTGTTTGGAGGTGTGATTTGTAACTGCCAACTGTGTCTTTTTCACCTTTGCCACTTCTTAACTCAACCCACAAGGATTCCATATCCTCTGATCTTAAGTCATCCCTTTCTAATGATTTAATGTTATTCCTTACCAAAAGTGCAACACCACCCCCTCTGCTTACCTACCTATACTTTCGATACACTGTGTATTAGATCAGATTAGATTTCACATTTATTGTCAGGGAACATCCATGACATCACATACAACCCTAAGATTCTTTGTCCTGCAGGCGAGGTAGAATTACCACGGTAGTGCAAAAATAACTGACTCAATGTACACGTGCAAACAAATAAAGAATTTTAAATAAACTGACTGTGGAAATCAGAGAGAAATACATCAATAAAAGTGCAAAAGCAAGAATCATACTGTTCTCATTTGCAGTCTTTAATGAGTCCCTGATTGAGTTTGTGGTTGAGGAGTCTGATGGGGGAGGGGGAGCAGCTGTTCCTGAACCTGCTGGTGCGAGTCTTGTGGCACCCAGACCTCTTTCCTGATGGCAGCAGCGAGAACGGAGCATGTGCTGGGTGGTGTGGATCCTTGATGATCGCTGCTGCTCTCCGACAGTAGATATTCTCGATGGTGGGGACGGTTTTGCTTATGATGTCCCGGGCTGTGTCCACTACCTGTGCACAGCTTTATGGTCAGGCATATTGGTGTTCCCATACCAGACTGTGATGCAGCCAGTCAGCACACTTACCTCCATAGGTATGTAGAAATTTGCCAGGGTTTCCTCTGCAAATTCCTGAGGAAGTAGAGGCACTGATGTGCTTTCTTCATGATTCCATTTGTGTGTTGGGTCCAGGAAAAATCCCACAAGATAATGAATCCTAAGAACTTCCATTTGCAAATGGTCTCCACCTCTCTTCCCCCAATGATCACTGGACTGTACATCTCTGGTTTGCCTTCCTGAAGTCAACAATCAACTCCTTGGTTTTGGTGACATTAAGTAGGAGGTTGTTGTTGGTGCATTATTCAGCCAAGTTTTCAATCTCCCTTCTGTATTCTGACTTATCACCTCTTTTTATACAATCTGCTACAGTGAATTTGTAGATTGCATTGTGTTGTAATGAGCCAGATGGTCATAGGTGAACAGCAAGTAGACTGGTGCTCCGGTGCTAATGGAGATTGAGGTGGAGGTGTTCTTACCAATCCTCACTGCTTGTGGAGTTGAGTCCCAAGTCTTGAAGTTTGCTGATCCTTGGACATTCAGCTTCCAATGACTACCATCCTTTAGCCATGAGTCCATGATGGTCACAGCATCATACCTAACAATGTGTAACTGTACTACAAGGTCATCAACTTTATTTCTTATGCTGCGTGCATTTAACTCTAAAACCTTCAGTCCTGTATTGGTTACTTTTTTTGACTTTGTTTGCTGTTGCTTTTCAACTCATCCCTCTGACTGCAATTTTGCCCTATCTGCCTGTCCTTCATTCTCAGGCCTATTGATGAGATATCTTTGCCTCCTGTGCAAGCTGTGGGACCTGCTGGGTTCCATCTAAACTTTTGTGTATTTACTACAATCACAGCATCTGCAGGCATTTTTGTTTCACTTGTTAAATGCATGATCTTTTTGGAGAAAATCTACCTCTGGGAAATCTCCCATAGAGCTCCCCCACCCCCTTCCCCCCTCCCTTTCACTCAGATCTTTGGTGATAAATGAAGGAATTACCAAACCTGCAGCCTCCTGTTTGGGAGAATATGAACTTCAGACTATTGGTGTGATAAAGATCTTGCTGCTGGACATTCATTTGTGCTACTGCTTCTTTACTTCAAACTTACTGTCATTGGTGATCTTTGAAACAAGTTTCTTTCATATCATCCCTGGTTAATCCTTAGTCTGTAAACATCCTGAAGCTACTAAACAGTTGCCAACAAGAGCAGTTAAAGAAAGAGTATTAAAGAAAGATTCCCAACTATAAATTATTTATTAAAGAAGGCTCTTCCAATGTTTAATTCATAGTAATAAATCAGTTTTACAAACTCACATTTCAAAGTTGCTACAGGAGCGATAATATTAGTTAAGATTTTTGGAAGTTCAGTTGAAAGTGTATCCTGGTACAGTCCAATTGAAATCAATTTTGTGGGATGTTCAGGTAGCACAATTTGTCAATCAGTAATTACAGGTGGAAAATATCCTCCTGGTTGCACTGTACAATCTGCCCCAGGCTAACATCAGACTGTCACAGGAGGGACTGAGCACTGTGATTAACAGCCATGAGACACATTGTAGGAGACTTCAATCAGGCCAACCTGAAGAAGTCTCCGGCAAACTACCAGTAACATGTCACATGCAAGACCAGGGGATCTTTCCTGGACCCAGCACACAAATGGAATCATGAAGAAAGCACATCAGTGCCTCTACTTCCTCAGGAATTTGCAGAGGAAACCCTGGCAAATTTCTACATACCTATGGTGGTAAGTGTGCTAACCGGCTGCATCACAGTCTGGTATGGGAACACCAATATGCCTGACCATAAAGCTGTGCACAGGTAGTGGACACAGCCCGGGACATCATAAGCAAAACCGTCCCCACCATCGAGAATATCTACTGTCGGAGAGCAGCAGCAATCATCAAGGATCCACGCCACCCAGGCTTAGGGACCCACACAGTTTGCAGGAGACTTAAGGTCGGGGGATCCACACAGGTTATGAGCTGCTGGAGATTGGCTCAGAGGAAACAGGTTTCAGAGGGTGCTGACGGCAAGAATCATTCCCAAGGACCTCGGGCACTGAAGGGTTCCTGATCAGGTTAGAAGTTTTCCAGATGATATATTCTCATTGAAATTCAGGCATTAAAAAAAAATTGAATCCTGTTGCTTTGAGCAATTATTTGTACCAGGAAGACATTCATTCACACATTTTCAAATTCCATCCAGGCCACTGTGGAAATTAGATAAGTTCCAGTTAATTAACCAAAGCATGCATTAGTTATAATGATCATGAAATACCAGATTGTTGTAAAAATATATCTGGTTCATTAGTGACTTTATATGGTTAACTCCTGGATGAAATTTGAAATTATGTGAATGAACATCTTCCTGGTACAAATATCTGCTCAAAGCAACAGGATTCAATTTTTTTTTTAAACCTGTAGATGGTTCTCCTGTCACATCACACAGGTTCTGCAGGAAAGTTCACTTCTATATTGGTGGAGAGCGGGAGGATTGAGCTAGTGGAGTTGTTCTAGTGAACCGGTACGGACTGCGGAAGCAAAAGAAAAATTCTTCAGTCATACATCGATGCTTGTGGTTTCCTCTCATCCTTCCATGCATCCACATTCCAGACTGAACAGGAAATATGCTATCATTTCAGTTTGAGATTGGAGAACTGATGGGTCTTTGAATCTTGGCATTTGGAGTGAAATAGCTTCACGCAAAAATAAAGCTGAAAATGTTGGAAACGCACAGACCCTGCAACTAGATAAGGCCCACGAACCTCTTCAGTGGAGGGGCTTCAATGGAATTAACCAATGGATTTCAAAGTCAGAAGACACTCTCCTTGGGTTTTACACAGGCTGCAAGATAATAGTTAATGTACTTTCTTATTTTCAAAAGAACCTTGGCTTTCTGCTGCAAACTTTTGATGAGTTTGATATTGTTGAATGTCAACAGCATTGATTCCATCAGAAATTTGACACAAAGTACAAATCTTAAGAGAGAGAGTTCTGATTGAAGTACATCTGCATGGATTCTGTGAAAAATTGCTCTGTGTTTTCACTGCCCAATGTTTCTCAGGTCCCAGCTGAAAAATTTGCTAGTTTTCCAACCCTTATGAGTAGAGCTCAGGGGATGTGTTTGACTTGAACATGGGGTGATAACTGGTCAGGAGTAGAGCTAGTATTTTTATACTTTTATGGATACAGCACAATAACAGGCCCTGCTGGCCCAGGAGTCTGTGCCATTCAAATACACCCATTAACTTGCAAGCCCCATATGCTTTTGGAGGGTAATAGGAACCTGGAGCACCCCAAGGGAATGCATACATTCACAGGGAGAATGTACAAATGCTGGACTCAAACCGAGGTTGCCGACACTGAAATGGCGTTGCGCTAACCACTACACTAACTGTGCCACCCGATTTTGCTGATATAAAACCATCTCTGACAGCATAGCAGCAGAATGACTTGTAGCCCTCAGATACTCTTGTTGAAACTTCTACAGAGATCTAGAAACTGCAAGAAATTCTGCATTGGCACAAAATATAAAGTAACAGCTGATAGTGTAAGAAATATATAATGGTAGATGCTGGGAGTATTCATCTGTGTTACAGACTCTGGATATGCATAACACCTATAGATTTTTTTTATTTATAATATTTGTTTAGGTTCTTCTAATGCTTTTATATTGTCCTATGGAGGCTCACCACAAGGCAGGTGAACCAGCCCCACTTGTAAGCCACGCGGCGGGGCAGCCGGCTAAAAATGGCGCCATCGGGGGGGTTTCCCCTTCCTTCCAGCTCGGGGCTCATAAATCCGCACTGGGAGACCACGTGATGCCCGGTTGACGTCAGCACCCTCCAGGGCGGTTCTCAGCCAGGTCCGGACTGGGAGTATAAGTATTTATAGTCTGCTCACTGAGCTCAACCCGTCTGGTTGCGTGTGTTATTGCAGGAGCAGTGTAGCCGCCACTACAGCCCATTTATTATCTCATTTTCCCTTACAGCATTGGAGATCATTTGAACCATTGACTCTATGCTGTCTCTCAGAGGCATCCTATCAGTCACTTTTCCTTACCCATTTCCCTCCCCACATGTGGCCAATGACACATTCCTGATTCTCCCACCAGCTATGGCATCTAGCGGAAATGTACCAATGAAAATTCACCTAAAAATCAGCGTGTCTTTGGGATGTGGGCAGAAACCAGAGCACTGAGGGGAAACCCAAGTGGTGACAGGGAGAACATGCTTCCCTAACACAGACAGCACCAGAGGTCGAGACTGAATCCAAGTCACTGGGACTATAGTGTCTGCAGTGCCGCCATTGACTAAGGTCTTAATCTTTACCCATAGAGTCAAAACACGAGTTTCCATTTCCTAATGAACAGAGGGATGATGCTCGATTGCTTCAAAGCAGAATACCAAGGAAGTGAAACTCTGTCACTGAAGAGCTGCAATCTTGTGCCCACACTTCCTCCTCCACCACTGTTCAGGCCCCGAACAGTTCACTTGTTAATCTATAGGCTTCATCTACTGCATCCACTGCTTCTGTAGAGGCCTCCTCTTCATTGCAGAGACTGGACGCAGACTGAGAGATCACCTCATTGAGCACCTTCAATCTGTCTGCCTCAATAATAGGGGACCTCCCACTGGCCAACCATTTTAATTCCACGCAGCATTCCCACACCAAGTCTATCCATGGCCTCATGCATGACCGAACTGAGGCTTACGGCAAACTGGAGGCACAATAAAATATTCCATCTGGGCACTCTCCAGCAGACAGTATTAACATCAAGTTTCCTCCCAAGCCCCCCCAAACACAAACAGGTTTGTAGGATAATTGAGTGGAGTTAGGCCGCATAGGTTTAAAAAATCCATACTTTGATGAAGGGTTCAGCCCTGAGATGTCGGCTACTCTTTTCTTCCTACAGATGCTGCGTGAACTTCCGAATTTCTCCAGCACTACAATCTTCAGCCTTTCCTTTCACTTGGTCCTGCTATTGTTCTGAAATATCTTCAGTCATTTTATATTTACCTTTACCTGCAAAAGCTTGGATGCCATGAGAAAGAGACTCCACTTACCAAACACATCTCCCCTGCGAGTCAGCTCCTCTGAGTCAATGTAATTCTCAACCACGTCTTTATTTCCTTCATAGGCCATGTCAAGCTCTTTCTCATCTTGGTTCCCAATGTAAACGCCATCCTCGTAGTCAAATGGCTGGAGATGGTCTGGGGAAGGAGAGGTAGCCACAGGCCGAGGGATGGCCTTCTTCACTACTTCACTTGTCCTTCCATTAGTCCTACTTGCCAGAGTTTTCTTTAAGTCTTCCCTGCTTCCTCCCAGGATCACAGGCGCTTCGTTGTAAGGGATTTCAGGGACAGCTGAGAGGGAGAGAGGGAGACCGAGAGAGTGATAGAAAGACACATTACTTATTTTCAGTGTAAAATACCCCTGCGTCATTTATGAAAAATAAAAAAGACAGCTGCAGATGGTGTAAAAAAAAACAGAAAATGCTGATAACTCTTAGCAGGTAAGGGCGCATCAGTGGAAAGGGAAACATGATGAAAGTTTCAAATTGAAGGCCCTTTGCCTTATACTGCCAGGCCTGCTGAGCATGCTCAGCATTTTCTGTTTTTATTTCTCCCTCTCTCAATGTCTGCTGTTACTAAGATCCACACAGAGTCATTTCTATCAGTAAAGATCTGATTATTGTGTTTTTCTGTCTGTCAGGTCATATATTTTGTTGGCCGTGTTTCTGGCTTGAATTTGCACCTTCTAATTTTAATTTAGACATACAGCACAGTAACAGGCTATTTCGGCCCACGAGTCCATGCCGTCCAATTTACACCCAATTTACCTACGCCCCCAGTACGTTTTGAAAGGTGGGAGGAAACCAGAGCCCCCGGGGATTCTCTTCTTCCTCATGTACTCTATGAGCTCATTTATTGATCTTCTTGCTCTCCTGACTCCATTTGGATTAAAATCCCGACTTCCTTTCGTAGTTCCAGCACGTTCTGTTTTTCCACTTTCAAATCTGCCATCATTATCAGGTAAACCAAAATTCTTTTTGTATGTCAGTACATCACCAAATCTGACCTTGCTTTTCCAGAGCCCTTAAATATAGTGTCATCTCCCAAAGATGTTCTCATCTTTCAGGGAACTTGAATTGTTTATTGTCACGTGAACTAAGATACTGTTAAAAAAACCTTTGTTTTGCGTGCTTTCAAAGTTGACTTAGGATGAGGACTTCCGAGTGAGATCCTTCTTCAAACAATATGGCTTCCCCTTTACCACTATCAACTCGGCAATCACTGCATATCCTCCATTACCTGCACATCTGCCCAGACACTTTCTGCCCCCACACGCAACAACCTTGGCCTCACCTACCACCCCACCAGCCTCTGTGTCCAATATTTCATTCTCCGCCATTTCCACACCTACTATGTAATCCTACCACAAGACTCATCTACCCCTCTCCACCTTCTGCAGGAACTGCTTCCTCCATGACTCCCTCATCCACTCCTCCCTTCCCACCAATTGTCCCCTTAGCATTTGCCCCTGTGACCACAAGAAATGCTACACTTGTGCCCACACCTCCTCCCTCTCCACCATTCAGGGTCCCAACAGTCCTTCCAAATGAAGCAGGACTTCACTTGTGAATTTGCAGGGATCATGTATTACTCCTGTTGGGCCTTTTCTACAGAGACTGGGTGAGTTGCTTGGTTCAGCACCTTCTCTCTGTCTACATTAATGTCATCTCCCAGGGGCCACCCATTTCAATTCCCTACCCCATTCCAATGCAAACAACTCCTCATGCACTGCCAGACTGAGACCACTTGTAAATTGGAGGAATAACACCCCATATTCCATCTGGGTACCGTCCAACTGGATGGCATTAACATTGACCTCTGGTTTCTGTTGGACCTCTGCCCTGTCACTCCTCTTCTCCTATTCCTAAGTCATCTTCTCTAGCTAGCTCTCTCTTTCCCTCCCTCCTTCTCTCCCTCCCTCTTCCCATCTCCTCCCTCTGTCTCCTTTCCTCCAGCTCTCCATTCACAGAGCCAACCCCCCCTCCCCCGAACAATTTTCACATTTTCTCTCCTGTCCATGACCAATTGTGGCCTTTTGCCTGTTGACCTGTGCTCCTCCCCCTGATCTTTCTTCCCTCCTCCCCCAGAGTTTATTCAGGTGCCTGCTTGCTTTCTGCTCATACCTTGGAGGTGGCCCAAATCATCACAGCAAGACCTGCTGAGCTCCTCCAGCAATTTCTTTTTGTTTTTATGTAAGTCAACTCATACAGTAGGTAGTGAAAAAACAAACAAAAGTGCAGCGTGTCATGTTACAGACAAATAGTGGAGGGTATATTGTTACAAAAATGATGTGCAGAGGAAAAATGCTGTTAAAAACTGTTCATAATCTTTTACCAGTGAGACACCCATTTTAGAGTCTGATAACAAGAGGAAAGAAAATGTCCTTGAACTAGAAATTGTATTTTCAAGCACGTCTATCATCTGCCAGGTGAAAGGGGGAAGAAGAGAGATGGGATAAGAAAGAGAACTTTGTTTCTTTGTACCTCCAGTCAGTGGTTCCTTTCTTGCCAGAGTACTGAAACACCAGTGGTTAAATTCAGCATTAAGATCTTTTGTGATGGTAATCTGTCCCCATCTCAGACTTTCAGTACATCCTTTGTGGTTCTGCAGGAAGCAACTATATTCATGTGGTTCCATAACTTTCAATCCAGTCATAGTAAACCATTAATAATATTTTATTCTCCCATTTTTGCACCATATCTGGTAACCCTTGAAGGACTTTGATCCTCTCTCTAATTCTTATCTCTATGCTATCCCTCAGCAACATCAGTTGAACATATAACTTTAGCTCCACATACATGCTGACAACAAACCTCATCACCATCTAACTAACTAACTACCTCTAAATTATCATACTGCTTGTCTGATATTCTGAACAAGGTGAGCAGTTATGTCCTCCAGCTACGTTTTAGGAAAACAATTGTCTTTGGAGTCTGCACGAAACTCTGTTCCCTAGTCATCATACCCTTTCAAATTGCCATGTACAATGGGGTTAACTGGGGCAATTTGCACAGTTAGCACCCAGGTACATGGTGATTTGAAAGGGTCCAACCGGGTCAACCTGGTCAGAACCCAACCAGGACACTGACCTACCCCAGAGGTTGTCAGGAAACCCAGTTAAACTTATCTGGGCATCCTCCTCCGGCAAATTGAAAGGGGAAATGGCCAACCCGGTTACTCAGGTGACATCAGCACTTGCATGCGTGTTTGACAGGTAACCCCTGGCTGAAGTGCCTGTGCCGTGAATGGGGGAGGGGGGGCCCCACGATGTTCTCCTGCTGTGAACATCGCTTCTGTTCACGGTGAAGGCTTAATGAGGGAGTGTGGGAGCAATGGCCATCTTCTTTATCTCTAGCACTGGCAGAGAAGTTCCAGTGGCATAGGGGATTATGGGTAAGGAACACCCGCACTCCCTTATTGAGTCGTCGTTGCGAACTGGAGTGGCACATCATGCCAGCAACCATATCCCACCTCCCTCGATTGTGGCTGCGGTACATTGCTGGGGAAGGGGTGACTGATGGGGATGGTGGTACTGACAGCGGACAGGGAAGTGACTGATGGAGGGGTATGGGGTGGCTGATGGGGGGAGCTAACGGGGGGCTGGCGACTGATGGCTGGTACTTTGAGTGAGTGTGTGATGCATCACTCACCATGTCAACGCGAGGGCAGGATCTCCCTTAAATCGCCGGTTGGAGATTTATCAGGTAAGTCTGGCTGCGATTTGAAAGGTGCATCCTACACTTACAACACAGTAATCACACGTAGGTCCCAAGTGAGCTACTGTTAGGTCTGCTTTGTTCGAGAATGAGTGAGTCAGACACCAGACTGAGTCGAAATCAAGGTTCTTTATTACCGGATTGTAACACTTGCAACTAATAGTGTTAGTTGGAGAAGGTGCATTCTCCCGATATCAGCAAGTGGTGTTTTCTTTATACCTCAGGACACGCACTTAGTAAATTATCATACCATTACATTGTCCAATGAATAAGCTGTTGCTACCCTGTCTGCTGCACATCATCTTGTTATTGCCACACTTATCTTGAGCGTACAAGGTCACACCTGCATCCTGTTACTCTTTAGTACTGGGTGACTCCTTCTCCGGTCCCAACTCATGATGTTTTTGCCTTACACTACCCGGGTACTGCAATTTGAAAGTACCTATTGACTCCATCCCTCTTTGTGGCAACTTTCCAGGACTGAATTGAATGATTTGCATTGTTGATGTACAGTAATAGCTAAGCTTCAGATAAGCTTCTGACCAGAAATATGACTCATTTCCAAGACCACCCATTTCCAGTTCTGTTACATCTCTCAAGCCTGTCTCTGCTTTTCCTCATCTGCTATTCAATCAAAAGCAGGACAATTGGAAATGATCATTGCCAGAACCAAGCTGTAAGGATCTCCTCTGGAAAGAAATTAGAATGTGTCATGTGGTTCTGGAAATTGTGCTGTCCAAATATATCACAGGAACGACTGTGCTTGTACAAGACTCACAAACAACCTGGGTTTCCTGCACAACTAAGATAATCAAATTTGTCTTCCATAGGCATTAAGCTCCCCTATGAGCACCTCCACAGGATGAGCATCGCCATAGTTATGAACCCCTCCTTTTCCTTTGATGTCGATGAGTTGAATTGTGCCAGAATAAGCACCAAAATGAGGATCTTCCAGACCTAGGTTTAATTACTATTTTATATGTTTAATCAGTTTAATTTGATTCTTCCAGATTGACATTGCAAAGGAATAGGAAATACTCTGCTATGAATGCAATTAATTATTGGTGTAACCAGGCACAGACCAATTAACCTCGGACATTTATATATTTGCGCTGTTCTCTGGTGTGATTAAATTTGGTGGAAGATTTGAGATGTACCCAGATAACAGGATGACTTTTAATTTTTTTGGACTCTAATTTTTATATGGTCACCAATCCTGGAGCTCCAGCTATGAACTCACATACATATGTTATTAGTTGCTCATTGCAAACTACTTTAATTCCTGCTTGGCTTTGTCTCTTGTATCAGTTGGCAGCAATGAAAGCGGGTGCTGGTCAGACTCTGAACTTGAGATGTCACTATTTTGAATGATCTTTGATCAGATACTCCATGTAGGTAAAAACGGGTGGAAAAAAAAAGGCCTAAAAACAAATCAAAACAGAAAATGTTAGTAAAACTTAGCTGTCAGGCAGAATCTGTGGAATCCTCAACTGTTTATCTTTCTAGACGCTGACCAAACACTAGAATTTATCTGGAGTTTCTCTTTTTATTTCAGGCAAACATGGGTGTCGGCTTATTGCTTTTTTTAATGACAATGGCTGAATATTATAGGTTTCGAAGCTTTTACAATAACCTCTTTGGCTGCCATAGGTTCTAAAAACTACTTCCCAATGATTGAACTCCTTCCTTTAATTGATAGGACAAAGCACATGAGTTAAATATCATTTAGGAGGCAGAGAGAGAGAGAGAGAGAGAGAGAGAGAGAGAGTTGTGGTACTGTACCTCCTCTTGACTAAACTCATGGAGTGTGAGGAAATCCACATGCAGATGGTTCCCTTCCTGGGGAAATTAAAATGACTTAAAGAAAGGGTGAGGGTTCACAAGATTTATATGTTTCTGATGGCAGAAGCAGAAGTCAACAGACCATGACTGGTCAATTTGGCTCCAAGATTGGCACAATGGGTATTTTAATACTCACTGTACTTCTTTCCCTTGCTTTATGCAATAAGGTATCACCTGCCACCCTGGGAACAGAACTGCTTGACAAGAGGTCTGGTCAGTATTAAAGTTGTTCATCCAAATCCAGAGCGGCTGCAGCTGTACAAGTCTGTTCTTGATGGCCAAGTCTAAGATTAGATTCCTAACATACCAGCAACATTTCCAAACAAGCTTCTCAGGCTTGTCAAATTAGTTGGGCCCTAAGATTGATATTTTCACATAACTGAACAGGGCGAGAAAAGGGACAAAAAATATGTAGCAGAAGAACCAAAAATCATTGTAGAGTTGATGCAAGCCGTTTTCAATGTTGACTGTACTGATTTCTATTTCAAACTTTTCATGAATGGATCATTAAAAGAAAACTTGTCTTTGGTTGCCGATGTTGAACAGGGGTGATTGTTGGCTGCTATTTGTACTCACCTCGAATGCTATAGCTTCATTCTCTTACATGTGCTTAGAACTAATGACTGAAGATCCCACACCAAGATTGGTAATCCTTCAAAAGATGGAAAAAGATCAAGGAAAATATGCTGTGAAGATTAAAGAGGATTAAACTTCACAGTTGAGGGGGGGGGGGGGGAAGAAGAAATGACGAATGATCCATCAAAGTGCATAATTCTTTATAAATAATTAATTAATATTTTGATGTCAGGAAAGAGGCGGATACATTGAAATTAGTGGATAAAATTCTTAACATCAAATGCCAGTTAAATAAGCTTTTTTTAAAAAAAAAATCAATGATTTTGCAAAAGTATCCAGAAGTGTTGTTCTCTTGGTCAAGGAATAAGCTATTTTGGATCTATTGCTGATTTATTGTAAACAGGAGGTTAAATAGACCCTCTCTTTGATATTATATCCTGGTGTGCTACTTCCGGCTAATTGGTTGTTGCTTGGGTTTCAAAGAAGCTGTGATTCTATTAGTTTGGTCACTGAGTGGGGAGACACATCCATTCATGAATAATGGCACTTAACCTCAATTATCCAGGACAATCTAACTGGCAGGGAGTGTACTGCCTGAGACACATGTTGGAAATTTGCCCCACAGTTTTAATTTTTAATTTAGAGATAAAACATGGTAATAGCTCTTGTGGCCCATGAACCCCTGCTGTGTGACCAATTAGCCTACAACCCTGTACATATTTGGAATGTGGGAGGAATCTGGAGCACCCAGAGAAAACCCACCTGGACATGGGGAGTGCTGGATTCGAACCCAAGTCACTGCCACTGTAATAGCATGGTGCTGCCATTTTCTATCCAGTTTAGTACAAGAACGGGCCCTTCAGCTCATGAGTTTCTGCTGAAAATGATGCCCAAGTTAAACTAATACTTTCCTTCTTATCTATCCCTCTATTCCCTCCATTTTTATGTGTCCATCTAGAATCCCCTTCAATTACTACCATTGTTGGAACATTGAAAGTCACCCCATAATGTTTTATTCTGTTAACCATTTTACTGTCATTTCTTTCACTCCTTTTCTGCATCTTAGACTCCTGTTTATCACTCACTATTTTCAGTCAATAAATAGATAATTGATTTGAAACATCTTTCTCTCTCCACAAATGTCATCTGATCCACTGAGTGTTTCGGGCAACTTCTCTTTTAATTTCAGGATTTCTTTGTTCTTAGTCTAAACCTGAAAACTCTTCACACTGAAAGGTTATTCAAGTCAATGATGATCCTTGTAACCACAGAAGATGTAATGTTTAATCTGTTGCAACAATGTTGATTTCATATCCCAGTGGAAGGCTCCATATTTGTTGTGAGGTGTGGTGTCTGTACTCAACATCTGCAAGACTCAGTATTATGAACAACAAATGCTTTGTTGCCTCCAAAGCATTTTTTTTACTCCTTCCTTTCCCTCCAAACAGAATTGAGACAAGAATAGAACTGGTATTAATTCACTGTATTGTGAGAAGAGAAGATGCATCTTGGTATTGAGGTGATAGAATTCTGGTGGCAAACACTATTATTCACTCAAATCCATGAGATCATGAAGACTCGTGGAAGTGCACAGCCATCTCATTCACCCATGGCTGGGTAGAAGCAAATGTGAATGAAGTGATTTTTTTTGACAGCACAATTCATTCATCATTTCATTTATATCACCTAATGCTCTGCTAGGCTGAGATGCTTATTTCAGACACTGAACAAAAATATTTAGTTGGCTCCTCCTTTGTAGTTATAAGGGAGTGACACACTGACAGAGAAGCCACCTTGAGACCACTATCATGAGGTATTAACTTGAGTCCCTGACCATTCTGTAAAGCATGAAAGTCTGCAGTCACCATGATTGAAGCCACTCTCCATTCTTTTGGGTGGAGATAAAGATTTCAATTACACCATTTCAAAGGAGAATAGTGTGTTGTTCATGAAGCCATGGTTGCTTTATCCCTTAACATTGATCAGAGATGATAAGTTTTCTTTTTCAGGAAGGTAGCTCAGTAGAATTTAGTTGGTTTGTCTCCAACAGTATGGACTCTACATCCAAGTGCCCTGGAGCAATAAACATATTGTTTTCCCCCTTATTGAGCAACAATCAAGTTAAACTGAAGATGTCCTGAGATGTTGGCCTGATATTCCTCTGCAGCGTTTTCCTTCTCCTCCTGGGCTTTTTCCAGTCTCGCTGCACATCAAGAATCTTGATGTGTTCCCTGCCACCTCTGCTGCAACATATCTGCTGTAACTTGGTCAGAGGAATGCTTTTATTTTGCATATGATGCCTGAGTATTTCATTGAGACATGATTTGGCTCTATTGAAACCAAAATGCTGATCTTCAGAGATGTACTAAGTGGGTTTGGAAATACAGTAACTGCTGCTCCACATTTCCCACATTATTGCACAACAGTGACAGTTCCTTGTTGGTGGCCATGAAAGGCATTAAATCTTGGTCAGACATAACAGTAGGGGTTGTGCAATAAATTCCCATTGGTCAGACTCCTAAACTTACTTGTGCACTGTGACACCCAATGGAAAATTTTGCAAAACCAGCAGCAGAACTTTCTTCAGAAATCCTGTTCTGGAAGCATAGGTATCACAGAAGCCAACATCTCCACTACTAAGGCATGGAATTTTCAGCATCAATTCAGATGGAATGGTCACGATTATGCTTTTGCCTAGCGCAATGGTCAAAACAAGTGTTGTATGAAGGCCATCTTTTTAAGATAAACATTAAGACAGGCAGCATGGTCATAAACTGAGAGGAGGTAATTCAGAAGAACGCTACCTATTGAAGGCCTGTCGGGAAAGAGGAATCACTTTTGAGGAAAATCAACTGACTGGAGTTAAGCATCAAAACGAGACAGGCAATTCTTTGATAGATATCATTGCCTGACCTTGCCTTCTCGAACACCAGTAAAACAACTGTGCAGATCTAGGCCCACACTCCTCAGTTAGAAACATAGAAGATAGGAGCAGGAGTAGGTCATTCGGCCCTTCGACCTTCTCCACCATTCAATGAGATCATGGCTGATCTTAAAGTTCAGTACCCCGTCCCCGCCTTCTCTCCGTAACCCCTAATTCCCTTATACTGAAGAAATATATCTAATTCCCTCTTAAATATATTCAATGAACCTGCCTCTACTGCTCTCTGTGGCAATGAATTCCACAGATTCACCACCCTCTGGGTAAAGAAATTCCTCCTCATCTCGGTTCTAAATGGTTTGCCTATTATCCTCGAACCATGGCCCCGGGTTCTGGACTCCCCCACCATTGGAAACATCTGCATCCATTCTGTCCAGTCCTGCCAGAATTTTATATGTCTCTATGAGATCCCCTCTCAATCTTCTAAACTCCAGTGAGTACAATCCCAAATTGCGCAATCTTTCCTCATAAGTTATTCCTGCCATTCCAGGTATCAGCCTGGTGAATCGCCTTTGCACTCCCTCCATTGCAAGAACATCCTTCCTCAGATAAGGTGAACAAAACTGCACACAATACTCCAGTATTGTGCAGTAAGGTATCCTTATTCCTATACTCAAACCCTCCTGATATGAAGGCCAACATACCATTTGCCTTTTTAACCGCCTGTTGTACCTGCATGCTCGCCTTCAGTGATTGGTGCACAAGAACCCCTAGGTCTCTCTGCACTTCCCCATCTCCCAATCTATTGCCATTCAAATAGTAATCTGTCCTCCGGTTTGTATTACCAAAGTGGATAACCACATTTATCCACATTGTAGTGCATTTGCCATGTATCTGCCCAGTCCCCCAATTTATCCAAATCACACTGGAGCTTCCTGGCCCCCCTCTTCAGTGCACACAACCCCTCCTAGCTAAGCTATTCTGTAAAATAAAAATAAATCCTGCTACGAATGACTAAAGCAATTTGGATTATTGGCATCACAGCTTGGTAAGGGAACTGTTCTGTCCAAGACCACGAGAAACTGTAGTGAGTTGTACATGTAGATCAGGCCATCATGCTACCTAACCTTCTTTCCATCGATTCCATCGAAATCTCCCATTGCCTTGAGAAAGATGCTAATTTTATTCTGACCCATCCTACTCCAGCCATGCCCTCTTCTACCCCTTCCATGGAGTAGATGATACATGAGCTTGAAATTATTAACTCCAGATTCAGGGACAGTTTATTTTTTGCTGTTATTAGACTCTTAAATGGACCTCTCACTAGCAAAAGATGTTTTTAACAGTAAGTTTCTCTGTACCGTGCACTGTCTGACTTTTTGCAACACAAATCTCTACACAGTTGATCATTTATTTGTTATTATTGTTTGACCTGCTGCATGAGTTGACTTGCCTGGATAGCATACAAAACAAAGCTTTTAATGACATTTGGTACATGTGACAATAAACAATTCTATTGACTTCTTTCTGATTATTTATTAATACCTGTGGGATGCCTTTAAAATTATAGTCATACGGCATGGAAACAAACAATCTGGCCCATCAACTCCACACTGACCTTCATATACCCAGTTACACTAATACTATTTTATTCTCCCCACATTTTTCTTCTTTCTTTTTCAATCTTTTTATTAATATTGAAATTTCACAACCAAAAATACAATGTACATATGGATATATGTTAAAATTCAAGAAGATACATTACACTTAATTTATATCATTTCATCCAAGGTACTCCATATTTTAATCAAACAGATTATATTGTATTGGCATTTTATTATTTTATTATAAAAAAAGAAAAAATCTAAACCCACTACCAAGAAAGAAGCTGTTTGGCCATAAAAAAAGGAAGACAGAATTCTTATCGGAGTGATAAATTACCTCATTAGTCAACATTTCTACATTCATAACAAATCAAAGATTATAAAAGTAATTCAAAAAGGGTCCCCACAGTGTTTGAAAATTTACATTCAAATCGGAAATTGAGCATCTAACCTTCTCTAAGTTTAAACATGGCATGAGGTCACATAACCATTGAGTATGATGAGGCGGAACAACATCGTTCCTTCTGAGTAATACCACCCTCCTAGCCATAAGAGGAATAAAAGCTAATATGTCGTTAACGTTATATCACTCTCTCCAACTCCCCACATTCCCATCGACTCCCCCTGCCTTTAGCACTCCAAAAGAATGTATGGCTATTTGAAGTCACATAAGCATGTACGGAGTTCTTCCTTTTCTTGTCACTTGCTTCTTCCACCCCCCCCCCCCCCCCCCACCATCCCAAGTTTGAAAGCAGAGTGGTTCTTCTCAAAGTTAACTCCTAATTGAAGGAGCGTCTGCCACATAGGCACTTGGCACAGTTAGTAGGGCCACTGCCTCACAGCTCCAGTGACCTGGATTCAATTCTGACCTCCAGTGCTGTTTGTGTGGAGCTTTGCACATTCTCCCTGTGGCCAAATGGGTTTCCTCCAACACCCCAATGATGTGCATGTTGCTAGGGTCATTGGGGTAAACTGTCCCTGTAAACTGTGTCAGCTGAGTAGTATAATCTGGTGAAGTTGCTGGGAATGAGGTGAAAATAAAACGGGATCAATGAAGGCCTAATATAGCTCAGACATAGTGGCTGAAGGGTCTTTTTCTATCCTGTATGACAAACAAAATAGGCAGCACATAAAGAAAAGATAGTTCATACTTCCAAAAAAATTGGTGACCTCATTTTAGTTCATCACTTGAGAATCAGCAAAACCCGAGAGTAACTAAGAGGTGTGAAATGCAGGAAGAATAGTGTTGAAACCCTCCACACTTGGCTGAATAAGTGGCTGTAACTTTGACACAAGTGAAGGAATTTAAAGAACTGTGATCTATGAATTAAGTTCTCACCATTGAGGATTTCATCGGTGCTGCCCTGTTCTCCTTCCAAGTTTCCTTGCAAAGAAGGTTTCACTATAAAATAAAGATTTGTTTATTAACTTATTGTCGATATTTATTTTGTATATCTCAGAAGCAGAGTCAATAGTAAAGCACAAGTAATAGTGAATTGCAAATTGGTTGGTCCCCCTATTCTTCAAATCTCTCCAAGTCACCCTGAATCCTTACAAACTCTCTTTCCTCTCCACACACAAGAAAGATGCTATGGGTTCCCGGACTTATGACCATCTTTCCAGTCAGATTTCAACTCCTGAAGCAGTTCGGATCAAACAAATTCTTGGCATCATTTGTGCTTAGGATAAAGTTCACTTGACTGTAATTGTCACATCTGACAGACACGCGTTAATGATCCACCCTATGAGAATGACTGGACTGGTTATGTGCATGAAAGCTCTGACAGTGTACTAGGGACATCTGTGCTTGTGCATCGCAGTCTAAAACAGCCGGCATGCGATAGGCAGCTGCTGAGTGCATTGCAGTACCCAAGTACAGCATGTATATGCAGTCAGCTACACACATCTCTGATCCCTTCTTTCTGCCTCAGACTCACTGCTGAATCCTGGACACTTACCATCCTGAGCTGAGGAGATGGATATGATTTTTATCCGGTCCTCAGTTTCTAACAGCCATGGCTGGTGCATTTAGTTCAGCCCCATTTTTGGGGAGCGGTGTGCTCACATACTTTCCCCCCCTTCTCACTCCTGAAAACTCATTTGTTTCTTTTGCTTTCCTTGTTCTGACTGCTTCTCCTTCTGCTGATGTTGCCTTACCTGCTGGGTTTCTCCAGCTTTATTTCAGATATCCAGCATTTGGTTTTTTTTTGTGATTTTCCAAAATATTCCCAGCTGGTCTTGCCTATTCTACCTTCCATTAACATGAGGTCCCGCAAACAACGCTGCTTGAGTCCTGAAAACCCAATTCAAGATCCTTTCACACCCATTCCTGGTGGGGCATTGTAAGAAGCAATGCCTTTTCAAAAGGTTACAGATGGGTTGAGTCTTTGTTTCCTGAGTGGTGGGAGGTAGAGGGGTGATATATATTGAGGTTTATAAAATCATGAGAATCATGGATACAGTGAAGGTTCACAGTTGTTTCCCCATTAGACAACTCTAGGGCATGGGTTAATGGTGAGAAGGGAGAGAATTAAGGAGGACCTGAGGGGCAGCATCACTCAGAGTTTGTTTATATCTCAAATGAGCTGCCAGATGAAACAATAGATGTGGGTAAATTAACACATTCACCTCACATTTTGACTATTATATGACTAGGAATGGTCTGGTAAGGGATTGGTTAAGGTGGTATGTGAATGGGAAGGGAAGGTTGAGAACCACTGCTCTAGACCCAATTGTTACTGAAATATTTTGCTTGAGAAAAATTGTCATTAGCCCATTCCCTTTGGAGTTATGAAACTATGCACATAATGAGTCAATTAGGTACGATTAAAACAGTGGTTTTCAAACTTTTTCTTTCCACTCATATAAGTAATCCCTTACTAATCACAGAGCACCTATGGCATAGGAATTTCTTAAAGTGGAATATGAGTTTAGGGGGGCAGTTTGAAAACCACTGGATGAATTTAGTGCAGGCAAATGGGACTTATCAGCCTGTTCCCTACTGTATGACTCTATGAGATCTTTCCCATCAATAAATTTGTTAATTGTATTCAGTCATAGTCATGGAGATATATAGCAGGGAAACAAGCTGTTTGGCTCATCATCCATGTCCACTATCAACTAACTATTCATGCTGATTCTACATCAATCCCATTTTTATTCTCCCCATATTCTCATCAGCTTTCCCAGATTCCCAGATTCTATAACTCACACACACACAAGGGGCTACTTACAATGCCCGATTAATCTATACACCTTGGGAGGTAGGAGGAAACCAGAGCGCCCAGATATAAGAAACACGTACAGGCTTGATCACAGGAGTGCATGCAGACATGGTCATAGCACGTACAGACATGGTTATAGGGAGTGCATACAGACATGGCCAAAGGGAGCACGTACAGACATGGTCACGGGGAGTGCACACAGACATGGTGACAGGGAGCGCATATGGACATGATCACAGGAAGAGCAGACAGACATGGTCACAGGGAGCAGATGCGGACAGGTTCACAGGGAACGCGTGTGGACGTCACAGGAAGCGTGTGCGGACATGGTTGCAGGGAGTGCATATGGACATTGAAGGTCAGCATTGAACCAAGATCCCTGACACTATGGCCCAGCAACTCTTCTCAGGAGAAGTAAACCTGTGATTTCAGGATCTGTCCTCCGGCACATGAAGGATGCACAATTGTAATAGTTACAAAGACTTACCAGAACAATGAAAACCACTGCCTCTGAATCCTGGCTTACATTTGCAACTAAAGGAACCTTGAGTGTTGTGACAGATTGCATGGGGACTACAGGAGTGTGTACGAGCAGCACACTCGTCTCTATCTGTCAAAAAAAATCTGTCATCAGGTCAGTTCAAAAGAAGTGAGATATTTATTTCATATTGGGTAATATCACACAAACAAGACGGGTTGATGGGCCTGTTTCTACACTGTCGTGATCTTTGGTTCTATGGAATCATGAATAAGAATGGCAACTGGCACTAAGCCTTAGAGGTTGGAAATAGAAAAATTAAGTTATTTTACCTCATAACTAACCAATGTGCCTTTTGGCACACAAAGGTTTATCACGTATGTTAAATTTTTTATGTATTATTACGTGACAATAAAAGGAACCTTGAACATGCATCAGTAGAGTGCTTGAGCAGCTCATCAAGTACTGAATAGTTTGCCATTTCAGTTTTAAGCAAATTCAGCTGTTGAGTGAATATAATAAATGGATGCTAGACCATGATATGCCCAGCGCTTTTCAAAAGCACTGGGAACTCAAAGTCACTGTGGTTTGTTACAACTGAAAGTTTCCTTGCAGCTAGGGAACATCTACAACATTAACCATACCTATGCACTTGTATTTGCCATCAACGTATTTAAGTTCGTAGCCAGTTTGGCATTTGCAGAAGTAACTGCCAAATGTATTGACACATTTCCGCAGAGGAGGGCATAGAGATCTGGAAGTTGCACATTCATCAATGTCTAGAAAAAGAAACAGTAAATGAGACAGAAGTGTATGTTCTCTTTAGGCAGGGACTTTAATTGCAATTTACTATTTACTGCATGAATTTATTTAATTACATTTATGAAACTGATGAAACTCTCACATGCTATGCACTATTTATAGGATCTAAGTCTAAATTAACCAATTATTTTGATTTGCTATGCATGGTAGATTCCAATGGGAAAGGTTAATAGGGAGTGGTACATATCTTGTGTGTTCAGGCAAGAGAGCACAAGGGACGAGATTGGATTATCGCTCCATGTATTTCATTGCCCAAGATGTTTATCCCCAGATGACAATCTTCCTGAAGAAACATTTAGAATAGTGTTTTAATTTGGGAGCCACCTTGCATCTTTGGAATACTTATGGTTTGATGGATTTGTTATTCTCTTTGATTGTTCTGAACTCATCAGGAGTTAATGATTAATATACTGTTGTAAGCAATCTCATGGAAATGCATTGGTGATAACTCAAAATTAAATTCCTTTGATGTCAGTTTCATATTGGTTTCTTAATTTTTGTAATACAATAGTGCAGGCAGAGTTAAATATCATCATTGTGTGCTTGCCTCTCTCAACTTTCTCATTGGAATATGTCAAATTTCATATTTCCCTTTGTCACTGTGTCCCATTGTGCCCGTGGCAGCTCAAAATCCATGCCAGCAACCCTGATCACTCGCCAACTTTCCATACAACCTATTCCCCTCACATTCTCATCAACTCCTCTCAGGTTCTACCACTCATGCACACATCAGAGACAGTTGGCAGAAGTCAATTAACCTATCAACCCGCACCTCTCTGGCAAGAGGGAATAACCCAGAGCATCCTGGTGGAAAAAGACACAGGGAGAGCATGTGAACTCCACCCAAACAGCACCCAAGATCATATTGAACCAGGTTGCTGGAGCTGTCAGGCTATGGCTCGCCTTGATGTGTCACTTTACCACTGCTATTTCTTGTTGGTCTAGGACCATCGGGACAGGAGCAAATGATTTATTCCCTTTGGTTGGTTTGTTCAACCATTGAAACCATTGAAGTATATTAATCTCACTTTAGTTATCTGATTTTTTGGTAACCTGTTCAGATTTAGGACACTACTGCAAGTCACATGATTAATGCTCAGAATACATTCAACCATTGTTGGCAGCCATGAGGGTACAGCTCTTACCGTGGTCTCCAGTAATGGGAAATAATGTGTTGCAGATGGATAAAATTGCGACACATGTATCAATCTCTTACTTAAGTTTCTATCAGCAACATAAGTAGGGTTCATGCAGTGGAATGTTCTCCACTGGCAAAGAACAGACATGTAAAATCCAGGTACAATGGTCAACTTAATGCCTATTAATAATACACATGATTGTCTTAGAATACAAGTGCATCTCTGTTATAGATGTTCTTATGCCACATTTGGGAATGTGTGTCTTGGAGTAGAGATGGGAACGGCCAGGTTGGAAGTAGGTAGAGAAAAACCACTTTAGCTACTGTCTGACATCGACAGAAGCTCAGCCACTTCCTGCTTTTGCTGCACATCAAAATGGAGTCACAGGGAAGACTCAAAGCTTTCATCAGTGCAGTCTGTTTTCTGACTGCACAATCTGCATAATAGTACAGGGGGAGGAAAGGTGTTGAAATATAGAAGGTCAAAGATGAAAGGCAAAATGGAGTTTCAAAACACCAAACATCATCACCGTCCAATTGCTAGATTTTGATTAAATAATCATCCTCAATTACGTACTATATAAATTTTGTGATAAATATATTTCCTTCCTTGAATCTTGTCCTCTTTAAACTGCTGATCTTGCTCTAACACGTGGACAAAAGTACTGACCTACACAGGTTTTCCCGTCTGGTCCGAGTTGCAATCCAGAAGATGGACAAAGGCAGTGGATCTCTCCCTTCACGTTCTCACAGCCATACTGACAATTGACCATGGCACATGTCCTGGAATCTGAAAGACACCAAATCCACAAGTTCATAAGAGAGCCACAAACACGCAGCAAAAAGTTTCTTCCATTGTCATTTACACAAGATGCACCTACTTTTGCTTTCTTTTGTTTGCCTGTAAAGGCACACATAAAGGTGCCATAGTCCAACTCCCCATCAAGACAAGTAAGAACCAACTGAGGATTCCTTCGGTTACATCACCTGCCCATGGATTCTGATGCCACTGTCTCCTGCATGCCTGTGACCTCTGGCCACACACCCTCAGCAGTGAACCAAGTAACTCTCCTCGACCCCTGGTTCCAAACCCGAAAATGATTAAGAAGCTGTCAGAACCCGAGGAGCACTGCTCACCATCAGAACCCTAATGAATCCCAGTAAGTTCCCAATCTCCAGCAATCTGAGGCCTGGTGGAAGGCCTTTAGGCTGCTAAGCCCAGTTCTGGTCTGCTGCTGTGGTCCCTACCCTTCAGGGTCCTCTCCCAGATTTCTCCTTCTCAATGGAGTGGGAGGAAATCGTTCTCCTCCTCTTCTGCCACTCCACGTCGTGGGTGCTAAGCTTAGGCACAGACCTCTGTGTTCTTCTGTGTAGAAAAACTGCTGCTGGCCCAGTTCTGTGGATAGCTGAAACATGTACAGGACCATCAGGCAATAGGACCCTGTTGAGGAGAGCTGAAAGATCCATCTTCACTCTCCTGTTCCTCCCAGGTCCATACCTTTGGCCGCTACAGCAGCGTTGCCACCTTCCACTGTGCAAACAATACAACCAGAAGGTCAGACAGTTCAAACTGCTCTTTCTCTCCAGTGGCCTGAGTGACCGTAATTTAAATTAGTTCCAAATGTTTGCCAATATAGATGACATTGATTCACTGAGCTGTACACTGGTGGGAAGGGATCTGAGCAACATTATGTTTTATTCTTCATTATTCCCAAAGGAAGGTGACAGAGTGCAATCTTTATTTGATCCCTGTTATTTTGGAGTGTGTAGTTATTTCTTGCATAAAAGATTGATTGGGAAAGGGACAAGGAACAAAATGTAGGTTTAATATTTATCCATAGTGGCCTTAACTTTTCAACGTGATTTATAGTTGGGTTAAATTAAATCATTGAGAAACAAAACCAATGACTTGACAGAATTAAGAAAAGCCGGTGTCATTTAACATACTTGAAAGGACTTGGAAGAAAATCTACTGGCCCATTCTCGCCAGGCAAGTAATGGCATTAATCTCATCCTCTGTACCTCTCCAACTTATTTTCTTGTGCACATGTCAATCAATTCTCCTTTTGATTCTGTATTTTCTTCCCCAATGGTTAATTTATAGTGATGGACTAACCTACCAGCATGTCACAGGAAAACTCATGTGGCCATAGGGGAATTGTGCAAACTCTGTGCAGATTGCACCCAGGTGATTTCTGTAGCTGGGCTTTTACAATGCCTATCAAAGAGGAAGAAGAATGTTATTGCAGCAAGGAAACTGAAAGGGAATCTCCTTTACCAATGAGATATAAGAATTGGAGTGTAAAACCAGAAAGGATAGAAAGCAGGGTGAATTCTTTACCAAACTGGATGCAAAAAAATGACAAAATAAAATGAGAGAAAAATCTATGGGGGAAGAAAAGAAAGTATCAGAGAAGTAAGGAAAAATATTTAAAATTTAGAATATCTTAAAATCTTTCTCCAATATTGCAGAAATGATATTTCAATCTTTTCACTAGCAATGATCACTTGATTAAGTGTTTCTTATTCAAGTAATTGTTTGCACTAATATATTTTGTCATGCACTTTGTTCACATCTACTACAGAAAGGCAGCAATTTCCTAGCATTTGATGCATTTCATAGGTTTTGGCAGACATTAAGATGAAACTTTTCTCAGCTATTGAAGAACATCATCTTGGGCAGTGACCTCTGGGTATTAACATCTCTGCCCTTTGCTGAAGTCACCATATCATTGAAGCACATTATGATGAGTAGCAGTCCCCTCCCACTGACTTTGATAGTAAATTCTGAACCATCTTTTTAATGTTGGAAGTTGGAAGAGGTGTAGAGGAGATTCATCAGGATGTTGCCGTGTCTGGAGAGGACTTGAGTTGTAGGGAGAGACTGTGTCTGGAGTGCAGGAGGTGGAGGGGTAACCTTGTAGAGGTATAGAAAATCATGAGGGTATGGATAAAGTACACATTCACAGCCTTTTCCCAGAGTAAATGTGGACAGTGCCTTAAAGAGAGAGGGGCTAGCTTTAAGAGGTGAACTGAGGGGTTAACTCTTTCACCTCGAGTGTCATCCATATCTGGAACAACTGCCAGCAGGAGCCATAGAAGTAGGTACAATTACAGTGTTCAAAAGATTTCTGGATATATTTTGAAACAGGAAGGGTTTAAGGATATGGACCAAATGCAGGCAAATAGGACTATTCCAGAATACCAATTTGCTTGGCATATATAAGTTGAGTTGAATGCCTGTTCTTTGCTGTAGAACTCAGTGACTCAAATGTTTTTTTAAAATACAAAATATGCATTGACACTGAACTTTTAAGAAACATTGACCTCAAGAATACCAGGTCATTCTAAATATATTAAAAGTTAGCTTAGAATGAAACATAATGAAATTTTCGGATGATTTCTGCAGCAGAACCCTTATTGCACCATTTGTTACTCACTGGCACATGTGTTATCAGGCATCAGCATGTAGCCGTTCAGACAGTAGCATTTGTAGCTGCCATGTGTGTTCATACATCTGTGTACACAGGGCCTTGGCTTCAGTCCACATTCGTTAAAATCTGTAACACCCAAAACACATCGGAGCAAAACACAAAAGACTTGACAATATGATTTCTAACACCCTTGGGTAAACAGGTGAACGTGCAAATATTTAAAAGGATTGGAGAATACAAACATGGAGATGGTATATTGTACAGTATTCCTTAGGAGGTGTTCCCTCTGAGTTCAATTTGGTTGGGGAGCTATGTGGGAGACAGCAATAAATTGAAATACAGAAGTCAGGTTATGAATTAAATGGAGTTTTCCACTAGCTTGTCTCGAATGCTCAATCACAGCCATCTGCTTTGGTCATCACTGTGCTGCTTTGGATAGTCAAAAGTCCTTTTGAATTGAGTATTCTACCTGTTACCCGTTTCGGGCCCTCAACCCTTTGAATGAGGAGACAGTCAACTAGATATATAAGCCGAATTTAGAAACCAACAATCTCATCAGTGAAACGAGGAGGTAATGGATGGCACAGAAGTTAGCTGCGAATAAATTTAGCAGAAGAGTTTCAAGCTACTAAAAGTGGGCTGTCAGAAAATCACCTCAGGAGGAAAAGAGAAAGTTATGTTTAGCTCCTGCAAGAACATTTCACTTTGTTGTTTTATAGGAAGAAGATTGAAAAAGGAGAATGGAGAGAATGTCACGAGTTCAGTTCTTTGAATGTACAAAAATTTACATTGCTTTGTGGCCTGTTGTTTGTGACCATTCTGATTGCATTGCCTGGTAAACCTCACACAGATGTTCCCATGTAGCTTCAAGGTCAGTAGTTCTCAAACTTGGGACAGCCCAGAAAACATATTTAAAACTCCACTATGACAATTAGGTTGAGAATTGTTGTTCTGGCAGTAGACATTTTGGGTTTAGGAGGTGCTCAACGTCAAATAAATAAAATTACTGAAAGGTTCACTTAAAACCTCCACATATTCTGGTTTATCTGAGCCTATTTTACCAAGTTGATCATTTCATCAATGATCTTAACCTATGTCAGATGAGACCATGTAAATTGCTTGTGCCTTGCTTACTGTCACACCTTGGGATCCAGGGTAGCCCTGAGCATATGGTCCATCAACAAATTAATGTTTGAATGCATTAACAAGGCTTGAGGTGTTTTCAGGCCACTATATCATTATGCAAGGCAGATTATAGTTACATAAATTGAAGTCTTGTGCATATGTGGGCATGGAGATAGGGACTTCAATATTGCCCTCTTCTTCTCTCAATTATTGTAGTGATAGGATGTTTAGGCTGGGTAGCCTTGCCTCAACTCTCTGCATATTAACCTTTTGCTATTTTTCCAGAGGTAAAATCTTGGTCATCGATTTCATTAATGCTTAAAATGAGGGCAGTTGAGAACATGGTTGAAACTTAACTGGTCCCAGCCAGAGTTTGAGAAGCAAAGCAATGAAGCAGAGACAAGACAAGCCAGTAGGGAGGGTCGATATTTTCAAACCAAACACTTGAGGAGGGCAATTGATTCTTCTTATTCCTGCCACTCAGACCCACTCTCTTGTTCTCTCCTACATAATTTCCAGCCTCTTCTCTGTCCACCTTGTTGTATCCATGGACCTTTAAGTTTAGACATACAGGACAGTAACAGGGCCTTCTGCCCACAAGTCCATGCCATCCAAATATCCCAGTTAACCTACAAACCCTGTACGTTTTTGAACCCCCATACTTTTCATTGCTATGCTTATGGATTTTAGTTTCTCTGTCCTGTTGCTGGAGACTGTCCTCCAGGAGTCCCCTTTTCAGCCCTCATGCTGCTAGTTTTTGTGAAGTTCAGCAGGGCCCAGATTTGCCTTATTTCTCTTGTACCTTTCTGTGTATATCAGGGCCATTTCTCCTGATTCCAATGTTGCAGACCATCCAAATTATATCTTGGTACTCACCTTGATTACATGTTTTTCCAGTAAATCCTGGGTAACATTTACATTTATTTGCCCCAATACATTCTCCATGTTTACATCCATGTTCACAGACAGCTACAAAGAAATGAAACCAATGGAATTAACACAGAAATACAATGTGATAGAGTGGCAAATCCTTTTTTATATTCAGGCCAGAAGGCTTCAATGAGTATGGAGGAAATTCTAACCAACATAAATGATATTGAATTAAAAAGGGTTACATTTCCCAATTAACAGAATGGACAACCCCAGCAAGAAATAAAGAATAGATGCAGTCTGCCAATTAAATGAAGTGAATCCAATTTTACTCTCAAAACTTTACTCAGACTCTTGCTTGTTATTTCTCTTTGTATGTTCAGGCTTCCTTTTATTGTCACGTAATAATGCATGATATACTTTGACCCTTGTCTGCCCTAAGGCAATCAAAGAGTCACTATGAGCATTGCCCGGCAGCCCAAGCAACAAGAGAAGGAGAAAGATTCAGAGACACTGAGTGTTCATGGATTCTTCTCCAGCATTCCCCCAGCCTCTGCACCTGCACACATTCCATTTCAAACCATTGGCAGTCTCAGCTCCATATCTAAACCTCCAATACGATCAGGAAGCCTTCAGTGCCTGAGGCTCTTCAGAAGCCTTTCTTGCCCTCAGAATTCTCTCAAATCCCAGTTCTGATACCTGGTTCCCATGAGCCAGTTTCTAGTACCCCACAGCCTCACTAAGTCCTTCGATCGCAAGTCGCCAACAGCCCACAGACTCTGCAGGTCCTTCAGCCACCGAGACCCTTGCTGGTCCGCTGCCATGGCCACCTTCCTTGAGTGGCCCGTGCTTCTCAATGGTGGAGGGGTGGAGGTGTTCTCCCCATTTTTGGTGTTCTGCACTGGTTCACTGTTTCCCTGGAGTTTGCAACCCCTCATGGTATGCTGCCCAGCACAGTCACTGCTATATGTGGGACAAACCTCTGTGATTGTAGGATTTTAAAATAAAACACCATCAGCTCCTTTAACAGGCCGTTTAACTAACGGTGACACAAGCAGCACTGTGTCTCCACTCCCAACTTACCAGAAACAGCCCTGCCGTTACAGCTGCTCTGGCAGTGCCACCATTTTTTTTTCTGTAAAACAATCATCTATGGATTTCCAGTAGTTAATTGTCATATTTCTAAATCTGATTCTGATTAGGTGACTGATTTTGCATTTGGGTTACTTAGGTAGTGCATTGTCCCCATGTGTGCATGGGTTTCCTGCAGGTGCTCCTGTTTCCTACCACCTTTCAAAACGAGAGGGGGGTTGTAGGTAAATTGGGTGTAATTTGGTGGCATGGGCTCATGGGCCGGAAAGGCCTGTTACCATGCTGTTATATCTAAATTTAAATTAAATTAAAATGTCACCTGGGCAATTCCAAGGTACAGCTTTATGGATACAGTGAGTTCCTTTACTAATCAGTCTCCATCAAACTGTTGGTATTGAATTATCTCTTTAAGTACCATAAGACCAAGTGAGAGGCAGCGTGTTGGGTTGATGTGTACAAGCCACCATGACCAAGGTAGGTGTGCAGCCTGCATGCATTGGGGATGCATGCAATGTTAGGTGCAGAATTCTACAATTTCACAAGTGGTTTGAGGAATAGGTTGATGTGCTAGTTATGGATTCAATTGCACATAAAAGGACAATTGCAACATAAAAAATGTGCACGATGGGGAAATAACTCTATATGTTAAAATAGGGTTCATCACATAAAACAGTAATGATATAAAAGGCAAACCATGGTTTGAATTGAATTGTTTATTGTCACTTGTACTGAAGTTTTGTGTTCATTTATCAAAGAGAAATACAGCAATGTCGAGAAACATGAATTTCCCTTATTTCAAGTAATTATAAGTTCATGGAGGCGCTCATGTTATAATTATGAAGTTAGAGTTACTGGATAAAATAGAACAGTTGGAAGCAGCTGGCTTGGCCTTCAAATTAGTGAAAAGGTTTGATAGGATTTGTGTGAGGAAAGTCATTTCTCCCATGGGGCAGATGAAGAATTGTTCATGTAAAATGGTCACCAATAGTTCCAAAGTAGAATTTAGGAGAAACATCCAGGAGGTTGTTAAAGCAATGAACAAGCTGACCATGAAAAGGTGCTAGCAATACATCTTGGCTCACAGCCATTTTACCCTCTCTGGGGTGCAGGATGAAGCATCTCCACATGCAGCCATATTTCCTGCACATCCTCCAAACGCTTTCAGTCTGAATGTTGTATGTTCTAAATATAAAATCCATATGTCAGAAGAAATTTTGGCTGTAGATCTACTTTCACTTTTGTACCTCTCCAAACCACAAGTCATCATGAGATTGTGTAATTTAAGCTATCTTTTCACTTCAATATTTTTATTAACATTAAAATTACCCATCCAAAAATTGTTAAAAGTCAAAAAGATACATAACACTTAAATCATATAATTTCATCCAAGGTACCCCACATTTTAAACAAACAGATTATATTGTATTGATATTTTATTATAAAAAAATGAAAATCTAAACCCACTACCAAGAAAGAAGCTGCTTGGCCAAAAAAAGGACAAAATTCTTATCGGAGTGATAAATTACCTCATTAGTCAACATTTCTACCTTCATATCAAATCAAAGATTATGAAAGTAATTCAAAAAGGGTCCCCACAGTGTTTGAAAATTTTAATTCAAATGGGAAATTGTGCATCTAATCTTCTCTGTTTAGCATGATGAGGTGGTGTAATGTCCTCCATCTGAGCAACACGCCCCCCAGCCACTAGAGAAATAAAAGCTAATACACACAGCTCAGATGCCGTTAATGTTATGTCACTCTCTCTAACAATAGCAAATAAACCAGTTAAGGGATTTGGTTTAAAATTAATGTCAAAAAGGGCAGAGAAAGTTTGAAATACTTTGTCCCAATATTTGTAATTTAAACTATCAACTTAATTGTCAATGGAGAGAAATATGATCAAAAATATTACATTGACCAGAATTAATACTATATAATATAACAATGTATGAGATAGATAAACTTAAGTTTTGGTACCTCTGGTTTGACATAAAGTAAACTGTTCAGACAGTGAGTCAGACACACCACTACTGAACTTCCTTGCCTTTAGCATGCTTATTTGTTGAGGTGGGAGCCAAACATTTATTCTGTCACAGTTAAGGCTTACTAGTAGTTGGTGGGAAAATAGCTGTGCATACAAAATTATGACCTCTGCAGAAGCTTTCATCAGATGCTTTATACACTTACTTCAGGCCATTGACAAAACAGGTGTGTACACTTCCTGCAGCCTGTTTGCACAGACTGGTTCTCACAAGCCCCAGTCAGAACGGTGATCAAGGAATTGCAATCAAACTTCAAAGGGAAAAGAAAACACCATCACGCTTCCCAATTACTGTTATTGCTCTCTGTGGCATTGAGCTTCAACACCCAAGGTACCACACAAGAAGCCTGCACCAAAAGATTAAAGTGCATATTTGGAAATGTTTTGCTCTATATTGGTGCGATGACATTGCACTGAAAATTTATACTTTTGAAGATAAGAACGTTGCTTTGGATAATTAGATTGTTCTGTGTCTATAGAGGAGTCTAGGAGTAAAACTAGTCTTCAGTTGGTTGCTAAAGATATGCAAAAAAATCAGTTCACTTTGCACACATTTGATTCTCTTCCACACTGCCATTTCCTCCTTTGTTCTACTTACAATGGCTGATATAAATTCATTTGAGTATTTTGTGTCTGTGCTGTTCAGAAATTTCCTGTATAACAATAGACATTGCTTTTCAACAGCATTTCACTGGCTAGAAAATGCTTTTGCAACACCTTCAGAGTTCATATATTAGCAGATCTCTCCTGGAGGCAACCATGAAGAAGGTACACCAACAACTCTACTTCCTAAGAAGTCTGAGAAAATTTGCATGTTATCAAATACTCTATCAAACTTCTGCAGGTACCCTGGTAGCATCTGAACCTGGTTTGGTAGTTCCAGTGCCCAGGAGAGCAGAAGGCTGCAGGAAGTAGCAAACATTGCCAAGTTCACCACAGGCTCCGACCTCTCATTCATTTAGGACATCTCAAGAAGGCAGCCAACATCATAAAGGACCCCCCCCCCCCAAACCTCCCCCCTGCCCATCACCCTGGTCACAATCTCTTCTCCTTCAGAACAAAAAAAAGTACAGAAACCTGTAGATCAGTTAAAGAAGAAATTCTGCAGATGCTGGAGTCAGCATGTTTCTGTATTGAACTTGAAGACCAGGACTCGAGGTTCCAAAACAGTTTCTTTCCAATAGTTATCAGCCTTTTGAGCTTCTTCTTAGTGAAATAAGAAGCTCAACTACTCTGAATTATAAACTACTCTGACACCACAGAAGTTTTGCCAGCATTATTGTAATATCACTTTTTTTCCCACTTTGGTAACTGCAACTATTTAACTTCTACTTATGTTTTGTATTGTCTCTTTTTAATTTAATTCAATAAATACTATTGTAGCTTTTTTTAAACAAAGTACCTTTTCGACTATACCACTGAGAACGTTGGTGCATATGTAGATTGTAAAATGTATATGACAATAAACTTATTATCACAATCATTATGTGTGGTGATATTTAAAAGTATCAGTCTTCAATTTTCATTCTGAAATCAGAGGATTTATTTTATTATTATTTACAGAGTATGCATATTGCTAATAAGATCAACTCAGAGCATCCTGTGCAACTGCATCACTGCCTGGTTTGGAAGCTGGGCCACCTCAGACTGCAGGACCCTGTATAGGATAGTGAAGTCAGCGGAAAAGATCATTGGGAGTTCTCTTCTTACCATAACGGACATCGACAACACTCAATGCAGGCGAAAGGACTCCACACACCCCTTAAGTAAACTGTTCTCTAGTAGGAAGTACCGTAGCTCTCAGGCCCTTACTTCCAGATTAGGCAACAGGTTTTTTTCACCAAGCCATCAGGCTCCTGAATTCTCAGAACATATGTGGATAGAGTACCGTGGACTTGTATACGTCTTAATATTTTAAATATTTCAATGTGTTTAACTTCTATTCTAATTTATATTTATGTAAATATACTCCGTGGTCCTGGAGAAATGCTATCTCATCTTTACTGTGCAAGCATGGTATGAACGATAAATAAAGGTGACTTGACTTGACCTCACTTAACTTGATTTATTGCCCTTGATAAGATTGTCTAAGCCATCTCCTAAAAATATGTTTCAGTCCTTACTGGGGAAGTTCTCCCACTGCGTAATGGGCAGGAAGTTCAGTATTTAAACCTTGCGATAATAGAGGAGATGCCTTATTTTCTGTCAGAATAGTGTGCAGCTTGGAAAGAACATGTAGATGGAGGTGTTCGGATGCTCTTGGTCATCTTAGTGCTCGAGACCAAGGTACTGTTGTTAAGTCACAGACAGTCCCCTTCAAGTGGGGAATAGATTTCAGTTCACTACATTGGAAAGGCAGGAGAAGGATATTGCTACTTCTGTACCTTCACAGTGACCCTTGTAATTCTTTTTCCAACCATAGCAACACTCAAGCCGGGATCCATAACGACAAACTCCAGGCAGAATTCCAGAATGTCTTTGGTCTCGAAACCTGAGGGAGTAAATCAAAAAGATATCTCCATTTAGTTTGATCAATTTCTATCTTTTTCCCCTTGCACTTGCCTAAATTTAACACCCTTTCAAGACCACAGTAGCAGCGAGGAAGAAAAGACTTGCAGACTCATAATGCTTTTCACAACCTTTCCCCAGTTGTCCCAAATGTTTTTCATCCACATGTTTTATCTTTGGTGTGTAGGCACTCCTGTATGTGAGAACTGTAGGAGCTGTTTTTGCACAGGAAGATCTTATAACGAGCAATGTGATTGTGACCAGATACAGTAAAACCCCTGGTATCTGGCACCTATGGGGATTGGTACATGTTGCATGGATTGGTGAACTGACCATTGGGGGGGGGGGGGTGAATTTTAAAATTTTAAAATTTCTTATTTTTTTAACCTTTTTATTTTCTGCTATTGTTTTTGCCAGTGGCTTGATGCTGCCAGTTACTTGAATTCTGATTAACAGGGGTTTTTACTGTATAATAGTTCAGTCATAATGTTGATCCTGCCACCAGAGATAACACTCTTGACATTATTCAGAACAGTGCCATTGAATCATTATTTCACCCACCTAACGAATCTGTGAAGTTCAGGATTGCCATTGTTATTTGTAGGGGCAGAAAGGTAGCGCCTCCCACAGTGCAGCAGTCCTGAGATACGGCACTGGAAAATTAGCTTGAATTGTAATCCTCTGATCCCTTGAGTATAAGTTGTTTGAATAGCACAAGAGAGACATTTGTCCAGAGTTTCAGGACAATAGTTGGGCCACTGAAGGAGTCCACCATCAAGTGGAGAAGAAATAGACTCAGCACAAAGTGTTGAGGTGTGGTACTGTGGCCAGGACCATCTGATGTAGAAACATGAGGTTTGAAGTGTTCAAAGTTGTTTAATTACTGAGTAACTTGAATCAGACATGGAATGAGTAGGATGCTTTATGAAGGAACTGGTTTGCAATGTGAAGGCAATTCATAAGTTCACAAGATTCAATGTAGGACATCACAGAATGTATGGACTTCTGCTGACAGCCTGATGCATTTCGACAAAGTACTGCAACCCAGATTGAAGGCTGATGTGGTGAATTTGAAAGCCTTTGATCCAGAAAGACAAAATCAGAAGAGATAACTTAGTGAGATCAAAATGGACAGGAGGAAAGAAGAAATGAGGATAAAAGGTAATGTTTACAAATCTTAATTTTTTAAATATTTAAATTAAATTTCAACATACAGCGTAAGGTGGGAGGAAACTGGAGCCCTCAAGGAACACCCACGCTGACATGGGGAGAATGTGCAAACTCCTTACAGACAGTGTGGGTTTCAAACCCCTGGTCCCGATTCCTGGTGCTGCACAGCATTGCGCTAACTGCTAAGCTAACCATGTTGCCCAATGTAATCGTACCTTGAAGAACTGAGTTTTGGATAGCATGGTGATGCAATAGGTAGTCCAGCTCTTCTCAGCTCCGGTGATTCTAACAGAATTTGCACATTCTCCCTAACACTATGTGAGTTTGCCACTGGAAGCTCCAGCTTCTCTCCCTGTCCCAATATTGTGCTATCTGGAGATGAAGTATATTACCGCTTGTGTAAGTTGGCTGGTGAAACAATGAGAAGTGTATTAATGAACATGTGAGAGGGAATAGGTTGGAGGAAATGAGTGGGGAATGGGATGATGGGATTGCACTTGAGTCAGAGAGTCATAGAGCATGGGAACAGGCCCTTTGGCCTCACTTACATACGCCGATCAATACTAGTCCCACCCATACTAGTCTCACCTGCCTGCATTTGGCCAATATCCTTCTAAACCGTGTCATCTATTTTTCTGTCCAATTTTTAAAAATAAAATGTTGCAATAATACCTGCCTCAACCATCTCCTCTGGCAGCCCATTCTACACCCAGCACCCTCATGTGTAAAAATGTTACCTCTCACGTTCCTATTAAATCTTTCCCCCCTCATCTTAAACCTATATCCTCTGGTTACCGATTTCCCTATTCAGCGCAAAAGACTCTTTGCATTCACCCGATCTATTCCTCCTATGACTTTGTATACCTTCATGAGATCACTACTCATCTGTACTGCAAGGAATAAAGCCAGAGCCTGCTCACCCTCCCCTATAGCACAGGACATCCTGAGTTCTGGCAACATCCTTGTAAATCGTCTCTGCACCCTTTCTTGCTTGATACCATCTTTTGCATGGTGACCAAAACTGAACACAAGAGAGCTGGCATTGGCTTGTTGTTTGCCAGGAAATACGAATATATCACGTGTTGTAACTTTGGATACATATTTGTATTGTGTGCTGCCTCTATTTAAGAGTCAGTGCTTTTAATAAAGAACATTCTGTTGACAGCCCTATCAATATTACTTATGTTACTTGAGTTTACAAGAGGAACACTGACAAGAGGCTACAAATGCTACATACACATATTTTTTCTTTATCCCTCATGCATTTATTCTGATACCCTGAAAGGGCATCTCCCCTGCTCAGCTCAGCCAATCCATAGTTTCCATCAGTTATCCATAGCAGCAATGCCAGTAATGGGGTCAAACCTAGGTTATTCTGGATTGTTTTCTCCATAAATGCACAGCCCTATTAGCCTAGGCCTCCTGTTCAATCAACTACAGTGGAATAAAAGCAGATGAAAAGACAATATAAACCAATGCCATCAACTCCAATTAAAATGGCTCAAGTTCCAACACAGCTGGAATTATTAGTTTGTTAAGTGCTGAGAACTTTAAAAGCAGATCTTGCCACTGGGATATGAAATATTAGGATAGATAATTTTTTAACCTGTGTTGGGATTTGGGCAGCAAGATGGTGGGAATCAGTGCAAGAAACAATCTTTTATGATATCACCTCTAAGCAGCTTGGGACATCATTTGCTTATTAACGGTGCATGACACCAACTGGTGGGTAAGAAGCACCCTGTTCCTTCCTGTGGTCTTAGAACCTCAAACATTACCAATCAGAAGTGCCTGGGAAAGCTGCTCCTTTGTCTATCCCTCTGTCACAGGCCATCCTGAAACTCATCAGCAGTGGGTCAGAATCTGAGAGCGTCCTGCCTGACATATAGGATGTAGCTTCACCCCAATGTCTGCTGGTGCTCATGGCCAGTTCAGCACCCTATGCTGCCTAACCTTCCGAGATTCTCCAGCATTTGTGCGATGCTCCAGTTTTCCAGCATCTTCAGACATTGTTTACCTCACCACCTTATTCACAAGGTCAACTAGAAATGGACAACTAAGTCCAACTTCATAAGCCATTTCTCCTGAACAAAGCAAGATAAAAGTGGACTTCTGGGAGAGATTCAACAGCAAGGATTAATACTCTCTTCATTGATTTCAATTATTTCCCTTGTCCATTATAGAATGTACCATCATCCCAAGGGTGCAGTGGACAACCATTCTTTATTCTCTTCGCCACCTTCACACTAGAGCCTGCAGCTTTTGCTTCTCAAGTTCTCTACAGGACAAAGCCACACATAGCTACAGGAGTAAGGAGGTGAACAAAAGAGAGAAAAAAATACCAGAGGTGATTCCTCTGCTGACTTAGCAAAACATTTTTGATATTAGTAGCAAAGTAAGATGGCTTGAGCACTGTGGAAAGTTCATCTGAACAGTTTCTCTGTCTTTTACTTGTATCCTTTGATTTGGTGCAACAGTTGGTCAGTTGACAATTTCCTCCTCCCTTTGAAGACTCTTGGTGTAAATACAAATCCAAACATGCACCAGATCTCTTTCTTCTCCATCATCCTTGGTGCAAGGACCTTGCCGAAGACATCCCAGAGGAGGTCAGTTATCCTGGGAATGCTTTACCACTGTTTATTTTCTCTAAGAATACATTTAATCCACGATACAATATATATAGAAACAAAGCAGTGCAGTCTTTTCACATTCTTGGTGACCTATTCCTGCATACATTTTATTACTGTAATTTGTAATGTTAACCATTTATAATATTATTCATCACCATTACCACATGCGGCTCTCCGGGATTACTCCCGTTTCAGTTGTTTGAGTGGCTTCCCCACTAGTCCTTGCTCCTCAATGCACTGTAGTGGAAGGATCCTAGACTGTGGTCCTTCCCCACAAAGTTCTGCCACTAATTGCACCCAGCATAGAGAAATCCAACATCAGGGCCTCTAATTTGGATGGGAAGAAGGTAAGCACTTGATCTGGACCATATCTGGTCACCCTGAAGTTCAGCAGATCTGGTAGACCCTGCAAACAAGGACAGCTTCTTCTTTAAGACTGAGTGGTTTTCCACCTCCTCAAACAGACAAGCTGTGGATGTACTGATTAATGCCTGAACACTTTTATTGAGGTTTCAGCCCAAATGTTGAACCACCTGGACAGAGATAATGAAGCCCACATCCTACTCCTCTGCCTGACGCTCCCTGAATAGAATTTGGATCAAAACAAATACACACCGAATTTAATGGAAATTCAGCATAGATTTTGTGGGCAGAATGGTATCCTTCTTAGTTATAAACCAATGTGTTCTGAAGAAGAAGCACCTCCAATGCATTCTGACTTTGGGTAAATTCTTTTTTGAGAATTGCCATGGCAATGTTAGATAGTCTGCATCAGAAGGTCTGCACCTGGAAGGTGATGATTCATCACATTCTTGTCACAATGGTGTTGGAAGCCCCATGACATCTTGTGACCTCAATTGACATCAGATGCCATCTGCCTTTCAAAGCAAGAGACAAAATGTTAACTGGAGATTCTTAGTCTCCTGGGGGTGCAAAGTTAACATTATAATTTTAGCCATTAATCTGCCTTTGACAATAACAGCCAGAGGTAGGGTTATAATTGAGGTCCTCATTTAAATGATGTCCCTTTAGCCCCAAGAACAATTTCTAACTCCTTCTTAAATATATTTAATGATTTGGCTGATTTTAAAAATGAATAAACTAAAACTTAGAATTATTCAACTGCCGGTGCAGAAAAATTTAAATCAACTAAAAGCGCAAGGAAAGGTGACATTATTGAAAATTATATTCCATGGATAATATTAATATTCCATCTGGGGAAGTGGTTGGAATTTCAAAAAATAGTTCAGGGTCAGAAGAGACAAAAATCCATTTCAGAGGGACTGATCGGACTGTGAATATTGAATCCTTAATGGAGATCATGGGAGTACAAATTCCTTAAAATGGGTAGATGAAAGAAGTGGCAAAAAAGAAGGAATGAGTCACAAGCCAACCATGGATTTTCCTGCTCACTTTTTCTGTGTGAGGAATTGGTGATGTACATATGCACGGTTGGCGTAGCAGTTAGTGCAACGACTTTACAGCGCCCGCGATCGGGACTTGGGTTCGAATCCCACGCTGGTCTGTAAGGAGTTTGTATGTTCTCCCCGTGTCTGCGTAGGTTTTCCCCAGGGCTCAATTTTCCTCCCACCATTTGCAACATAACGGGGGTGTGGGTTAACTGGGTATAAATTGGATGGCATGGACTCATGGGCCGAAAAGGCCTGTTACCATGCTACATCTATGGACTGATATTTAAATGTGGGGTACTTCAAAATTACCTTAAATAAGACCCTACCTCTCCCCCTTGTCAGTACAATTAATGTTTAACTTAAATTGAATGCATATCTCAATGTTTTATGAGGATTCTGTGTTGATCCTGTCACCAGAACAAGTTCTCAGCACTCAATGAAGACTGGGAGGGGGAGGAGTGCTCTCTTTTGCCCATTTAGGAGGTCTTCTGCTATTCACAATCCTGCTCTCTGCCAAGTATGTTCATATGTGCTGTGTGCCAAGACCTCAGGCATTCCACCACTTCCACCTCACCTTCTGCAGTCTCCTGGCTGGCAGCCAGCCTGTCAATTTGGTCAAGGGCCATGCGAGGAAGCAAAGAGAGGGAAGTTGTAACTGCTAGATTTACCAGGACCTTTCTGACTGTACTCTTGCACAATTCCCCAGTCACGAGACCTTCCATGGCTTCCCCTCTCACTGTTCCAGCCTCCCTGTAAGTCATGAGGCCCACAGGCAGTGAATATGATACCCCAGCAAACCTCAAAGCTTCTCTTCACATCTGAATCCAAGGGATTTAAGCCATCTGCTTGCCTTAATAACATCTCCTGACATTGTTTTATTTAATTGAAATAACTAGATAACTTTCCCTGAAAGAGATGAGCCTGACTTATCAGCCTTAGATGTAATAATATCGTTCCTTCGCTTTTGAAATGGGAAAGGCTGCATGATTCTTAACTGAAACTTGTTTATCTTTCCATTTCATTCATTAAAAGTGCACCACTATTTTCCTCTAAACTTCAATTCCATGGGCTATTGTTTCCTTCACAGAGTATGGTTGGTTTGCTGTGAAAACGGTGCACATTGACATCAATCCCACCAACAGGAAGATTGTCGAGGTCAAATTACATGCCATGAAGACAGGATAGATAACTCTGCACATTGTCATGCAACGTTCCACATTATTCATTTTCATCACAACTATTTTAATACAAATCTGCATGAAATCTATTTTTTAATACTTCTTCTCCTTGGGAGAGAACAGTACCATGGCTTAATGTAGTGACAAGATACTCTGATTTGGTTTTCATGGCTGCTGTTAGATCAGTGTCCAGATTCACATAGAATAAAAGCAAGAATAGGGGTCTTGGTCCTAGAGCCTACTGAATCATTAATATGGTCACAGCTGATCTATGCTGGCTTCAGCTCCTCTTCTGTGTCAGTTCCCCATGGCTCTTAATTCTTCAATCTTTGGATTATCTACCTTCTCTATAAATATCTCAGTAATCAGGCTTCAAAAGAAATACTGGCAGGGAGCATTCCAGAGATTCATCCCTCACTGTAATGAGAAACTCCAACACATCTCATTTTTAAATGACTGCTCTGTTATTGAGGAACTATGTCCCTCCTTTTGAGACTCTTCCATGTGTGGAAACATCTCAGCATTTCCTCTCTCATGCCCCCTTAGTATCTTCTTCATTTCATTCAGATACTCTCACACTTTTCAAAATAAATACACCCCCAGTGAAAGCCCAGCAGTCACAGGGAAGAGCGTATAAACTCCTTACAGCCAGCGCGAGATTCGAACTCTGGTCCCGATTGCTGGCGCTGTAAAGGCATTGCGCTAACCGCTACAACAACTGTGCTTCCCCGCAAGATACAAATTGAGACATTTCAGGACTCTATACAAATAATGAAATGTTTAACATGAAAAAAATGAAACGAATGAAATGGTTCAATATAACAATGATTTTAAATCAGTTCCATTTGAGAAGTATCTAGACAAGACAACCAAAGATCCATATAAACTATCAGCACATTTTTTTGCACCACAACCAATAGTAAATATTTATGATTTTCCTCCTTTATTAATATTTATTAAAATCTTCTTTTGTGTTATGTCTTTTATGTTCAGAATACCTTTGCAGAAACATCATGTTTGCGATAAACTCAAGTTCAATTGCTTAAATAAAACTGTACAGACTCACAAACCAAAATACATTAAGGGATATTTTTTTCCTTAAAGAGATCAAAATAGGAAATGATTGCATTCAATTATTCTGCCTGATTGCACTGGTTTGTGGAGGATTTAATCTTGGTGATTATGAAATAGAATAAACACAGACCTAAAATTAAGGGTAACCAATGCAATTTCAGGGTGCAGTTTGGTTGCAACTTTCTAATTAAGTCCAAGGCAGAATCTAAACTGCTCTTTTTCCAGTTTTGGCCAATTATTTAATGCAAAGACACATAATTTAATTTAAATGCCATTTTATCTTAACTGGACCAGCAACTTGTATATTTATACTCTATTAAAATGAACATTTATTGATTTGGAAGAAATTCCATTATTACTGGCCAGCATTTCACTTTTTTATAGTAACTCATTACGTTAAGAGTATTTCTCCAGTCATAACCATTCAATGAACAAAAACAGTCAGGTTTAGCATTTTACATATTGAGGCATCATCTTTCAGAAAGGAATGAATGGTCTTATTTCAGTTCAAAATAATCATTTTCTTATAAGCTTTATTTACTGTTAACAAAATTCTTACCGGTAAATTTCTGTTTTCCCACTGATAGCAAGGTCTACAAATGCCAGCAGACTTATCCACACACTGTGTAGCATCTTTCTCTTTATGACTTCTATAAAATATTTCACAGGGTAAGCAGATTAAATGTTTCCAGCTGGAAAAACTTCAGCCAGTCTCTCTCACTCTCCCTCTCTCTTGAATACATGTGCACAGTGCTTCTGGTGGTGACAATGTTGTGCAGAAAGGAACCTCTCCTGTTACTCTTGTTCTTTACTCCCTTCCCCCAAACAAATCATGGTCGTTATGTAAATGATACAACCTGGCAGCCTCTGGAAACCAGTTAGTGACGTTTCTACTCTTTGGATTGCCTGCAATTGTGGATGGCACTCCAGCAGCCTTGGGGAAGTTAGACAATGAACTCAACCCCCCATCAGAAACAACTGAAGAAGAAATTTGTGAGGGGAGCTTGTAATAATGAATTACTGGGGTGTAGGTGGATCAGAAGAATCCACTGTAATAAAGGATTGACTCTGCAGATCATCAGATGGAAACCATGCTTAAAACCTCATCGAATTAAACAATCTCAGCAGAACATTTCAACATCTTCATTGCAAGAGCAAAGTTTTGCTTTTTTTTATTTGTCATGTGAGGAGAGAATTTTGTAAAGGTAACACAAATCTGCCTTTGTAAAAATTCTTTTGAATGGTGAAAGGATAGGCATTTATTTACCCTGATAAACATTAGAGGCAAGTTATTGCAAGGAATCAAAACCCATTTGGTGTGGAATTGCTTTAAAGTAGTTGTTAGAAATTGAAGTACCTTTAAAGAAATTGCTCGAGACAAAAATTGAGAACAAAGAACATTTATTTTACAACAATGCAAAGTTGGGTGCTTCCCCTTACCCTGGGAATACGCACATATACTGGGGCTCACCCAACTTTTATACAGTCGATTTCAGTATCAGAGTGCCCTCCCCCTTACATTCTTCTGCCCCCTGGATGGGTTTGGCATAGGCAATCCTTCCTGCCTACGTGCAGTTTCAGTACACTTGGAGGACCAGGGGGTATCCTGTGGGTGTCCCATCATGTCATTGTCCTTATTCACACCTTCCTGATTCTCGGGGCTACAGTCTCTTGGTATGCAGAGTTGACTCATCCTATCCAGGGTTGGCTAATTTAATATGTGTAAGGTTAGCTAATTAGATATGTAGGACTTGGTACTTCTATCTAGGGCTAGGAGACCTTTATCTGATCCAGACTACCTCAACTTCCTACATTCTATTGTACCTTACCATTCCTTATGGTGGCTCTTGTCACAAAGAAGATTCTTATGTTAATCGTGCTGACTCTGCTTTCCTGCATCCTAATCCCCAAGCTCATCCTGTTTGTACTGGTTACAGCCATTAACTGATGAATTTTAGTTTCTTCCATGTTCATAATTTTAGATCAATTTTCCCATCTCTCACATAGTGAAGAATATGAATGACTTTATCCTGATTAAAAAAAAAGACAAATTATTGCAATAAAGCAAAAACATCATATATTTTGTGTTTCAGAATTTATTGTCAAGAACAAGTCATGAAATTTGGTGTTTTGCAGCAAACATTCATATTATAACCATCTTACAACAATAATATATATAAAAAATTAAAATAATAGTGCACGAAAAGTAAGGCACTGTCTTTGCTTCATTGATCATTCAGGAATCTGATGGCATCATGGAAGAAGCTGTCCCTATGCTGCTGAGTGCTTGTCTTTAGGCTCCTGTACCTCCTTCCTTAATGGTAGCAGAGTGAAGAGGGCATCGCCTGGCTGGTGGGGACTTTTAGGATAGAAGCTGCTTTTTTAAGACATCACCTCATGTAGATGTCATGTAGATGTTTCCTGGCTTGTTTCCTTCTTTATGTTCTCATACCTTTCCTTTTTGAAGATAAATTTCCTCACGATCTTTTACACACTATTAATGTTTTATTCATAGCTGTCCATACCTCCAAGTTTTCTTCTTCAGATGTTTCTGATGGGGGGTTGAGTTCATTGTCTAACTTCCCCAAGACTGCTGGAGTGCCATCGATGCTTCTCAACATGTGTGAAGGAAATGGCTTCACTCAAAATCGTTTACTCCAACCTCAAACACATACTCAACACCTGCTGCCCATGAGGGACTCATTGGATTAATTCAGATAATTTCAAATCTATCTCCTTTGAGCCATAGTCTTCTTTGTAGGCCAGGAGGAAATAGATGGTCACCTCAATCAACTGTGTCAACTCCAAAAAAATGATTGCTGCACCACATTTTTTAATTTTGAAATATTTCCTTAGCTAGAACAGCTAACACAAGCTATTAGATTTCCCCAGGTGCTTACACTCACAATAATGACCCAGAGTCTGTAAAACAATTGGAACCTTGTCCAGATTTACCACTGAGTACAAGAAGTGGAAATCTTATTATAATTTTAATTTATTGGAAATTGTTCATGATGTTAAGAGGGCAAAATCAATGTTCATAAAGCACTGAGGATTTAAAAGTCTCATTGTGAATGCAGAGTAGAATGTGCGCAAAAAGCTTCAGAGATGTAAGCCTAGATTTGCTAGCCATTATCATTTTTCTCGAGAGAATAGGTGTTCAATTCAAAGATACATATATATTTCTTACAGGGAAGATGCTTTCAGAAGGAGAAGAAATTTGTCCTTTTACAAATCTTAAGGATTATGTTGGCAGGCAGCATCTAATTTTATCCACCATAAGAACACATCAGAGGCCAACATGCCCGATATATAGCATTTATAATTCTCTCATCACTTAAGTTAAAATTATTAACCGATAGATTGGATCGGCACAATTTTTACTGAACTCAGTAGTTAATCTGTTCTTCTGAAGACAGAGAAGGATAGGTGAAGCTTAACAGAGGGGTTGAAAACCCATGAGAAGCTATTCTATGTTAGCAGAATCTAATTCCATTATAGGAGATTGCAGAAAATTGGGAAAAGAAATTGAAGAGAAAATGAATTTTGGAAATCATTATCTAGAAGTGTGGGAGAGAAAAAACTTTCAGAAGGGACTTGGTTGTAAAGTAAAAGTCCAAAAATCCAGACTGCCCAAGAATCTGGACTTCTCGTAAACTCTGAAATTTTTACAATTTAGCGGGGGGAGAGTACTTTGTATTTTATATGAAAAAATGTTTTGTTAATAAACAATCAAAATTTACCTGTTCATATCTTCTTTATTTTCCTTAAATTTGAATTATAAAAGTAAAGCCCGAGAATCTGGAAAATCTGAAAATCCAGACCGACCCAATCCCAAAGTAGTTTGGATTTTAGTGCATTTGTCGTATTTGGTTGCACAGAAGGTTGACTGACTATTAGAAAACAAAGTGTAGACATTAAAGGGTCTTTTCATCCTTCCTGTTGATGGGCTCAAGGTGCCTATTAAGAGAGGGCAATAGCTGAAATATTAAGTTCCAAAAAGGCAGTCTTACTGCTGAATCATGACACAATCCAAGTGATACTGTGGTCTTCCTTCAGATCTTGTGTCAGCTGTGCTCACCAATGTGGCGACGGCTCCAACTCATGTCACGTTGGATATCCATCTGGAATCAGAGAGCCACAAAAATGCTCAAAAAATATGTGAGTATAGCTGTTAAATGAAGGGTTTTGGCCCAAAATGTTGCGGACCTTTTACCTTCTATGGATGCTCCCTGGCCCACTAGGTTCCTCCAACAATTCGTGTGGAGCTCCAGTTTTCCAGCTGTCTCTCAGTTACAAAAAGGTGGAAATGTAATGATTAAATGGTCAACATCTTCTGGGCAGCTGAACTATTGCTTGTCTTTTTTCTCCATAACACCCAAGTAGAGCAGGGTTTGAGAGGCACTCAATCCTTTTCTATGATCTCAAGCCCACCCATTTGGTCCTTCTCCTCGCTGTTCATCTTTTCTGAGAGCATTCTTTTTTTGTATTTATTTCTTTTATTTTTTTTTCTCAATCTTTTTATTGGTTTTTGAGAAAATAATAATATCAAATACATAGATGCATAAGATATAAAGTTCAGGTAAAAATAAATTAAAATTACAGATAGTAAACAACAGTAAACAAGATACATATGATCCATGTTGCCAATAAAAAAGGAAAAAAAACTATAACTAATGTAATTTCTAACCCCAGCCTATTATCCGAGTGATTACAATCAAAGCCAGGAGTCAACTACTAATTTCAATACTAATAGTTCAAAAAATGAAGAAAAAGAAAAAAAAGAAATGATTTTTGATAAAAAGCAAAAATAATTGATCTATAAATATTGGAAATAATTGAAAAAAAGAACCCCAAAGAGAAGAAAAATTAATATTCATTTTAGTAGTTGAGCACCTAATTTTCTCCAGAGAGACGGATGCCATCAAATCCAATAACCATTGTGTATATGTGGGAGGGACAAACATGGAATTATGTCCATTGGTCTACTCATTCCAAAAATGGCAATAAAAGGGCTTAGAGAGAGAGATCTGTATCAAGAATTAATGATAGTGTAGTAAATACCTCTTTCCATTAGTTACAGAGGGAGGGACATAGCCAGAACATATGATATAAAGTACCTTCCTGAGTTGTACACTTATCACGTTCACATATAGTTTTTTTTCCTTTTTTATTGGCAACATGGATCATATGTATCTTGTTTACTGTTGTTTACTATCTGTAATTTTAATTTATTTTTACCTGAACTTTATATCTTATGCATCTATGTATTTGATATTATTATTTTCTCAAAAACCAATAAAAAGATTGAAAAAAAAATAAAGGAAATAAATACAAAAAAAGAATGCTCTCAGAAAAGATGAACAGCGAGGAGAAGGACCAAATGGGTGGGCTTGAGGTCATAGAAAAGGATTGAGTGGCTCTCAAACCCTGCTCTACTTGGGTGTTATGGAGAAGAAAGACAAGCAACAGTTGTGAAATGTAGCTAATTGAACTTTGGAATAGTGGGCCCTGTGTACTACTTTAAATTGTAATAAGGAATGTTTAGCACAGAAAGAGGATAAATGTACATTTTTCAAAAGACTTCCATGTATCTTCAGCAAACAGCTGTTGAAAGTCATGTTCCCATACTTTCTTAGTGTTACATAAAGAACTATCTCTAGATCTTAAAAGCAGAGATAAAGGGCTGAAAGGAGTCCTTTCTGATTAGGTCTAAAATTATATACTTCCCAGAAAAAATTAAAATTTAAGTCTTGGGGAAGCCTCAACGTTAAGGAATTTAAGAACCTCCTAATCTGTAAATAACAAAGGAAATGTTGATTAGGTCATTTAAATTTAGCAGATAATTGCTCAAAAGAGGCAAAGTCTTGGTCTATATACAAGTTCAAGAAAGACTGAAACTTAGACCATTGATTATATCCAGTGACTTGAACCGAGTGTATGAAAAAAGGAATTACATAAAATTGGACTAATTAATAAAAATCTGTGTTAACCAAAATGCTTTCTAAATTGGAACCAAATACGCAAAGTATGTCTAGCTACCAAATTATCAGTTAGTTTGGGAACGAAAAAGGCAAATGTGCTCCCAGTATTGAGATAAGAGAGTCTCTTTTAATGGATTTCATCTCTAAGTCAATCCATCTTGAGGCACCTGAATATTCATTATGATGTGTCCAAATAATGATATATCTAATGTTTGGTGCCCAGTAATACCAAGCCCCCATTTCTTTTAGTATTTTGAAGGAATTTTTTCCCCCAAACGGGGGCAATTACTTTTCCATATAAAAGAGGAAATAAGTGAATCTAATGAATCAAAAAAAGATTTAGGAGCAAATACTGGGACAGTGTGAAAAACATACAAGAACATAGGCAGGATATTAATTTTAATAATATTAACCCTCTATTAATGTCATCGTAAGAGGAGACCAGTGAGTTAACAATTTCTTAACATGATTCATTAAAGTAAGAAAATTTACCTTAAATAAGTTAGTGATCTTTCTAGTGTTAGTGATACCTAGATAACTGAATTGGTTTAATCCTTTATTTTTAACGCACAAAACTTGTAACCATCTTCTTTAATGTTCTATGTGGTTGATTATTAATAACAAAATATTCATATAAAAGTTAGCGTGGCTAAACAATCCTAACCATCTTTAATGATGTTCAATGTGGTTCAACAATGCTTAACTTTCTTTAACGTTGATTTGATGTGTTTTAAACGTTGCTTAAACATGGTTCAACTATCTTCAACTATGTTCTACATTGCTTAAACAGTCAACAGAAATTGTCAACACCTAACTCACCCTCCTCAGATGTCCAACTGAGAGTATTCTTTAAAAACTTTGAAATGGAAAGAAGGTAACAACTGTCTAATTAGTCCAGAGAGACACAAAAACTGCAGAGACTGGAATCTCAATAAAGGGTCCAAACCAGAATCTGGTTTTTGTGTTTGATGATTTCTGCCCATCATTGGTGTCTGACCCCCCCCCCCCCACCCCCCTGAGTTCTTCCAGCATCTCATTATGTCTAATTAACCTGTATGACCAACAGTGGGGAATGAATTGGATGTACAAGACTCTTCATCCATCATCAACATAAAAGAGCTTAATTAGCAATGAGGGCTGCAGGGAAGTCTTTAGAATAACTAGAGGGTAGGTAAAACTAGAAGTATAATAGAGGAAATAGCCTCAAATTTAAGGTGGAGATGTTGAGGAATTGTTTATCCCAGAGAGTTATGAATCTGTGGAATTTCTGCCCAAAGAAGCAGTAGTGTCTGCACATTTAAAATATCCAAGACACAGTTAGATTTTTGCATAGTAACAGAATTAACAATTATGGGAAAAAGGCCAGATCAGTCATGATCTTATTGAATGGTGGAACAGGCTTGATGGCCTACTCTGCTTCAATTTCTTATTTTTTTATGAGAATTCTGGGAGTGGGATGTTTAGAAAGTTAGAGAGGAGGGTCAAGGCAACAGTAGTAAATTGAATAATAATAACAGTGTGTCAGGAAAGGGAAGCGTGCACCTTGAATTAAAACTAAAACAGGGATGGAAGGTAAAGAGACCACATTACAGCTTCTTCATTAGAATGCACACAGTATTTGCACGAAAATGAATTAATTGCACATCTAGAAATAAATGGTTACAATTTGATTAGCCATTATGAAGATGTAGTGGCCAAGTATCTGAAGTTGGGAATTACATATTCCTAAATGTTTAAATTTTAGAGGAGAGAGGCAGAATGAAAAAGGAGGAGGGGTAGTCCTGGAAATAAATAATGGTATAAAAGCTTTCACCAGTTGTAGCTCTCCTTTAACTGAGACGAATAGAGGGTCTAAGATAGTCAATCAGTGAAAACCAAACATTATTAATTCAGTCATCATTATGAATCATCCACAACTTGTGATTTCAATTTCCATTGATGTTATTAAAGGCATGTTCTTTAGTGCATTGCAGAAATTTATAGCAGACTTCATCATAGATCATCAAACAATATAATCCCTTTTATTCCTAAAGGATAAAAAATTCCTTCAACGTTCAATTCCAAAAATGTATCACTTGCCATGCTGGTGAATGTCGCATATGAAACATAGTTGGTGACTGGTTACCATTTGACACCCAATGTCCTGGAACTTCTTTCATTCATGTTAGAAACAGAAAGAGAAAAACAAAAATAGTTTTTATTACTTTAGACCGCATAGCTAGAGTTATACTTTGTGTTTGGAAGTCAGCTGCATAGATTAGAAACTTTATCCCTGTTGTTCACAGTCAAAGAGAAGTTACTTATCTTCAGAAAGTACAACTGAAGCAATAGCGTAACTGCAGAGCAGGTTTACACGTGGCCTTACTTGTACACCACAATCCTGTGTGAATTGGCGAGAAAGCGTTTGATAAAGTGACTGTGGGAAATGTTTGAGGAGCAGCGATCCCCACCATCAGTTTTTATCATTAGCCCCTCTAATTTATCCTGATATAAATCAAGGACCACAGAGATGTATTTTGGCGTTTACCTGTGGATAATCTGTAGTTTGGCTTTGGTCATTCTGGGTTTGTGGAACTAATATATATTCCTGCTAATTACAGATCAGTGAGCCTTCTATCCATGTTGGGGAAGATTCTTAGGAGTCTTGGAAAAAGCAGTAAAGGCAAATTTCCATTTTCCAAACAGTTTTAATGCAGGGATGCCTGTGATCCCAGCAATTTATTATTTCTATTTTAGACCAGCATTCACTCTTTGGGCCAGATGATATGTTTGAACCACTCTACATTTATCTTTGTTACTGTCTTTCATCACCACTTAGTTCTCAGCCAGCATACATGACTTCGTTCTCCAGCTTGAGTGCTTTTCCGTCTTCTGAAATACTTCACCCTCCACAAACACTGTTCTGATACATGTTTGCTTTATTAATGCCTCTTCCCAGTACATTACAATCTGGATGCTGATCCTGTATTGCAACTTTTATGCACCTGAAACAGAACAGGATGTAGAAAAGGGGCACTATATTGAACACAGCTTGTGTAAACACAGCGCACAAATGTTGGCAAGTGTACTGTTCTCTGGCACTGTCAGTGCAGAGTCAGGTGAACCATTTGAGTATGGAAATGGGCTGATTGGTAACGGAGCAGGGGAAAAGATGGATGTACCTTGAAAAGAAGGTTGTGTGTGTTCTTGAAGACTTTGTTATACTAAAAGCAGTTGTCAATTGTTCTTCTTGAATTAGAAGCAGCTGTTCACTTGACCAATATTTTGGCCTCTCTCACCTCATTTTCCTACTACACCCACCTCGTAAAGTTGCACTGAGACATCCCTTTTACATTGTGAGCCTAATCCTTCTGCAAGTTGTAAAATATATTGTTTCCATTAGCAATTAATTATTTTATTTCTATTCATGATGTTAGGTATTAAACATATCAATTACATATGTGAATAACTTATTAATTTTGGTAGTTGAATTCTGGTAGTTGAATGAACAGTAATTGTTTATTATAGTATTATTTTTCATTATTTATTATCAATTATCATGTATATTAGGATCTGTGATGGATGGATGGACATGATTGCCCACACCAAATGGCAAGGCACCTGAATGTATATTAGGAAGGAGTGTTAATTTATGTATTTGGATGTGAGCAAATATGTTACCCCATTATTATGTGAACATTTCATGATTTTATCATGAAAATTTATTAGCATCATTTATTAACTTATGCCGGTAGTAATTATAATATTGACATTAAAACCACATTGATGCTATGCCTGATTTCTCATAGGATAAATGGAAAATTCTGGTGTCCTAAGCAGCAAAATCAATCAGAAACTTATTTAAGGACCCTTACTTTGCACATTATTTATTACTGATTTTTTTTCTGTATTTTCACACATAGTTTATTTACATTTTTTCCTTTGTTTATATTTCTCTCTTTTGTATACATATCTTTCTTCTTGAGTAAAGTTTATAGTTACCGATCAGTAGAAATGCTGCCTGGTCCACATGAAAAATAATCTCAGGGTTGTATTGATGTCATTTATGTAGCCTGACAATAAATCTGAATTTTGAAATTTGAACTTCCCGCTCAGATGCTCTCATCCAGTCTTTAATCTCCCCCCTTTTCCTATCAAGAATATATTCTGCACTTTTAATCCTCCTATCCCATTAATAAAAAGGCCAAACATTCAGTGTAGAATAATGCACTGCATTTATAGTCTTCAGTGCCACTTTACATTGCAGAATGAAGATGCAGATTAGGACTCAGTGGAGTACTTCCAACATCTTTTTGTACTCATTTCTGATTTTCAGTCACCTCAGTACTTTGCTTTTGCATTTTATATTTTTACTTCTCTTAGGAGATGTGCATTTTTTTTGCCCTTGTATTTTGTCACCAAATATAATTTATCAAACCATGTATTTGAGACTCTTTGAAGATCAGTGGCCATGACTTGTCCAATTTGTTAATCACTCTGGAAAATAAAGAAAATGAAAATATTTAAGACATTAGCTTCTGAACAGTTGGAACTTTTATTACATTGCAAATTGCAAGATAGCAATCCCTTTCCCGCTTGACAAGCAATGAACGAACTTCATTGTTGAGTTTACAAATGTACTGCTTTAAATGCATAAGAAATAGGAGCAGGTGAAGGCCATTTGGCCTGTCAAGCCTGTTCTGCCATTCAGCAAGATCATGGGTGATTTGGCTGTGGATTCAATGGCCCTTACAAAGTTTTCATAATTTTGACACTCTAAATAGTTTGGAATGTACTGTTCATTTTGGAAGATAAGACGACACCCAAAAAACACCCCAAAAAAAGGGGTCATCCTATAGACCGGATATAAAACCAGTGACCTTAAAATTCTACTCAAAATACCACTTGATTAGTTCCATAACCTACCCAGACCCCACCCTATAACACATTTTTAAGATACCTGCATATTAAAAAATAAGCTACTGTAGTGTATATAATTTTTAATTTGCACTAAAATCCATTATCAGTGTGGTGTTAAACCAATAAAGAAATTGTATAATTAAAAAAAAATACACACATTTAAAATCCTTGAAAATCTCTAGCTTCATCGTCTAAGGCAAAGAACTTAGCAAGCACGTCCAGAGTCTCATAGTTTACACGTCATCATATACGTCCCAGTCTGAATCTGGTGAGACGGCTTCGTCATCAGTGTCCCACAATAAATCATCCTCCATACCATCCATTGCACTAGAGGCTTTTAACTTAAAACTTGCTTCATACTTCCTTCATTTTTTCTGGTGACTCCACATTAAAAATTTGATTAAAAATATTTTAGGGGTCATCTTATACCACCGATATGAGCTAAAACCATGAAATTCGGCTGAAACTGGGGCCTTGTCATACCTGAAGGTTGCCCTATTCACCGAAATATACGGTAATTCAGCTTAAGTTGTTCATTCCGTACAGATTTTTTTGCTTCACAATTGGCACTGAAATGAAATGTGTTTCTCTCAACACTTACATCAAAAGCTTAAAACACCAGAATCCCATGTTGGATGATGTGCTTCTTCAGATTGTCTTTGTCCCAGATGATATACAAGCCGGTTGGAATGGTACTATGTGTAATATTGCATCCACTGATGTGACCATACATCTGTAATCTCCCTGCATCAATTGTGACTATTTCCACCACCCCCCCCCACCCCACCATCTTGTTCATTTAGAAGGGCCTACAAGCTAGACTATTATTGCTTCCAGGCTCCAACTGTGAGAAGTACATTTGTTTCACTGCACAGTGTGACATTCTCCATAAACATATTTATGTTTGGGTATGAAATCCTTCTTTCTGCACATAGGTTGAGAGGATGGACTCCACATGAGTGTGTTGAGACACTTTATTTGATTCTACCTAATAAAACAGAAGTTGCAGAATACGAAACATTGTCGATGAATAATTTAAAAGTAATTAATCAAAATGCAGGCTACTTAATTAAAAGCAACTAACGCCATACTGCATAGATCCAAAGTGTAAACCACGATGAAGGCTTTACAAGTAAGATGGATGGATCTATGATGGATGTTGATGTGGTACAGCTGGAGTGTTTATATTTTAAACATGGCATTAATCAGTGGCAGCCAGTGAATATAGATTCATTTGCCGCAGAGACAATAACTGAGTATAACAGGGGTGAAGGAAATGTATAAATAATGGTTGGGAAAGAAGTAAAGCTTCAATAAAAGAAAAATAAATAAATAAAAACTCTGACATCTTGTAAAAATGCCTTCCTCTTTTGGATATAAGACTTCAAGCTTTAAAAAGAAATAAACTATTGTGTTACAACTTCCTTCCTTTTCTGGTTCGCTTTCCAGAATAACTTTATGCTCCAGAGGGAATAAGTATGTTCCCAGTTCCGATGTTTACTTTGCTGCATGAAAAGATTTTGAAAAATGTATCAATCTTATGAATAAATGCTTTAATGTCATGTAACATGGGGATAAATGGAAGAAATTAGGTTTTAATGAGAAAACTTTGGGATCAGCAAAACATTGTACAGTATAAAATTTCCAGGCACATTGTTTTAAATCCAGATGTTGAGATCCAAGCTAAAAAACAGAAAATTCCGGTAACATTCAGAAGGTCAGGCAGCCTGTGTGGAAAGGAAACAGAGATAAAGTTTCATCTAAAAGACTCATTATCAGAGTAAGTTGATATTTTCACAAATGGACCCTGTACCCAGATATTCATACTTTAAATTACTGTATGATCTTCTCACTAACTATGCCCAAGCCCTTTGTCAGAAAGTTCAATAGAAGCTGAACTGAATAGTGTATTGAATATATCTACATTAAGAGCCTGATTTCCTGATTATCCTGCAGTTGTATGTCTGCTTTGCAGGCCCCCATATCCAGTCGCCATACATACTGCAGCTTTCTTCATGGGCTTGAGCCCGTTTCCACTATTATGGGGCTGGACGGGTGATCGCTCATCCATCCGTGGGGCTGGACGGGTGGTCGCTCACCCATCCGTGGGGCTGGAGGGGCGGTTACTCCCATGGGTGGGAAGTCACCAGAATTTGGAGAGGTAGCCCATGTGCCCTTGAATTCATAACATTACATTACATGTTTATTTGAATGATTAGTGTGGTGATCATCCTCGTGCTTGACATCATCAGGCTAATAGAATTCTTGCCACACAGGAGGGTGCCATTCAGACAACTGTGTACACAACAACTCATTAGTTCCATGCTCCCAACCTCCTCTCCATTAGCATTGCAAATTCTTCCTCCAAACATAATTAGCCAATTCCCTCTTGAAAGCCACAATGGAACATGCAGGTAGCGCATTCTTGAACCCAGCAGCTCAAGAGAGTCCTTGCTCCTGACCTGCATTAGAAAATTGGATGATGCCTTAATAATGGTTTGGAAATTCTACTCAGTGTACTACAACTTTCCCACGTATGGTCTTGTGAGGCGAGGCACTACCAGAGACACGGTACCCCTCAAAAGTGCTCTCGTTGTTGTTGAAAGTACAGTGTCCCCACTGACTCCTGGGTGTGATGTAGAGACATTATTTAGGCTTGTGTGTTGGGTAAAAAAGTGCCTTAATGCTAACTGGAAATGCAGCTGAGATTTCCAGATCTTGTGCTGAATGCAAACTACTGGAGGAACTCAGCAGGTCAAGCAACATCTATGGAGAGAAAATGACAGTTGAGGCTTTGGGTTGGAACCCTAGTTCAGTCATGGTAATTTGATCTAAACATAGACCAACCAATTCCCTCCCTCTAAGACAGTGGTTCTCAAACTTTTTCTTTCCTCTCACATACCACTTTAAGTAATCCCTATGCCATCGGTGCTCTGTGACTGCTTAAGGTGGTATATGAGTGGGAAGGGAAGGTTAAGAATCATTACTCTAGATCCAATTGTTACTGAAATATTTTGCTTGAGAAAAATTTTCATTGGCCCATTTCCTTTGGAGTTATGAAACCGTGCACATAACGAGTCAATTAGGTACGATTAAAACAGTGGTTTTCAAACTTTTTCTTTCCACTCACATGCCACCTTCTTCTTCTTTGGCTTGGCTTCGCGGACGAAGATTTATGGAGGGGGTAAAAAGTCCACGTCAGCTGCAGGCTCGTTTGTGGCTGACAAGTCCGATGCGGGACAGGCAGACACGATTGCAGCGGTTGCAAGGGAAAATTGGTTGGTTGGGGTTGGGTGTTGGGTTTTTCCTCCTTTGCCTTTTGTTCGTGAGGTGGGCTCTGCGGTCTTCTTCAAAGGAGGTTGCTGCCCGCCAAACTGTGAGGCGCCAAGATGCACGGTTTGAGGCGTTATCAGCCCACTGGCGGTGGTCAATGTGGCAGGCACCAAGAGATTTCTTTAGGCAGTCCTTGTACCTTTTCTTTGGTGCACCTCTGTCACGGTGGCCAGTGGAGAGCTCGCCATATAACAGGATCTTGGGAAGGCGATGGTCCTCCATTCTGGAGACGTGACCCATCCAGCGCAGCTGGATCTTCAGCAGCGTGGACTCGATGCTGTCGACCTCTGCCATCTCGAGTACTTCGACGTTAGGGGTGTAAGCGCTCCAATGGATGTTGAGGATGGAGCGGAGACAACGCTGGTGGAAGCGTTCTAGGAGCCGTAGGTGGTGCCGGTAGATGACCCATGATTCGGAGCCGAACAGGAGTGTGGGTATGACAACGGCTCTGTATACGCTTATCTTTGTGAGGTTTTTCAGTTGGTTGTTTTTCCAGACTCTTTTGTGTAGTCCTTACAAGAGCACCTATGGCATAGGGAATACTTTAGGTGGCATGTGAGTGGAAAGAAAAAGGTTGAGAACCACTGCTCTAAGACAAATCCCAGACAGCTATATCTCAGTAACTGAGACCTCAGTGTAGATCATGAAACAACTTCAGGTGGATATTCATTTTGGCACTTACTTGCAGTTGTTAAGTTGAATTCTCCATAAAATAACACTGCACTGGCTGAATTTGTCTGGAGAAGTATACTTACCATACTAAATCATACAAATAAATCTCTGGGGAAGAGTGACAGCAGAAACAATGAGGAAATGAAAGTAAAAGCATTGTTTTTCTTTGTATAAATATATAAAATAAATTTTATTACAAAATGAAAAAAGCAATTAGCAAACGATAATCTAACTCTGCAGAGTCAAGCTGATCCTTAGCAACTCTGTTACAATTTGTGGAAAATTCTGGCAAGACCAGCATCTATTGTCCATTCATAATTGCCCCCAAACTGAGGAGTCTATTAAAATCCAACCACCTTCGTGGATTGGGAGTCACATAAAGACCAGATCAGGTGACTATGTTTTGTTTTGTGTGTGTGTTTTTTTTTCTAGCGATCTATCTCCAGGGCAATCTTGAATACCTTGACCTGAATTAAGCACTACATTTCCCCACCCTGGATGTTGAAATTCTCATTAGCGAGGCACTTGCAGTTACAAAACATTATTAAATATCTTTCATGGTAATTCACTTCAAATAGAGATAAAGAAAATCAAACACCCTTAGTTTGTTTCCTGAAGAGCTGACAGTGCAGCAGTTGGGCTTTACAATTAATTTGGTGATGAACAAATCACTACTATTGATGCAAGCTTTCAAATTCGAATTCATTTAATTCTTCAAATTTTAATTTCCCGGGGAGTTTCTGTCCCAGGACCTCTGATACCCAGCTGTATGTTTCTGCGAGGGGTGCTGGACAAAGTGGCAACTCTGTCTTCCATAAGGAAGACAAAAGTTAAAGAATTTCATGTATGTTACATTCTAAATGTATTATCACGTGACGATTTTTTCACCATGCCAATACCTTAAGCATTATATGACCTTACCCATGCCACCTGCTGCTGTTCCACTTTGCCATGCAGAATCCATGGACAAGATGCTGGACTGTGGTCTGAGGGTGATGCACATGCCTGAGGAGGTTGAAGATAGGCTCTTGGGTAAATATGGCTTCAGCCGCACTTGTTGATTAGAGGTACTGTTTGGTGAAGATACCAGCATCTGCAGTTTTTGTGTCTCTCTGTCGAACTTAACTTGAAGCTGCTTTTTATGTTCTTTTGAATTCCTCCAATCAAGGGTCTATCCTACTCAAGCAATGGATGGATAAAACGGCCTGCTTAGCGATGGCATAAAGGTAAATGTGGGAACCTCAGCTGAATGGAAAAAGCTGAGTGCAAAGGCAAATTGTGCAGAGGATACGAAGAGGCTGCAGAGAGATCTAGATAAGTTAAGTGAACGGACAAAGGTCTGGCAAATGGAAAACACTGTTGGTAATTCACTTTGGAAGGAAAAATGAAAGATCAGATTATTATTTAAATGGCCAGCGATGCAGCATGTTGATGCATGAATTTCAAAAGGTTGGTTTGCAGTTGTAGCAGGCTATCAGGAAGGCCAATGGAAGGCTGACCTTCATTGTTAGAGGAATTGTATTTAGGAGCAGAGAGGTTATGCTGCAACTGTACAAGGTACTGGTGAGGCCGCATCTGGACTACTGCATGCAGTTTCCTTACTTGAGGAAGAATATACTGGCCTTGGAGACAGTACAGAGGAGGTACTGTAGATTGATTTTAGAGATAAAGGGGTTAGCTTACGAGGAGAGATTGAATCATCTGGGACTAGCTAGAATTCTGAAGAATGAGAGGTAATCTCATAGAAATATATAAAATGATGAAAGGAATAGATAAGATAGAGTTAGGTAAGTTTTTTTTCTACTGGTAAGTGAGATCAGAATTAGGGGCATAACCTCAAAATTCAGGGTAGTAGATTTAGGACAGAGATGAGGGGAAACTGCTGTTCCTTGAGAGTGGTGAATTCATAGAATTCTCTGGCCATGGAAGCAGTGGAGGTGACCTCCGAAAACATATTTTGAGACAATTCTGGATATATTTTTGCAATGTAGGGGAAATTAAGAGGTATGGGGAAAAGGCAGGTAGTTGGAGATGAGCCTATCATCAGATCAGCTACATTCTTATTGAATGATGGAGCAGGCTCGATGGGCCGAATGACCTATTTTCTATTTCTTATGAATTGTATGGCTTACAATTTTCAATAATCTTGTCACCTGTTTTTTTTTTGCTCACAAATACCTTGATGGAGGACTCAGGCCTGAAATGTTATTTACCCTTTGTTTCCTATTGATGCTGTGTGACCTGCTGAGTTTCTCCAGCATTTTTGTGTCTTGCACTTAACCTATAGGTACCTTGCTCTGATCGGATGTCCCCCAAAGTTCCTCAACATGATTATCCAACTGCACGAAAACCAACAAGGTCGGGTCAGATACAGCAATGAGCTCTCTGAACCCTTCTCCATTAACAATGGCGTGAAGCAAGGCTGTGTTCTCGCACCAACCCTCTTTTCAATCTTCTTCAGCATGATGCTGAACCAAGCCATGAAAGACCCCAACAATGAAGACGCTGTTTACATCCGGTACCGCACGGATGGCAGTCTCTTCAATCTGAGGCGCCTGCAAGCTCACACCAAGACACAAGAGAAACTTGTCCGTGAACTACTCTTTGCAGATGATGCCGCTTTAGTTGCCCATTCAGAGCCAGCTCTTCAGCGCTTGACGTCCTGCTTTGCGGAAACTGCCAAAATGTTTGGCCTGGAAGTCAGCCTGAAGAAAACTGAGGTCCTCCATCAGCCAGCTCCCCACCATGACTACCAGCCCCCCCACATCTCCATCGGGCACACAAAACTCAAAACGGTCAACCAGTTTACCTATCTCGGCTGCACCATTTCATCAGATGCAAGGATCGACAATGAGATAGACAACAGACTCGCCAAGGCAAATAGCGCCTTTGGAAGACTACACAAAAGAGTCTGGAAAAACAACCAACTGAAAAACCTCACAAAGATAAGCGTATACAGAGCCGTTGTCATACCCACACTCCTGTTCGGCTCCGAATCATGGGTCCTCTACCGGCACCACCTACGGCTCCTAGAACGCTTCCACCAGCGTTGTCTCCGCTCCATCCTCAACATCCATTGGAGCGCTCACACCCCTAACGTCGAGGTACTCGAGATGGCAGAGGTCGACAGCATCGAGTCCACGCTGCTGAAGATCCAGCTGCGCTGGATGGGTCACGTCTCCAGAATGGAGGACCATCGCCTTCCCAAGATCGTATTATATGGCGAGCTCTCCACTGGCCACCGTGACAGAGGTGCACCAAAGAAAAGGTACAAGGACTGCCTAAAGAAATCTCTTGGTGCCTGCCACATTGACCACCGCCAGTGGGCTGATAACGCCTCAAACCGTGCATCTTGGCGCCTCACAGTTTGGCGGGCAGCAGCCTCCTTTGAAGAAGACCGCAGAGCCCACCTCACTGACAAAAGGCAAAGGAGGAAAAACCCAACACCCAACCCCAACCAACCAATTTTCCCTTGCAACCGCTGCAATCGTGTCTGCCTGTCCCGCATCGGACTGGTCAGCCACAAACGAGCCTGCAGCTGACGTGGACTTTTTACCCCCTCCATAAATCTTCGTCCGCGAAGCCAAGCCAAAGAAGAAAGACCTTGCTCTGGATGAGGTGTGGTTTCAATGAGATTTGAAAGGATTTCTTGATGAAAAAGGAAATATTTAAAACAAGTGTAACTAAGGGCGTTTTTGCACAGAAACCTCGGAATTATTCAGAGAAAAATTAGCCTACTTACCACCGGTGTGTCCAGATGTGGTCGTTTACACAGGAGTGTTTTTAGGGCACTTTTACACAGCCTTCCTGTGTTGTGGAATTTAACGGAGGGGGAAAAGTCATATTAATTGGGCCTGTTTCTTAGAGTGGCTGCGGTCAATTCACACTGCATCCGCTCCATAAAAATGTGTAGGAGTGTGAGTTGAAAAATTACGGGATGGAATTTACATTAAAAAAACATTCCATCCTGACATTTTTACACTGCCACCGGAGCAGAAGTTTTCTGCTGATCAGTGACTGTGTAAAAGTGCTTTAAAACTGACAACTATCTCCTTGCTGCTTGTGACACCTTGTTGATTGCTCATTAGTTCCCACATTTTCTGCTGTGCCACGTTTCTAACGTCATTAAATGGCTGCACAATGCACTGAGGTCATGGTCGTGCTTCATAAAAACAAGTGTCTCCTTTCCTCTCTGTGTTTGTCTGCTTTTCCTCCTTTCTGACCCCTTTCCCCAGACTGCATGATGAACTTTAAATATTATTCACTTAGAGTTTAGCAGAAGGCTTAACCGGTACCGCACGGATGGCAGTCTCTTCAATCTGAGGCGCCTGCAAGCTCACACCAAGACACAAGAGCAACTTGTTCATGAACTACTTTTTGCAAACGATGCCGCTTTAGTTACCCATTCAGAGCCAGCTCTTCAGCGCTTGACGTCCTGTTTTGCGGAAACTGCCAAAATGTTTGGCCTGGAAGTCAGCCTGAAGAAAACTGAGGTCCTCCATCAGCCAGCTCCCCACCATGACTACCAGCCCCCCCACATCTCCATCGGGCACACAAAACTCAAAACGGTCAACCAGTTTACCTATCTCGGCTGCACCATTTCATCGGATGCAAGGATCAACAACGAGATAGACATCAGACTCGCCAAGGCAAATAGCGCCTTTGGAAGACTACACAAAAGAGTCTGGAAAAACAACCAACTGAAAAACCTCACAAAGATTAGCGTATACAGAGCCATTGTCATACCCACACTCCTGTTCGGCTCCGAATCATGGGTCCTCTACCGGCATCACCTACGGCTCCTAGAACGCTTCCAGCAGCGTTGTCTCCGCTCCATCCTCAACATTCATTGGAGCGACTTCATCACCAACATCGAAGTACTCGAGATGGCAGAGGCCGACAGCATCGAATCCACGCTGCTGAAGATCCAACTGCGCTGGGTAGACCACGACTCCGGAATGGAGGACCATCGCCTTCCCAAGATCGTGTTATATGGCGAGCTCTCCACTGGCCACCGACACAGAGATGCACCAAAGAAGAGGTACGAGGACTGCCTAAAGAAATCTCTTGGTGCCTGCCACATTGACCACCGCCAGTGGGCTGATATCGCCTCAAACTGTGCATCTTGGCGCCTCACAGTTCGGCGGGCAGCAACCTCCTTTGAAGAAGACCGCAGAGCCCACCTCACTGACAAAAGACAAAGGAGGAAAAACCCAACACCCAACCCCAACCAACCAATTTTCCCTTGCAACCGCTACAACTGTGTCTGCCTGTCCCACATTGGACTTGTCAGCCACAAACGAGCCTGCAGCTGATGTGGACATTACCCCTCCATAAATCTTCGTCTGCGAAGCCAAGCCAAAGAAGAAAAGGGGAGGCAACCCTTATTTAACTTCCTATCCAAAAGATGTTTCTTCCAACTGAACAGAACTCCCTCAGTGCCATACTTGAGTGTCAGCTGAGAAATTGGCTCTCTAACGTATATAGTGGGGGCTTGAACCCTGACCCTGAATCAGAAGTTAAAGTGATTGGAACTATAATGATATCCTCCCAGGACCTATCTGTGGTGCACTGTTAGCTAGAATCAGACACACACAAAGCTAAAGACTGTACAACAGGCTTTAATCCACAAAGACCTCCACAGAGCCAGGCTGGCTGTGGCTTCAGCAACTCTGAGTGAGGCCTCGTGAGGCCGGCACAGGCTTATATCCCGGAGGGTGATTGACACCCGACCGGGTGGGGCTTGATCCTTTCAGGCCGACTGATTGGCAGATGGCCAGGTGTTGTCCTGTCCCCTTACTCTCCTCAGGTACAGAGGTTGCCCCCTGCAGTTGGCCGGTGGTGGACCACCACCACACTATCTGAAGTAATTATTCTTATGAAGGTTGTTTTTGACATGTGAATGTGATCATCTCTATTTGTATAAAGTATCTGTCTGTCTCATCCTAAACTATCTAATGACTGATTAGCCAGAGAATTATATTCTGAGCACAAAATATCTGAACATGTTCGAAGTGAAAACAAAACCAGCCAGTCAACGAAGTGCAAAATTATGAAGAATAAAGCCACAACTTTAAATAAAAGCTTAAATCATGGAATTGTAGAATTGTTATGGAAGCTCTATTTATTGTTTGTAATGTGTCTATCCTTTGATGAAATTGAATAGCAATGATGTGTTAGACTAAAGAGATTGAATGTTCCAAAGGATCTGAAGTTCCTATGCAGCAAACTCTGTTAAGTTGTAGAGTCCTAGTCAGAGAGTTCTACAACAAATACACTGTGCTTTGGCCCAACTTGTCCATGTTGACCAAGCTAGTCCCATTTACCTGAGTTCAGCCCATGTTCCATTCCTATCCACCCATATGCCTCAATATATTTTGAAAGTTCCAGTTATAGCTACTTCTACCACTTCCTATCCCAGCTTGTTATACCCACCACCCTCTGTGTGAAGATGCCCTCAGTTCCCCTTCAATTCTTTCCCCTCTCACCTTAAATCGATACCCTTGTCTTAGGAAAAATGAGGAAAAAGCCTAAAAATCGATCTTATCTATATCCACCAACCCTGCAAGGTCTGCCCTTAGGGGAAAAGGTCTTCGTCTATCTTTCCTCTCATTATTTCAGCCTGCCAGGCCCAGCAACATGCTCGTGAATCTTTACTGCACCATTTCTAGGTTGATGGTATTATTCACTTGGCAGCATGGTTGGCGTAGTGGTTAGCTCAATGCCTTTACAGCACCAGCAATTGAGACCGGACCTTGGTTCAAATCCCATGCTGTCTGTAAGGAGTTTGTACCTTCTCCTCATGTCTGCGTGAGTTTTCTCTGGGGGCTCTGATTTCCTCTCACCATTGAAAATGTACTGGGGGTGTAGGTTAATGGGGTGTAAATTTGGCAGCACAGACTTGTGATCCGAAATGGCCTGTTACCATGCTATATACCAAAAAAAAATTCCTATGACCAAAACTGTGCAAAATATTCCAAATGTGGTCTCAGTCACATCTTGTACAGTTGTCTCTGTCCCTACCCTAGCTGCTCTCTACATCAGCACAGATATATATATATATATATATATATATATATATATCTGTCTGTCTATATGTCTATATCTGTTTCAAAAGCAAGGCCTTTGTAGGTACAGTGCAAGCTGGCCTATAACAAGGGTAATTCTTTGTGTGAATGTCAAGCCTTCAACTTCCTACTGCGATGATTGGGAAGGGATGTGGTCTAACTTCTCAGATAAAAGCTTATCTCTGCACTAACGCCAGAGAATTACTGACTTAACATGTAGGTTTACATAGGTTGGTCCAACGTTGTAGGCTGAGGAGCCTGTACTTTTCTGTACTGTTTGATATTCTATTTCCAGACGTACCATCTTTAACCATTTGAAGAATGTGCATAGCAACATGAATAAAGAATGTGGCAAACACTAACTTGATGGCAGGGTCTCTCTCACAGTTGGAATTGATGAATCTCTTTTCCTTTCTGCTCTGCATTTTTGCCCTTGGGTTTTGGCCCCAGATATTACAGAGTGTGATTTAAAGATCATGCCTGAACTGTGGATTAGAGGATAGGAATGGGAGTATCCCGTTCACACATGGGGCCACTTTAACCTACCCCTTAGCCTGTTACCTGTGTTACAGTGTAACTGGCTGCTGAACACTCAGTGAGGCCCTTACAAGCTGTGTTTATGGGGGTAAGAAACATTGCTTTCATTGTTTCTTACTTTAATGCTGTATTTCCTTCACAAAATTGAGATTTTAATGAATTTTTAACAATTCGTTACTTGGCAGCATCGTTCAATCCATAAATTACTGCACACAAATATATGAACCATATGTCTTCACTCTCTGCACATATGTTCGAAGCATTAAAAACAGTAATCTTCAAAAAAAAAACCCCTCTGATTAACAGAGATCCACAACACTAATTTATTGTATAGGGTATTAAGAAAGAGGGAAAAAATTCTTATTATTTTCCCCAAGTTATAACCTCATAACATTTTTGGGACAGATCTTACTGGAAAAACTAATGTTCGATGCCATGATCTCACAAGCTCAGATTGTGAAGAGATGTGTGGTGAAATGAGGTTTTCCAGAAAACTGGTTGATTTTCAGGCCTCTGTTATGTGTTCACTGTGGACATCCTTGCCCACCCCCCCACCCACCCCCACCTTGCCCTTACATAGAGAACTTGCTGAAATTTCACGTTAATCTTCCATTCAATTGTCAGATCAAACAGGGGCTTGGGCATTGCAATCTTCTTGCAAAATCCATCATTTGTTTTTCAATGTTATTGATTTCCACTCAACCAATGTCTTTAATCCAGATGGGGAACAATTTAAGTTGTCCGTCTCTGCATGGAGATTTCAACGTTAAGGTCAGTGTCTGCAGAATGTAATGACATTGAATCACAAACTAACAAGTGAAAAACTGTTTCAGAATAACATCAAACCCTAATAACTCCCACACAATATTGTCTGGAATAGGTGAATGGTTTTGGTCCATAACCCAGAGCAAATTTCAGGTGACCTGATTACAAATGAAATGGTTTGTTTAGTTTATGTTATGGAGGAAGTACTTCATCAGAATGAATCTAGAATAGTGCTAACTTGTACAAAGGTGGTGAAAACTAACCATAAGTAATGTCAGCTGATATGATTGAGGGCTAACTCCTGTGAATAATAAGAGGCCTAGGCTCCTCTTGCTATGCATTCTCTGGGGGGCTTCGTGATGACAAGAGGAACATTTGCTGTAATAGCGAACCTGTGTTGAGTGCAAATGCCCACAGTAGGTGAAATTGACACATGGTACATGACATCTAATATTTAAAGCTCATTATACTTTTTTACCTTTGTGAATCTGGTTTCAGATTTTGTACCCAGCACATTGACTTTAAGTAAAAATAGTGTAGCAAGGAAAATATCACAGAAACAAATGGTATCATCTAATTTGCTTCTAAATGCAGAATGAGAGGAAATTGTACAATATTCTCTTAACAAGGAAGTTCATTTATTTTGATGTAAAGGGGCAACATTTATGATGTGCCTGCCTTGTATCTGCAAGCAGTCAAGGTCAACACCAACGTTGTGGCCCATTGAGATAGGTTAGTTTCACGATTTGGCAGGTCCCCTTTAAATTACATTGAAGTGGGCCTCTCTTTTGCCTCTTTTGCAGAAGTGGTGTCCAAACATGAGATCAAGGTCAGCAGACTCCACTGTGTGTGTCCTGCTCCCTCTGGCCTCTACTGAATTATGTACTCAGAGGATCAAGGAGGAACATTGTCGATTTCAAAGTCAATATGGATACCAATCCATTCTCTACTCAATTTCTGTCCCACAGCGCACCAAATTGTTGAGCTACAGATAGAATATCTTGGCCATGAATTTAATATAGTCATCGTAGACCATCATGAAATAATCATCTACTGAATCATAGAGTCACTACTTGTTTAAAGTCTTTGGCATGGATCTTCAACTTGTGTGACAATGCCAGATGGTGAACCCAAGCCATTTGTCTTCTGGTTTGATTAAATCTTTCTGTCACTGGGAGTGTGTCCTGCACAGCATTCAACAAGAATGCAGCATTGGAGCTGAAAGTGATTTTGACCACATCCAACATCCACAGCTCCCTGCAAGATTCTGAGTTCAGTGATCACACGCAGGGGGGGCTTTTAACCCCCTCCCTAACCCAGATTCACCATTGCATTGCGGCCCTGAGTAAGATTTGCTAATTCAGCAGAGCACAAATTTGAGCCTGATTACAAGGTATGATGGCAGATGGTTGCTGTTCCATTTGGATCACTTAAACAGTTTGCTGAATGTTCAAAAGACTGAGCTGTAAATTGTTGGATCTCCCACCAAAAAAAACTTTGGATACTTATTGTTCTTTGCCTAACAGTTAATGCGGGACAGCAAGGACTCCTGGGAGGGCTGGGTGTCTTTTTCAAACCTGAGGCAGGCTTCAAACACAAATCCTCTCCAATACAAAGACTGCCAACCTCCACCTCAGCAGCATCACCGATTTCTGGTTCTGAACTCAGCACACTTTCCATTGAATCTCTCGTGCATACTTTTACCAAATACAAAGTTGTCCTCATCAACTTCAGCTCATCTAAAACCCTTGCCTCTCTCCTGTCTTACATGAAGTATACTTGTCGGTTCATGCTCACCCACAATCCCTCAAGTTTAAAACTCTCAACCATGCGTTTAACATTCTTAATGATCTTGGCTCTTCTCATCTCGGCACCTCCTCCATTCTCCCTTCCTTATTAGGCACCTCCCTTCCTTTTGCCCCACAGTTGGCTTCCGCTGCATGGACTCCACGCCATGGAATTTGATCCATAAACCTTAACTGCACAAGACATTATTGACCAAGCTCTTTTTAAACTTGCACTGCCTCCTTTTCTGATATCAGTTTTTAGATGAAATGTCTTTGAAGAGCCTTGAGATATTTTTCAGCTATTCACTTCTCTCCACGGATGCTGCCTGATGCATTGAATCCTTCATTGGGAGAGGATTTCAGATTTATTGTCAGACAGCATACATAATATCACATACAACTCTGAGATTCTTTATCTGGTGTGTGAGGCAGAATTACCACTTATTGGCAGGGCAAAATAAAACTGTATACTTTGTACACATGCCAACAAATAAAGAAATGTAAACAATACAGAAAAAAAATCAATTAATTACAAAAGTAAGAATCTTAAATGGGTCCCTGATTCAGTATATTGTTGAGTCTGATGGTGGAGGGGTAGCAGCTGTTCCTGAACCTGGTGGTTCGAGACTTGTGGCACCTATACCTTCTTCCTGATGATAGTAGTGGGAACAGAGCATGTACAAGGTATACAGGAATAAAGATGTCTTACAGCAATTAAACAAGATATTGACAAGAAAGGACAGGGATATTATTTTGAGTTTGGTCTTCTTATCCAAAAAGGATGTACTTGACAAGGAAGAAATGCACTTGGCTGGTTTCAGCAATGGTGAGTTTTCTGTTTGAAAAGATCTTGAGTAGACAATGCCAGGATTTTCTGGTCTGAAATTTCTTCGAGTTCAGGGACATTGTTTCTTCTGGCTGAGGACATCAGAACCAGGGTTCATTCTCCACAATAAGAGGTAGACATGAGGAGAAATTCCTCTGTGCAAAGGTGGTGAATCTTTTCTACCTGAAGGGTTGCAGAGGTAACAAATGTTATATGTTATTAGGTCTGAGCTGTTCAAATAAAACAGTTTTCTTTCAGATGAGGTGGTCGAGGACATGAGGCACCAAAGAAATGGTGTCTGTCCTGAAATTATCTTGAGAGAGCAAGTTTATTGGGAAGGAGAAACAAGCAGTCGTAATGGAGCCCATGGAAGAACTTCTCCACTTCCTGATCCATGAGGATTCCATAGAAATGCTAATGAAGCCCTATGTTTGGCCTTGTATGCCCCCCTCCTTGACTCCTCTGGTGATAAATACTGTGCAAGCCCCAGACATAATTATTAAAATTACCTCCTGGTGCTGATTTATATAATCAGGTCAAGTCATTCCGTTAAAGGTGTGAGATGACCTCCATGCTATTCAGCTTTTGTGAGATGGGACGTGTCAGTTCAGGGAGAAGCAATGACTCACCTGCCCAACAAAAACTGCCTTCATCTTACCCCCTTCCTTAATCTGTTACCACTGGCTGGGAAGGTTGGATTTTACTTAAGATGGGAGAAAGAAATTAAGTAAATAATAAGACAGCCAATAGTGAGGGGGGTGAGGTGGGGGGGGGGGGGGCGCATGGGGGACTCATGCTCTGTGCATTATGCTCTTGGACCAATGAATCAAGATCCTGAAGAAAACCGTTCTAAAAAGAGAACAGATCCTGCCATTCCTCTTTAATTACCCTGTCAATTGGTTTCCCATGCCAATGGCCCTCATTGTGATAAATAGGAGGCAGACTCTTACACATGCATGTACAAATACCAAAATTATTCATCAGAAGACGGGATGATTGCACATCTATTCTCTTTCGGGAAAATAAGTCAGTACCCAGAGTGAAATTGGACAGCAACTTCGGGCAACTGTCTTTGTCTCATTGAGTAAAGGCCAATCAGTCTCTCCCTGTTCCCAGACATGAATCAGAAAGAGAAGCTGTGCTATGTCATGGCTGCAACTTTTCACTGTGCAGCGAATGTGCCAATACTGTAGTTCAGATTACGCATTGTGCTCAGTTCTACCTATAGGAAAGGTATCATTAAGCTGGAAAGGGTGCAGAAAAGATTCACCAGAATGTTACTGCGACTGGTAGATTTGAATTATAAGGCTGGAACTTTTCTGGCAGCAGGGTAGAAGGCTGACAGGGGGCTCTTATAGTATATAAAATCATGAGGGACATGGATAAGGTCATAGACATTTTCCCAGGGTAGGAGAGTTGGAAACTAGAGAGGGCATAGATTTAAGGTGAGAGGGGCAAGATTTAAAAAGGACCTGAGGGTATCTTATTCAAACAGAGGGTGGTGGGTGTAAGGAATGACCTATCTGAGGAAGTGGGGTAGGCAGACACATTTGAAACATTTTTTTTAAATTTGGACATGTAGCACGGTAACAGGTCCCTCTGGCCCACAAGCCTGTGCCATCCAAATACCTCAATCAACCTTCAACCCCCATACATTTTGAAACGTGGGAGGAAATTGGAGCTCCTGAGGAAACCCACATATACACAGGGAGAATGCATTCAAACATTATGTGGAGAGAAAAGGTTTAGAGGATTGAATGTAGACAAATGGGACTTGCTTGGTCACCATGGACAAGATGGGCTTGATTATTCAGTTTCTCAAGTTTATAATAATCTGATTGAACATATAAAACCCAACAAATAATAAGACATCTCTCCTGACCATCATAGAGAAAGCAAACATATAGCTAACTGGATGGCCGAATCCAGAGTGGAATCCTGGAGCCATGTTTCCATAATTACCACAAAGCTGCAGCCCTTCATCTCCCCCGGTTCAGATGCAGCTGCAGGTAATCCAGTTTATTTTCCAGAGATTGTACGTTGGCAAGTAAAATTGTCAAGAGCACTGTCCTAGATGGATTCTCTTTGAGTCAAACACGAATGCTGGCACTCTTGATGCATTTCTGCTTCCTTGCCTACCTTTTCCGAAGACCTCTTCCCCAAGTTTCAGTAGTAGGCTTCAGCTTGGTGTTGGGGCTCACTGCCTTCATTAAGTCCTATTCGCACAGTGCCTTCATGATCTGGTCCCCTAGCTTGGGAGACCTACAAGTTTTAGTGTTCCTTACATTTAGCAGTGTTTTCTCATCATAGATGAGACAACGGCGGGAAAGTGCATCTTTGATTGGAGCCAGAGTGGCTGCTGCTTCCATACGCCCTGCCATCTTGTGGGGAAATTTCAAGTTATTTGACAAACACTGGCTAATTAGTCTTCTTTCTTCTTTGGCTTGGCTTCGCGGACGAAGATTTATGGAGGGGGTAAAAAGTCCACGTCAGCTGCAGGCTCGTTTGTGGCTGACCAGTCCGATGCGGGACAGGCAGACACGATTGCAGCGGTTGCAAGGGAAAATTGGTTGGTTGGGGTTGGGTGTTGGGTTTTTCCTCCTTTGCCTTTTGTCAGTGAGGTGGGCTCTGCGGTCTTCTTCAAAGGAGGCTGCTGCCCGCCAAACTGTGAGGCGCCAAGATGCACGGTTTGAGGCGTTATCAGCCCACTGGCGGTGGTCAATGTGGCAGGCACCAAGAGATTTCTTTAGGCAGTCCTTGTACCTTTTCTTTGGTGCACCTCTGTCACGGTGGCCAGTGGAGAGCTCGCCATATAATACGATCTTGGGAAGGCGATGATCCTCCATTCTGGAGACGTGACCCATCCAGCGCAGCTGGATCTTCAGCAGCGTGGACTCGATGCTGTCGACCTCTGCCATCTCGAGTACCTCGACGTTAGGGGTGTGAGCGCTCCAATGGATGTTGAGGATGGAGCGGAGACAACGCTGGTGGAAGCGTTCTAGGAGCCGTAGGTGGTGCCGGTAGAGGACCCATGATTCGGAGCCGAACAGGAGTGTGGGTATGACAACGGCTCTGTATACGCTTATCTTTGTGAGGTTTTTCAGTTGGTTGTTTTTCCAGACTCTTTTGTGTAGTCTTCCAAAGGCGCTATTTGCCTTGGCGAGTCTGTTGTCTATCTCATTGTCGATCCTTGCATCTGATGAAATGGTGCAGCCGAGATAGGTAAACTGGTTGACCGTTTTGAGTTTTGTGTGCCCGATGGAGATGTGGGGGGGCTGGTAGTCATGGTGGGGAGCTGGCTGATGGAGGACCTCAGTTTTCTTCAGGCTGACTTCCAGGCCAAACATTTTGGCAGTTTCCGCAAAGCAGGACGTCAAGCGCTGAAGAGCTGGCTCTGAATGGGCAACTAAAGCGGCATCATCTGCAAAGAGTAGTTCACGGACAAGTTTCTCTTGTGTCTTGGTGTGAGCTTGCAGGCGCCTCAGATTGAAGAGACTGCCATCCGTGCGGTACCGGATGTAAACAGCGTCTTCATTGTTGGGGTCTTTCATGGCTTGGTTCAGCATCATGCTGAAGAAGATTGAAAAGAGGGTTGGTGCGAGAACACAGCCTTGCTTCACGCCATTGTTAATGGAGAAGGGTTCAGAGAGCTCATTGCTGTATCTGACCCGACCTTGTTGGTTTTCGTGCAGTTGGATAATCATGTTGAGGAACTTTGGGGGACATCCGATGCGCTCTAGTATTTGCCAAAGCCCTTTCCTGCTCACGGTGTCGAAGGCTTTGGTGAGGTCAACAAAGGTGATGTAGAGTCCTTTGTTTTGTTCTCTGCACTTTTCCTGGAGCTGTCTGAGGGCAAAGACCATGTCAGTGGTTCCTCTGTTTGCGCGAAAGCCGCACTGTGATTCTGGGAGAATATTCTCAGCGACACTAGGTATTATTCTATTTAGTAGAATCCTAGCGAAGATTTTGCCTGCAATGGAGAGCAACGTGATTCCCCTGTAGTTTGAGCAGTCTGATTTCTCGCCTTTGTTTTTGTACAGGGTGATGATGGTGGCATCACGAAGATCCTGAGGCAGTTTACCTTGGTCCCAACAAAGCTTGAAAAACTCATGCAGTTTGGCATGCAGAGTTTTGCCGCCAGCCTTCCAGACTTCTGGGGGGATTCCATCCATACCTGCTGCTTTGCCACTTTTCAGTTGTTCGATTGCCTTATATGTCTCATCCAGGGTGGGAACCTCATCCAGCTCTAGCCTTAGGGGTTGTTGAGGGAGCTGGAGCAGGGCGGAATCTTGGACTGAGCGGTTGGTACTGAAAAGAGATTGGAAGTGTTCTGACCATCGGTTGAGGATGGAGATCTTGTCGCTGAGGAGGACTTTGCCGTCTGAGCTGCGCAGCGGGCTTTGGACTTGGGGTGAGGGGCCGTACACAGCCTTTAGAGCCTCGTAGAAACCCCTGAAGTCGCCAATGTCCGCGCTGAGCTGTGTTCGTTTGGCGAGGCTAGTCCACCACTCATTTTGGATCTCCCGGAGTTTGCGCTGAAGATGGCTGCATGCGCGACGGAAGGCTTGTTTCTTCTCTGGACAGGACGGCTTTGTAAGGTGAGCCTGGTGGGCAGCTCGCTTCTTTGCCAGCAGCTCCTGGATTTCCTGGCTGTTTTCGTCAAACCAGTCCTTGTTTTTCCTGGAGGAGAAGCCCAGTACCTCTTCAGTATTAGTATTCTTTTTCAAAATATCGTGACATGATCAGACTTTGATTCAATAACAAAATGCTGATGCAGATGGGCAGAAACAAGGTAGGCAATCTTTAATTGGGGGCGTGGCAAGATGGCGTAAGGATCAGACGTGCCTTCCAGTCCTCTCCTGACTCTATCTTATTGTTTTATCTAGAAATGCCTGTTAAAATTCTTTAAAAGTTTAGATAATTTCAGTGCTGTTAATTTAACTTATGATGGTACAATTGGTGGAAAAGAGCAAAAAAAAACGACAACAGATAATCAAAAAACTACATTTTCCAAAAGTTCAAGTTTTGGAGCCTACCTACAGGAAAGACATCGGGACTCAGCGTGAAATGGATCCCAGGAGAGAGGTACACTGTTCGGATGTAGAGCTCTATGTTACATCGGTAGAGCCCCCTAAAGAGGGCGCCAAACAGCCTTTAGAACAAAGAGTTACTCAAAGGCATTTGTCATCTGTAGAGGTGGCGCTGCAAACTGCATCTCTTGAGATACAAGAACCTATACAACTTGATGTACTGGGAGAATTTAACACATTATGGACTGGGGAAAACCCCGGCCAGCGTCCTCCAGTCATTGCTGGAGAGGCTGTGGCTGGGATTTCCACACACAGTCATACTACAAGGAAGGCAACCAGAATGAAGGAAGGAATAGAAGATCCTTTGGAGAAGAAGCAGGAATCTGTTGGGCCAAAATCTCTTCCAATTGAAAAGTTTTTTGTGAATCTTGAATCTAAATTATCTTATACAATGCAGGGATTATTCAAGATTATGACTGAACTTGGTACTAGGTTTAATACTTTGGTGAAAATACATTCTCAACAGATGGCTGAGTTTGGAGTTTTTAAGCTTGAAGTGAGAGATAAATTTAATTCGTGTGAAGAAGATATAGACGAAATACGGGATCAAGTTTTTGATGTGACCAAAATGGTCGAAGACTTACAAACTTAAAATAAAAATTTGGTGAAAAAGATTGATTATTTGGAAAACCAATCCAGACGGAACAATATAAAGATTATTGGTTTGCCGGAAGGTATGGAGGGACCAGACCCAAGAAAATTTTTTACTGAATGGATTCCGCAGGTGCTGGGTCAAGAACATTTCCCGGAAGGTATAATACTGGAATGTTCTCACAGAGCCTTGCGTAGAAGACCTATTTCAGGTCAAAGTCCAAGACCTGTTTTGGTTCGTTGCTTGAATTATTACGACAGAGAAATAATGTTACGAGTGGATATTAGAAATGCACAACAGAGAAAATCACCCTTGATGATTCAAAATAATCGAGTTTTCTTCTATGCGGATTTGAGTCAAGAAATTATGTTACAACGACGGGAATTTGATCCTGCTAAAGAGTTGTTGTGGAAGAAAGGTTACAAGGCAACCTTTAGATATCCAGCTGTTTTGAAGGTTTTTCAAGATGGTTGCCAATCAAAGTTCTTTGATTCTCCAAAGGAAGCTATAGCATTTGCTCAAAAGCTGCCAATTACTCAGTTTCAACAGACATAGTCCGCCGCGATCTCTAAGGAGACAAGAGATGGAAGAAAAGAGCCGTGCTCCAAGAAGGAATGGTTGTAATGGTGACTCGGCAGTTGGAGCTGATTAAGAGTTGTCCTTTTTTTTAAAAAAAAAAGGGATATTAAATAATGAGGATGTTAGTTTAAGATGAAGTGAGAGTTAGGGGAGAGAACTGGATAGGCACTATTTCCTGAAAGTCATCTGCTACGTGTGAGTTATCTCACAGCCATTTTTTTTTTTGGGAGTTACAGCATTGCGTGGTTTAGACGGGGAGGGGGTATTTTTAACCTCCTACCCGTTTTTTTTTCTTTTTTTTTGTATTATTAGATTAAAGAGTGAAGGGTTTTTTTTTTGTTTAAATATAAAAAAAAGCATAAGAAAGTATTTGATTGTTTAAAAAACTAAAAATTGATGTTTTTTTTGTAAAGTTTATTCAGTAGATAAGGAATATCTGAAATTTAAATGTGAATGGGATGGATAAGTTTTTAAAAAATATTTTTTCTTTAACTTTAAGGTGAAAGGAGTGGTAATTCTGGTGTATATTATTTTGCTATTTTAGTTATAGAACGAAGGGAATAATGGTGAAAGTTATAAATTGAATTGTACAATTCTTAATGAGGCTTGAATTTTGTTTGTGGTTTATGCTCCATTTGTTGAAGATATAGATTTTGTTGTAGATGTGTTTTTATTATTTGGATATCTGAATTTTAACGTAATGATGGGGATATTTAAATGTGGTATTGGAGCTTTTATTGGATAACTATTCAAGAGTAAAAGGGAAAAATGGTGGAAGAGTACTAAAATTGAATTGTACAATGCTTAATGAGGTTTGAATTTTGTTTTAAGATGGTGGTTTATGTGACTAATATGATGATAGATGTGAAGTTAGTTGATATTTGGTGAAGGTTTATCTCTATAGAGAAAGTTTTTTTTTCATCTTTTTTTTCATGCTACAATTTTTTTTTAAGAATTGATTATTGTTTAAGAATTTTTGATAGATAATGTTACTAACTTTACTAATTTTTTATATTAAGTTTGAGTTAAATATATGTTTCATCTTAACTCCGTTTGTTAAATATATGCATTTAAGTTTGATTTAAATGTTTTTTAAGTCTGATATCTTAGTATTAATTACTTTTTTTTGTTAGTATTGTTATGTTTTTGGTTTTTTTTTAAGTGGGTCTTTTTTCTCACATATATTATTAACTTTATTAATTCTTCACTCTTTATTTTGGGGGGGAAAGGGGGTGTTGGACTAATTTGAGTTGGGTTATTAATGTGTAATAATTATTGGGGAGGGTATAGTTTATTTAGATTACTGATATTGTATTGTAATTTTATTATTTTATTCTTATTTTTTTTAATGTAATCCTATATGTTATTCATGTTATAAAATCTTAAATAAAGTTAAAAAAAAGGGCAATCTTTAATTAATGCCATTTATTTGTTAATCATCTGGCTGACTACCCTTCATCTTCAGCAAAGGCTGGTGCTGCCCTCTCATGGCCAGTGGATGTTACTAGAAAGCCAGCATTTATTGATCATCCCTGGTGGTTCTGGTCATATACTGATGAAAAATTTCCATTGGAAAAGATAAATAGTCACAATATTGTCCCAGAGAGGGCATAGATTTAAGGTGAGAGGGGCAAGATTTAAAAAAAAAGCCGATGGCACCTTCTTCAAACAGGTAAAACACACACAAAATGTTTGAGAAGCTCAACCGGCCAAACGGTGCCCTTTATGTCGAAAGGTAAAGATACAGAACCACTATTTCGGGCTTGAGCCTTCATTGAATGACCTACCTGAGGAAATGAAGGAGGCAGACACATTTGTAACATTTTTTTTTTAAAATTAGACATAAAGCACAGTAACAGGCCCCTCTGGCCCACAAGCCCACGCCATCCAAATGCCTCAATCAACCTGCAGCTCCTAAACATTTTTAAAGGAGGGATATTTAAAATGGAAAAGGAGTTGCAAAAATTAATGTGGGTTCTTCACCAAAATTATTTCATTTCTGTCCTCCTGGAAGAAGAAACCGAGAGTCTCATGGATAAAGAGGAGGGTATTGTATTGAGGGGAATGAGGACCTGAGAGGAATAGATTAATAAAGCACTAGGAATGAAGAAGTTACTGAGGGTGGAAGGCCACGTGACCAGGAAATCAAGGATAAGGAATTGGTACAGGAAGATGATGCTGAGATAAAAGATCAGGTGTGATCTTATTGAATGACAAAGTGGGCTCAAGGGGCCATATGTTAATTTTTCTGTTCTTACGTAGACCAGATCAGGCCCAATAGGACACCTAGTTGATATAAAGGTTCCTTTTATTATCATGAAATAATATATTAAAGATGTAATATTTATAATATACATAAGACAAACAAAGAGTTGCCATGAATATTGGCAGGTGCTCCTAACAATAGGAGAAAGAGAAGCAAAAGAGAGTCCCTTCAGTAATACTGAGTATCCGTGGATTCACTTCCAGCCCTCCCACAGCTTCTGAAGCACATAGACTCCATTTCAAACCATGGGTAACCCCAGTTCAAGATCCAATTGGATCAAACATTCGCTCCAATAGGATCAGGAGGTCTTCAGCACCTGAGTCCTTTTGGGTGCCCTTCTTGCCCTCAGCACCCTCTCGAATCGCCGTACCAATACCTGGTTCCCCAGAGCCAGTTTCCAACAGCCCCGCAGCCCGTGTGGATTCTTCGACCGCAAGTCACCAACATCCCACAGCCTGTGTGTGTCCTACAGCCCCTGAGCCCCTTGCTGGTCAGCTGCTATGCTCACCTACCTGTAGGGGCGTCTCCTATGCTTCTCCTTTTCAACAAGGGGGTGTTTTCCCTATTCCTGCATCAGCCCACTGCTCCCCTGGAGTCTGCAACCCCTTGAGCTACGCTGCACAGAACAGATGCTGCCATCTTGGGCACAGACTCCGAGGTTGCAGGATTTAAAAAAAAATAAACACCATCGGCTCCTTTAACAGGCAGTTTAAACCCTATACGGACCTGTTGGCATTAGGACCCTGTGGAACAGCACTGTATCTCTGCTGCCCCCTCTCCCTGATCTGCAGCATCAATGCTACTGTTGCAGCAGCTCTGGCAGAACCGCCATTTTGTCTTTGCTTCACAGCTCAAGCAATCCAATTTCAACCCTAACGTCTGGCATTGTCTGTGTGGAGCTTACATCTTCTCCTGATATCTACACAGGGTTCCTCAGAGTTGTTTGATAGGTTAATTGGCCACTGTAATAGTCCTTCCCCTTCCCCCCACTGCATAAAATGGAAAGTGTGTTACCAAAACTAATGTGGGTTCTTTACCAACAGAGAAAACATCCAGCGGGTACTGGGTGGTGGTGAGAAGTGGGAATTAGATTAACGCAACAGTCACACTTGGTTGGCAGTGAGTCGAAGGGTCTGAGAATAAGGGTGGGGCTGTTCCTGTTCCTTATGTTGTCACGTTCTTCTAACTGGATTCCTTAACATTCATGGACTTGGCGGGATCCTCCTTTGTCTTAATGATTCTACAAATGAGGACAGGGTGTCGGGGGGGGGGGGGGGGGGATGGTGTGGGATGGTTACCTTCGTTTTAACTCTGCTGCCTCTCTGTTCCCATGAGTTGCAGGAAGTGAAAATGCTCCTTGGAAAAACTGATAGGTGCCTGCAAGTCATGAGTTGAGAAGAGTTTGAATTCCACAATGGTATCTGGTGAATTGAAATTCAGGTAATTTAATAAACTTTGAATTAAAACAGCCAACCTCACTGACAATGACCTTAAAACTACTAGATTAAAAAAAACAGCTGGTTTAGTCCTTCCCTCAGGGAAGGATATCTGCTGCCCTATTTGATCTAACCTAAAGAAACAGAAGAGGGGTAAGCAAAATAATCCCTTGCCATGGCTTCTCTTTGCAATAATAGTTAAACTTGGATCAAAACTGTATCAACCTGTTCTGTATAACTTACTTTTCACCTGGTAGCTCCAATAAACAACAGATAGCAACTCCAAACGAGTGAAGTATGAGAAGGCATGTTGTAATGACGGATGGCTGTTGTAATACACTCTCCTTTACATTGT